>NW_026870945.1:4800000-5418530 GCF_033118175.1 Dama dama
TGTTGAAAAACATGAAGAGCCTGAAAAGGTGTGGAAAATATGAAGAGCTTCAAAAGGTGTCAAAAATATGCGGAGCATGAAACGGTCTGAAAAATAGGAGGAGCATGAAGTGCTGTTGAAAAACATGAAGAGCCTGAAAAGGTGTGAAAAATATGAAGAGTTTCAAAAGGTGTAAAAAATATGAAGTGCCTCAAAATGTGTCAAAAATTAGATGAGTATGAAAAGTTCTAAAAAATCGGAGGAGCAACAAGTAGTGTTGAAAAAATGAAGAGCCTGAAAATGTGTGAAAAATATGAAGACCTTCAAAAGGTGTCAAAAATATGAGGAGCATGAAACGGTCTGAAAAATAGGAGGAGCATGAAACGGTGATCAAAAACATGAAGAGCCTGAAAAGGTGTGAAAAATATGAAGAGCTTCAAAAGGTGTGAAATACATGAGGAGCATGAAACGGGCTGAAAAATAGGAGAAGCATGAAGTGGTGTGGAAAAATATGAAGAGCCTGAAAATGTGTGAAAAACTATGAAAAGCTTCAAAAAGTGTCAAAAATGAGATGAGCTTGAAACGGTCTGAAAAATAGGAGGATCATGAAATGGTGTTGAAAAACATGAAGAGCCTGAAAAGATGTGAAAAATATGAAAAGCTTCAAAAAGTGTCAAAAATATGAGGAGCATGAAACAGTCTGAAAAATAGGAGGAGCATGAATCTGTGTTCAAAAACATGAAGATCTTAAAAGGGTGTGAAAAATATGAAGAGCTTCAAAAGGTGTGAAAAATATGAGGAGCATGAAACGGTCTGAAAAATAGAAGCAGCATGAAACGGTTTTGAAAAACATGAAGAGCCTGAAAACGTGTGAAAAATATGAAGAGCTTCAAAAGGTGTAAAAAATAGAAGAGCTTCAAATGTGACAAAAATGAGATGAGCATGAAACGGTCTGAAAAATAGGAGGAGCATGAAGTGGTGGTGAAAAACTTGAAGAGCCTGAAAAGGTGTGAAAAATATGAAGAGCTCAAAAAGTGTCAAAAATATGAGGAGCATGAAACGATCTGAAAAATACGAGGAGCATGAAGCAGTGTTCAAAAACATGAAGAGCCTGAAAAGGTGTGAAAAATATGAAGAGCTTCAAAAGGTGTGAAATATATGAGGAGAATGAAACGGTCTGAAAAATAGGAGGATCATGAAGCGGTTTTCAGAAACATGAAGAGCATGAAAAGGTGTGAAAAATATGAAGAGCTTCAAAAGGTGTGAAATATATGAGGAGAATGAAACGGTCTGAAAAATAGGAGGATCATGAAGCGGTTTTCAGAAACATGAAGAGCATGAAAAGGTGTGAAAAATATGAAGAGCTTCAAAAGGTGTGAAATACATGAGGAGCATGAAACTCTCTGAAAAATAGGAGGAGCATGAAGCGGTGTTCAAAAACATGAAGAGCCTGAAAATGTGTGAAAAATATGAAGAGCTTCAAAAGGTGTCAAAATTGATATGAGCATGAAACGGTCTGAAAAATAGGAGGAGCCTGAAACGGTGTTGAAAGACATGAAGAGCCTGAAAAGGTGTGAAAAATATGAAGAGCTTCAAAATCTTTGAAAAATATGAAGAGCTTTCAAAGGTGTGAAATACATGAGGAGCATGAAACTCTCTGAAAAATAGGAGGAGCCTGAAATGGTGTTCAAAAACATGAATAGACTGAAAACGTGTGAAAAATATGAAGAGCTTCAAAAGGTGTGAAAAATATGAGGAGCATGATACGGTCTGAAAAATAGGAGGAGCATGAAGCTGTGTTCAAAAACATGAAGAGCCTGAAAAGTTGTGAAAAATATGAAAGGCTTCAAAAGGTGTGAAAAATATGAGGAGCATGAAACGGTCTGAAAAATCGGAGGAGCATGAAGCGGTGTTGAAAAACATGAAGAGCCTGAAAATGTGTGAAAAATATGAAGAGCTTCAAAAGGTGTCAAAAATATGAGGAGCATGAATGGTCTGAAAAATTGGAGGAGCATGAAGCGGTGTTGAAAAACATGAAGAGCCTTAAAAGGTGTGAAAAAAATGAAGAGCTTCAAAAGGTGTCAAAAATATGAGGAGCATGAAACGGTCTGAAAAATATGAGCAGCATGAAGCGGTGTTGAAAAACATGAAGAGCCTGAAAAGGTGTGAAAAATATGAAGAGCTTCAAAAGGTGTGAAACACATGAGGAGCATAAAACTCTCTGAAAAAGAGAAGGAGCATGAAGTGGTGTTCAAAAACATGAAGAGCCTGAAAAAGTGTGAAATATATGAAGAGCTTCAAAATGTGTGAAAAATATGAGGAGCATGATATGGTTTGAAAAATAGGATTAGCACGAAGCGGTGTTCAAAAACATGAAGAGCCTGAAAAGTTGTGAAAAATATGAAAACCTTCAAAAGGTGTCAAAAATGAGATGAGCATGAAACGGTCTGAAAAATAGGACGTGCATGAAGCGTTGTTGAAAAACATGAAGAGCCTGAAAAGTAGTGAAAAATATGAAGAGCTTCAAAAGGTGTCAAAAATATGAGGATCATGAAACGGTCTGAAAAATAGGAGAAGCATGAAGTGGTGTTCAAAAACATGAAGAGCCTGAAAAGGTGTGAAAAATATGAAGAGCTTCAAAAGGTGTCAAAAATATGAGGAGCATGAAACGGTCTGAAAAATCGGAGGAGCATGAAGCGTTGTTGAAAAACATGAAGAGCCTGAAAAAGTGTGAGAAATATGAAGAGCTTCAAAAGGTGTTAAAAATATGAGTAGCATGAAACGGTCTGCCAAAAAGGAGGAGCATGAAGTGGTGTTGAAAAAGATGAAGAGCCTGAAAAGGTGTTAAAAATATGAAAGCTTCAAAAGGTGTCAAAATTATGAGGAGCAGGAAACGGTCTGAAAAATAAGAGGAGCATGAAGCGCTGTTGAAAATCATAAAGACCTGAAAAGTTGTGAAAAATATGAAGAGCTTCAAAAGATGTGAAAAACATGAAGAGCTTCAAACGGTGTCAAAATGAGATGAGCATGAAACGGTCTGAAAAATAGGAGGAGCATGAAGTCGTGTTGAAAAAAAGGAAAAGTCTGAAAAAGTGTGAAATATATGAAGAGCTTCAAAAGGTGTCAAAAATATGAGGAGAATGAAACCGTCTGAAAAATAGGAGGAGCATGAAGTGATGTTGAAAAACATGAATTGTCTGAAAACGTGTGGAAAATATGAAGAGATTCATAAATGTGAAAAATATGAAGAGCTTCAAAAGGTTTGAAAAATATGAAGAGCTTCAAAAGGTGTCAAAAAAAAGATGAGCATGAAAAGGTCTGAAAAATAGGAGGAGCATGAAGCGGTGTTGAAAATCATGAAGAGCCTGAAAACGTGTGAAAAATATGAAGACCTTCAAAATTTGTCAAAAATATGAAGAGCTTCAAAAGGTGTTAAAATGAGATGAGCATGAAACGATCTGAAAAATAGGAGGAGCATGAAGTGGTGTTGAAAAAATGAAGAGCCTGGAAAGGTGTGAAATATCTGAAGAGCTTCAAAAGGTGTCAAAAATATGAGGAGCATGAAACGGTCGGCAAAATACGACGAGCATGAAGCGGTGTTGAAAAACATGAAGAGCCTGAAAAGGTGTGAAAAATATGAAGAACTTCAAAAGGTGTCAAAAATATGAGGAGCATGAAACAATCTGAAAAATAGGAGGAGCATGAAGCGGTGTTCAAAAACATGAAGAGCCTGAAAAGTTGTGAAAAATATGAAAAGCTTCAAAAGGTGTCAAAAATGAGATGAGCATTAAACGGACTGAAAAATAGGAATAACATGAAACGGTGTTGAAAATCATGAAGAGCCTGAAAAACTGTGAAAATATAAAGAGCTTCAAAAGGTGTCAAAAATATGAGGAGCATGAAACGGTCTGATAAATTGGAGGAGCATGAATCTGTGTTCCAAAACATGAAGATCCTGAAAAGTTGTGAAAAATATGAAGAGCTTCAAAAGGTGTGAAAAATATGAGGAGCATGAAACGGTCTGAAAAAGAGGAGGAGCATGAAGCGGTGTTGAAAAACATGAAGAGCCTGAAAAAGTGTGAAAAATATGAAGAGCTTCAAAAGGTGTGAAAAATACAAAGAGCTTCAAAGGTGACCAAAATGAGATGAGCATGATACGGTCTGAAAAATAGGAGGAGCGTGAAGTGGTGGTGAAAAACATGAAGAGCCTGAAAAGGTGTAAAAAATATGAAGAGCTTCAAAATGAGTCAAAAATATGAGGAGCATGAAACGGTCTGAAAAAAAAGGCGGAGCATGAAGCGGTGTTCAATAACATGAAGAGACTGACGAGGTGTCAGAAATATGAAAAACTTCAAAAGGTGTCAAAATTATGAGGAGCATGAAACGGTCTGAAAAATAGGAGGAGCATGAAGCGGTGTTGAAAAACATGAAGAGCCTGAAAAGGTGTGAAAAATATGAAGAGCTTCAAAACGTGACAAAATTATGAGGAGCATGAAATGGTTTTAAAAATACGAGGAGCCTGAAGTGGTGTTGAAAAACATGAATAGCCTGAAAATGTGTGAAATATATGAAGAGCTTAAAAATGTGTGAAATATATGAGGAGCATGAAACGGTCCGAAAAATAGGAGGAGCATGAAGCGGTGTTCAAAAACATGAAGAGCCTGAAAAGGTTTGAAAAATATGAAGAGCTTCAAAAGGTGTCAAAAATATGAGGAGCATGAAACGGTCTGAAAAGTAGGAGGAGAATGAAATGCTGTTGAAAAACATGAAGAGACTGACTAGGTGTGAGAAATATGAAGAGCTTCAAAAGGTGTCAAAAATATGAGGAGCATGAAATGGTCTGAAAAATAGGAGGAGCAACAAGGGGTGTTGAAATACATGAAGAGCCTGAAAAAGTGTGAAAAATATAAAGAGCTTCAAAAGATGTGAAAAATATGAAGAGCTTCAAAAGGTGTGAAAAATATGAAGAGCTTAAAAAGGTGTCAAAAATATGAGGAGCATGAAACGGTCTTAAAAATACAAGGAGCATGAAGCGGTGTTGAAAAACATGAATAGCCTGAAAATGTGTGAAATATATGAAGAGCTTAAAAATGTGTCAAGTATATGAGGAGCATGAAACGGTCTGAAAAATAGGAGGATCATGCTACAGTGTTGAAAAACATGAAGAGCCTGAAAATGTGTGAAAAATATGAAGAGCTTCCAAAGTTGTCAAAAATATGAGGAGCATGAAACGGTCTGAAAAATAGGAGGAGCATGAAGCTGTGTTCAAAAACATGAAGAGCCTGAAAATGTGTGAAATATATAAAGAGCTTCAAAAAGTGTCAAAAATATGAGGAGCATGAAACGGTCTGAATAATAGGAGGAGAATGTAACGGTGATCAAAAACATGAAGAGCCTGAAAAGGTGTGAAATATATAAAGAGCTTCAAAAAGTGTCAAAAATATGAGGAGCATGAAACGGTCTGAATAATAGGAGGAGAATGTAACGGTGATCAAAAACATGAAGAGCCTGAAAAGGTGTGAAAAATATGAAGAGCTTCAAAAGGTGTAAAATATGAGGAGCATGAAACGGTCTGAAAAATAGGAGGAGCATGAAGCGGTGTTCAAAAACATGAAGAGCCTGAAAAGTTGTGAAAAATATGAAAAGCTTCAAAAGTTGTCAAAAATGAGATGAGCATGAAACGGTCTGAAAAATAGGAGGAGCATGAAGCGGTGTTGAAAAACATGAAGAGCCTGAAAAAGTGTGAAAAATATGAAGAGCTTAAAAGGTGGGAAAAATATGAGGAGCATGATATGGTTTGAAAAATAGGAGGAGCATGAAGCTGTGTTCAAAAACATGAAGAGCCTGAAAATGTGTGAAAAATATGAAGAGCTTCCAAAGTTGTCAAAAATATGAGGAGCATGAAACGGTCTGAAAAATAGGAGGAGCATGAAGCTGTGTTCAAAAACATGAAGAGCCTGAAAATGTGTGAAATATATAAAGAGCTTCAGAAAGTGTCAAAAATATGAGGAGCATGAAACGGTCTGAATAACAGGAGGAGAATGTAACGTGGTCAAAAACATGAAGAGCCTGAAAAGGTGTGAAAAATATAAAGAGCTTCAAAAAGTGTCGAAAATATGAGGAGCATGAAACGGTCTGAATAATAGGAGGAGATTGTAACAGTGATCAAAAACATGAAGAGCCTGAAAAGGTGTGAAAAATATGAAGAGCTTCAAAAGGTGTCAAAAATGAGATGAGCATGAAACGGTCTGAAAAATAGGAGGAGCATGAAGTGGTGTTCAAAAACATGAAGAGCCTGAAAAGTTGTGAAAAATATGAAAAGCTTCAAAAGGTGTCAAAAATGAGATGAGCATGAAACGGTCTGAAAAATAGGAGGAGCATGAAGCGGTGTTCAAAAACTTGAAGAGCCTGAAACGTTGTGAAAAATATGAAAAGCTTCAAAAGGTTTCAAAAAAGAGATGAGCATGAAACGGTCTGAAAAATAGGAGAAGCATGAAGCGGTGTTGAAAAAATGAAGAGCCTGAAAAGGTGTGAAAAATACGAAGAGCATCAAAAGGTATCAAAAATATGAGGAGCATGAAACGGTCTGCAAAAAAGGAGGAGCATGAAGTGGTGTTGAAAAACTTGAAGAGCCTGAAAAGGTGTGAAAAATATGAAAAGCTTCAAAATATGTCAAAAATATGAGGAGCATGAAACGGTCTGAAAAATAGGAGGAGCATGAAGTGGTGTAGAAAAACATGAAGAGCCTGAAAAGGTGTGAAAAATATGAAGAGCTTCAAAAGGTGTGAAATAAATGAGGAGCATGAAACGGGCTGAAAAATAGGAGAAGCATGAAGTGCTGTAGAAAAACATGAAAAGCCTGAAAAGGTGTGAAAAATATGAAGAGCTTCAAAAGGTGTGAAAAATATGAGGAGCATGAAACGGTCGGAAAAATAGAAGCAGCATGAAACGGTGTTGAAAAACATGAAGAGCCTGAAATGGTGTGAAAAATATGAAGAGCTTCAAAAGGTGTGAAAAATATGAAGAGCTTCAAAAGATGTCAAAAATTTGATGAGCATGAAACGGTCTTAAAAATACAAGGAGCATGAAGCGGTGTTGAAAAACATGAATAGCCTGAAAATGTGTGAAATATATGGAGAGCTTAAAAATGTGTCAAGTATATGAGGAGCAAGAAACGGTCTGAAAAATAGGAGGAGCATGCAACGGTGTTGAACAACATGAAGAGCCTGAAAAGGTGGAAAAATATGAAGAGCTTCCAAAGTTGTCAAAAATATGAGGAGCATGAAACGGTCTGAAAATAGTAGGAGCATGAAGTGGTGTTGAAAAACATGAAGAGCCTGTAAAGGTGTGAAATATATGAAGAGCTTCAAAAGGTGTGTAATACATGAGGAGCATGAAACTCTCTGAAAAATAGAAGGAGCATGAAGTAGTGTTCAAAAACATGAAGAGCCTGAAAAGGTGTGAAAAATATGAAGAGCTTAAAAAGGTGTGAAAAATATGAGGAGCATGATATGGTTTGAAAAATGGGATTAGCATGAAGCGGTGTTCAAAAACATGAAGAGCCTGAAAAGGTGTGAAAAATATGAAGAGCTTCAAAAGGTGTGAAATATGAGGAGCATGAAACGGTCTGAAAAATAGGAGAAGCATGAAGCGGTGTTCAAAAACATGAAGAGCCTGAAAAGGTGTGAAAAATATGAAGAGCTTAAAATGGTGTGAAAAATATGAGGAGCATGATATGGTTTGAAAAATAGGATTAGCATGAAGCGGTGTTCAAAACCATGAAGAGCCTGAAAAGGTGTGAAAAATATGAAAAGCTTTAAAAGATGTCAAAAATGAGATGAGCATGAAACGGTCTGAAATATAGGAGGTGCATGAAGCGTTGTTGAAAAACATGAAGAGCCTGAAAATGTGTGAGAAATATGAAGAGCTTAAAAAGGTGTCAAAAATATGAGGAGCATGAAACGGTCTGAAAAATAGGAGGAGCATGAAGCGGTGTTCAAAAACATGAAGAGCCTGAAAAGGTGTGAAAAATATGAAAAGCTTCAAAAAGTGTCAAAAATATGAGGAGCATGAAACGGTCTGAAAAATAGGAGGAACATGAAGCGGTGTTCAAAAATTTGAAGAGCCTGAAACGTTGTGAAAAATATGAAAAGCTTCAAGAGGTGTCAAAAATGAGATGAGCATGAAACGGTCTGAAAAATAGGAGGAGCATGAAGCGGTGTTGAAAAAATGAAGAGCCTGAAAAGGTGTGAAAAATATGAAGAGCTTCAAAAGGTGTGAAAAATATGAGGAGCATGAAACGGTCTGAAAAATAGAAGCAGCATGAAACGGTGTTGAAAAACATGAAAAGCCTGAAATGGTGTGAAAAATATGAAGAGCTTCAAAAGGTGTGAAAAATATGAAGAGCTTCAAAAGGTGTCAAAAATTTGATGAGCATGAAACGGTCTGAAAAATAGGAGGAGCATGAAGCGGTGTTGAAAAACATGAAGAGCCTGAAAAAGTGTGAAAAATATGAAGAGCTTAAAAGGTGTGAAAAATATGAGGAGCATGATATGGTTTGAAAAATAGGATTAGCATGAAGCGGTGTTCAAAAACATGAAGAGCCTGAGAAGGTGTGAAAAATATGAAAAGATTCAAAAGGTGTCATAAATGAGATGAGCATGAAACGGTCTGAAAAATAGGAGGTGCAAGAAGCGTTGTTGAAAAACATGAAGAGCCTGAAAAGGTGTGAAAAATATGAAGAGCTTAAAAAGGTGTGAAAAATATGAAGAGCTCAAAAAGCTGTCAAAAATATGTGGAGCATGAAACGGTCTTAAAAATACAAGGAGCATGAAGCGGTGTTGAAAAACATGAATAGCCTGAAAATGTGTGAAATATATGAAGAGCTTAAAAATGTGTCAAGTATATGAGGAGCATGAAACGGTCTGAAAAATAGGAGGATCATGCAATAGTGTTGAAAAACATGAAGAGCCTGAAAATGTGTGAAAAATATGAAGAGCTTCAAAAGGTTTCAAAAATGAGATGAGCATGAAACGGTCTGAAAAATAGGAGGAGCTTGAAGTGGTGTTGAAAAAATGAAGAGCCTGAAAAGGTGTGAAAAATATGAAGATAATCAAAAGGTATCAAAAATATGAGGAGCATGAAACGGTCTGCAAAAAAGGAGGAGCATGAAGTGGTGTTGAAAAACTTGAAGAGCCTGAAAAGGTGTGAAAAATATGAAGAGCTTCAAAAGATGTCAAAAATAAGAGGAGCATGAAACGGTCTGAAAAATAGGAGAAGCATGAAGCGGTGTTCAAAAACATGAAGAGCCTGAAAAGGTGTGAAAAATATGAAGAGCTTCAAAAGGTGTGAAATACATGAGGAGCATGAAATGGGCTGAAAAATAGGAGAAGCATGAAGTGGTGTAGAAAAACATGAAGAGCCTGAAAAGGTGTGAAAAATATGAAGAGCTTCAAAAGGTGTGAAAAATATGAGGAGCATGAAACGAGCTGAAAAATAGGAGTAGCATGAAGTGGTGTGGAAAAACGTGAAGAGCCTGTAAAGGTGTGAAAAATATGAAGAGCTTCAAAAGGTGTGTAATACATGAGGAGCATGAAACTCTCTTAAAAAATAGAAGGAGCATGAAATAGTGTTCAAAAACATGAAGAGCCTGAAAAGGTGTGAAAAATATGAAGAGCTTAAAATGGTGTGAAAAATATGAGGAGCATGATATGGTTTGAAAAATAGGATTAGCATGAAGCGGTGTTCAAAAACATGAAGAGCCTGAAAAGGTGTGAAAAATATGAAAAGCTTCAAAAGGTGTCAAAAATGAGATGAGCATGAAACGGTCTGAAAAATAGGAGGTGCATGAAGCGTTGTTGAAAAACATGAAGAGCCTGAAAATGTGTGAGAAATATGAAGAGCTTCAAAAGGTGTCAAAAGTATGAGGAGCATGAAACGGTCTTACAAATAAAAGGAGCATGAAGCGGTGTTGAAAAACATGAATAGCCTGAAAATGTGTGAAATATATGAAGAGCTTAAAAATGTGTCAAGTATATGAGGAGCATGAAACGGTCTGAAAAATAGGAGGAGCATGCAACGGTGTTGAACAACATAAAGAGCCTGAAACGGTGTGAAAAATATGAAGAGCTTCCAAAGTTGTCAAATATATGAGGAGCATGAAACGGTCTGAAAAATAGGAGGAGCATGAAGTGGTGTTGAAAAACATGAAGAGCCTGTAAAGGTGTGAAAAATATGAAGAGCTTCAAAAGGTGTGTAATACATGAGGAGCATGAAACTCTCTGAAAAATAGAAGGAGCATGAAGTAGTGTTCAAAAACATGAAGAGCCTGAAAAGGTGTGAAAAATATGAAGAGCTTAAAAAGGTGTGAAAAATATGAGGAGCATGATATGGTTTGAAAAATGGGATTAGCATGAAGCGGTGTTCAAAAACATGAAGAGCCTGAAAAGGTGTGAAAAATATGAAGAGCTTCAAAAGGTGTGAAATATGAGGAGCATGAAACGGTCTGAAAAATAGGAGGAGCATGAAGCGGTGTTCAAAAACATGAAGAGCCAGAAAAGGTGTGAAAAAAATGAAGACCTTCAAAAGGTGTAAAAAATATGAGGAGCATGAAACGGTCTGAAAAATAGGAGGAGCATGAAGTGGTGTTGAAAAACATGAAGAGCCTGAAAAGGTGTGAAAAATATGAAGAGCTTCAAAAAGTGTCAAAAATATGAGGAGCATGAAACGGTCTGAAAAATAGGAGGAGCATGAGGCGGTGTTAAAAAACATGAAGAGCCTGAAGAGGTGTGAAAAATATGAAGAGCTTCCAAAGCTGTCAAAAATATGAGGAGCATGACACGGTCTGAAAAATAGGAGGAGCATGAAACGGTGATCAAAACAGCAAGAGCCTGAAAAGGTGTGAAAAATATGAAGAGCTTCAAAAGGTGTGTAATACATGAGGAGCATGAAACTCTCTGAAAAATAGAAGGAGCATGAAGTAGTATTCAAAAACATGAAGAGCCTGAAGAGGTGTGAAAAATATGAAGAGCTTCCAAAGCTGTCAAAAATATGAGGAGCAAGAAACGGTCTGAAAAATAGGAGCAGCATGAAACGGTGTTCAAAAACATGAAGAGCCTGAAAAGGTGTGAAAAATATGAAGAGCTTCAAAAGGTGTCAAAAATATGAGGAGCATGAAACGGTCTGAAAAATAGGAGGAGCATGAAGCGGTGTTGAAAATAATGAAGAGCCTGAAAACGTGTGAAAAATATGAAGAACTTCAAAATTTGTCAAAAATATGAAGAGCTTCAAAAGGTGTTAAAATGAGATGAGCATGAAACGATCTGAAAAATAGGAGGAGCATGAAGTGGTGTTGAAAAAATGAAGAGCCTGGAAAGGTGTGAAATATCTGAAGAGCTTCAAAAGGTGTCAAAAATATGAGGAGCATGAAACGGTCAGCAAAATACGAGGAACATGAAGCGATGTTGAAAAACATGAATTGTCTGAAAACGTGTGAAAAATATGAAGAGCTTCAAAAGGTGTCAAAAATTTGATGAGCATGAAACGGTCTGAAAAATAGGAGGAGCATGAAGCGGTGTTGAAAAACATGAAGAGCCTGAAAAAGTGTGAAAAATATGAAGAGCTTAAAAGGTGTGAAAAATATGAGGAGCATGATATGGTTTGAAAAATAGGATTAGCATGAAGCGGTGTTCAAAAACATGAAGAGCCTGAGAAGGTGTGAAAAATATGAAAAGATTCAAAAGGTGTCATAAATGAGATGAGCATGAAACGGTCTGAAAAATAGGAGGTGCAAGAAGCGTTGTTGAAAAACATGAAGAGCCTGAAAAGGTGTGAAAAATATGAAGAGCTTAAAAAGGTGTGAAAAATATGAAGAGCTCAAAAAGCTGTCAAAAATATGTGGAGCATGAAACGGTCTTAAAAATACAAGGAGCATGAAGCGGTGTTGAAAAACATGAATAGCCTGAAAATGTGTGAAATATATGAAGAGCTTAAAAATGTGTCAAGTATATGAGGAGCATGAAACGGTCTGAAAAATAGGAGGATCATGCAATAGTGTTGAAAAACATGAAGAGCCTGAAAATGTGTGAAAAATATGAAGAGCTTCAAAAGGTTTCAAAAATGAGATGAGCATGAAACGGTCTGAAAAATAGGAGGAGCTTGAAGTGGTGTTGAAAAAATGAAGAGCCTGAAAAGGTGTGAAAAATATGAAGATAATCAAAAGGTATCAAAAATATGAGGAGCATGAAACGGTCTGCAAAAAAGGAGGAGCATGAAGTGGTGTTGAAAAACTTGAAGAGCCTGAAAAGGTGTGAAAAATATGAAGAGCTTCAAAAGATGTCAAAAATAAGAGGAGCATGAAACGGTCTGAAAAATAGGAGAAGCATGAAGCGGTGTTCAAAAACATGAAGAGCCTGAAAAGGTGTGAAAAATATGAAGAGCTTCAAAAGGTGTGAAATACATGAGGAGCATGAAATGGGCTGAAAAATAGGAGAAGCATGAAGTGGTGTAGAAAAACATGAAGAGCCTGAAAAGGTGTGAAAAATATGAAGAGCTTCAAAAGGTGTGAAAAATATGAGGAGCATGAAACGAGCTGAAAAATAGGAGTAGCATGAAGTGGTGTGGAAAAACGTGAAGAGCCTGTAAAGGTGTGAAAAATATGAAGAGCTTCAAAAGGTGTGTAATACATGAGGAGCATGAAACTCTCTTAAAAAATAGAAGGAGCATGAAATAGTGTTCAAAAACATGAAGAGCCTGAAAAGGTGTGAAAAATATGAAGAGCTTAAAATGGTGTGAAAAATATGAGGAGCATGATATGGTTTGAAAAATAGGATTAGCATGAAGCGGTGTTCAAAAACATGAAGAGCCTGAAAAGGTGTGAAAAATATGAAAAGCTTCAAAAGGTGTCAAAAATGAGATGAGCATGAAACGGTCTGAAAAATAGGAGGTGCATGAAGCGTTGTTGAAAAACATGAAGAGCCTGAAAATGTGTGAGAAATATGAAGAGCTTCAAAAGGTGTCAAAAGTATGAGGAGCATGAAACGGTCTTACAAATAAAAGGAGCATGAAGCGGTGTTGAAAAACATGAATAGCCTGAAAATGTGTGAAATATATGAAGAGCTTAAAAATGTGTCAAGTATATGAGGAGCATGAAACGGTCTGAAAAATAGGAGGAGCATGCAACGGTGTTGAACAACATAAAGAGCCTGAAACGGTGTGAAAAATATGAAGAGCTTCCAAAGTTGTCAAATATATGAGGAGCATGAAACGGTCTGAAAAATAGGAGGAGCATGAAGTGGTGTTGAAAAACATGAAGAGCCTGTAAAGGTGTGAAAAATATGAAGAGCTTCAAAAGGTGTGTAATACATGAGGAGCATGAAACTCTCTGAAAAATAGAAGGAGCATGAAGTAGTGTTCAAAAACATGAAGAGCCTGAAAAGGTGTGAAAAATATGAAGAGCTTAAAAAGGTGTGAAAAATATGAGGAGCATGATATGGTTTGAAAAATGGGATTAGCATGAAGCGGTGTTCAAAAACATGAAGAGCCTGAAAAGGTGTGAAAAATATGAAGAGCTTCAAAAGGTGTGAAATATGAGGAGCATGAAACGGTCTGAAAAATAGGAGGAGCATGAAGCGGTGTTCAAAAACATGAAGAGCCAGAAAAGGTGTGAAAAAAATGAAGACCTTCAAAAGGTGTAAAAAATATGAGGAGCATGAAACGGTCTGAAAAATAGGAGGAGCATGAAGTGGTGTTGAAAAACATGAAGAGCCTGAAAAGGTGTGAAAAATATGAAGAGCTTCAAAAAGTGTCAAAAATATGAGGAGCATGAAACGGTCTGAAAAATAGGAGGAGCATGAGGCGGTGTTAAAAAACATGAAGAGCCTGAAGAGGTGTGAAAAATATGAAGAGCTTCCAAAGCTGTCAAAAATATGAGGAGCATGACACGGTCTGAAAAATAGGAGGAGCATGAAACGGTGATCAAAACAGCAAGAGCCTGAAAAGGTGTGAAAAATATGAAGAGCTTCAAAAGGTGTGTAATACATGAGGAGCATGAAACTCTCTGAAAAATAGAAGGAGCATGAAGTAGTATTCAAAAACATGAAGAGCCTGAAGAGGTGTGAAAAATATGAAGAGCTTCCAAAGCTGTCAAAAATATGAGGAGCAAGAAACGGTCTGAAAAATAGGAGCAGCATGAAACGGTGTTCAAAAACATGAAGAGCCTGAAAAGGTGTGAAAAATATGAAGAGCTTCAAAAGGTGTCAAAAATATGAGGAGCATGAAACGGTCTGAAAAATAGGAGGAGCATGAAGCGGTGTTGAAAATAATGAAGAGCCTGAAAACGTGTGAAAAATATGAAGAACTTCAAAATTTGTCAAAAATATGAAGAGCTTCAAAAGGTGTTAAAATGAGATGAGCATGAAACGATCTGAAAAATAGGAGGAGCATGAAGTGGTGTTGAAAAAATGAAGAGCCTGGAAAGGTGTGAAATATCTGAAGAGCTTCAAAAGGTGTCAAAAATATGAGGAGCATGAAACGGTCAGCAAAATACGAGGAACATGAAGCGATGTTGAAAAACATGAATTGTCTGAAAACGTGTGAAAAATATGAAGAGCTTCAAAAGGTGTCAAAAATATGAGGAGCATGAAACGGTCTGCAAAAAAGGAGGAGCATGAAATGGTGTTGAAAAACATGAAGAGCCTGAAAAGGTGTGAAAAATATGGAGAGCTTCAAAAGGTGTCAAAAATATGAGGAGCATGAAACAATCTGAAAAATAGGAGGAGCATGAAGCGGTGTTCAAAAATATGAAGAGCCTGAAAAGGTGTGAAAAATATGAAGAGTTTCAAAAGGTGTGAAAAATATGAGAAGTATGAAACGGTCTGAAAAATAGGAGGAACATGAAGCGGTGTTCAAAAACATGAAAAGCCTGAAAAGGTGTGAAAAATATGAAGAGCTTCAAAAGGTGTGAAAAATATGAGGAGCATGAAACGTTCTGAAAAAAGGAGGAGCATGAAGTGGTGTTAAAAAACTTGAAGAGCCTGAAAAGGTGTGAAAAATATGAAGAGCTTCAAAAAGTGTGAAAAATATGAGGAGCATGATGTGGTCTGAAAAATAGGAGGAGCATGAAGCGGTGTTCAAAAACATGAACAGCCTGAAAAGTTGTGAAAAATATGCAAAGCTTCAAAAGGTGTCAAATATGAGAGGAGCATGAAATGGTCTGAAAAATAGGAGGAGCATGAAGTCGAGTTCATAAATATGAAGAGCCTGAAAAGGTGTGAAAAATATGAAGAGCTTCAAAAGGTGTGAAAAACATGAGGAGCATGAAACAATCTGAAAAATAGGAGGAGCATGAAGCGCTGTTCAAAAATATGAAGAGCCTGAAAATGTGAGAAAAAAATGAAGAGTTTCAAAACGTGTCAAAATATGAGGAGCATGAAACGGTCTGAAATAGGAGGAGCATGAAATGGTGTTGAGAAACATGAAGAGCCTGAAAAGGTTTCAAAATATGAAGAGTTTCAAAAGGTGTCAAAATTATGGGGAGCATTAAACGTTCTAAACATAGGAGGAGCATGAAGTGGTGTTGAAAAATATGAAGAGCCAGAAAAGGTGTGAAAAATATGAAGAGCTCCAAAAGGTGTGAAAAATATGAGGAGCATGGAACGTTCTGAAAAATAGGAGGAGCATGAAACGATGTTCAAAATCCTGAAGAGCCTGAAAAGCTGTGAAATATATGAAGAGCTTCAAAAGGTGTCAAAAATATGAGGAGCATGAAACTGTCTGAAAAATATGAAGAGTTTCAATAGTTGTCAAAATATGAGGAGCATGAAATGGTGTTCAAAAACATGAAGAGCCTGTAAAGGTGTTAAAATATGAAGAGCTTCAAAAGGTGTCAAAAATATGAGGAGCATGAAACGGTCTGAAAAATAGGAGGAGCATGAAGTGGTGTTCAAAAACATGAAGAGCCTTAAAAGGTGTGAAAAATATGAAGAGTTTGAAGGTGTGAAAAATATGAGGAGCATGAAACCATCTGAAAAATAGGAGGAGCATGACACGGGGTTGAAAAACATGAAGATCATGAAAAGGTGTGAAAAATATGAAGAGATTCAAAAGCTGTCAAAAATATGAGGAGCCTGAAACTGTCTGAGAAATAGGAGGAGCATGAAGTGGTGTTGAAAAGGATGAAGAGCCTGAAAAGGTGTGAAAAATATGAAGAGCTTCAAAAGGTGTCAAAAATATGAGGATCATGAAATGATCTGAAAAATATGAGGAACATGAAACGGTCTGAAAAATAGGAGGAGCATGAAACGGTGTTCAGAAACATGAAGAGCCTGAAAAGGTGTGAAAAATATAAAGAGCTTCAAAAGTGTGACAAAAATATGAGGAGCATGAAATGGTCTGAAAAAGAGGAGGAGCATGAAGTGGTGTTGAAAAACACGACGAGCCTGAAAAGGTGTGAAATGTATGAAGAGCTTCAAAAGGTGTGAAATACATGAGGAGCACGAAACGGTCTGAAAAATAGGAGGAGCATGAAGCGGTGTTCAAAAACATGAAGAGCCTGAAAAGTTGTGAAAAATATGCAAAGCTTCAAAAGGTGTCAAAAATGAGAGGAGCATGAAATGGTCTGAAAAATAGGAGGAGCATGAAGTCGAGTTCATAAATATGAAGAGCCTGAAAAGGTGTGAAAAATATGAAGAGCTTCAAAAGGTGTGAAAAATATGAGGAGCATGATACGGTCTGAAATATAGGAGGAGCATGAAGCGGTGTTCAAAAACATGAAGAGCCTGAAAAGTTGTGAAAAATATGCAAAGCTTCGAATGGTGTCAAAAATGTGATAAGCATGAAACGGTCTGAAAAATAGGAGGAGCATGAAGCGGTGTTGAAAAACATGAAGTGCCTGAAAAGCTGTGAAAAATATGAAGAGCTTCAAAAGGTGTCAAAAATATGAGAAGTATGAAACGTTCTGAAAAATAGGAGGAGCATGAAGCGGTTTTGAAAAACATGAAGAGCCTGAAAACGTGTGAAAAATATGAAGAGCTACAAAAGGTGTCAAAAATATGAGGAGCATGAAACGGTCTGAAAACGAAAAGGAGCATGAAGGGGTGTTCAAAAACATGAAGAGCCTGAAAAGCTGTGAAAAATATGAAGAGCTTCAAAAGGTGTCAAAAATATGAGAAGTATGAAACGTTCTGAAAAATAGGAGGAGCATGAAGCGGTTTTGAAAAACATGAAGAGCCTGAAAACGTGTGAAATATATGAAGAGCTACAAAAGGTGTCAAAAATATGAGGAGCATGAAACGGTCTGAAAAATAGGAGGAGAATGAAGCACTGTTGAAAAACATGAAGAGCCTGAAAAGGTGAGAAAAAAATGAAGAGTTTCAAAACCTGTCAAAAATATGAGGAGCATGAAACGGTCTGAAATAGGAGGAGCATGAAATGGTGTTGAGAAACATGAAGAGCCTGAAAAGGTTTCAAAAATATGAAGAGTTTCAAAAGGTGTCAAAATTATGGGGAGCATTAAACGTTCTAAACATAGGAGGAGCAAGAAGTGGTGTTGAAAAATATGAAGAGCCAGAAAAGGTGTGAAAAATATGAAGAGCTCCAAAAGGTGTGAAAAATATGAGGAGCATGGAACGGTCTGAAAAATAGGAGGAGCATGAAACGATGTTCAAAATCCTGAAGAGCCTGAAAAGCTGTGAAATATATGAAGAGCTTCAAAAGGTGTCAAAAATATGAGGAGCATGAAACGGTCTGAAAAATAGGAGGAGCATGAAGTGGTGTTCAAAAACATCAAGAGCCTTAAAAGGTGTGAAAAATATGAAGAGCTTTAAAGGTGTGAAAATTATGAGGAGCATGAAACCGTCTGAAAAATAGGAGGAGCATGACACTGTGATGAAAAACATGAAGAGCCTTAAATTGTGTGAAAAATATGAAGAGTTTGAAGGTGTGAAAAATATGAGGAGCATGAAACCATCTGAAAAATAGGAGGAGCATGACACGGGGTTGAAAAACATGAAGATCATGAAAAGGTGTGAAAAATATGAAGAGATTCAAAAGCTGTCAAAAATATGAGGAGCCTGAAACTGTCTGAGATATAGGAGGAGCATGAAGTGGTGTTGAAAAAGATGAGAGCCTGAAAAGGTGTGAAAAATATGAAGAGCTTCAAAAGGTGTCAAAAATATGAGGAGCATGAAACGTTCTGAAAAAAGGAGGAGCATGAAGTGCTGTTAAAAAACTTGAGGAGCCTGAAAAAGTGTGAAAAATATGAAAAGAGCTTCAAAAGGTGTGAAAAATATGAGGAGAATGATGCGGTCTGAAAAATAGGAGGAGCATGAAGCGGTGTTCAAAAACATGAAGAGCCTGAAAAGTTGTGAAAAATATGCAAAGCTTCAAAAGTTGTGAAAAATGAGAGGAGCATGAAATGCTCTGAAAAATAGGAGGAGCATGAAGTCGAATTCATAAATATGAAGAGCCTGAAAAGTTGTGAAAAATATGAAGAGCTTCAAAAAGTGTGAAATACATTAGAAGGATTAAACGGTCTGAAAAATAGGAGGAGCATGAAGCGATGTTCAGAAACATGAAGAGCCTGAAAAGGTGTGAAAAATATGAAAAGCCTCAAAACCTGTCAAAAATATGAGGAGCATGAAACGGTCTGAAAAATAGCAGGAGCATGAAGCGGTGTTGAAAAACAGGAAGAGTCTGAAAACGTGTTAAAAAATGAAGAGCTTCAAAAATATGAAAAATATGAAGAGCTTCAAAATGTGTGAAAAATATGAAGAGCTTCAAAAGGTGTAAAAAATGAGATGAGCATGAAACGGTCTGAAAAATAGGAGGAGCATGTAGCGGTGTTGAAAATCATGAAGATAAAGAAAAGGTGTGAAAAATATGAAGAGCTTCAAAAGGTGTCAAAATGAGATGAGCATGAAACGTCTGAAAAATAGGAGGAGCATGAAGTGGTGTTGAAAAACATGAAAAGCCTGAAAATGTGTGAAAAATATGAAGAGCTTCAAAAGGTGTGAAATATATGAGGTGCAAGAAACGGTCTGAAAAATAGGAGGAGCATTAAGCGTTGTTGAAAGACATGAATAGCCGAAAAGGGGTGAAAAATATGAAGAGCTTCAAAAGGTGTCAAAAATATGAGTAGCATGAAATGGTCTGCAAAAAAGGAGGAGCATGAAGTGGTGTTGAAAAACATGAAGAGCCTGAAAAGTGTGAAAAATATGAAAGCTTCAAAAGGTGTGAAAATTATGAGGAGCTTGAAACGTTCTGAAAAATAGGAGGAGCATGAAGCGCTGTTGAAAATCATAAAGAGCCTGAAAAGAAGTGAAAAATATGAAGGGCTTCAAAAGGTGTGAAACATATGAAGAGCTTCAAAAGGTGTCAAAAATATGAGGAGCATGAAACAGTCTGCAAAACACGAGGAGCATGAAGTGGTGTTGAAAAACATGAACAGCGTGAAAAAGTGTGATAAACATGAAGATCTTCAATAGGTGTCAAAAATATGAGGAGCATGAAACAGTCTGAAAATTAGGAGGAGCATGAAACGGTGTTCAAAAACATGAAGAGCCTGAAAAGGTGTGAAAAATATGAAAAGCCTAAAAACGTGTCAAAAATATGAGGAGAATGAAACGGTCTGAAAAAATGAGGAGCATGAAGTGGTGTTGAAAAACATGAAAAGCCTGAAAACATGTGAAAAATATGAAGAGCTTCAAAAGGTGTGAAAAATATGAGGAGCATGAAACGGACTGAAAAATAGCAGGAGCATGAAGCGTTGTTGAAAAACATTAAGGGCCTGAAAAGGTGTGAAAAATATGAAGAGCTTCAAAAGGTGTCAAAAATACGAGGAGCATGAAACGGTATGAAAAATAGGAGGAGCATGAAACGGTGATCAAAAATATGATGTGCCTGAAAACGTGTGAAAAATATGAAGAGATTCAAAAGGCGTGAAATATATGAAGAATTTTAAAAGGTGTCAAAAATGAGATGAGCATGTAACGTTCTGAAAAATAAGAGCAGCATAAAATGGTGTTGAAAAAAATGAAGAGCCTGAAAAGGTGTGAAAAATATGAAGAGCTTCAAAATGTGTCAAAAATATGAGGAGCTTGAAACGGTCTGAAAAATAGGAGGAGCATGAAGTCGTGTTGAAAAACATGAAGAGCCTGAAAAGGTGTGAAAAATATGAAGAGCTTCAAAAGGTGTCAAAAATATGAGAAGCATGAAACGGTCAGAAATATAGGAGGAGCATGAAACGGTGTTCAAAAACATGAAGAGCCTGAAAAGGTGTGAAAAATATGAAGAGCTTCAAAAGGTGTGAAAAATATGAAGAGATTCAAAAGGTGTGAAAAATCTGAAGAGCTTCAAATAATGTGAAATACATGAGGAGCATGAAATGGTCTGAAAATTAGGAGGAGCATGAAGCGGTGTTGAAAAACATGAAAACCTGAAAAATGTGAAAAATATGAACAGCTTTGAAAGGTGTCAAATATATGAGTAGCAAGAAACGGTTTGAGAAATAGGGGGAGCATGAAGCGGTGTTCAAAAATATGAAGAGCCTGAAAAGGTGTGAAAAATATGAAGAGCTTCAAAAGGAGTCAAAAATATGAGGAGCATGAAACGGTCTGAAAAATAGTAGGAGCATAAAACGGTGTTCAAAAACATGAAGAGCCTGAAAAGGTGTGAAATATATGAAGAGTCTCAAAACGTGTCAAAAATAAGAGGAGCATGAAACGGTCTGAAAAATAGGAGGAGCATGAAGCGGTGTTGAAAAACATGAAGAGTCTTAAAACGTGTGAAATATATGAAGAGCTTCAAAAAGTGTGAAAATATGAATAGATTCAAAGGTGTCAAAAATATGAGGAGCAAGAAACGGTCTGAAAATAGGAGGAGCATGAAACGGTGTTCAAATACATGAAGAGCCTGAAAAGGTGTGAAAAATATGAAGAGCTTCAAAACGTGTCAAAAATATGAGGAGCATGAAACGGTCTCAAAAATAGGAGGAGCATGAAGCGGTGTAGAAAACATGAAGAGCGTGAAAATGTGCGACAAATATGAAGAGCTTCAAAAGGTGTCAAAAATATGACGAGCATGAAACGGCCTGAAAAAGAGGAGTAGCCTGAAGTGGTGTTGAAAAACATGAAGAGCCTGAAAAGGTGTGAAAAATATGAAGAGCTACAAAAGGTGTCAAAAATATGAGGAGCATGAAACGGTCTGAAAAATAGGAGGATCATGAAGCGGTATTGAAAAACATGAAAAGCCTGAAAAGGTGTAAAAACATGAAGAGCTTCAAAAGGTGGCAAAAATATGAGAAGCATGAAACGGTCTGAAAAATAGGAGCAGCATGAAACGGTGTTCAAAAACATGAAGAGCCTGAAAACGTGTGAAAAATATGAAGAGACTCAAAAGGTGTGAAAAATATGAAAAGCTTCAAAAGCTGTCAAAAATGAGATGCGCATGAAGCGGTCTGAAAAATAGGAGGATCAAGAAACGGTGTTGAAAAACATGAAGAGCCTGAAAAGGTGTGAAAAATATGCGAGCTTTAAAAGGTGTCAATAATAAGAGGTGCATGAAACAGTCTGAAAAATAGGAGGAGCATGAAACTGTCTGAAAAATAGGAGAAGCATGAAGCAGAGTTGAAAAACATGAAGAGCATGAAAAGGTGTGAAAAATATGAACAGCTTCAAAAGGTGTCAAATATATGAGGAGCATGAAACGGTCTCAAAAATAGGAGGAGCATGAAGCAGTGTTCAAAAATATGGAAAGCCTGAAAAGTATGAAATATATGAAGAGCTTCAAAAGTTGTCAAAAATATGTGGAGCATGAAACGGTCTGAAAAATAGGAGGAACATGAAACGGTGTTCAAAAATATGAAGAGCCTGGAATGGTGTGAAAAATATGAAGAGCCCCATAACGTGTCAAAAATATGAGGAGCATGAAACGGTCTGAAAAATAGGAGCAGCATGAAATGGTGTTCAAAAATATGAAGAGCCTGAAAAGGTGTGAAAAATATGAACAGCTTCAAAATGTGTCAAATATATGTGGAGCATGAAACGGTGTGAAAAATAGGAGAAGCATGAAGCTGTGCTCAAATACATGAAGAGCCTGAGAAGGTGTGAAAAATATGAAGAGCTTCAAAATGTGTGAAAAATATGAAGAGCTTCAAAGGTGTCAAAAATATGAGGAGCATGAAACGGTCGCAAAAATAGCAGGAGCATGAAGCGGTGTTTAAAAACATGAAGAGCCTGAAAAGGTTTGAAATATATGAAGAGTTTAAAAAGTTGTCAAATATATGAGGAGCATGAAACGGTCTGAAAAATAGGAAGAACATGAAACGGTGTTCAAAAATATGAAGAGCCTGGAATGGTGTGAAAAATATGAAGAGCCCCATAAAGTGTCAAAAATATGAGGAGCATGAAACGTTCTCAAAAACAGGAGCAGCATGAAAAGGTGTTCAAAAACATGAAGAGCCTGAAAAGGTGTGAAAAATATGAACAGCTTCAAAAGGTGTCAAATATATGAGGAGCATGAAACGGTCTTAAAAACAGGAGCAGCATGAAGCTGTGCTCAAATACATGAAGAGCCTAAGAAGGTGTGAAAAATATGAAGAGCTTCAAAATGTGTGAAAAATATGAAGAGCTTGAAAAGGTGTCAAAAATATGAGGAGCATGAAAAGGTCTGAAAAATACGAGGAGCTTGAAGTGGTTTTAAAAAACATAAAGAGCCTGAAAAGGTGTGAAAAATATGAAGAGCTTCAAAAGGTGTGAAAAATATGAGGAGCATGAAACGGTCTGAAAAATAGGAGGAGCATGAAGAAGTGTTCAAAAACATGAAGAGCCTGAAAAGGTGTGAAAAATATGAAGAGCTCCAAAAGTTGTCAAAAATATGTGGAGCGTAAAACCGTCTCAAAAATAGGAGGAGCGTGAAGCGGTGATGAATAAGATGAAGAACGTAAAAACGTGTGAAAAATATGAAGAGCTTCAAAAGGTGTCAAATATATGAGGAGCATGAAACGGTCTCAAAAATAGGAGGAGCATGAAGCGGTGTAGAAAACATGAAGAGCCTGAAAATGTGTGACAAATATGAAGAGCTTCAAAAGCTGTCAAAAATATGACGAGCATGAAACGGCCTGAAAAAGAGGAGTAGCCTGAAGTGGTGTTGAAAAATATGAAGAGCCTGAAAAGTTGTGAAAAATATGAAGAGCTACAAAAGGTGTCAAAAATATGAGGAGCATGAAACGGTCTGAAAAATAGGAGGATCATGAAGCGGTATTGAAAAACATGAAAAGCCTGAAAAGGTGTAAAAACATGAAGAGCTTCAAAAGGTGGCAAAAATATGAGAAGCATGAAACGGTCTGAAAAATAGGAGCAGCATGAAACGGTGTTCAAAAACATGAAGAGCCTGAAAACGTGTGAAAAATATGAAGAGCCTCAAAAGGTGTGAAAAATATGAAAAGCTTCAAAAGCTGTCAAAAATGAGATGAGCATGAAGCGGTCTGAAAAATAGGAGGATCAAGAAACGGTGTTGAAAAACATGAAGAGCCTGAAAAGGTGTGAAAAATATGCGAGCTTTAAAAGGTGTCAATAATAAGAGGTGCATGAAACAGTCTGAAAAATAGGAGGAGCATGAAACTGTCTGAAAAATAGGAGAAGCATGAAGCGGAGTTGAAAAACATGAAGAGCATGAAAAGGTGTGAAAAATATGAACAGCTTCAAAAGGTGTCAAATATATGAGGAGCATGAAACGGTCTCAAAAATAGGAGGAGCATGAAGCAGTGTTCAAAAATATGGAAAGCCTGAAAAGTATGAAATATATGAAGAGCTTCAAAAGTTGTCAAAAATATGTGGAGCATGAAACGGTCTGAAAAATAGGAGGAACATGAAACGGTGTTCCAAAATATGAAGAGCCTGGAATGGTGTGAAAAATATGAACAGCTTCAAAATGTGTCAAATATATGAGGAGCATGAAACGGTCTGAAAAATAGAAGAAGCATGAAGCTGTACTCAAATACATGAAGAGCCTGAGAAGGTGTGAAAAATATGAAGAGCTTCAAAATGTGTGAAAAATATGAAGAGCTTCAAAGGTGTCAAAAATATGAGGAGCATGAAACGGTCGCAAAAATAGGAGGAGCATGAAGCGGTGTTTAAAAACATGAAGAGCCTGAAAAGATTTGAAATATATGAAGAGCTTAAAAAGTTGTCAAAAATATGAGGAGCATGAAACGGTCTGAAAAATAGGAAGAACATGAAACGGTGTTCAAAAATATGAAGAGCCTGGAATGGTGTGAAAAATATGAAGAGCCCCATAAAGTGTCAAAAATATGAGGAGCATGAAACTTTCTCAAAAACAGGAGCAGCATGAAAAGGTGTTCAAAAACATGAAGAGCCTGAAAAGGTGTGAAAAATATGAACAGCTTCAAAAGGTGTCAAATATATGAGGAGCATGAAACGGTCTTAAAAACAGGAGCAGCATGAAGCTGTGCTCAAATACATGAAGAGCCTAAGAAGGTGTGAAAAATATGAAGAGCTTCAAAATGTGTGAAAAATATGAAGAGCTTGAAAAGGTGTCAAAAATATGAGGAGCATGAAAAGGTCTGAAAAATACGAGGAGCTTGAAGTGGTTTTAAAAAACATAAAGAGCCTGAAAAGGTGTGAAAAATATGAGGAGCATGAAACGGTCTGAAAAATAGGAGGAGCATGAAGCGGTGTTGAAAAACATGAAGAGCCTGAATAGGTGTGAAAAATATGAAGAGGTTAAAAAGGTGTCAAAAATATGACGAGCATGAAACGGCCTGAAAAAGAGGAGTAGCCTGAAGTGGTGTTGAAAAACATGAAGAGCCTGAAAAGGTGTGAAAAATATGAAGAGCTACAAAAGGTGTCAAAAATATGAGGAGCATGAAACGGTCTGAAAAATAGGAGGATCATGAAGCGGTATTGAAAAACATGAAAAGCCTGAAAAGGTGTAAAAACATGAAGAGCTTCAAAAGGTGGCAAAAATATGAGGAGCATGAAACGGTCTCAAAAATAGGAGGTGAAGAAGCGGTATTGAAAAACATGAACAGCCTGAAAAGTTGTGAAAAATATGAAGAGCTTCAAAAGGTGTCAATAATAATAGGTGCATGAAACAGTCTGAAAAATAGGAGGAGCAAGAAACTGTCTGAAAAATAGGAGGAGCAAGAAGCGGTCTTGAAAAAGATGAACAGCCAGAAAAGGTGTGAAAAATATGAAGAGCTTCCAAAACTGTCAAAAATATGAGGAGCATGAAACCTTCTGAAAAATAGGAGGAGCATGAAACGGTCGGAAAAATAGGAGGAGCTTGAAACGGTGTTGAAAAACATGAAGAGCCTGAAAAAGAGTGAAAAATATGAAGAGCTTCAAAAGGTGTGAAAATAGGAGCAGCTTCAAAAGCTTTCAAAATTTTGAGGAGCATGAAAAGGCCTGAAAAATAGGAGGAGCATGAGGCGGTGTTGAAAAACATGAAGAGCCTGAAAAGGTGTGAAAAATATGAACAGCTTCCAAAATTGTCAAAAATATGAGGAGCATGAAACGGTCTGAAAAATACGAGGAGCATGAAGCGGTGTTCAAAAACATGGAGAGCCTGAAAAGTTGTGAAAAATATGAAGAGCTTCAAAAGGTGTCAAAATTATGAGGAGCATGAAGAGGTCTGAAAAATAGGAGGAGCATGAAGCGGTGTTCAAAAACATGAAAAGCCTGAAAAGGTGTGAAAAATATGAAGAGCCTCAAAACGTGTCAAAATGAGAAGAGCATGATACTGTCTGAAAAATAGGAGTAGCATGAAGTGGTGTTCAAAAAAAAGAAGAGACTGTAAAGGTGTGAAATATATGAAGAGCTTCTAACAGTGTCAAAAATATGAGGAGAATGAAAGCGTCTGAAAAATAGGAGGAGCATGAAGCTGTGTTGAAAAACATGAAGAGCCTGAAAATGTGTGACAAATATGAAGAGCTTCAAAAGGTGTCAAAAATATGACGAGCATGAAACGGCCTGAAAAATAGGAGTAGCATGAAGTGGTGTTGAAAAACATGAAGAGCCTGAAAAGGTGTGAAAAATATGAAGAGCTACAAAAGGTGTCAAAAATATGAGGAGCATGAAACGTTCTGAAAAATAGGAGGATCATGAAGCGGTATTGAAAAACATGAAAAGCCTGAAAAGGTGTAAAAACATGAAGAGCTTCAAAAGGTGTCAAAAATATGAGAAGCATGAAACGGTCTGAAAAATAGGAGCAGCATGAAACGGTGTTCAAAAACATGAAGATCCTGAAAACGTGTGAAAAATATGAAGAGCCTCAAAAAGTGTGAAAAATATGAAAAGCTTCAAAAGCTGTCAAAAATGAGATGAGCATGAAGCGGTCTGAAAAATAGGAGGATCAAGAAACTGTGTTGAAAAACATGAAGATCCTGAAAAGGTGTGAAAAATATGCGAGCTCAAAAGGTGTCAATAGTAAGAGTTGCATGAAACAGTCTGAAAAATAGGAGGAGCTTGAAACTGTCTGAAAAATAGGAGAAGCATGAAGCGGAGTTGAAAAACATGAAGAGCATGAAAAGGTGTGAAAAATATGAACAGCTTCAAAAGGTGTCAAATATAAGAGGAGCATGAAACGGTCTGAAAAATCGGAGAAGCATGAAGCTGTGCTCAAATACATGAAGAGCCTGAGAAGGTGTGAAAAATATGAAGAGCTTGAAAATGTGTGAAAAATATGAACAGCTTCAAAGGTGTCAAAAATATGAGGAGCATGAAACGGTCTCAAAAATAGCAGGAGCATGAAGCAGTGTTCAAAAATATGGAAAGCCTGAAAAGGTATGAAATATATGAAGAGCTTCAAAAGTTGTCAAAAATATGTGGAGCATGAAACGGTCTGAAAAATAGGAGGAACATGAAACGGTGTTCAAAAATATGAAGAGCCTGAAAAGGTGTGAAAAATATGAACAGCTTCAAAAGGTGTCAAATATATGAGGAGCAGGAAACGGTCTGAAAAATAGGAGAAGCATGAAGCTGTGCTCAAATACATGAAGAGCCTGAGAAGGTGTGAAAAATATGAAGAGCTTCAAAATGTGTGAAAAATATGAAGAGCTTCAAGGGTGTCAAAAATATGAGGAGCATGAAACGGTCGCAAATATAGGAGGAGCATGAAGCGGTGTTTAAAAACATGAAGAGCCTGAAAAGGTGTGAAATATATGAAGAGCTTAAAAAGTTGTCAAAAATATGAGGAGCATGAAACGGTCTGAAAAATAGGAAGAACATGAAACGGTGTTCAAAAATATGAAGAGCCTGGAATGGTGTGAAAAATATGAAGAGCCCCATAAAGTGTCAAAAATAAGAGGAGCATGAAACGTTCTCAAAAATAGGAGCAGCATGAAAAGGTGTTCAAAAACATGAAGAGCCTGAAAAGGTGTGAAAATTATGAACAGCTTCAAAAGGTGTCAAATATATGAGGAGCATGAAACGGTCTTAAAAACAGGAGCAGCATGAAGCTGTGCTCAAATACATGAAGAACCTAAGAAGGTGTGAAAAGTATGAAGAGCTTCAAAATGTGTGAAAAATATGAACAGCTTGAAAAGGTGTCAAAAATATGAGGAGCATGAAAAGGTCTGAAAAATACGAGGAGCTTGAAGTGGTTTTAAAAAACATAAAGAGCCTGAAAAGGTGTGAAAAATATGAAGAGCTTCAAAAGGTGTGAAAAATATGAGGAGCATGAAACGGTCTGAAAAATAGGAGGAGCATGAAGCGGTGTTCAAAAACATGAAGAGCCTGAAAAGGTGTGAAAAATATGAAGAGCTCCAAAAGTTGTCAAAAATATGTGGAGCGTAAAACCGTCTCAAAAATAGGAGGAGCGTGAAGCGGTGATGAATAACATGAAGAACGTAAAAACGTGTGAAAAATATGAAGAGCTTCAAAAGGTGTCAAAAATATGAGGAGCATGAAACGGTCTCAAAAATAGGAGGAGAAGAAGCGGTGTTGAAAAACATGAAGAGCCTGAAAAGGTGTGAAAAATATGAAGAGCTTCAAAAGGTGTCAATAATAATAGGTGCATGAAACAGTCTGAAAAATAGGAGGAGCATGAAACTGTCTGAAAAATAGGAGGAGCATGAAGCGGTCTTGAAAAAGATGAACAGCCAGAAAAGGTGTGAAAAATATGAAGAGCTTCCAAAATTGTCAAAAATATGAGGAGCATGAAACGGTCTGAAAAATAGGAGGAGCATGAAAAGGTCGGAAATATAGGAGGAGCTTGAAACGGTGTTGAAAAACATGAAGAGCCTGAAAACGTGTGAAAAATATGAAGATCTTTAAAAGGTGTGAAAAATATGAGGTGCATGAAACGGTTTGAAAAATAGGAGGAGCATGATGCGGTGTTGAAAAATATGAAGAGCCTGAAAAGGTGTGAAAAATATGAAGAGCTTCAAAAGGTGTCAAAAATATGAGGAGCATGAAACGGTCTGAAAAATAGGAGGAGCATGAAGCGGTGTTGAAAATCATGAAGGGCCTGAAAAGGTGTGAAAAATATGAAGAGTTTCAAAAGGTGTGAAAAATATGAAGAGCTTCAAAAGGTGTCAAAAATGAGACCAACAAGAAACTGTCTGAAAAATAGGAGGAGCATGAAGCGGTGTTGAAAAATATGAAGAGCCTGAAAAGGTGTGAAAAATATAAAGAGCTTCAAAAGGTGTGAAATACATGAGGACCATGAAACAGTCTGAAAAATATGAGAAGCATGAAGTGATGTTCAAAAACATGAAGAGCCTGAAAAGGTGTGAAATATATGAAGAGCTTCAAAATGTTTCAAAAATATGAGGAG
Organism: Dama dama; assembly: GCF_033118175.1. NCBI lineage: Eukaryota > Metazoa > Chordata > Mammalia > Artiodactyla > Cervidae > Dama > Dama dama. The sequence goes on from NW_026870945.1 coordinate 4,828,771, forward strand.
CATGATACGGTCTGAAAAATAGGAGGAGCATGAAGCACTGTTCAGAAACATGAAGAGCCTGACAAGGTGTGAAAAATATAAAGAGCTTCAAAAGGTGTGAAATACATGACGACCATGAAACAGTCTGAAAAATAGGAGGAGCATGAAATGTGTTGAAAAACTTGAAGAGCCTGAAAACGTGTGAAAAAATATGAAGAGTTTCCAAAGGTGTCAAAAAAGAGATGAGCATGAAACAGTCTGAAAAATAGGATGAGCATGAAGCGGTGTTGAAAATCATGAAGAGCCTGAAAAGATGTGAATAATATGTAGAGCTTCAAAAGGTGTGAAAATATGAAGAGCTTCAAAAGCTGTCAAAATAAGATGATCATGAAACGGTCTGAAAATTAGGAGGAGCAGGAAGTGGTGTTGAAAAAAAAGAAGAGCCTGAAAAGGTGTGAAATATATGAAGAGCTTCAAAAGGCGTGAAAATATGAAGAGCTTCAAAAGCTGTCAAAATGAGATGAGAATGAAACGGTCTGAAAATTAGGAGCAGCATGAAACGGTGTTCAAATAAATGAAGAGCCTCAAAATGTGTGAAAAATAAGAAGAGCTTCAAAAGGTGTGAAATACATTTGGAGCATGAAACTGTGTGTAAAATAGGAGGAGCATGAAGTGGTGTTCAAAAACATGAAGAGCCTGAAAAGGTGTGAAAAATATGAAGAGCTTCAAAAGGTGTGAAATACATGACAGGAATGAAACTGTCTGAAAAATAGGAGGAGCATGAAGCGGTTGTGAAAAACATGAAGAGCCTGAAAAGTTGTGAAAAATATAAAGAGCTTCTAAAGGTGTCAAAAACATGAGGACAATGAAACGCTCTGGAAAATAGGAGGAGCATGAAGTGGTGTTGAAAAAGATGAAGAGCCTGAAAAGGTGTGAAAAATTTGAAGAGCTTCAAAACGTGTCAAAATTATGAGGAGCATGAAACGGTCTGAAAAATAGGAGGAGCATGAAGTGGTGTTGAAAAATATGAAGAGCCTGAAATGATGTGAAATATATGAAGAGGTTCAAAAGGTGCGAAAAATATGAGGAGGTTCAAAAAGGGTCAAAAATATGAGGAGCATGAAACGGTCAGAAAAATACGAGGAGCATGAAAAGGTGTTCAAAAACATGAAGAGCCTGAAAAGGTGTGAAAAATATGAAGAGCTTCAAAAGGTATTAAATACATGAATAGCATGAAACGGTCTGAAAAATAGGAGCAGCATGAAGCGGTGTTCAAAAACATGAAGAGCCTGAAAAGGTGTGAAAAATATGAAGAGATTCAAAATGTGTCAAAAATATGAGGAGCATGAAATGGTCTGAAAAATAGGAGGAGCATGAAACGGTGTTCAAAAACATGAAGAACCTGAAAAGGTGTGAAAAATATGAAGAGTTTCTAAAGGTGTCAAAAATATGAGGAGCATGAAACGGTCTGAAAAATAGGAAGACCATGAAACGGTGTTCAAAAACATGAAGAGCCTGAAAGGTGGGAAAATTCTGAAGAGATTCAAAAGCTGTGAAATACATGTGGAGCATAAAACGGTCTCAAAAATAGGAGGAGCATGAAGCGGTGTTCGAAAACATGAAGAGCCTGAAAAGGTGAGAAAAATATGAAGAGCCTCAAAACGTGTCAAAAATAGGAAGAGCATTAAGCGGTCTGAAAAAATAGGAGGAGCATGAAGCGGTGTTGAAAAACATGAAGAGCCTGAAAACGTGTGAAAAATATGAAGAGCTTCAAAAGGTGTGAAAACTATGAAGAGCTTCAAAATGTGTCAAAAATGAGATGAGCATGAAACGGTCTGAAAAATAGTAGGATCATGCAGTGGTGTTGAAAAACATGAAGAGCCTGAAAGGTGTGAAAAATATGAAGAGCTTCAAAAGGTGTCAAATATATGAGGAGCATGAAACGGTCTGAAAAATAGGAGGAGCATGAAGTGGTGTAGAAAAACATGAAGAGCCTGAAAAGGTGTGAAAAATATGAAGAGCTTCAAAAGGTGTAAAAAATATGAGGAGCATGAAACGGTCTGAAAAATAGGAGGAACATGAAACGCTGATCAAAAACATGAAGAGCCTGAAAAGTTGTGAAAAATATGAAGAGCTTCAAAAGGTGTCAAAAATATGAGGAGCATGAAACGGTCTGAAAAATAGGAGGAGCATGAAATGTTGTTGAAAAACTTGAAGAGCCTGAAAACGTGTGAAAAAATATGAAGAGTTTCCAAAGGTGTCAAAAATGAGATGAGCATGAAACAGTCTGAAAAATAGGATGAGCATGAAGCGGTGTTGATAATCATGAAGAGCCTGAAAAGGTGTGAATAATATGTAGAGCTTCAAAAGGTGTGAAAATATGAAGAGCTTCAAAAGCTGTCAAAATAAGATGATCATGAAACGGTCTGAAAATTAGGAGGAGCATGAAGTGGTGTTGAAAAACATGAAGAGCCTGAAAAGGTGTGAAATATATGAAGAGCTTCAAAAGGAGTGAAAATATGAAGAGCTTCAAAAGCTGTCAAAATGAGATGAGAATGAAACGGTCTGAAAATTAGGAGCAGTATGAAACGGTGTTCAAACAAATGAAGAGCCTGAAAAGGTGTGAAAAATAAGAAGAGCTTCAAAAGGTGTGAAATACATGAGGAGCATGAAACTGTGTGTAAAATAGGAGGAGCATGAAGTGGTGTTCAAAAACATGAAGAGCCTGAAAAGATGTGAAAAATATGAAGAGCTTCAAAAGGTGTGAAATACATGAGAGGAATGAAACTGTCTGAAAAATAGGAGGAGCATGAAGCGGTTGTGAAAAACATGAAGAGCCTGAAAAGTTGTGAAAAATATAAAGAGCTTCTAAAGGTGTCAAAAATATGAGGACAATGAAATGCTCTGGAAAATAGGAGGAGCATGAAGTGGTGTTGAAAATGATGAAGAGCCTGAAAAGGTGTGAAAAATTTGAAGAGCTTCAAAACGTGTCAAAATTATGAGGAGCATGAAACGGTCTGAAAAATAGGAGGAGCATGAAGCGGTGTTCAAAAACATGAAGAGCCTGAAAAGGTGTGAAAAATATGAAGAGATTCAAAATGTGTCAAAAATATGAGGAGCATGAAACGGTCTGAAAAATAGGAGGAGCATGAAACGGTGTTCAAAAACATGAAGAACCAGAAAATGTGTGAAAAATATGAAGAGTTTCTAAAGGTGTCAAAAATATGAGGAGCATGAAACGGTCTGAAAAATAGGAGGAGCATGAAACGGTGTTCAAAAACATGAAGAGCCTGAAAAGGTGTGAAAAATATGAAGAGCTGCAAAACGTGTCAAAAATATGAGGAGCATGAAACGTTCTCAAAAATAGGAGGAGCAGCAAACGGTGTTCAAAAATATGAAGAGCCTGAAAAGGTGTGAAAAATATGAAGAGCATGAAGCACTGTTCAGAAATATGAAGAGCCTGAAAACTGTGAAAAATATGAAGAGCTTCAAAAAGTGTGAAAAATATGAAGAACTTCAAAAGGTGTGAAAAATATGAGGATCATGAAACGGTCTGAAAAATAGGAGAAGCATGAAACAGTGTGGAAAAATGAAGAGCATGAATAGGTGTGAATATTATGAAGAGCTTTAAAAGGTTTGAAAAATATGACGAGCATGAAATTGTCTGAAAAATTGGAGGAGCATGAAGCAGTGTTGAAAAACATGAAGAGCCTGTAAAGGTTTGAAAAATATGAAGAGCTTCAAAAGGTGTGAAAAATATGAAGAGCTTCAAAATTTGTCAAAAATAAGAGGAGAATGACACGGTCTGAAAAATAGGAGGAGCATGAAGCAGTGTTGAAATACATGAAGAGCCTGTAAAGGTTTGAAAAATATGAAGAGCTTCAAAAGATGTGAAAAATATGAAGAGCTTCAAAATGTGTCAAAAATAAGAGGAGCATGACACGGTCTGAAAAATAAGAGGAGCATGAAGCGGTGTTGAAATACATGAAGAGCCTGAAAAGGTGTGAAAAATATGAAGAGTTTCAAAAGGTGTCAAAAATATGAGGAGCATGAAACTGTCTGAAATATAACAGGAGCATGAAACGGTTTTGAAGAACATGAAGAGCCTGAAAATGTGTGAAAAATATGAAGAGTTTCAAAGGGTGTCAAAAATATGTCCAGCATGAACGGTCTGAAAAATAGGAGGAGCATGAAGCGGTGTTGAAATACATGAAGAGCCTGAAAAGGTGTGAAAAATATGAAGAGCTTCAAAAGGTGTGAAATATATGAGGAGCATGAAACGGTCTGAAAAATCGGAGGAGCATGAAGCTGTGCTCAAAAACATGAAGATCCAGAAAAGGTGTGAAAAATATGAAGAGCTTCGAAAGGTGTGACAAATATGAGGAGCATGAAACGGTCTGAAAATTTGGAGGAGTATGAAACGTGCTGAAAAATAGGAGGAGCATGAAACTGTCAGAAAAATAGGAGGATCATGAAGCCGTGTTGAAAAACATGAAGAGCGTGAAAGGTTGTGAAAAATAGGAGGAGCTTCAAAATGTGTGAAAAATATGAGGAGCATGAAACGGTCTGAAAATAGGAGGAGCATGAAGCGGTGTTGAAAAACATGAAGAGCCTGAAAAGGTGTGAAAAATATGAAGAGCTTCAAAAGGTGTGAAAAATATGAAGAGCTTCAAAAGGTGTCAAAAATGAGAAGAGCATAAATGGGTCTGAAAAATAGGAGGAGCATGACGTGTTGTTGAAAAAAATGAAGAGCCTGAAAAGGTGTGAAATATATGAGGGCTTCAAAAGGTGTCAAAAATATGAGGAGCATGAAACGGTCTGAAAAATAGGAGGAGCATGAAACGGTGTTCAAAAACATGAAGAGCCTGTAAAGGTGTGAAAAATATGAAGAGCTTCAAAAGGTGTGAAATACATGAGGAGCATGAAACTCTCTGAAAAATAAAAGGAGCAAGAAGGGGTGTTCAAAAACATGAAGAGGCTGAAAAGGTGTGAAAAACATGAAGAGCTTAAAAAGGTGTGAAAAATATGAGGAGCATGAAACGGTCTGAAAAAAAAGGAGGAGCATGAAACGGTGATCAAAAACATGAACAGTATGAAAAGGTGTGAAAAATATGAAGAGTTTCAAAAGGTGTGAAATACATGAGGAACATGAAACGGTCTGAAATTTAGGAGAAGCATTAAGTGGTGTGGAAAAACATGAAGAGCCTGAAAAGGTGTGAAAAATATGAAGAGCTTCAAAAGTTGTGAAAAATATGAGGAGCATGAAACGGTCTGAAAAATAGAAGCGGCATGAAATGGTGTTGAAAAATATGAAGAGCCTAAAAAGGTGTGAAAAATATGAAGAGCTTCAAAAGATGTGAAAAATATGAGGAGCATGATACTGCCTGAAAAATATGAGGAGCATGAAGTGGTGTTGAAGAAATGAAGAGCCTGAAAAGGTGTGAAATATATTAAGAGCATCAATAGGTGTCAAAAATATGAGGAGCATTAAACGGTCTGCAAAAAGGAGGAGCATGAAGTGGTGTTGATAAACTTGAAGAGCCTGAAAAGGTGTTAAAAATATGAAAAGCTACAAAAGGTGGGAAAAATATGAGGAGCATGAAACGGTCTGAAAAATACGAGGAGCATGAAGCGGTGTTCAAAAACATGAAGAGCCTGAAAAGGTGTGAAAAATATGAAGAGCTTCAAAAGGTGTGAAAAATATGAGCAGCATGAAACGGTCTAAAAAATAGGAGGATCATGAAGCCGTGTTGAAAAACATGAAGAGCGTGAAAGGTTGTGAAAAATAGGAGGAGCTTCAAAATGTGTGAAAAATATGAGGAGCATGAAACGGTCTGAAAATAGGAGGAGCATGAAGCGGTGTTGAAAAACATGAAGAGCCTGAAAAGGTGTGAAAAATATGAACAGCTTCAAAAGGTGTCAAATATATGAGGAGCATGAAACGGTCTTAAAAACAGGAGCAGCATGAAGCTGTGCTCAAATACATGAAGAGCCTAAGAAGGTGTGAAAAATATGAAGAGATTCAAAATGTGTGAAAAATATGAAGAGCTTGAAAAGGTGTCAAAATATGAGGAGCATGAAAAGGTCTGAAAAATACGAGGAGCTTGAAGTGGTTTTAAAAAACATAAAGAGCCTGAAAAGGTGTGAAAAATATGAGGAGCATGAAACGGTCTGAAAAATAGGAGGAGCATGAAGCGGTGTTCAAAAACATGAAGAGCCTGAAAAGGTGTGAAAAATATGAAGAGCTCCAAAAGTTGTCAAAAATATGTGGAGCGTAAAACCGTCTCAAAAATAGGAGGAGCGTGAAGCGGTGATGAATAACATGAAGAACGTAAAAACGTGTGAAAAATATGAAGAGCTTCAAAAGGTGTCAAAAATATGAGGAGCATGAAACGGTCTCAAAAATAGGAGGAGCATGAAGCGGTGTAGAAAACATGAAGAGCCTGAAAATGTGTGACAAATATGAAGAGCTTCAAAAGGTGTCAAAAATATGACGAGCATGAAACGGCCTGAAAAAGAGGAGTAGCCTGAAGTGGTGTTGAAAAACATGAAGAGCCTGAAAAGGTGTGAAAAATATGAAGAGCTACAAAAGGTGTCAAAAATATGAGGAGCATGAAACGGTCTGAAAAATAGGAGGATCATGAAGCGGTATTGAAAAACATGAAAAGCCTGAAAAGGTGTAAAAACATGAAGAGCTTCAAAAGGTGGCAAAAATATGAGGAGCATGAAACGGTCTCAAAAATAGGAGGTGAAGAAGCGGTGTTGAAAAACATGAACAGCCTGAAAAGTTGTGAAAAATATGAAGAGCTTCAAAAGGTGTCAATAATAATAGGTGCATGAAACAGTCTGAAAAATAGGAGGAGCAAGAAACTGTCTGAAAAATAGGAGGAGCAAGAAGCGGTCTTGAAAAAGATGAACAGCCAGAAAAGGTGTGAAAAATATGAAGAGCTTCCAAAACTGTCAAAAATATGAGGAGCATGAAACCTTCTGAAAAATAGGAGGAGCATGAAACGGTCGGAAAAATAGGAGGAGCTTGAAACGGTGTTGAAAAACATGAAGAGCCTGAAAAAGAGTGAAAAATATGAAGAGCTTCAAAAGGTGTGAAAATAGGAGCAGCTTCAAAAGCTTTCAAAATTTTGAGGAGCATGAAAAGGCCTGAAAAATAGGAGGAGCATGAGGCGGTGTTGAAAAACATGAAGAGCCTGAAAAGGTGTGAAAAATATGAACAGCTTCCAAAATTGTCAAAAATATGAGGAGCATGAAACGGTCTGAAAAATACGAGGAGCATGAAGCGGTGTTCAAAAACATGGAGAGCCTGAAAAGTTGTGAAAAATATGAAGAGCTTCAAAAGGTGTCAAAATTATGAGGAGCATGAAGAGGTCTGAAAAATAGGAGGAGCACGAAAGGGTGTTCAAAAACATGGAGAGCCTGAAAAGCTGTGAAAAATATGAAGAGCTTCAAAAGGTGTCAAAAATATGAGGAGCATGAAACGGTCTGAAAAATAGGAGGAGCATGAAATGGGGTTGAAAAACATGAAAAGCCTGAAAAGGTGTGAAAAATATGAGGAGCTTCAAAAGGTGTGAAAAATATGAGGAGCATGAAACGGTCTGAAAAATAGGAGTAGCATGAAGCTGTGTTCAAAAACATGAAGAGCCTGAAAAGGTGTGAAAAATATGAGGAGGATGAAACGGTCTGAAAATTAGAAGGAGCATGAAGCGGTGTTCAAAAAAAAAAAGAGCCTGAAAAGGTGTTAAAAATATGAAGAGCTTCAAAAGGTGTAAAAAATATGAGGAGCATGAAACGGTCTGAAATAGAGAAGCAGCATGAAACGGTGTTGAAAAACTTGAAGGCCCTCAAAAGGTGTGAAAAATATGAAGAGCTTCAAAAGGTGTCAAAAATATGAGCAGCATGAAACGGTCTGAAAAATAGGAGGAGCATGAAGCGGTGTTCAAAAACATGAAAAGCCTGAAAAGGTGTGAAAAATATGAAGAGCCTCAAAACGTGTCAAAATGAGATGAGCATGATACTGTCTGAAAAATAGGAGTAGCATGAAGTGGTGTTCAAAAAAAGAAGAGACTGTAAAGGTGTGAAATATATGAAGAGCTTCTAACAGTGTCAAAAATATGAGGAGAATGAAAGCGTCTGAAAAATAGGAGGAGCATGAAGCTGTGTTGAAAAACATGAAGAGCCTGAAAATGTGTGACAAATATGAAGAGCTTCAAAAGGTGTCAAAAATATGACGAGCATGAAACGGCCTGAAAAATAGGAGTAGCATGAGGTGGTGTTGAAAAACATGAAGAGCCTGAAAATGTGTGAAAAATATAAAGAGCTTCAAAAGGTGTGAAATACATGACGACCATGAAACAGTCTGAAAAATAGGAGGAGCATGAAATGTGTTGAAAAACTTGAAGAGCCTGAAAACGTGTGAAAAAATATGAAGAGTTTCCAAAGGTGTCAAAAAAGAGATGAGCATGAAACAGTCTGAAAAATAGGATGAGCATGAAGCGGTGTTGAAAATCATGAAGAGCCTGAAAAGATGTGAATAATATGTAGAGCTTCAAAAGGTGTGAAAATATGAAGAGCTTCAAAAGCTGTCAAAATAAGATGATCATGAAACGGTCTGAAAATTAGGAGGAGCAGGAAGTGGTGTTGAAAAAAAAAAAGAGCCTGAAAAGGTGTGAAATATATGAAGAGCTTCAAAAGGCGTGAAAATATGAAGAGCTTCAAAAGCTGTCAAAATGAGATGAGAATGAAACGGTCTGAAAATTAGGAGCAGCATGAAACGGTGTTCAAATAAATGAAGAGCCTCAAAATGTGTGAAAAATAAGAAGAGCTTCAAAAGGTGTGAAATACATTTGGAGCATGAAACTGTGTGTAAAATAGGAGGAGCATGAAGTGGTGTTCAAAAACATGAAGAGCCTGAAAAGGTGTGAAAAATATGAAGAGCTTCAAAAGGTGTGAAATACATGACAGGAATGAAACTGTCTGAAAAATAGGAGGAGCATGAAGCGGTTGTGAAAAACATGAAGAGCCTGAAAAGTTGTGAAAAATATAAAGAGCTTCTAAAGGTGTCAAAAACATGAGGACAATGAAACGCTCTGGAAAATAGGAGGAGCATGAAGTGGTGTTGAAAAAGATGAAGAGCCTGAAAAGGTGTGAAAAATTTGAAGAGCTTCAAAACGTGTCAAAATTATGAGGAGCATGAAACGGTCTGAAAAATAGGAGGAGCATGAAGTGGTGTTGAAAAATATGAAGAGCCTGAAATGATGTGAAATATATGAAGAGGTTCAAAAGGTGCGAAAAATATGAGGAGGTTCAAAAAGGGTCAAAAATATGAGGAGCATGAAACGGTCAGAAAAATACGAGGAGCATGAAAAGGTGTTCAAAAACATGAAGAGCCTGAAAAGGTGTGAAAAATATGAAGAGCTTCAAAAGGTATTAAATACATGAATAGCATGAAACGGTCTGAAAAATAGGAGCAGCATGAAGTGGTGTTCAAAAACATGAAGAGCCTGAAAATGTGTGAAAAATATGAAGAGATTCAAAATGTGTCAAAAATATGAGGAGCATGAAATGGTCTGAAAAATAGGAGGAGCATGAAACGGTGTTCAAAAACATGAAGAACCTGAAAAGGTGTGAAAAATATGAAGAGTTTCTAAAGGTGTCAAAAATATGAGGAGCATGAAACGGTCTGAAAAATAGGAAGACCATGAAACGGTGTTCAAAAACATGAAGAGCCTGAAAGGTGGGAAAATTCTGAAGAGATTCAAAAGCTGTGAAATACATGTGGAGCATAAAACGGTCTCAAAAATAGGAGGAGCATGAAGCGGTGTTCGAAAACATGAAGAGCCTGAAAAGGTGAGAAAAATATGAAGAGCCTCAAAACGTGTCAAAAATAGGAAGAGCATTAAGCGGTCTGAAAAAATAGGAGGAGCATGAAGCGGTGTTGAAAAACATGAAGAGCCTGAAAACGTGTGAAAAATATGAAGAGCTTCAAAAGGTGTGAAAACTATGAAGAGCTTCAAAATGTGTCAAAAATGAGATGAGCATGAAACGCTCTGAAAAATAGTAGGATCATGCAGTGGTGTTGAAAAACATGAAGAGCCTGAAAAGGTGTGAAAAATATGAAGAGCTTCAAAAGGTGTCAAATACATGAGGAGCATGAAACGGTCTGAAAAATAGGAGGAGCATGAAGTGGTGTAGAAAAACATGAAGAGCCTGAAAAGGTGTGAAAAATATGAAGAGCTTCAAAAGGTGTAAAAAATATGAGGAGCATGAAACGGTCTGAAAAATAGGAGGAACATGAAACGCTGATCAAAAACATGAAGAGCCTGAAAAGTTGTGAAAAATATGAAGAGCTTCAAAAGGTGTCAAAAATATGAGGAGCATGAAACGGTCTGAAAAATAGGAGGAGCATGAAATGTTGTTGAAAAACTTGAAGAGCCTGAAAACGTGTGAAAAAATATGAAGAGTTTCCAAAGGTGTCAAAAATGAGATGAGCATGAAACAGTCTGAAAAATAGGATGAGCATGAAGCGGTGTTGAAAATCATGAAGAGCCTGAAAAGGTGTGAATAATATGTAGAGCTTCAAAAGGTGTGAAAATATGAAGAGCTTCAAAAGCTGTCAAAATAAGATGATCATGAAACGGTCTGAAAATTAGGAGGAGCATGAAGTGGTGTTGAAAAACATGAAGAGCCTGAAAAGGTGTGAAATATATGAAGAGCTTCAAAAGGAGTGAAAATATGAAGAGCTTTAAAAGCTGTCAAAATGCGATGAGAATGAAACGGTCTGAAAATTAGGAGCAGTATGAAACGGTGTTCAAACAAATGAAGAGCCTGAAAAGGTGTGAAAAATAAGAAGAGCTTCAAAAGGTGTGAAATACATGAGGAGCATGAAACTGTGTGTAAAATAGGAGGAGCATGAAGTGGTGTTCAAAAACATGAAGAGCCTGAAAAGATGTGAAAAATATGAAGAGCTTCAAAAGGTGTGAAATACATGAGAGGAATGAAACTGTCTGAAAAATAGGAGGAGCATGAAGCGGTTGTGAAAAACATGAAGAGCCTGAAAAGTTGTGAAAAATATAAAGAGCTTCTAAAGGTGTCAAAAATATGAGGACAATGAAATGCTCTGGAAAATAGGAGGAGCATGAAGTGGTGTTGAAAAAGATGAAGAGCCTGAAAAGGTGTGAAAAATTTGAAGAGCTTCAAAACGTGTCAAAATTATGAGGAGCATGAAACGGTCTGAAAAATAGGAGGAGCATGAAGTGGTGTTGAAAAACATGAAGAGCTTGAAATGATGTGAAATATATAAAGAGGTTCAAAAGGTGCGAAAATATGAGGAGGTTCAAAAAGGGTCAAAAATATGAGGAGCATGAAACGGTCAGAAAAATACGAGGAGCATGAAAAGGTGTTCAAAAACATGAAGAGCCTGAAAAGGTGTGAAAAATATGAAGAGCTTCAAAAGGTGTTAAATACATGAATAGCATGAAACGGTCTGAAAAATAGGAGGAGCATGAAGCGGTGTTCAAAAACATGAAGAGCCTGAAAAGGTGTGAAAAATATGAAGAGCTTCAAAATGTGTCAAAAATATGAGGAGCATGAAACGGTCTGAAAAATAGGAGGAGCATGAAACGGTGTTCAAAAACATGAAGAACCAGAAAATGTGTGAAAAATATGAAGAGTTTCTAAAGGTGTCAAAAATATGAGGAGCATGAAACGGTCTGAAAAATAGGAGGAGCATGAAACGGTGTTCAAAAACATGAAGAGACTGAAAAGGTGTGAAAAATATGAAGAGCTGCAAAACGTGTCAAAAATATGAGGAGCATGAAACGTTCTCAAAAATAGGAGGAGCAGCAAAAGGTGTTCAAAAATATGAAGAGCCTGAAAAGGTGTGAAAAATATGAAGAGCATGAAGCAGTGTTCAGAAATATGAAGAGCCTGAAAACTGTGAAAAATATGAAGAGCTTCAAAAAGTGTGAAAAATATGAAGAGCTTCAAAAGGTGTGAAAAATATGAGGAGCATGAAACGGTCTGAAAAATAGGAGAAGCATGAAACAGTGTGGAAAAAATGAAGAGCATGAATAGGTGTGAATATTATGAAGAGCTTTAAAAGGTTTGAAAAATATGACGAGCATGAAATTGTCTGAAAAATTGGAGGAGCATGAAGCGGTGTTGAAAAACATGAAGAGCCTGTAAAGGTTTGAAAAATATGAAGAGCTTCAAAAGGTGTGAAAAATATGAAGAGCTTCAAAATTTGTCAAAAATAAGAGGAGAATGACACGGTCTGAAAAATAGGAGGAGCATGAAGCAGTGTTGAAATACATGAAGAGCCTGTAAAGGTTTGAAAAATATGAAGAGCTTCAAAAGGTGTGAAAAATATGAAGAGCTTCAAAATGTGTCAAAAATAAGAGGAGCATGACACGGTCTGAAAAATAAGAGGAGCATGAAGCGGTGTTGAAATACATGAAGAGCCTGAAAAGGTGTGAAAAATATCAAGAGTTTCAAAAGGTGTCAAAAATATGAGGAGCATGAAACTGTCTGAAATATAACAGGAGCATGAAACGGTTTTGAAGAACATGAAGAGCCTGAAAATGTGTGAAAAATATGAAGAGTTTCAAAGGGTGTCAAAAATATGTCCAGCATGAACGGTCTGAAAAATAGGAGGAGCATGAAGCGGTGTTGAAATACATGAAGAGCCTGAAAAGGTGTGAAAAATATGAAGAGCTTCAAAAGGTGTGAAATATATGAGGAGCATGAAACGGTCTGAAAAATCGGAGGAGCATGAAGCTGTGCTCAAAAACATGAAGATCCAGAAAAGGTGTGAAAAATATGAAGAGCTTCGAAAGGTGTGACAAATATGAGGAGCATGAAACGGTCTGAAAATTTGGAGGAGTATGAAACGTGCTGAAAAATAGGAGGAGCATGAAACTGTCAGAAAAATAGGAGGATCATGAAGCCGTGTTGAAAAACATGAAGAGCGTGAAAGGTTGTGAAAAATAGGAGGAGCTTCAAAATGTGTGAAAAATATGAGGAGCATGAAACGGTCTGAAAATAGGAGGAGCATGAAGCGGTGTTGAAAAACATGAAGAGCCTGAAAAGGTGTGAAAAATATGAAGAGCTTCAAAAGGTGTGAAAAATATGAAGAGCTTCAAAAGGTGTCAAAAATGAGAAGAGCATAAATGGGTCTGAAAAATAGGAGGAGCATGACGTGGTGTTGAAAAAAATGAAGAGCCTGAAAAGGTGTGAAATATATGAGGGCTTCAAAAGGTGTCAAAAATATGAGGAGCATGAAACGGTCTGAAAAATAGGAGGAGCATGAAACGGTGTTCAAAAACATGAAGAGCCTGTAAAGGTGTGAAAAATATGAAGAGCTTCAAAAGGTGTGAAATACATGAGGAGCATGAAACTCTCTGAAAAATAAAAGGAGCAAGAAGGGGTGTTCAAAAACATGAAGAGGCTGAAAAGGTGTGAAAAACATGAAGAGCTTAAAAAGGTGTGAAAAATATGAGGAGCATGAAACGGTCTGAAAAAAAAGGAGGAGCATGAAACGGTGATCAAAAACATGAACAGTATGAAAAGGTGTGAAAAATATGAAGAGTTTCAAAAGGTGTGAAATACATGAGGAACATGAAACGGTCTGAAATTTAGGAGAAGCATTAAGTGGTGTGGAAAAACATGAAGAGCCTGAAAAGGTGTGAAAAATATGAAGAGCTTCAAAAGTTGTGAAAAATATGAGGAGCATGAAACGGTCTGAAAAATAGAAGCGGCATGAAATGGTGTTGAAAAATATGAAGAGCCTAAAAAGGTGTGAAAAATATGAAGAGCTTCAAAAGATGTGAAAAATATGAGGAGCATGATACTGCCTGAAAAATATGAGGAGCATGAAGTGGTGTTGAAGAAATGAAGAGCCTGAAAAGGTGTGAAATATATTAAGAGCATCAATAGGTGTCAAAAATATAAGGAGCATGAAACGGTCTGCAAAAAGGAGGAGCATGAAGTGGTGTTGATAAACTTGAAGAGCCTGAAAAGGTGTTAAAAATATGAAAAGCTACAAAAGGTGGGAAAAATATGAGGAGCATGAAACGGTCTGAAAAATACGAGGAGCATGAAGCGGTGTTCAAAAACATGAAGAGCCTGAAAAGGTGTGAAAAATATGAAGAGCTTCAAAAGGTGTGAAAAATATGAGCAGCATGAAACGGTCTAAAAAATAGGAGGATCATGAAGCCGTGTTGAAAAACATGAAGAGCGTGAAAGGTTGTGAAAAATAGGAGGAGCTTCAAAATGTGTGAAAAATATGAGGAGCATGAAACGGTCTGAAAATAGGAGGAGCATGAAGCGGTGTTGAAAAACATGAAGAGCCTGAAAAGGTGTGAAAAATATGAAGAGCTTCAAAAGGTGTGAAAAATATGAAGAGCTTCAAAAGGTGTCAAAAATGAGAAGAGCATAAAAGGGTCTGAAAAATAGGAGGAGCATGACGTGGTGTTGAAAAAAATGAAGAGCCTGAAAAGGTGTGAAATATATGAGGGCTTCAAAAGGTGTCAAAAATATGAGGAGCATGAAACGGTCTGAAAAATAGGAGGAGCATGAAACGGTGTTCAAAAACATGAAGAGCCTGTAAAGGTGTGAAAAATATGAAGAGCTTCAAAAGGTGTGAAATTCATGAGGAGCATGAAACTCTCTGAAAAATAAAAGGAGCAAGAAGGGGTTTTCAAAAACATGAAGAGGCTGAAAAGGTGTGAAAAACATGAAGAGCTTAAAAAGGTGTGAAAAATATGAGGAGCATGAAACGGTCTGAAAAAAAAGGAGGAGCATGAAACGGTGATCAAAAACATGAACAGTATGAAAAGGTGTGAAAAATATGAAGAGCTTCAAAAGGTGTGAAATACATGAGGAACATGAAACGGTCTGAAATTTAGGAGAAGCATTAAGTGGTGTGGAAAAACATGAAGAGCCTGAAAAGGTGTGAAAAATATGAAGAGCTTCAAAAGGTGTCAAAAATATTAGGAGCATGAAACAGTATGAAACATAGGATGAGCATGAAACTTTTTTGAAAAAGATGAAGAGCATGAAAAGGTGTGAAAAATATGAAGAGCTTAAAAAGATGTTAAAAATATGAGGAGCATGAAAATTTCTGAAAAATTGGAGGAGCATGAAGCGGTGTTGAAAAACATGAAAAGCCTGAAAAGGTGGAAAAATATGAAGAGCTTCAAAAAGTGTCAACAATATGAGGAGCATGAAACGGTCTGAAAATTAGGAAGAGCATGAAACTGTGTTGATAAACATGAAGAGCCTGAAAAGGTGTGAAAAATATGAAGAGCTTCAAAAGGTGTCAAATATATGAGGAGCATGAAACAGTGTGAAAAATAGGATGAGCATGAAACGGTTTTAAAAAGACGAAGAGCCTAAAAGGTGTGACATATATGAAGAGCTTCAAAAGGTGTGAAATACATGAGGAGGTGGAAACGGTCTGAAAATAGTAGGAGCATGAAGCGGCGTTGAAAAACATGAATAGCCTGAAAACGTGTGAAAAATATGAAGAGCTTCAAAAGCTGTGAAAAATATGAAGAGCTTCAAAACGTGTCAAAAATGAGATGAGCATGAAACGGTCTGAAAAATAGGAGGAGCAAGAAGCGTCTTTGAAAAACATTAAGAGCCTGAAAAGGTGTGAAAAATATAAAGAGATTCAAAACATCTCAAACATTGAGGAGCATGAAACGATCTGAAAAATAGGAAGAGCATGATGCAGTGTTGAAAAACATGAAGAGGCTGAAAACGTGTGAAAAATATGAAGAGCTTCAAAAGGTGTGAAATATATGAAGAGCTTCCAAAGGTGTCAAAAATGAGAGGAGCATGAAACGGTATGAAAAAACGGAGGAGCATGAAGCGGTGTTGAAAAACATGAAGAGTCTTAAACGATGTGAAAAATATGAAGAGCTTCAAAATGTGTCAAAAATAGGAGGAGGATGAAACGGTCTGAAAAAACGGAGGAGCATGAAGCGGTGTTGAAAAACATGGAGAGTCTTAAAAGATGTGAAAAATATGAAGAGCTTCCAAAGGTGTCAAAAATATGAGGAGCATGAAACGGTCTGAAAAAATAGGATCAGCATGAAGCGGAGTGGAAAAATATGAAGAGCTTGAAAAGGTGTGAAAAATATGAAGAGCTTCAAAAGGTGTGAAATAAATGAGGAGCATGAAACGGTCTGAAAAATAGAAGGAGCATGAAGCGGTGTTGAAAAACATGAAAAGCTGAAAAGGTTTGAGAAATATGAAGAGCTTCAAAAGGTGTCAAAAATATGAGGAGCATGAAACGGTCTGAAAAATAGGAGCGCAAGAAGTGGTGTTGAAAAACATGAAGAGCCTGAAAACGTGTGAAAAATATGAAGAGCTTCAAAAGCTGTGAAAAATATGAAGAGCTTCAAAACGTGTCAAAAATGAGATGAGCATGAAACGGTCTGAAAAATAGGAGGAGCAAGAAGCGTCTTTGAAAAACATTAAGAGACTGAAAAGGTGTGAAAAATATGAAAAGCTTCAAAAGACGTAAAAAATATGAGGAGCATGAAACGGTCTGAAAAATAGGAGGAGCATGAAGCGGTGTTCAAAAACATGAAAAGCCTGAAAAGGTGTGAAAAATATGAAGAGCTTCAAAAGGAGTGAAAAATATGAGGAGCATGAAATTGTCTGGAAACCTGGAGGAGCATGAAGTGGTGTTGAAAAACATGAAGAGCCTGAAAAGGTGTGAATAATATGAAAAGCTTCAAAAGATGTCAAAAATATGAGGAGCATGAAACGGTCTGAAATATAGGAGGATCATGAAGCGGTGTTCAAAAACATGAAGAGCCTGAAAAGGTGTGAAAAATATGAAGAGCTTCAAAAGGTGTGAAATACATGAGGAGCATGAAACGGTCTGCAAACCTGGAGGAGCATGAAGCGGTGTTGAAAAAAAAGAAAAGCCTGAAAAGGTGTGAAAAATATGAAGAGCTTCAAAAGGTGTCAAAAATATGAGGAGCATGAAACGGTCTGAAAAATAGGAGTCGCAAGACGCGGTGTTGAAAAACATGAAGAGCCTGAAAACGTGTGAAAAATATGAAGAGCTTCAAAAGCTGTGAAAAATATGAAGAGCTTCAAAACGTGTCAAAAATGAGATGAGCATGAAACGGTCTGAAAAATAGGAGGAGCAAGAAGCGTTTTTGAAAAACATGAAGAGACTGAAAAGGAGTGAAAAATATGAAAAGCTTCAAAAGATGTCAAAAATATGAGGAGCATGAAACGGTCTGAAATATAGCAGGAGCATGAAGCGGTGTTCAAAAACATGAAGAGCCTTAAAAGGTGAGAAAAATATGAAGAGATTCAAAAGATGTAAAAAATATGAGGAGCATGAAACGGTCTGAAAAATAGGAGGAGCATGAAGCGGTGTTCAAAAACATGAAAAGCCTGAAAAGGTGTGAAAAATATGAAGAGCTTCAAAAGGTGTGAAAAATATGAGGAGCATGAAACGGTCTGCAAACCTGGAGGAGCATGAAGTGGTGTGGAAAAACATGAAGAGCCTGAAAAGGTGTGAAAAATATGAAGAGCTTCAAAAGCTGTGAAAAATATCAAGAGCTTCAAAAGGTGTCAAAAATTAGATGAGCAAGAAAAGTTCTGAAAAATAGGAGGAGCATGAAACGGTGATCAAAAACATGAAGAGCCTGAAAAGTTGTGAAAAATATGAAGAGCTTCAAAAGCTGTGAAAAATATCAAGAGCTTCAAAAAGTGTCAAAAATGAGATGAGCATGAAAGGTTCTGAAAAATAGGAGGAGCAAGAAGCGTTTTTGAAAAACATGAAGAGCCTGAAAAGGTGTGAAAAATATGAAAAGCTTCAAAAATGTGAAAAATATGAAGAGCTTCAAAAAGTGTGAAAAATATGAGGAGTATGAAAAGGTCTGAAAAATAGAAGGAGCATGAAGCGGTGGTGAAAAACATGAAGACCTGAAAATGTGTGAAAAATATGAAGAGCTTCAAAAATGTGAAAAATATGAAGAGCTTTAAAAGGTGTGAAAAATATGAGGAGCATGAAGTGGTGTTCAAAAAATGAAGAGCCTGAAAAGGTGTGATATATATGAAGAGTTTCAAAAGGTGTCAAAATATGAGGAGCATGAAACTGTCTGAAAAATACGAGCAGCATGATGTCGTCTTGAAAAACATGAAAAACCTGAAAAGGTGTGAAAAATTTGAAAAGCTTCACAAGGTGTCAAAAATATGAGGAGCATGATACGGTCTGAAAAATAAGAGTAGCATGAAGTGGTGTTGAAAACATGAATAGCCTGGAAAGGTGTGAAATATATGAAGAGCTTCAAAAGGTGTCAAAAATATGAGGAGCATGAAACTCTATGAAAAATAGGAGGAGCATGAAGTGGTGTTCAAAACATGAAGAGACTGAAAAGGTGTGAAAAATATGAAAGCTTCAAAAGGTGTCAAAAATATGAGGAGCATGAAACGATCCGAAAAATAGGAGGAGCATGAAGGGCTGTTGAAAATCATAAAGAGCCTGAAAAGTTGTGAAAAATATGAAGAGCTTCAAAAGATGTGAAAAACATGAAGAGCTTCAAAAGGTGTCAAAATGAGATGAGCATGAAACGGTCTGAAAAATAGGAGGAGCATGAAGTCGTGTTGAAAAAAATGAAAAATCTGAAAAGGTGTGAAAAATATGAAGAGCTGTAAAAAGGTTTGAAAAACATGAGGAGCATGAAACGGTCCGAAAAATAGGAGATGCATGAAGTTGTGTTGAAAAACATGAAGAGCCTGAAAAGGTTTGAGAAATATGAAGAGCTTCAAAAGGTGTCAAAAATGAGATGAGCATGAAACGGTCTGAAAAATAGGAGGTGCATTAAGCGGTGTTGAAAAACATGAAGAGCCTGAAAAGGTTTGAGAAATATGTAGAGCTTCAAAAGGTGTCAAAAATATGAGGAGCATGAAACGGTCTGAAAAATACGAGGAGCATGAAACGGTGTTCAAAAACATGAAGAGCCTGAAAAGGTGTGAAATATATGAAGAGCTTCAAAAGGTGTAAAAAATGAGATGTGCATGAAACGATCTGAAAAATAGGAGGAGCATGAAGTGGTTGTGAAAAACATGAAGAGCCTGAAAAGGTGTGCGAAATACGAAGAGGTTCAAAAGGTGTGAAATACATGAGGAGCATGAAACGGTCTGAAAAATAGGAGGAGCATGAAGCGGTGTTCAAAAACATGAAGAGCCTGAAAATTTGTGAAAAATATGAAGAGCCTCAAAAAGTGTCAAAAATATGAGGAGTATGAAACGGTCTGAAAAATGGCAGGAGCAAGAAGCGGTGTTGAAAAACATGAAGAGGCTGAAAACGTGTGACAAATATGAAGAGCTTCAAAGGGTGTCAAAAATGAGATGAGCATGAAACGGTGTGAAAAATAGGAGGAGCATGAAGCGGTTTTAAAAATCATGAAGAGCCGAAAAAGGTTTGAAAAATATGAAGAGCTTCAAAAGGTGTGAAAATATGAAGAGCTTCAAAAGGTGTCAAAATGAGATGAGCATGAATGGGTCTGAAAAACAGGAGGAGCATGAAACGGTCTGAATAATAGAAGGAGCATGAAACGGTGTTTAAACAAATGAAGAGCCTGAAAAGTTGTGAAAAATATGAAGAGTTTCAAAATGTTTGAAAAATATGAGGAGCATGAAATGGTCCGAAAAATAGGAGATGCATGAAGTTGTGTTGAAAAATATGAAGAGCCTGAAAAGGTGTGAAAAATATGAAGAGCTTCAAAAGGTGTCAAAAATTAGATGAGCATGAAACGGTCTGAAAAATCGGAGGAGCATGAAGCGGTGTTGAAAATCTTGAAGAGCCTGAAAAGGTGTGAAAAACATGAAGTGGTTCAAAAATATGAAAAATAGGAAGAGCTTCAAAAGGTGTGAAAAATACGAAGTGCTTCAAAAGATGTCAAAAATGAGATGAGCATGAAACGGTCTGAAACATCGGAGGAGCATGAAGAAGTGTTGAAAATCTTGAAGAGTCTGAAAAGGTGTGAAAAATATGAAGAGCTTCAAGAGGTGTCAAATATATGAGGATCATGAAACGGTCTGTATAATAGGAGGAGCAAGAAACGGTGTTCAAAACAGGAAGAGCCTGAAAAGGTGTGAAAAATGTGAAGAGCTTAAAAGGTGTAAAAAATATGAAGAGCTTCAAAAGGTGTCAAAAATTAGATGAGCATGAAACGGTCTGAAAAATAGGAGGAGCATGAAGTGGTGTTGAAAAAATGAACAGCCTGAAAAGGTGTGAAATATATGAAGAGCTTTAAAATGTGTCAAATTTATGAGGAGAATGAAACGGTCTGAAAAATTAAAGGAGCTGAAGCGGTGTTGAAAAACATGAAGAGCCTGAAAAAGTGTGAAAAATATGAAAAGTTTCTAAAGGTGTCAAAAATATGAGGAACATGAAACGTCTGAAAAATAGGAGGAGCATGAAGTGGTGTTGAAAAACATGAAGAGCTTGAAAAAGTGTGAAAAATATGAAGAGCTTCAAAAGGTGTCAAAATGTGAGGAGCATGAAACCGTCTGAAAAATAGGAGGAGCATGAAACGATGTTCAAAAACATGAAGAGCCTGAAAACGTGTGAAAAATATGAAGAGCTTCAAAAGGTGTGAAATACATGAGGAGAATGAAACTCTCTGAAAAATAGAAGGTGCATGAAGTGGTGTTCAAAAACATGAAGAGTCTGAAAAGGTTTGAAAAATATGAAGAGCTTCAAAATGTGTGAAAAATATGAGGAGCATGATATGGTTTCAAAAATAGGATTACCATGAAGCGGTGTTCAAAACATGAAGAGCCTGAAAAGTTTTGAAAAATATGAAAAGCTTCAAAAGGTGTCAAAAATGAGATGAGCATGAAACGTTCTGAAAAATAGGAGGTGCATGAAGCGGTGTTGAAAAACATGAAGAGCCTGAAAAGGTGTGAAAAATATGAAGAGCTTCAAAAGGTGTCAAATTTATGAGGAGCATGAAACTCTCTGAAAAATCGGAGGAGCATGAAGCGTTGTTGAAAAACATGAAGAGCCTGAAAAGGTGTGAGAAATATGAAGAGCTTCAAAAGGTATCAAAACTATGACGAGCATGAAAAGGTCTGAAAAACAGAAGGAGCATGAAGCGGTGTTGAAAAACATGAAGAGCCTGAAAAGGTGTGAAAAATATGAAGAGCTTCAAAAGGGGTCAAAAATATGAGGAGCATGAAACGGTCTGAAAAATAGGAGGAGCATGAAACGGTGTTCAAAAACATGACGAGCATGAAAAGGTGTGAAAAATATGAAGAGCCTCAAAAAATGTCAAATATATGAGGAGTATGAAACGGTCTGAAAAATAGGAGGATCATGAAGTGCTGTTCAAAAACATGAAGAGACAGAAAAGGTGTGAAAAATATGAAGAGCCTCAAAAGGTGTAAAAAATGAGATGTGCATGAAATGATCTGAAAAATAGGAGGAGCATGAAGTGGTTGTGAAAAACATGAAGAGCCTGAAAAGGTGTGCAAAATATGAAGAGCTTCAAAATGTGTGAAATACATGAGGAGCATGAAACGGTCTGAAAAATAGGAGGAGCATGAAGCGGTGTTCAAAAACATGAAGAGCCTGAAAAGGTGTGAAAAATATGAAGAGCCTCAAAACGTGTCAAAAATATGAGGAGTATGAAACGGTCTGAAAAATAGCAGGAGCAAGAAGCGGTGTTGAAAAACATGAAGAGGCTGAAAACGTGTGAAAAATATGAAGAGCTTCAAAAACGTGAAAAATAAGAAGAGCTTCAAAAGGTGTGAAAAATATGAAGAGCTTCAAAAGGTGTCAAAAATGAGATGAGCATGAAACCGTCTGAAAAATAGGAGGAGCAAAAAAGGTTGTTGAAAAACATGCAGAGCCTGAAAAAGTGTGAAAAATATGAACAGCTTCAAAAGATGTGAAAAATATGAAGAGATTCAAAAGGTGTCAAAAATGAGATGAGCATGAAACCGTGTGAAAAATAGGAGGAGCATGAAGCGGTGTTGAAAAACATGAAGAGCCTGAAAACGTGTGCAAAATATGAAGAGCTTCAAAAGTTTTGAAAAATAAGAAGAGCTTCAAAAGGTGTCAAAAATGAGATCTGCATGAAATGGTCTGAAAAATAGGAGGAGCCTGATGTGGTGTTGAAAAAAATGAAGAGCCTGAAAAGGTGTGAATTATACGAAGAGCTACAAAAGGTGTCAAAAATATGTGGAGCATGAAACGGTCCGAAAAATAGGAGGAGCATGAAGCGGTGTTGAAAAACATGAAGAGCCTGAAAAGGTGTGAAAAATATGAAGAGTTTCAAAAGGTGTAAAAAATATGAGGAGCATGAAACGGCCTGAAAAATAGGAGGAGCATGAAACGGTGTTCAAAAACGTGAAAAGCCTGAAAAGGTGTGAAAAATATGAAGAGCTTCAAAAGGTTTGAAATACATGAGGAGCATGAAACTCAGAAAAATAGAATGAGCATGAAGTGGTGTTCAAAAACATGAAGAGCCTGAAAAGGTGTGAAAAATATGAAGAGCTTCAAAAGGTGTGAAAAACATGAGGAGCATGATATGGTTTGCAAAATAGGATTAGCATGAAGCGGTGTTCAAAAACATGAAGAGCCTGAAAATATGTGAAAAATATGAAAAGCTTCAAAAGATGTCAAAAATGAGATGAGCATGAAACGGTCTGAAAAATAGGAGGTGCATTAAGCGGTGTTGAAAAACATGAAGAGCCTGAAAAGATTTGAGAAATATGAAGAGCTTCAAAAGGTGTCAAAAATATGAGGAGCATGAAACGGTCTGAAATTTCGGAGGTGCATGAAGCGGTGTTGAAAAACATGAAG
This sequence comes from Dama dama, assembly GCF_033118175.1. Classification (NCBI taxonomy): domain Eukaryota; kingdom Metazoa; phylum Chordata; class Mammalia; order Artiodactyla; family Cervidae; genus Dama; species Dama dama. Next base: position 4,851,605 of record NW_026870945.1, read on the forward strand.
AGCCTGAAAAGGTGTGAGAAATATGAAGAGCTTCAAAAGGTGTCAAATATATGAGTAGCATGAAACGGTCTGCAAAAAAGGAGGAGCATGAAGTGGTGTTGAAAAACATGAAGAGCTTGAAAAAGTGTGAAAAATATGAAAGCTTCAAAAGGTGACAAAAATATGAGGAGCATGAAACGGTCTGAAAAATAGGAGGAACATGAAGTGGTGTTCAAAAACAAGAAGAGCCTGAAAAGGTGTGAAAAATATGAAGAGCTTCAAAATGTGTCAAAAATATGACGAGCATGAAACCCTCTTAAAAATAGGAGGAGGATGAAGCGGTGTTCAAAAACATGAAGAGCCTGAAAAGGTGTGAAAAATATGAAGAGCTTCAAAATGTGTCAAAAATATGACGAGCATAAAACCCTCTTAAAAATAGGAGGAGGATGAAGCGGTGTTCAAAAACATGAAGAGCCTGAAAATGTGTGCAAAATATGAAGAGCTTCAAAAGGAGTGAAATACATGAGGAGCATGAAAAGGTGTTCAAAAACATGCAGAGACGTAAAAGTTGCGAAAAGTATGAAGAGCTTCAAAAAGTGTCAAAAATTAGATTAGCATGAAAGGGTCTGAAAAATAGGAGGAGCCTGAAGAGGTGTTGAAAAACATGAAGAGGCTGAAAAAGTGTGAAAAATATGAAGAGCTTCAAAAATATGAAAATTATGAAGAGCTTCAAAAGGTGTGAAAAATATGAAGAGCTTCAAAAGATGTCAAAAATGAGATGAGCATGAAACGGTCTGAAAAATGGAGGAGCATGAAGTGGTGTTGAAAATCATGAAGAGCCTGAAAAGGTGTGAAATATATGCAGAGCTTCAAAAGGTGTCAAAAATATGAGGAGAATGAAACCGTCTGAAAAATACGAGGAGCATGAAGTGGTGTTGAAATACATGAAGAGCCTGAAAAGGTGTGAAAAATATGAGGAGCTTCAAAAGGTGTCAAAAATATGAGGAGCATGAAACGGTCCGAAAAATAGGAGGATCATGAAGCGGTGTTGAAAAACATGAAGAGCCTGAAAAGGTGTGAAAAATATGAAGAGCTTCAAAAGGTGTCAAAAATATGAGGAGCATGAAACGGTCTGAAAAATAGGACGAGCATAAGCGGTGTTCAAAACATGAACAGCCTGAAAAGGTATGAAAAATATGAAGACCTTCAAAAGGTGTGAAAAATATGAAGAGCTTCAAAAGGTGTCAAAAATTAGATTAGCATGAAAGGGTGTGAAAATTAGGAGGAGCATGAAGTGGTGTTGAAAATCATCAAGAGCCTGAAAAGGTGTGAAATATATGAACAGCTTCAAAAGGTGTGAAAATTATGAAGAGCTTCAAAAGGTGTGAAAAATATGAAGAGCTTCAAAAGGTGTCAAAAATAGGAGGAGCATGAAACTCTATGAAAAATAGGAGGAGCATGAAGTGGTGTTCAAAACATGAAGAGCCTGAAAAGGTGTGAAAAATATGAAAGCTGCAAAAGGTGTCAAAAATATGAGGAGCATGAAACGATCCGAAAAATATGAGGAGCATGAAGGGCTGTGGAAAATCATAAAGAGCCTGAAAAGTTGTGAAAAATATGAAGAGCTTCAAAAGATGTGAAAAACATGAAGAGCTTCAAAAGGTGTCAAAATGAGATGAGCATGAAACGGTCTGAAAAACAGGAGGAGCATGAAGTCGTGTTGAAAAAAATGAAAAATCTGAAAAGGTGTGAAATATATGAAGAGCTTCAAAAGGTGTCAAAAATATGAGGAGAATGAAACGGTCTGCAAAATAGGAGGAGCATGAAATGGTGTTCAATAACATGAAGAGCCTGAAAAGTTGTGAAAAATATGAAGAGCTTGAAAAGGTGTCAAAAATATGAGGAGCATGAAAAGTTCTGAAAATTAGGAGGAGCATGAAGCAGTGTTGAAAAACATGAAGAGCCTGAAATTGTGTGAAAAATTTGAAGAGCTACAAAAGGTGTCAAAAATAAGAGGAGCATTAAACGGTCTGAAAAATAGGAGGACCATGAAGCGGTGTTCAAAAACAGGAAGAGCTTGAAAATTTGTTAAAAAAATGAAGAGCTTCAAAAGGTGTCAAAAACATGAGGAGCATGAAACGGTCTGAAAAATAGGAGGATTATGAAACGGTGTTCAAAAATATGAAGAGCCTGAAAAGGTGTGAAAAATATGAAGAGCATCAAAAGATGTGAAAAATATGAAGAGCTTCAAAAGGTGTATAAAATATGAGGAGCATGAAACGGTCTGAAAAATAGGAAGAGCATGAAACGGTGTTCAAACAAATCAAGAGCCTGAAAAGGTGTGAAAAATATGAACAGCTTCAAAAGGTTTGAAAAACATGAGGAGCATGAAACGGTCCGAAAAATAGGAGATGCATGAAGTTGTGTTGAAAAACATGAAGAGCCTGAAAAGGTTTGAGAAATATGAAGAGCTTCAAAAGGTGTCAAAAATGAGGTGAGCATGAAACGTTCTGAAAAATAGGAGGTGCATTAAGCGGTGTTGAAAAACATGAAGAACCTGAAAAGGTTTGAGAAATATGAAGAGCTTCAAAAGGTGTCAAAAATATGAGTAGCATGAAACGGTATGTAAAATCGGAGGTGCATGAAGCGGTGTTGAAAAACATGAAGAGCCTGAAAAGGTGTGAGAAATATGAAGAGCTTCAAAAGGTGTCAAAAATATGAGTAGCATGAAACGGTCTGCAAAAAAGGAGGAGCATGAAGTGGTGTTGAAAAACATGAAGAGCTTGAAAAGGTGTGAAAAATATGAAAGCTTCAAAAGGTGTCGAAAATATGAGGAGGATGAAACTGTCTCAAAAATAGGAGGAGCATGAAACGGTGTTCAAAAACATGAAGAGCCTGAAAAGGTGTGAAAAATATGAAGAGCTTCAAAATGTGTCAAAAATATGACGAGCATGAAACCCTCTTAAAAATAGGAGGAGGATGAAGCTGTGTTCAAAAACAAGAAGAACCTGAAAATTTGTGCAAAATATGAAGAGCTTCAAAAGGAGTGAAATACATGAGGAGAATGAAAAGGTGTTCAAAAACATGCAGAGACTTAAAAGGTGTGAAAAGTATGAAGAGCTTCAAAAAGTGCCAAAAATTCGATTAGCATGAAAGGGTCTGAAAAATAGGAGGAGCCTGAAGAGTTGTTGAAAAACATGAAGAGCCTGAAAAAGTGTGAAAAATATGAAGAGCTTCAAAAATATGAAAATTATGAAGAGCTTCAAAAGGTGTGAAAAATATGACGAGCTTCAAAATATGTCAAAAATGAGATGAGCATGAAACGGTCTGAAAAATAGGAGGAGCATGAAGTGGTGTTGAAAATCATGAAGAGCCTGAAAATGTGTGAAATATATGTAGAGCTTCAAAAGGTGTCAAAAATATGAGGAGCATGTAACGGTCTGAAAAATACGAGGAGCATGAAGTTGTGTTGAAAACCATGAAGAGCCTGAAAATGTGTGAAATATATGAAGAGCTTCAAAAGGTGTAAAAATATGAGGAGCATGAAACGGTCTGAAAAATAGGAGGATCATGAAGCGGTGTTGAAAAACCGGAAGAGCCTGAAAAGGTGTGATAAATATGAAAAGCTTAAAAAGGTGTAAAAAATATGAGGAGCATGAAACGGTCTGAAAAATAGGAGGAGCATGAAGTTGTGTTGAAAAACATGAAGAGCCTGAAAAGGTGTGATAAATATGAAGAGTTTCAAAACGTGTCAAAAAGATGAGGAGCATGAAACGGTCTGAAAAATAGGAGGAGCATGAAGCGGTGTTGACAAATATTAAGAGAATGAAAAGGTGTGCAAAATATAAAGAGCTTCAAAATTTGTCAAATATATGAGGAGCATGAAAAGGTCTGAAAAATAGGAGGAGCATGAAACGGTGTTCAAAAACATGAAGAGCTTGAAAAGGTGTAAAAAATATGAAGAGTTTCAAAAGGTGTGAAATACATGAGGAGCATGAAACATTCTGAAACATAGGAGGACCATGAAGCGGTGTTGAAAAACATGAAGACCTGAAAAGGTGTGAAAAATATGAAGAGCTTCAAAAGGTGTCAAAAATATGAGGAGCATGAAACGGTCTGAAAAATAGGAGGAGCATGAAGCGGGGTTCAAAAACATGAAGAGCCTGAAAAGGTGTGAAAAATATGAAGAGCTTCAAAAGGTGTGAAATACATGAGGAGCATGAAACGGTCTGAAAAATAGGAGGAGCATGAAGTGATGTTCAAAAACATGAAGAGCCTGATAATGAGTGAGAAATATGAAAAGCTTCAAAAGGTGTCAAAAATATGAGGAGCATGAAACGGTCTGAAAAATAGGAGGAGCATGAAGCGGTGTTGAAAAACATGAAGAGCCTGAAAATGTGTTAAAAATATGAAGAGCTTCAAAAGGTGTCAAAAATATGAGGAGCATGAAACATTCTGAAAAATAGGAGGAGCATGAAGCGGTGTTGAAAAACATGAAGAGCCTGAAAAGGTGTGAAAAATATATAGAGTTCAAAAGGTGTCAAAAATATGAGGAGCATGAAACGGTCTGAAAAATAGGAGGAGCATGAAGCGGTGTTGAAAAACATGAAGAGCCTGAAAACGTGTAAAAAATATGAAGAGCTTCAAAAGGTTTGAGAAATATGAAGAGCTTCAAAAGGTGTCAAAAAGGAGATCTGCATGAAACGGTCTGAAAAATAGGAGGAGCATGAAGTGGTGTTGAAAAAAATGAAGAGCCTGAAAATGTGTGAAAAATATGAAGAGCTTCAAATGGTGTCAAAAATATGAGGAGCATGAAACGGTTTGAAAAATAGGACGAGCATGAAGCGGTGTTCAAAAACATGAAGAGCCTGAAAAGGTGTGCAAAATATGAAGAGCTTCAAAAGGTGTGAAATATATGAGGAGCATGAAACGGTGTTCAAAAACATGCAGAGACTGAAAAGGTGTGAAAAATATGAAGAGCTTCAAAAGATGTCAAAAATGAGATGAGCATGAAACGGTCTGAAAAATAGGAGGAGCATGAAGTGGTGTTGAAAATCATGAAGAGCCTGAAAAGGTGTGAAATATATGCAGAGCTTCAAAAGGTGTCAAAAATATGAGGAGAATGAAACCGTCTGAAAAATACGAGGAGCATGAAGAGTTGTTGAAAAACATGAAGAGCCTGAAAAGGTGTGAAAAATATGAAGAGCTTCAAATGGTGTCAAAAATATGAGGAGCATGAAACGGTTTGAAAAATAGGACGAGCATGAAGCGGTGTTCAAAAACATGAAGAGCCTGAAAAGGTGTGCAAAATATGAAGAGCTTCAAAAGGTGTGAAATATATGAGGAGCATGAAGCGGTGTTCAAAAACATGAGGAGCCTGAAAATATGTGAAAAATATGAAAAGCTTCAAAAGGTGTCAAAAATGAGATGACCATGAAACGGTCTGAAAAATAGGAGGTGCATTAAGCGGTGTTGAAAAACTTGAAGAGCCTGAAAAGGTTTGAGAAATATGAAGAGCTTCAAAAGGTGTCAAAAATATGAGGAGCATTAAACTCTCTGAAAATAGGAGGAGCATGAAGTAGTGTTGAAAAACATGAAGAGCTTGAAAAGGTGTGAAAAATATGAAAGCTTCAAAAGGTGACAAAAATGAGGAGCATGAAACGGTCTGAAAAATAGGAGGAGCATGAAGTGGTGTTCAAAAACATGAAGAGCCTGAAAAGGTGTGAAAAATATGAAGAGCTTCAAAATGTGTCAAAAATATGACGAGCATGAAACCCTCTTAAAAATAGGAGGAGCATGAAGTGGTGTTCAAAAACATGAAGAGCCTGAAAAGGTGTGAAAAATATGAAGAGCTTCAAAATGTGTCAAAAATATGACGAGCATAAAACCCTCTTAAAAATAGGAGGAGGATGAAGCGGTGTTCAAAAACATGAAGAGCCTGAAAATGTGTGCAAAATATGCAGAGCTTCAAAAGGAGTGAAATACATGAGGAGCATGAAAAGGTGTTCAAAAACATGCAGAGACTTAAAAGGTGCGAAAAGTATGAAGAGCTTCAAAAAGTGTCAAAAATTAGATTAGCATGAAAGGGTCTGAAAAATAGGAGGAGCCTGAAGAGGTGTTGAAAAACATGAAGAGGCTGAAAAAGTGTGAAAAATATGAAGAGCTTCAAAAATATGAAAATCATGAAGAGCTTCAAAAGGTGTGAAAAATATGAAGAGCTTCAAAATATGTCAAAAATGAGATGAGCATTAAACGGTCTGAAAAATAGGAGGAGCATGAAGAGGTGTTGAAAATCATGAAGAGCCTGAAAAGGTGTGAAATATATGCAGAGCTTTAAAAGGTGTCAAATATATGAGGAGAATGAAACCGTCTGAAAAATACGAGTAGCATGAAGTGTTGTTGAAAAACATGAAGAGCCTGAAAAGGTTTGAAAAAAATGAAGAGCTTCAAAAGGTGTCAAAAATATGAGGAGCATGAAACGGTCCGAAAAATAGGAGGATCATGAAGCGGTGTTGAAAAACATGAAGAGCCTGAAAAGGTGTGAAAAATATGAAGAGCTTCAAAAGGTGTCAAAAATATGAGGAGCCTGAAACGGTCTGAAAAATAGGACGAGCATAAGCGGTGTTCAAAACCATGAACAGCCTGAAAAGGTGTGAAAAATATGAAGACCTTCAAAAGGTGTGAAAAATATGAAGAGCTTCAAAAGGTGTCAAAAATTAGATTAGCATGACTGGGTGTGAAAAATAGGAGGAGCATGAAGTGGTGTTGAAAAACATCAAGAGCCTGAAAAGGTGTGAAATATATGAACAGCTTCAAAAGGTGTGAAAAATATGAAGAGCTTCAAAAGGTGTCAAAATTATGAGGAGCATGAAACGGTCTGAAAAATAGGAGGAGCATGAAACGGTGTTGAAAAACATGAAGAGCCTGAAAAGGTGTGAAAAATATGAAGAGCTTCAAAAGGTGTGAATTATATGAGGAGCATGAAAAGTTCTGAAAATTAGGAGGACCATGAAGCGGTGTTCAAAAACATAAAGAGCCTGAAAATGTGTGAAAAATATGAAGAGCTTCAAATGGTGTCAAAAATATGAGGAGCTTGAAACGGTTTGAAAAATAGGACGAGCATGAAGCGGTGTTCAAAAACATGAAGAGCCTGAAAAGGTGTGAAAAATATATAGAGCTTCAAAAGATGTCAAAAATATGAGGAGCATGAAACGGTCTGAAAAATAGGAGGAGCATGAAGCACTGTTGAAAAACATGAAGAGCCTGAAAACGTGTGAAAAATATGAAGAACTTCAATAGTTTTGAAAAATAAGAAAAGCTTCAAAAGGTGTCAAAAATGAGATCTGCATGAAATGGTCTGAAAAATAGGAGGAGCATGAAGTGGTGTTGAAAAAAATGAAGAGCCTGAAAAGGTGTGAATTATACGAAGAGCTGCAAAAGGTGTCACAAATATGAGGAGCATGAAACGGTCCGAAAAATAGGAGGAGCATGAAGCGGTGTTGAAAAACATGAAGAGCCTGAAAAGGTGTGAAAAATATGAAGAGCTGCAAAAGGTGTCAAAAATATGAGGAGCATGAAACGGCCTGAAAAATAGGAGGAGGATGAAGCGGTGTTCAAAAACATGAAGCCTGAAAAGGTGTGAAAAATATGAAGAGCTTCAAAAGGTGTCAAAAATATGAGGAGCATGAAACGGTCTGAAAAATAGGAGTTGCTTGAAGCGGTGTTCAAAAACATGAAGAGGCTGAAAAGGTGTGAAATATATGAAGAGCTTCAAAAGGTGTGAAAAATATGAGGAGCATGAAACGGTCTGAAAAATATGAAGAGGCTGAAAAAGTGTGAAAAATATGAAGAGCTTCAAAAATATGAAAATTATGAAGAGCTTCAAAAGGTGTGAAAAATATGAAGAGCTTCAAAAGATGTCAAAAATGAGATGAGCATGAAACGGTCTGAAAAATAGGAGGAGCATGAAGTGGTGTTGAAAATCATGAAGAGCCTGAAAAGGTGTGAAATATATGCAGAGCTTTAAAAGGTGTGAATTACATGAGGAGGATGAAACGGGCTGAAAAATAAGAGAAGCATGAAGTGGTGTGGAAAAACATGAAGAGCCTGTAAAGGTGTGAAAAATATGAAGAGCTTTAAAAGGTGTGAAATACATGAGGAGCATGAAACTCTCTGAAAAATAGAAGGAGCATGAAGTGGTGTTCAAAAACATGAAGAGCCTGAAAAGTTGTGAAAAATATGAAGAGCTTCAAAAGGTGTGAAAAACATGAGGAGCATGATATGGTTTGAAAAATAGGATTAGCATGAAGCGGTGTTCAAAAACATGAAGAGCCTGAAAATATGTGAAAAATATGAAAAGCTTCAAAAGGTGTCAAAAATGAGATGAGCATGAAACGGTCTGAAATATAGGAGGAGCATGAAGCGGTGTTGAAAAACATGAAGAGCCTGAAAAGGTTTGAGAAATATGAAGAGCTTCAAAAGGTGTCAAAAATATGAGGAGCATGAAACGGTCTGAAAAATCGGAGGTGCATGAAACGGTGTTGAAGAACATGAAGAGCCTGAAAAGGTGTGAGAAATATGAAGAGCTTCAAAAGGTGTTAAAAATATAAGTAGCATGAAACGGTCTGCAAAAAAGGAGGAGCATGAAGTGGTGTTGAAAAACATGAAGAGCTTGAAAATGTGTGAAAAATATGAAAGCTTCAAAAGGTGTCGAAAATATGACGAGCATGAAACCCTCTTAAAAATAGGAGGAGGATGAAGCTGTGTTCAAAAACAAGAAGAACCTGAAAATTTGTGCAAAATATGAAGAGCTTCAAAAGGAGTGAAATACATGAGGAGCATGAAAAGGTGTTCAAAAACATGCAGAGACTTAAAAGGTGTGAAAAGTATGAAGAGCTTCAAAAAGTGCCAAAAATTCGATTAGCATGAAAGTGTCTGAAAAATAGGAGGAGCCTGAAGAGTTGTTGAAAAACATGAAGAGCCTGAAAAAGTGTGAAAAATATGAAGAGCTTCAAAAATATGAAAATTATGAAGAGCTTCAAAAGGTGTGAAAAATAAGAAGAGCTTCAAAATATGTCAAAAATGAGATGAGCATGAAACGGTCTGAAAAATAGGAGGAGCATGAAGTGGTGTTGAAAATCATGAAGAGCCTGAAAATGTGTGAAATATATGCAGAGCTTCAAAAGGTGTTAAAAATATGAGGAGCATGTAACGGTCTGAAAAATACGAGGAGCATGAAGTTGTGTTGAAAACCATGAAGAGCGTGAAAATGTGTGAAATATATGAAGAGCTTCAAAAGGTGTAAAAATATGAAGAGCATGAAACGGTCTGAAAAATAGGAGGATTATGAAGCGGTGTTGAAAAACCAGAAGAGCCTGAAAAGGTGTGAAAAATATGAATAGCTTCAAAAGGTGTCAAAAAGGAGATGTGCATGAATCGGACTGAAAAATTGGAGGAGCATGAAGTGGTGTTGAAAAATATTAAGAGAATGAAAAGGTGTGCAAAATATGAAGAGCTTCAAAATTTGTCAAATATATGAAGAGCATGAAAAGGTCTGAGAAATAGGAGGAGCATGAAACGGTGTTCAAAAACATGAAGAGCTTGAAAAGGTGTAAAAAATATGAAGAGTTTCAAAAGGTGTGAAATACATGAGGAGCATGAAACGTTCTGAAACATAGGAGGACCATGAAGCGGTGTTGAAAAACATGAAGAGCCTGAAAAGGTGTGAAAAATATGAAGAGCTTCAAAAGGTGTCAAAAATATGAGGAGCATGAAACGGTCTGAAAAATAGGAGGAGCATGAAGCGGTGTTCAAAAACATGAAGAGGCTGAAAAGGTGTGAAATATATGAAGAGCTTCAAAAGGTGTGAACAATATGAGGAGCATGAAACGGTCTGAAAAATAGGAGGAGCCTGAACCGGGGTTCAAAGACATGAAGAGCCTAAAAGGTGTGAAAAATATGAAGAGCTTCAAAAGGTGTGAAATACATGAGGAGCATGAAAAGTTCTGAAAATTAGGAGGACCATGAAGCGGTGTTCAAAAACATAAAGAGCCTGAAAATGTGTGAAAAATATGAAGAGCTTCAAATGGTGTCAAAAATATGAGGAGCTTGAAACGGTTTGAAAAATAGGACGAGCATGAAGCGGTGTTCAAAAACATGAAGAGCCTGAAAAGGTGTGAAAAATATATAGAGCTTCAAAAGATGTCAAAAATATGAGGAGCATGAAACGGTCTGAAAAATAGGAGGAGCATGAAGCACTGTTGAAAAACATGAAGAGCCTGAAAACGTGTGAAAAATATGAAGAACTTCAATAGTTTTGAAAAATAAGAAAAGCTTCAAAAGGTGTCAAAAATGAGATCTGCATGAAATGGTCTGAAAAATAGGAGGAGCATGAAGTGGTGTTGAAAAAAATGAAGAGCCTGAAAAGGTGTGAATTATACGAAGAGCTGCAAAAGGTGTCACAAATATGAGGAGCATGAAACGGTCCGAAAAATAGGAGGAGCATGAAGCGGTGTTGAAAAACATGAAGAGCCTGAAAAGGTGTGAAAAATATGAAGAGCTGCAAAAGGTGTCAAAAATATGAGGAGCATGAAACGGCCTGAAAAATAGGAGGAGGATGAAGCGGTGTTCAAAAACATGAAGCCTGAAAAGGTGTGAAAAATATGAAGAGCTTCAAAAGGTGTCAAAAATATGAGGAGCATGAAACGGTCTGAAAAATAGGAGTTGCTTGAAGCGGTGTTCAAAAACATGAAGAGGCTGAAAAGGTGTGAAATATATGAAGAGCTTCAAAAGGTGTGAAAAATATGAGGAGCATGAAACGGTCTGAAAAATATGAGGAGCCTGAAGAGGTGTTGAAAAACATGAAGAGGCTGAAAAAGTGTGAAAAATATGAAGAGTTTCAAAAATATGAAAATTATGAAGAGCTTCAAAAGGTGTGAAAAATATGAAGAGCTTCAAAAGATGTCAAAAATGAGATGAGCATGAAACGGTCTGAAAAATAGGAGGAGCATGAAGTGGTGTTGAAAATCATGAAGAGCCTGAAAAGGTGTGAAATATATGCAGAGCTTTAAAAGGTGTGAATTACATGAGGAGGATGAAACGGGCTGAAAAATAAGAGAAGCATGAAGTGGTGTGGAAAAACATGAAGAGCCTGTAAAGGTGTGAAAAATATGAAGAGCTTCAAAAGGTGTGAAATACATGAGGAGCATGAAACTCTCTGAAAAATAGAAGGAGCATGAAGTGGTGTTCAAAAACATGAAGAGCCTGAAAAGTTGTGAAAAATATGAAGAGCTTCAAAAGGTGTGAAAAACATGAGGAGCATGATATGGTTTGAAAAATAGGATTAGCATGAAGCGGTGTTCAAAAACATGAAGAGCCTGAAAATATGTGAAAAATATGAAAAGCTTCAAAAGGTGTCAAAAATGAGATGAGCATGAAACGGTCTGAAATATAGGAGGAGCATGAAGCGGTGTTGAAAAACATGAAGAGCCTGAAAAGGTTTGAGAAATATGAAGAGCTTAAAAAGGTGTCAAAAATATGAGGAGCATGAAACGGTCTGAAAAATCGGAGGTGCATGAAACGGTGTTGAAGAACATGAAGAGCCTGAAAAGGTGTGAGAAATATGAAGAGCTTCAAAAGGTGTTAAAAATATAAGTAGCATGAAACGGTCTGCAAAAAAGGAGGAGCATGAAGTGGTGTTGAAAAACATGAAGAGCTTGAAAATGTGTGAAAAATATGAAAGCTTCAAAAGGTGTCGAAAATATGACGAGCATGAAACCCTCTTAAAAATAGGAGGAGGATGAAGCTGTGTTCAAAAACAAGAAGAACCTGAAAATTTGTGCAAAATATGAAGAGCTTCAAAAGGAGTGAAATACATGAGGAGCATGAAAAGGTGTTCAAAAACATGCAGAGACTTAAAAGGTGTGAAAAGTATGAAGAGCTTCAAAAAGTGCCAAAAATTCGATTAGCATGAAAGTGTCTGAAAAATAGGAGGAGCCTGAAGAGTTGTTGAAAAACATGAAGAGCCTGAAAAAGTGTGAAAAATATGAAGAGCTTCAAAAATATGAAAATTATGAAGAGCTTCAAAAGGTGTGAAAAATAAGAAGAGCTTCAAAATATGTCAAAAATGAGATGAGCATGAAACGGTCTGAAAAATAGGAGGAGCATGAAGTGGTGTTGAAAATCATGAAGAGCCTGAAAATGTGTGAAATATATGCAGAGCTTCAAAAGGTGTTAAAAATATGAGGAGCATGTAACGGTCTGAAAAATACGAGGAGCATGAAGTTGTGTTGAAAACCATGAAGAGCGTGAAAATGTGTGAAATATATGAAGAGCTTCAAAAGGTGTAAAAATATGAAGAGCATGAAACGGTCTGAAAAATAGGAGGATTATGAAGCGGTGTTGAAAAACCAGAAGAGCCTGAAAAGGTGTGAAAAATATGAATAGCTTCAAAAGGTGTCAAAAAGGAGATGTGCATGAATCGGACTGAAAAATTGGAGGAGCATGAAGTGGTGTTGAAAAATATTAAGAGAATGAAAAGGTGTGCAAAATATGAAGAGCTTCAAAATTTGTCAAATATATGAAGAGCATGAAAAGGTCTGAGAAATAGGAGGAGCATGAAACGGTGTTCAAAAACATGAAGAGCTTGAAAAGGTGTAAAAAATATGAAGAGTTTCAAAAGGTGTGAAATACATGAGGAGCATGAAACGTTCTGAAACATAGGAGGACCATGAAGCGGTGTTGAAAAACATGAAGAGCCTGAAAAGGTGTGAAAAATATGAAGAGCTTCAAAAGGTGTCAAAAATATGAGGAGCATGAAACGGTCTGAAAAATAGGAGGAGCATGAAGCGGTGTTCAAAAACATGAAGAGGCTGAAAAGGTGTGAAATATATGAAGAGCTTCAAAAGGTGTGAACAATATGAGGAGCATGAAACGGTCTGAAAAATAGGAGGAGCCTGAACCGGGGTTCAAAGACATGAAGAGCCTAAAAGGTGTGAAAAATATGAAGAGCTTCAAAAGGTGTGAAATACATGAGGAGCATGAAACGGTCTGAAAAATAGGAGGAGCATGAAGTGATGTTCAAAAACATGAAGAGCCTGAAAATGAGTGAGAAATATGAAAAGCTTCAAAAGGTGTCAAAAATATGAGGAGCATGAAACGGTCTGAAAAATAGGAGGAGCATGAAGCGGTGTTGAAAAACATGAAGAGCCTGAAAATGTGTTAAAAATATGAAGAGCTTCAAAAGGTGTCAAAAATATGAGGAGCATGAAACGGTCTGAAAAATAGGAGGAGCATGAAGCGGTGTTGAAAAACATGAAGAGCCTGAAAACGTGTGAAAAATATGAAGAGCTTCAAAAGGTTTGAAAAATATGAAGAGCTTCAAAAGGTGTCAAAAAGGAGATCTGCATGAAACGGTCTGAAAAATAGGAGGAGCATGAAGTGGTGTTGAAAAAAATGAAGAGCCTGAAAAGGTGTGAAAAATATGAAGAGCTTCAAATGGTGTCAAAAATATGAGGAGCATGAAACGGTTTGAAAAATAGGACGAGCATGAAGCGGTGTTCAAAAACATGAAGAGCCTGAAAAGGTGTGCAAAATATGAAGAGCTTCAAAAGGTGTGAAATATATGAGGAGCATGAAACGGTGTTCAAAAACAAGCAGAGACTGAAAAGGTGTGAAAAATATGAAGAGATTCAAAAGATGTCAAAAATGAGATGAGCATGAAACGGTCTGAAAAATAGGAGGAGCATGAAGTGGTGTTGAAAATCATGAAGAGCCTGAAAATGTGTGAAATATATGCAGATTTCAAAAGGTGTTAAAAATATGAGGAGCATGTAACGGTCTGAAAAATAAGAGGAGCATGAAGTTGTGTTGAAAACCATGAAGAGCCTGAAAAGGTGTGAAATATATGAAGAGCTTCAAAAGGTGTAAAATTATGAGGAGCATGAAACGGTCTGAAAAATAGGAGGATCATGAAGCGGTGTTCAAAAACATGAAGAGCCTGAAAAGGTGTGAAAAATATGAATAGCTTCAAAAGGTGTCAAAAATGAGATGTGCATGAATCGGACTGAAAAATTGGAGGAGCATGAAATGGTGTTGAAAAATATTAAGAGAATGAAAAGGTGTGCAAAATATGAAGAGCTTCAAAATTTGTCAAATATATGAGGAGCAAGAAAAGGTCTGAAAAATAGGAGGAGCATGAAACGGTGTTCAAAAACATGAAGAGCTTGAAAAGGTGTAAAAAATATGAAGAGTTTCAAAAGGTGTGAAATACATGAGGAGCATGAAACGTTCTGAAACATAGGAGGACCATGAAGCGGTGTTGAAAAACATGAAGAGCCTGAAAAGGTGTGAAAAATATGACGAGCTTCAAAAGGTGTCAAAAATATGAGGAGCATGAAACGGTCTGAAAAATAGGAGGAGCATGAATCGGTGTTCAAAAACATGAAGAGGCTGAAAAGGTGTGCAAAATATGAAGAGCTTCAAAAGGTGTGAAAAATATGAGGAGCATGAAACGGTGTTCAAAAACATGCAGAGCCTGAAAAGGTGTGAAAAATATGAAGAGCTACAAAAGATGTCAAAAATGAGATGAGCATGAAATGGTCTGAAAAATAGGAGGAGCATGAAGTGGTGTTGAAAATCATGAAGAGCCTGAAAAGGTGTGAAATATATGCAGAGCTTCAAAAGGTGTCAAAAATATGAGGAGAATGAAACCGTCTGAAAAATACGAGGAGCATGAAGTGTTGTTGAAAAACATGAAGAGCCTGAAAAGGTGTGAAAAATATGAAGAGCTTCAAAAGGTGTCAAAAATTTGAGGAGCATGATATGGTTTGAAAAATAGGATTAGCATGAAGCGGTGTTCAAAAACATGAAGAGCCTGAAAATATGTGAAAAATATGAAAAGCTTCAAAAGGTGTCAAAAATGAGATGAGCATGAAACGGTCTGAAAAATAGGAGGTGCATTAAGCGGTGTTGAAAAACATGAAGAGCCTGAAAAGGTTTGAGAAATACGAAGAGCTTCAAAAGGTGTCAAAAATATGAGGAGCATTAAATTCTCTGAAAAATAGGAGGAGCATGAAGTGGTGTTGAAAAACATGAAGAGCTTGAAAAGGTGTGAAAAATATGAAAGCTTCAAAAGGTGACAAAAATATGAGGAGCATGAAACGGTCTGAAAAATAGGAGGAGCATGAAGTGGTGTTCAAAAACATGAAGAGCCTGAAAAGGTGTGAAAAATATGAAGAGCTTCATAATGTGTCAAAAATATGACGAGCATGAAACCCTCTTATAAATAGGAGGAGGATAAAGCGGTGTTCAAAAACATGAAGAGCCTGAAAAGGTGTGAAAAATATGAAGAGCTTCAAAATGTGTCAAAAATATGACGAGCATAAAACCCTCTTAAAAATAGGAGGAGGATTAAGCGGTGTTCAAAAACATGAAGAGCCTGAAAATGTGTGCAAAATATGAAGAGCTTCAAAAGGAGTGAAATACATGAGGAGCATGAAAAGGTGTTCAAAAACATGCAGAGACTTAAAAGGTGCTAAAAGTATGAAGAGCTTCAAAAAGTGTCAAAAATTAGATTAGCATGAAAGGGTCTGAAAAATAGGAAGAGCCTGAAGAGGTGTTGAAAAACATGAAGAGGCTGAAAAAGTGTGAAAAATATGAAGAGCTTCAAAAATATGAAAATTATGAAGAGCTTCAAAAGGTGTGAAAAATATGAAGAGCTTCAAAAGATGTCAAAAATGAGATGAGCATGAAACGGTCTGAAAAATAGGAGGAGCATGAAGTGGTGTTGAAAATCATGAAGAGCCTGAAAAGGTGTGAAATATATGCAGAGCTTCAAAAGGTGTGAAAAACATGAGGAGCATGATATGGTTTGAAAAATAGGATTAGCATGAAGCGGTGTTCAAAAACATGAAGAGCCTGAAAATATGTGAAAAATATGAAAAGCTTCAAAAGGTGTCAAAAATGAGATGAGCATGAAACGGTCTGAAAAATAGGAGGTGCATTAAGCGGTGTTGAAAAACATGAAGAGCCTGAAAAGGTTTGAGAAATATGAAGAGTTTCAAAAGGTGTCAAAAATATGAGGAGCATGAAACGGTCTGAAAAATCGGAGGTGCATGAAGCGGTGTTGAAAAACATGAAGAGCCTGAAAAGGTGTGAGAAATATGAAGAGCTTCAAAAGGTGTTAAAAATATGAATAGCATGAAACGGTCTGCAAAAAAGGAGGAGCATGAAGTGGTGTTGAAAAACATGAAGAGCTTGAAAAGGTGTGAAAAATATGAAAGCTTCAAAAGGTGTCGAAAATATGAGGAGCATGAAACGGTCTCAAAAATAGGAGAAGCATGAAACGGTGTTCAAAAACATGAAGAGCCTAAAAAGCTGTGAAAAATATGAAGAGCTTCAAAAGGTGTCAAAAATATGAGGAGCATGAAACGGTCTGAAAAATAGGAGGAGCATGAAGCGGTGTTCAAAAACATGAAGAGGCTGAAAAGGTGTGAAATATATGAAGAGCTTCAAAAGTTGTGAAAAATATGAGGAGCATGAAACGGTCTGAAATATAGGAGGAGCCTGAACCGGGGTTCAAAAACATGAAGAGCCTGAAAAGGTGTGAAAAATATGAAGAGCTTCAAAAGGTGTGAAATACATGAGGAGCATGAAACGGTCTGAAAAATAGGAGGAGCATGAAGTGATGTTCAAAAACATGAAGAGCCTGAAAATGAGTGAGAAATATGAAAAGCTTCAAAAGGTGTCAAAAATATGAGGAGCATGAAACGGTCTGAAAAATAGGAGGAGCATGAAGCGGTGTTGAAAAACATGAAGAGCCTGAAAATGTGTGAAAAATATGAAGAGCTTCAAAAGGTGTCAAAAATATGAGGAGCATGAAACATTCTGAAAAATAGGAGGAGCATGAAGCGGTGTTCAAAAACATGAAGAGCCTGAAAAGTTGTGAAAAATATATAGAGCTTCAAAAGGTGTCAAAAATATGAGGAGCATGAAACGGTCTGAAAAATAGGAGGAGCATGAAGCGGTGTTCAAAAACATTAAGAGCCTGAAAAGTTGTGAAAAATATATAGAGCTTCAAAAGGTGTCAAAAATATGAGGAGCATGAAACGGTCTGAAAAATAGGAGGAGCATGAAGCGGTGTTGAAAAACATGAAGAGCCTGAAAACGTGTGAAAAATATGAAGAGCTTCAAAAGGTTTGAAAAATATGAAGAGCTTCAAAAGGTGTCAAAAAGGAGATCTGCATGAAACGGTCTGAAAAATAGGAGGAGCATGAAGTGGTGTTGAAAAAAATGAAGAGCCTGAAAAGGTGTGAAAAATATGAAGAGCTTCAAATGCTGTCAAAAATATGAGGAGCTTGAAACGGTTTGAAAAATAGGACGAGCATGAAGCGGTGTTCAAAAACATGAAGAGCCTGAAAAGGTGTGAAAATTACGAAGAGCTTCAAAATATGTCAAAAATATGACGAGCATGAAACTCTCTTAAAAATAGGAGGAGGATGAAGCAGTGTTCAAAAACATGAAGAGCCTGAAAAGGTGTGGAAAATATGAAGAGCTTCAAAAGGTGTGAAATATATGAGTAGCATGAAACGGTGTTCAAAAACATGCAGAGACTGAAAAGGTGTGAAAAATATGAAGAGCTTCAAAAGATGTCAAAAATGAGATGAGCATGAAACGGTCTGATAAATAGGAGGAGCATGAGGTGGTGTTGAAAATCATGAAGAGCCTGAAAAGGTGTGAAATATATGCAGAGCTTCAAAAGGTGTGAAAAACATGAGGAGCATGATATGGTTTGAAAAATAGGATTAGCATGAAGCGGTGTTCAAAAACATGAAGAGCCTGAAAATATGTGAAAAATATGAAAAGCTTCAAAAGGTGTCAAAAATGAGATGAGCATGAAACGGTCTGAAAAATAGGAGGTGCATTAAGCGGTGTTGAAAAACATGAAGAGCCTGAAAAGGTTTGAGAAATATGAAGAGCTTCAAAAGGTGTCAAAAATATGAGGAGCATGAAACGGTCTGAAAAATCGGAGGTGCATGAAGCGGTGTTGAAAAACATGAAGAGCCTGAAAAGGTGTGAGAAATATGAAGAGCTTCAAAAGTTGTTAAAAATATGAATAGCATGAAACGGTCTGCAAAAAAGGAGGAGCATGAAGTGGTGTTGAAAAACATGAAGAGCTTGAAAAGGTGTGAAAAATATGAAAGCTTCAAAAGGTGTCGAAAATATGAGGAGCATGAAACGGTCTCAAAAATAGGAGGAGCATGAAACGGTGTTCAAAAACATGAAGAGCCTGAAAAGCTGTGAAAAATATGAAAAGCTTCAAAAGGTGTCAAAAATATGAGGAGCATGAAACGGTCTGAAAAATAGGAGGAGCATGAAGCGGTGTTCAAAAACATGAAGAGGCTGAAAAGGTGTGAAATATATGAAGAGCTTCAAAAGGTGTGAAAAATATGAGGAGCATGAAACGGTCTGAAAAATAGGACGAGCATGAAGCGGTGTTCAAAAACATGAAGAGCCTGAAAAGGTGTGAAAAATATGAAGAGCTTCAAAATGTGTCAAAAATATGACGAGCATAAAACCCTCTTAAAAATAGGAGGAGGATGAAGCGGTGTTCAAAAACATGAAGAGCCTGAAAATGTGTGCAAAATATGCAGAGCTTCAAAAGGAGTGAAATACATGAGGAGCATGAAAAGGTGTTCAAAAACATGCAGAGACTTAAAAGGTGTGAAAAGTATGAAGAGCTTCAAAAAGTGCCAAAAATTAGATTAGCATAAAGGGTCTGAAAAATAGGAGGAGCCTGAAGAGTTGTTGAAAAACATGAAGAGCCTGAAAAAGTGTGAAAAATATGAAGAGCTTCAAAAATATGAAAATTATGAAGAGCTTCAAAAAGTGTGAAAAATATGAAGAGCTTCAAAATATGTCAAAAATGAGATGAGCATGAAACGGTCTGAAAAATAGGAGGAGCAAGAAGTGGTGTTGAAAATCATGAAGAGCCTGAAAATGTGTGAAATATATGCAGAGCTTCAAAAGGTGTCAAAAATATGAGGAGCATGTAACGGTCTGAAAAATACGAGGAGCATGAAGTTGTGTTGAAAACCATGAAGAGCCTGAAAAGGTGTGAAATATATGAAGAGCTTCAAAAGGTGTAAAAATATGAGGAGCATGAAACGGTCTGAAAAATAGGAGGATCATGAAGCGGTGTTGAAAACCGGAAGAGCCTGAAAAGGTGTGAAAAATATGAATAGTTTCAAAAGGTGTCAAAAATGAGATGTGCATGAAACGGACTGAAAAATTGGAGGAGCATGAAGTGGTGTTGAAAAATATTAAGAGAATGAAAAGGTGTGCAAAATATGAAGAGCTTCAAAATTTGTCAAATATATGAGGAGCATGAAAAGGTCTGAAAAATAGGAGGAGCATGAAACGGTGTTCAAAAACATGAAGAGCTTGAAAAGGTGTAAAAAATATGAAGAGTTTCAAAAGGTGTGAAATACATGAGGAGCATGAAACGTTCTGAAACATAGGAGGACCATGAAGCGGTGTTGAAAAACATGAAGAGCCTGAAAAGGTGTGGAAAATATGAAGAGCTTCAAAAGGTGTCAAAAATATGAGGAGCATGAAACGGTCTGAAAAATAGGAGGAGCATGAAGCGGTGTTCAAAACCATGAAGAGCCTGAAAAGGTGTGAAATATATGAAGAGCTTCAAAAGGTGTGAAAAATATGAGGAGCATGAAACGGTCTGAAAAATAGGAGGAGCCTGAACCGGGGTTCAAAAACATGAAGAGCCTGAAAAGGTGTGAAAAATATGAAGAGCTTCAAAAGGTGTGAAATACATGAGGAGCATGAAACGGTCTGAAAAATAGGAGGAGCATGAAGTGATGTTCAAAAACATGAAGAGCCTGAAAATGAGTGAGAAATATGAAAAGCTTCAAAAGGTGTCAAAATATGAGGAGCATGAAACGGTCTGAAAAATAGCAGGAGCATTAAGCGGTGTTGAAAAACATGAAGAGCCTGAAAATGTGTGAAAAATATGAAGAGCTTCAAAAGGTGTCAAAAATATGAGGAGCATGAAACATTCTGAAAAATAGGAGGAGCATGAAGCGGTGTTGAAAAACATGAAGAGCCTGAAAAGTTGTGAAAAATATATAGAGCTTCAAAAGGTGTCAAAAATATGAGGAGCATGAAACGGTCTGAAAAATAGGAGGAGCATGAAGCGGTGTTGAAAAACATGAAGAGCCTGAAAACGTGTGAAAAATATGAAGAGCTTCAAAAGGTTTGAAAAATATGAAGAGCTTCAAAAGGTGTCAAAAAGGAGATCTGCATGAAACGGTCTGAAAAATAGGAGGAGCATGAAGTGGTGTTGAAAAAAATGAAGAGCCTGAAAAGGTGTGAAAAATATGAAGAGCTTCAAATGGTGTCAAAAATATGAGGAGCTTGAAACGGTTTGAAAAATAGGACGAGCATGAAGCGGTGTTCAAAAACATGAAGAGCCTGAAAAGGTGTGAAAATTACGAAGAGCTTCAAAATATGTCAAAAATATGACGAGCATGAAACCCTCTTAAAAATAGGAGGAGGATGAAGCAGTGTTCAAAAACATGAAGAGCCTGAAAAGGTGTGGAAAATATGAAGAGCTTCAAAAGGTGTGAAATATATGAGTAGCATGAAACGGTGTTCAAAAACATGCAGAGACTGAAAAGGTGTGAAAAATATGAAGAGCTTCAAAAGATGTCAAAAATGAGATGAGCATGAAACGGTCTGAAAAATAGGAGGAGCATGAAGTGGTGTTGAAAATCATGAAGAGCCTGAAAAGGTGTGAAATATATGCAGAGCTTCAAAAGGTGTGAAAAACATGAGGAGCATGATATGGTTTGAAAAATAGGATTAGCATGAAGCGGTGTTCAAAAACATGAAGAGCCTGAAAATATGTGAAAAATATGAAAAGCTTCAAAAGGTGTCAAAAATGAGATGAGCATGAAACGGTCTGAAAAATAGGAGGTGCATTAAGCGGTGTTGAAAAACATGAAGAGCCTGAAAAGGTTTGAGAAATATGAAGAGCTTCAAAAGGTGTCAAAAATATGAGGAGCATGAAACGGTCTGAAAAATCGGAGGTGCATGAAGCGGTGTTGAAAAACATGAAGAGCCTGAAAAGGTGTGAGAAATATGAAGAGCTTCAAAAGGTGTTAAAAATATGAATAGCATGAAACGGTCTGCAAAAAAGGAGGAGCATGAAGTGGTGTTGAAAAACATGAAGAGCTTGAAAAGGTGTGAAAAATATGAAAGCTTCAAAAGGTGTCGAAAATATGAGGAGCATGAAACGGTCTCAAAAATAGGAGAAGCATGAAACGGTGTTCAAAAACATGAAGAGCCTGAAAAGCTGTGAAAAATATGAAGAGCTTCAAAAGGTGTCAAAAATATGAGGAGCATGAAACGGTCTGAAAAATAGGAGGAGCATGAAGCGGTGTTCAAAAACATGAAGAGGCTGAAAAGGTGTGAAATATATGAAGAGCTTCAAAAGGTGTGAAAAATATGAGGAGCATGAAACGGTCTGAAAAATAGGAGGAGCCTGAACCGGGGTTCAAAAACATGAAGAGCCTGAAAAGGTGTGAAAAATATGAAGAGCTTCAAAAGGTGTGAAATACATGAGGAGCATGAAACGGTCTGAAAAATAGGAGGAGCATGAAGTGATGTTCAAAAACATGAAGAGCCTGAAAATGAGTGAGAAATATGAAAAGCTTCAAAAGGTGTCAAAAATATGAGGAGCGTGAAACGGTCTGAAAAATAGGAGGAGCATGAAGCGGTGTTGAAAAACATGAAGAGCCTGAAAATGTGTGAAAAATATGAAGAGCTTCAAAAGGTGTCAAAAATATGAGGAGCATGAAACATTCTGAAAAATAGGAGGAGCATGAAGCGGTGTTCAAAAACATGAAGAGCCTGAAAAGTTGTGAAAAATATATAGAGCTTCAAAAGGTGTCAAAAATATGAGGAGCATGAAACGGTCTGAAAAATAGGAGGAGCATGAAGCGGTGTTGAAAAACATGAAGAGCCTGAAAACGTGTGAAAAATATGAAGAGCTTCAAAAGGTTTGAAAAATATGAAGAGCTTCAAAAGGTGTCAAAAAGGAGATCTGCATGAAACGGTCTGAAAAATAGGAGGAGCATGAAGTGGTGTTGAAAAAAATGAAGAGCCTGAAAAGGTGTGAAAAATATGAAGAGCTTCAAATGGTGTCAAAAATATGAGGAGCTTGAAACGGTTTGAAAAATAGGACGAGCATGAAGCGGTGTTCAAAAACATGAAGAGCCTGAAAAGGTGTGAAAATTACGAAGAGCTTCAAAATATGTCAAAAATATGACGAGCATGAAACCCTCTTAAAAATAGGAGGAGGATGAAGCAGTGTTCAAAAACATGAAGAGCCTGAAAAGGTGTGCAAAATATGAAGAGCTTCAAAAGGTGTGAAATATATGAGTAGCATGAAACGGTGTTCAAAAACATGCAGAGACTGAAAAGGTGTGAAAAATATGAAGAGCTTCAAAAGATGTCAAAAATGAGATGAGCATGAAACGGTCTGAAAAATAGGAGGAGCATGAAGTGGTGTTGAAAATCATGAAGAGCCTGAAAAGGTGTGAAATATATTCAGAGCTTCAAAATGTGTGAAAAACATGAGGAGCATGATATGGTTTGAAAAATAGGATTAGCATGAAGAGGTGTTCAAAAACATGAAGAGCCTGAAAATATGTGAAAAATATGAAAAGCTTCAAAAGGTGTCAAAAATGAGATGAGCATGAAACGGTCTGAAAAATAGGAGGTGCATTAAGCGGTGTTGAAAAACATGAAGAGCCTGAAAAGGTTTGAGAAATATGAAGAGCTTCAAAAGGTGTCAAAAATATGAGGAGCATGAAACGGTCTGAAAAATCGGAGGTGCATGAAGCGGTGTTGAAAAACATGAAGAGCCTGAAAAGGTGTGAGAAATATGAAGAGCTTCAAAAGGTGTTAAAAATATGAATAGCATGAAACGGTCTGCAAAAAAGGAGGAGCATGAAGTGGTGTTGAAAAACATGAAGAGCTTGAAAAGGTGTGAAAAATATGAAAGCTTCAAAAGGTGTCGAAAATATGAGGAGCATGAAACGGTCTCAAAAATAGGAGGAGCATGAAACGGTGTTCAAAAACATGAAGAGCCTGAAAAGCTGTGAAAAATATGAAAAGCTTCAAAAGGTGTCAAAAATATGAGGAGCATGAAACGGTCTGAAAAATAGGAGGAGCATGAAGCGGTGTTCAAAAACATGAAGAGGCTGAAAAGGTGTGAAATATATGAAGAGCTTCAAAAGGTGTGAAATATATGAGGAGCATGAAACGGTCTGAAAAATAGGACGAGCATGAAGCGGTGTTCAAAAACATGAAGAGCCTGAAAAGGTGTGAAAATATGAAGAGCTTCAAAATGTGTCAAAAATATGACGAGCATAAAACCCTCTTAAAAATAGGAGGAGGATGAAGCGGTGTTCAAAAACATGAAGAGCCTGAAAATGTGTGCAAAATATGCAGAGCTTCAAAAGGAGTGAAATACATGAGGAGCATGAAAAGGTGTTCAAAAACATGCAGAGACTTAAAAGGTGTGAAAAGTATGAAGAGCTTCAAAAAGTGCCAAAAATTAGATTAGCATAAAGGTCTGAAAAATAGGAGGAGCCTGAAGAGTTGTTGAAAAACATGAAGAGCCTGAAAAAGTGTGAAAAATATGAAGAGCTTCAAAAATATGAAAATTATGAAGAGCTTCAAAAAGTGTGAAAAATATGAAGAGCTTCAAAATATGTCAAAAATGAGATGAGCATGAAACGGTCTGAAAAATAGGAGGAGCAAGAAGTGGTGTTGAAAATCATGAAGAGCCTGAAAATGTGTGAAATATATGCAGAGCTTCAAAAGGTGTCAAAAATATGAGGAGCATGTAACGGTCTGAAAAATACGAGGAGCATGAAGTTGTGTTGAAAACCATGAAGAGCCTGAAAAGGTGTGAAATATATGAAGAGCTTCAAAAGGTGTAAAAATATGAGGAGCATGAAACGGTCTGAAAAATAGGAGGATCATGAAGCGGTGTTGAAAACCGGAAGAGCCTGAAAAGGTGTGAAAAATATGAATAGTTTCAAAAGGTGTCAAAAATGAGATGTGCATGAAACGGACTGAAAAATTGGAGGAGCATGAAGTGGTGTTGAAAAATATTAAGAGAATGAAAAGGTGTGCAAAATATGAAGAGCTTCAAAATTTGTCAAATATATGAGGAGCATGAAAAGGTCTGAAAAATAGGAGGAGCATGAAATGGTGTTCAAAAACATGAAGAGCTTGAAAAGGTGTAAAAAATATGAAGAGTTTCAAAAGGTGTGAAATACATGAGGAGCATGAAACGTTCTGAAACATAGGAGGACCATGAAGCGGTGTTGAAAAACATGAAGAGCCTGAAAAGGTGTGGAAAATATGAAGAGCTTCAAAAGGTGTCAAAAATATGAGGAGCATGAAACGGTCTGAAAAATAGGAGGAGCATGAAGCGGTGTTCAAAACCATGAAGAGCCTGAAAAGGTGTGAAATATATGAAGAGCTTCAAAAGGTGTGAAAAATATGAGGAGCATGAAACGGTCTGAAAAATAGGAGGAGCCTGAACCGGGGTTCAAAAACATGAAGAGCCTGAAAAGGTGTGAAAAATATGAAGAGCTTCAAAAGGTGTGAAATACATGAGGAGCATGAAACGGTCTGAAAAATAGGAGGAGCATGAAGTGATGTTCAAAAACATGAAGAGCCTGAAAATGAGTGAGAAATATGAAAAGCTTCAAAAGGTGTCAAAATATGAGGAGCATGAAACGGTCTGAAAAATAGCAGGAGCATGAAGCGGTGTTGAAAAACATGAAGAGCCTGAAAATGTGTGAAAAATATGAAGAGCTTCAAAAGGTGTCAAAAATATGAGGAGCATGAAACATTCTGAAAAATAGGAGGAGCATGAAGCGGTGTTGAAAAACATGAAGAGCCTGAAAAGTTGTGAAAAATATATAGAGCTTCAAAAGGTGTCAAAAATATGAGGAGCATGAAACGGTCTGAAAAATAGGAGGAGCATGAAGCGGTGTTGAAAAACATGAAGAGCCTGAAAACGTGTGAAAAATATGAAGAGCTTCAAAAGGTTTGAAAAATATGAAGAGCTTCAAAAGGTGTCAAAAAGGAGATCTGCATGAAACGGTCTGAAAAATAGGAGGAGCATGAAGTGGTGTTGAAAAAAATGAAGAGCCTGAAAAGGTGTGAAAAATATGAAGAGCTTCAAATGGTGTCAAAAATATGAGGAGCTTGAAACGGTTTGAAAAATAGGACGAGCATGAAGCGGTGTTCAAAAACATGAAGAGCCTGAAAAGGTGTGAAAATTACGAAGAGCTTCAAAATATGTCAAAAATATGACGAGCATGAAACCCTCTTAAAAATAGGAGGAGGATGAAGCAGTGTTCAAAAACATGAAGAGCCTGAAAAGGTGTGCAAAATATGAAGAGCTTCAAAAGGTGTGAAATATATGAGGAGCATGAAACGGTGTTCAAAAACATGCAGAGACTGAAAAGGTGTGAAAAATATGCAGAGCTTCAAAAGGTGTGAAAAACATGAGGAGCATGATATGGTTTGAAAAATAGGATTAGCATGAAGCGGTGTTCAAAAACATGAAGAGCCTGAAAATATGTGAAAAATATGAAAAGCTTCAAAAGGTGTCAAAAATGAGATGAGCATGAAACGGTCTGAAAAATAGGAGGTGCATTAAGCGGTGTTGAAAAACATGAAGAGCCTGAAAAGGTTTGAGAAATATGAAGAGCTTCAAAAGGTGTCAAAAATATGAGGAGCATGAAACGGTCTGAAAAATCGGAGGTGCATGAAGCGGTGTTGAAAAACATGAAGAGCCTGAAAAGGTGTGAGAAATATGAAGAGCTTCAAAAGGTGTTAAAAATATGAATAGCATGAAACGGTCTGCAAAAAAGGAGGAGCATGAAGTGGTGTTGAAAAACATGAAGAGCTTGAAAAGGTGTGAAAAATATGAAAGCTTCAAAAGGTGTCGAAAATATGAGGAGCATGAAACGGTCTCAAAAATAGGAGAAGCATGAAACGGTGTTCAAAAACATGAAGAGCCTGAAAAGCTGTGAAAAATATGAAGAGCTTCAAAAGGTGTCAAAAATATGAGGAGCATGAAACGGTCTGAAAAATAGGAGGAGCATGAAGCGGTGTTCAAAAACATGAAGAGGCTGAAAAGGTGTGAAATATATGAAGAGCTTCAAAAGGTGTGAAAAATATGAGGAGCATGAAACGGTCTGAAAATAGGAGGAGCCTGAACCGGGGTTCAAAAACATGAAGAGCCTGAAAAGGTGTGAAAAATATGAAGAGCTTCAAAAGGTGTGAAATACATGAGGAGCATGAAACGGTCTGAAAAATAGGAGGAGCATGAAGTGATGTTCAAAAACATGAAGAGCCTGAAAATGAGTGAGAAATATGAAAAGCTTCAAAAGGTGTCAAAAATATGAGGAGCATGAAACGGTCTGAAAAATAGGAGGAGCATGAA
This sequence comes from Dama dama, assembly GCF_033118175.1. Taxonomy (NCBI): domain Eukaryota; kingdom Metazoa; phylum Chordata; class Mammalia; order Artiodactyla; family Cervidae; genus Dama; species Dama dama. The sequence continues at coordinate 4,878,135 of NW_026870945.1, forward strand.
GCGGTGTTGAAAAACATGAAGAGCCTGAAAATGTGTGAAAAATATGAAGAGCTTCAAAAGGTGTCAAAAATATGAGGAGCATGAAACATTCTGAAAAATAGGAGGAGCATGAAGCGGTGTTCAAAAACATGAAGAGCCTGAAAAGTTGTGAAAAATATATAGAGCTTCAAAAGGTGTCAAAAATATGAGGAGCATGAAACGGTCTGAAAAATAGGAGGAGCATGAAGCGGTGTTGAAAAACATGAAGAGCCTGAAAACGTGTGAAAAATATGAAGAGCTTCAAAAGGTTTGAAAAATATGAAGAGCTTCAAAAGGTGTCAAAAAGGAGATCTGCATGAAACGGTCTGAAAAATAGGAGGAGCATGAAGTGGTGTTGAAAAAAATGAAGAGCCTGAAAAGGTGTGAAAAATATGAAGAGCTTCAAATGGTGTCAAAAATATGAGGAGCTTGAAATGGTTTGAAAAATAGGACGAGCATGAAGCGGTGTTCAAAAACATGAAGAGCCTGAAAAGGTGTGAAAATTACGAAGAGCTTCAAAATATGTCAAAAATATGACGAGCATGAAACCCTCTTAAAAATAGGAGGAGGATGAAGCAGTGTTCAAAAACATGAAGAGCCTGAAAAGGTGTGCAAAATATGAAGAGCTTCAAAAGGTGTGAAATATATGAAGAGCATGAAACGGTGTTCAAAAACATGCAGAGACTGAAAAGGTGTGAAAAATATGAAGAGCTTCAAAAGATGTCAAAAATGAGATGAGCATGAAACGGTCTGAAAAATAGGAGGAGCATGAAGTGGTGTTGAAAATCATGAAGAGCCTGAAAAGGTGTGAAATATATGCAGAGCTTCAAAAGGTGTGAAAAACATGAGGAGCATGATATGGTTTGAAAAATAGGATTAGCATGAAGCGGTGTTCAAAAACATGAAGAGCCTGAAAATATGTGAAAAATATGAAAAGCTTCAAAAGGTGTCAAAAATGAGATGAGCATGAAACGGTCTGAAAAATAGGAGGTGCATTAAGCGGTGTTGAAAAACATGAAGAGCCTGAAAAGGTTTGAGAAATATGAAGAGCTTCAAAAGGTGTCAAAAATATGAGGAGCATGAAACGGTCTGAAAAATCGGAGGTGCATGAAGCGGTGTTGAAAAACATGAAGAGCCTGAAAAGGTGTGAGAAATATGAAGAGCTTCAAAAGGTGTTAAAAATATGAATAGCATGAAACGGTCTGCAAAAAAGGAGGAGCATGAAGTGGTGTTGAAAAACATGAAGAGCTTGAAAAGGTGTGAAAAATATGAAAGCTTCAAAAGGTGTCGAAAATATGAGGAGCATGAAACGGTCTCAAAAATAGGAGGAGCCTGAAACGGTGTTCATAAACATGAAGAGCCTGAAAAGCTGTGAAAAATATGAAGAGCTTCAAAAGGTGTCAAAAATATGAGGAGCATGAAACGGTCTGAAAAATAGGAGGAGCATGAAGCGGTGTTCAAAAACATGAAGAGGCTGAAAAGGTGTGAAATATATGAAGAGCTTCAAAAGGTGTGAAAAATATGAGGAGCATGAAACGGTCTGAAAAATAGGAGGAGCCTGAACCGGGGTTCAAAAACATGAAGAGCCTGAAAAGGTGTGAAAAATATGAAGAGCTTCAAAAGGTGTGAAATACATGAGGAGCATGAAACGGTCTGAAAAATAGGAGGAGCATGAAGTGATGTTCAAAAACATGAAGAGCCTGAAAATGAGTGAGAAATATGAAAAGCTTCAAAAGGTGTCAAAAATATGAGGAGCGTGAAACGGTCTGAAAAATAGGAGGAGCATGAAGCGGTGTTGAAAAACATGAAGAGCCTGAAAATGTGTGAAAAATATGAAGAGCTTCAAAAGGTGTCAAAAATATGAGGAGCATGAAACATTCTGAAAAATAGGAGGAGCATGAAGCGGTGTTCAAAAACATTAAGAGCCTGAAAAGTTGTGAAAAATATATAGAGCTTCAAAAGGTGTCAAAAATATGAGGAGCATGAAACGGTCTGAAAAATAGGAGGAGCATGAAGCGGTGTTGAAAAACATGAAGAGCCTGAAAACGTGTGAAAAATATGAAGAGCTTCAAAAGGTTTGAAAAATATGAAGAGCTTCAAAAGGTGTCAAAAAGGAGATCTGCATGAAACGGTCTGAAAAATAGGAGGAGCATGAAGTGGTGTTGAAAAAAATGAAGAGCCTGAAAAGGTGTGAAAAATATGAAGAGCTTCAAATGGTGTCAAAAATATGAGGAGCTTGAAACGGTTTGAAAAATAGGACGAGCATGAAGCGGTGTTCAAAAACATGAAGAGCCTGAAAAGGTGTGAAAATTACGAAGAGCTTCAAAATATGTCAAAAATATGACGAGCATGAAACCCTCTTAAAAATAGGAGGAGGATGAAGCAGTGTTCAAAAACATGAAGAGCCTGAAAAGGTGTGCAAAATATGAAGAGCTTCAAAAGGTGTGAAATATATGAGGAGCATGAAACGGTGTTCAAAAACATGCAGAGACTGAAAAGGTGTGAAAAATATGAAGAGCTTCAAAAGATGTCAAAAATGAGATGAGCATGAAACGGTCTGAAAAATAGGAGGAGCATGAAGTGGTGTTGAAAATCATGAAGAGCCTGAAAAGGTGTGAAATATATGCAGAGCTTCAAAAGGTGTGAAAAACATGAGGAGCATGATATGGTTTGAAAAATAGGATTAGCATGAAGCGGTGTTCAAAAACATGAAGAGCCTGAAAATATGTGAAAAATATGAAAAGCTTCAAAAGGTGTCAAAAATGAGATGAGCATGAAACGGTCTGAAAAATAGGAGGTGCATTAAGCGGTGTTGAAAAACATGAAGAGCCTGAAAAGGTTTGAGAAATATGAAGAGCTTCAAAAGGTGTCAAAAATATGAGGAGCATGAAACGGTCTGAAAAATCGGAGGTGCATGAAGCGGTGTTGAAAAACATGAAGAGCCTGAAAAGGTGTGAGAAATATGAAGAGCTTCAAAAGGTGTTAAAAATATGAATAGCATGAAACGGTCTGCAAAAAAGGAGGAGCATGAAGTGGTGTTGAAAAACATGAAGAGCTTGAAAAGGTGTGAAAAATATGAAAGCTTCAAAAGGTGTCGAAAATATGAGGAGCATGAAACGGTCTCAAAAATAGGAGGAGCATGAAACGGTGTTCAAAAACATGAAGAGCCTGAAAAGCTGTGAAAAATATGAAAAGCTTCAAAAGGTGTCAAAAATATGAGGAGCATGAAACGGTCTGAAAAATAGGAGGAGCATGAAGCGGTGTTCAAAAACATGAAGAGGCTGAAAAGGTGTGAAATATATGAAGAGCTTCAAAAGGTGTGAAAAATATGAGGAGCATGAAACGGTCTGAAAAATAGGACGAGCATGAAGCGGTGTTCAAAAACATGAAGAGCCTGAAAAGGTGTGAAAAATATGAAGAGCTTCAAAATGTGTCAAAAATATGACGAGCATAAAACCCTCTTAAAAATAGGAGGAGGATGAAGCGGTGTTCAAAAACATGAAGAGCCTGAAAATGTGTGCAAAATATGCAGAGCTTCAAAAGGAGTGAAATACATGAGGAGCATGAAAAGGTGTTCAAAAACATGCAGAGACTTAAAAGGTGTGAAAAGTATGAAGAGCTTCAAAAAGTGCCAAAAATTAGATTAGCATAAAGGTCTGAAAAATAGGAGGAGCCTGAAGAGTTGTTGAAAAACATGAAGAGCCTGAAAAAGTGTGAAAAATATGAAGAGCTTCAAAAATATGAAAATTATGAAGAGCTTCAAAAAGTGTGAAAAATATGAAGAGCTTCAAAATATGTCAAAAATGAGATGAGCATGAAACGGTCTGAAAAATAGGAGGAGCAAGAAGTGGTGTTGAAAATCATGAAGAGCCTGAAAATGTGTGAAATATATGCAGAGCTTCAAAAGGTGTCAAAAATATGAGGAGCATGTAACGGTCTGAAAAATACGAGGAGCATGAAGTTGTGTTGAAAACCATGAAGAGCCTGAAAAGGTGTGAAATATATGAAGAGCTTCAAAAGGTGTAAAAATATGAGGAGCATGAAACGGTCTGAAAAATAGGAGGATCATGAAGCGGTGTTGAAAACCGGAAGAGCCTGAAAAGGTGTGAAAAATATGAATAGTTTCAAAAGGTGTCAAAAATGAGATGTGCATGAATCGGACTGAAAAATTGGAGGAGCATGAAGTGGTGTTGAAAAATATTAAGAGAATGAAAAGGTGTGCAAAATATGAAGAGCTTCAAAATTTGTCAAATATATGAGGAGCATGAAAAGGTCTGAAAAATAGGAGGAGCATGAAATGGTGTTCAAAAACATGAAGAGCTTGAAAAGGTGTAAAAAATATGAAGAGTTTCAAAAGGTGTGAAATACATGAGGAGCATGAAACGTTCTGAAACATAGGAGGACCATGAAGCGGTGTTGAAAAACATGAAGAGCCTGAAAAGGTGTGGAAAATATGAAGAGCTTCAAAAGGTGTCAAAAATATGAGGAGCATGAAACGGTCTGAAAAATAGGAGGAGCATGAAGCGGTGTTCAAAACCATGAAGAGCCTGAAAAGGTGTGAAATATATGAAGAGCTTCAAAAGGTGTGAAAAATATGAGGAGCATGAAACGGTCTGAAAAATAGGAGGAGCCTGAACCGGGGTTCAAAAACATGAAGAGCCTGAAAAGGTGTGAAAAATATGAAGAGCTTCAAAAGGTGTGAAATACATGAGGAGCATGAAACGGTCTGAAAAATAGGAGGAGCATGAAGTGATGTTCAAAAACATGAAGAGCCTGAAAATGAGTGAGAAATATGAAAAGCTTCAAAAGGTGTCAAAATATGAGGAGCATGAAACGGTCTGAAAAATAGCAGGAGCATGAAGCGGTGTTGAAAAACATGAAGAGACTGAAAATGTGTGAAAAATATGAAGAGCTTCAAAAGGTGTCAAAAATATGAGGAGCATGAAACATTCTGAAAAATAGGAGGAGCATGAAGCGGTGTTGAAAAACATGAAGAGCCTGAAAAGTTGTGAAAAATATATAGAGCTTCAAAAGGTGTCAAAAATATGAGGAGCATGAAACGGTCTGAAAAATAGGAGGAGCATGAAGCGGTGTTGAAAAACATGAAGAGCCTGAAAACGTGTGAAAAATATGAAGAGCTTCAAAAGGTTTGAAAAATATGAAGAGCTTCAAAAGGTGTCAAAAAGGAGATCTGCATGAAACGGTCTGAAAAATAGGAGGAGCATGAAGTGGTGTTGAAAAAAATGAAGAGCCTGAAAAGGTGTGAAAAATATGAAGAGCTTCAAATGGTGTCAAAAATATGAGGAGCTTGAAACGGTTTGAAAAATAGGACGAGCATGAAGCGGTGTTCAAAAACATGAAGAGCCTGAAAAGGTGTGAAAATTACGAAGAGCTTCAAAATATGTCAAAAATATGACGAGCATGAAACCCTCTTAAAAATAGGAGGAGGATGAAGCAGTGTTCAAAAACATGAAGAGCCTGAAAAGGTGTGCAAAATATGAAGAGCTTCAAAAGGTGTGAAATATATGAGGAGCATGAAACGGTGTTCAAAAACATGCAGAGACTGAAAAGGTGTGAAAAATATGCAGAGCTTCAAAAGGTGTGAAAAACATGAGGAGCATGATATGGTTTGAAAAATAGGATTAGCATGAAGCGGTGTTCAAAAACATGAAGAGCCTGAAAATATGTGAAAAATATGAAAAGCTTCAAAAGGTGTCAAAAATGAGATGAGCATGAAACGGTCTGAAAAATAGGAGGTGCATTAAGCGGTGTTGAAAAACATGAAGAGCCTGAAAAGGTTTGAGAAATATGAAGAGCTTCAAAAGGTGTCAAAAATATGAGGAGCATGAAACGGTCTGAAAAATCGGAGGTGCATGAAGCGGTGTTGAAAAACATGAAGAGCCTGAAAAGGTGTGAGAAATATGAAGAGCTTCAAAAGGTGTTAAAAATATGAATAGCATGAAACGGTCTGCAAAAAAGGAGGAGCATGAAGTGGTGTTGAAAAACATGAAGAGCTTGAAAAGGTGTGAAAAATATGAAAGCTTCAAAAGGTGTCGAAAATATGAGGAGCATGAAACGGTCTCAAAAATAGGAGAAGCATGAAACGGTGTTCAAAAACATGAAGAGCCTGAAAAGCTGTGAAAAATATGAAGAGCTTCAAAAGGTGTCAAAAATATGAGGAGCATGAAACGGACTGAAAAATAGGAGGAGCATGAAGCGGTGTTCAAAAACATGAAGAGGCTGAAAAGGTGTGAAATATATGAAGAGCTTCAAAAGGTGTGAAAAATATGAGGAGCATGAAACGGTCTGAAAATAGGAGGAGCCTGAACCGGGGTTCAAAAACATGAAGAGCCTGAAAAGGTGTGAAAAATATGAAGAGCTTCAAAAGGTGTGAAATACATGAGGAGCATGAAACGGTCTGAAAAATAGGAGGAGCATGAAGTGATGTTCAAAAACATGAAGAGCCTGAAAATGAGTGAGAAATATGAAAAGCTTCAAAAGGTGTCAAAAATATGAGGAGCATGAAACGGTCTGAAAAATAGGAGGAGCATGAAGCGGTGTTGAAAAACATGAAGAGCCTGAAAATGTGTGAAAAATATGAAGAGCTTCAAAAGGTGTCAAAAATATGAGGAGCATGAAACATTCTGAAAAATAGGAGGAGCATGAAGCGGTGTTCAAAAACATGAAGAGCCTGAAAAGTTGTGAAAAATATATAGAGCTTCAAAAGGTGTCAAAAATATGAGGAGCATGAAACGGTCTGAAAAATAGGAGGAGCATGAAGCGGTGTTGAAAAACATGAAGAGCCTGAAAACGTGTGAAAAATATGAAGAGCTTCAAAAGGTTTGAAAAATATGAAGAGCTTCAAAAGGTGTCAAAAAGGAGATCTGCATGAAACGGTCTGAAAAATAGGAGGAGCATGAAGTGGTGTTGAAAAAAATGAAGAGCCTGAAAAGGTGTGAAAAATATGAAGAGCTTCAAATGGTGTCAAAAATATGAGGAGCTTGAAACGGTTTGAAAAATAGGACGAGCATGAAGCGGTGTTCAAAAACATGAAGAGCCTGAAAAGGTGTGAAAATTACGAAGAGCTTCAAAATATGTCAAAAATATGACGAGCATGAAACCCTCTTAAAAATAGGAGGAGGATGAAGCAGTGTTCAAAAACATGAAGAGCCTGAAAAGGTGTGCAAAATATGAAGAGCTTCAAAAGGTGTGAAATATATGAAGAGCATGAAACGGTGTTCAAAAACATGCAGAGACTGAAAAGGTGTGAAAAATATGAAGAGCTTCAAAAGATGTCAAAAATGAGATGAGCATGAAACGGTCTGAAAAATAGGAGGAGCATGAAGTGGTGTTGAAAATCATGAAGAGCCTGAAAAGGTGTGAAATATATGCAGAGCTTCAAAAGGTGTGAAAAACATGAGGAGCATGATATGGTTTGAAAAATAGGATTAGCATGAAGCGGTGTTCAAAAACATGAAGAGCCTGAAAATATGTGAAAAATATGAAAAGCTTCAAAAGGTGTCAAAAATGAGATGAGCATGAAACGGTCTGAAAAATAGGAGGTGCATTAAGCGGTGTTGAAAAACATGAAGAGCCTGAAAAGGTTTGAGAAATATGAAGAGCTTCAAAAGGTGTCAAAAATATGAGGAGCATGAAACGGTCTGAAAAATCGGAGGTGCATGAAGCGGTGTTGAAAAACATGAAGAGCCTGAAAAGGTGTGAGAAATATGAAGAGCTTCAAAAGGTGTTAAAAATATGAATAGCATGAAACGGTCTGCAAAAAAGGAGGAGCATGAAGTGGTGTTGAAAAACATGAAGAGCTTGAAAAGGTGTGAAAAATATGAAAGCTTCAAAAGGTGTCGAAAATATGAGGAGCATGAAACGGTCTCAAAAATAGGAGGAGCATGAAACGGTGTTCAAAAACATGAAGAGCCTGAAAAGCTGTGAAAAATATGAAGAGCTTCAAAAGGTGTCAAAAATATGAGGAGCATGAAACGGTCTGAAAAATAGGAGGAGCATGAAGCGGTGTTCAAAAACATGAAGAGCCTGAAAAGGTGTGAAATATATGAAGAGCTTCAAAAGGTGTGAAAAATATGAGGAGCATGAAACGGTCTGAAAAATAGGAGGAGCCTGAACCGGGGTTCAAAAACATGAAGAGCCTGAAAAGGTGTGAAAAATATGAAGAGCTTCAAAAGGTGTGAAATACATGAGGAGCATGAAACGGTCTGAAAAATAGGAGGAGCATGAAGTGATGTTCAAAAACATGAAGAGCCTGAAAATGAGTGAGAAATATGAAAAGCTTCAAAAGGTGTCAAAAATATGAGGAGCGTGAAACGGTCTGAAAAATAGGAGGAGCATGAAGCGGTGTTGAAAAACATGAAGAGCCTGAAAATGTGTGAAAAATATGAAGAGCTTCAAAAGGTGTCAAAAATATGAGGAGCATGAAACATTCTGAAAAATAGGAGGAGCATGAAGCGGTGTTCAAAAACATTAAGAGCCTGAAAAGTTGTGAAAAATATATAGAGCTTCAAAAGGTGTCAAAAATATGAGGAGCATGAAACGGTCTGAAAAATAGGAGGAGCATGAAGCGGTGTTGAAAAACATGAAGAGCCTGAAAACGTGTGAAAAATATGAAGAGCTTCAAAAGGTTTGAAAAATATGAAGAGCTTCAAAAGGTGTCAAAAAGGAGATCTGCATGAAACGGTCTGAAAAATAGGAGGAGCATGAAGTGGTGTTGAAAAAAATGAAGAGCCTGAAAAGGTGTGAAAAATATGAAGAGCTTCAAATGGTGTCAAAAATATGAGGAGCTTGAAACGGTTTGAAAAATAGGACGAGCATGAAGCGGTGTTCAAAAACATGAAGAGCCTGAAAAGGTGTGAAAATTACGAAGAGCTTCAAAATATGTCAAAAATATGACGAGCATGAAACCCTCTTAAAAATAGGAGGAGGATGAAGCAGTGTTCAAAAACATGAAGAGCCTGAAAAGGTGTGCAAAATATGAAGAGCTTCAAAAGGTGTGAAATATATGAGGAGCATGAAACGGTGTTCAAAAACATGCAGAGACTGAAAAGGTGTGAAAAATATGAAGAGCTTCAAAAGATGTCAAAAATGAGATGAGCATGAAACGGTCTGAAAAATAGGAGGAGCATGAAGTGGTGTTGAAAAACATGAAGAGCTTGAAAAGGTGTGAAAAATATGAAAGCTTCAAAAGGTGTCGAAAATATGAGGAGCATGAAACGGTCTCAAAAATAGGAGGAGCATGAAACGGTGTTCAAAAACATGAAGAGCCTGAAAAGCTGTGAAAAATATGAAGAGCTTCAAAAGGTGTCAAAAATATGAGGAGCATGAAACGGTCTGAAAAATAGGAGGAGCATGAAGCGGTGTTCAAAAACATGAAGAGCCTGAAAAGGTGTGAAATATATGAAGAGCTTCAAAAGGTGTGAAAAATATGAGGAGCATGAAACGGTCTGAAAAATAGGAGGAGCCTGAACCGGGGTTCAAAAACATGAAGAGCCTGAAAAGGTGTGAAAAATATGAAGAGCTTCAAAAGGTGTGAAATACATGAGGAGCATGAAACGGTCTGAAAAATAGGAGGAGCATGAAGTGATGTTCAAAAACATGAAGAGCCTGAAAATGAGTGAGAAATATGAAAAGCTTCAAAAGGTGTCAAAAATATGAGGAGCGTGAAACGGTCTGAAAAATAGGAGGAGCATGAAGCGGTGTTGAAAAACATGAAGAGCCTGAAAAGGTGTGAAAAATATGAAGAGCTTCAAAAGGTGTGAAATACATGAGGAGCATGAAACGGTCTGAAAAATAGGAGGAGCATGAAGTGATGTTCAAAAACATGAAGAGCCTGAAAATGAGTGAGAAATATGAAAAGCTTCAAAAGGTGTCAAAAATATGAGGAGCGTAAAACGGTCTGAAAAATAGGAGGAGCATGAAGCGGTGTTGAAAAACATGAAGAGCCTGAAAATGTGTGAAAAATATGAAGAGCTTCAAAAGGTGTCAAAAATATGAGGAGCATGAAACATTCTGAAAAATAGGAGGAGCATGAAGCGGTGTTCAAAAACATGAAGAACCTGAAAAGCTGTGAAAAATATGAAAAGCTTCAAAAGGTGTCAAAAATATGAGGAGCATGAAACGGTCTGAAAAATAGGAGGAGCCTGAAGAGTTGTTGAAAAACATGAAGAGCCTGAAAAAGTGTGAAAAATATGAAGAGCTTCAAAAATATGAAAATTATGAAGAGCTTCAAAAAGTGTGAAAAATATGAAGAGCTTCAAAATATGTCAAAAATGAGATGAGCATGAAACGGTCTGAAAAATAGGAGGAGCAAGAAGTGGTGTTGAAAATCATGAAGAGCCTGAAAATGTGTGAAATATATGCAGAGCTTCAAAAGGTGTCAAAAATATGAGGGCATGTAACGGTCTGAAAAATACGAGGAGCATGAAGTTGTGTTGAAAACCATGAAGAGCCTGAAAAGGTGTGAAATATATGAAGAGCTTCAAAAGGTGTAAAAATATGAGGAGCATGAAACGGTCTGAAAAATAGGAGGATCATGAAGCGGAGTTGAAAACCGGAAGAGCCTGAAAAGGTGTGAAAAATATGAATAGTTTCAAAAGGTGTCAAAAATGAGATGTGCATGAAACGGACTGAAAAATTGGAGGAGCATGAAGTGGTGTTGAAAAATATTAAGAGAATGAAAAGGTGTGCAAAATATGAAGAGCTTCAAAATTTGTCAAATATATGAGGAGCATGAAAAGGTCTGAAAAATAGGAGGAGCATGAAACGGTGTTCAAAAACATGAAGAGCTTGAAAAGGTGTAAAAAATATGAAGAGTTTCAAAAGGTGTGAAATACATGAGGAGCATGAAACGTTCTGAAACATAGGAGGACCATGAAGCGGTGTTGAAAAACATGAAGAGCCTGAAAAGGTGTGGAAAATATGAAGAGCTTCAAAAGGTGTCAAAAATATGAGGAGCATGAAACGGTCTGAAAAATAGGAGGAGCATGAAGCGGTGTTCAAAAACATGAAGAGCTTGAAAAGGTGTAAAAAATATGAAGAGCTTCAAAAGGTGTCAAAAATATGAGGAGCATGAAACGGTCTGAAAAATAGGAGGAGCATGAAGCGGTGTTGAAAAACATGAAGAGCCTGAAAACGTGTAAAAAATATGAAGAGCTTCAAAAGGTGTCAAAAATATGAGGTGCATGAAACGGTCTGAAAAATAGGAGGAGCATGAAGTGGTGTTGAAAAAAATGAAGAGCCTGAAAAGGTGTGAAAAATATGAAGAGCTTCAAATGGTGTGAAAACTATGAGGAGCATGAAACGGTTTGAAAAATAGGACGAGCAAGAAGCGGTGTTCAAAAACATGAAGAGCCTGAAAAGGTGTGAAAATTATGAAGAGCTTCAAAATATGTCAAAAATATGACGAGCATGAAACCCTCTTGAAAATAGGAGGAGGATGAAGCGGTGTTCAAAAACATGAAGAGCCTGAAAAGGTGTGCAAAATATGAAGAGCTTCAAAAGGTGTGAAATATATGAGGAGCATGAAACGGTGTTCAAAAACATGCAGAGACTGAAAAGGTGTGAAAAATATGAAGAGCTTCAAAAGATGTCAAAAATGAGATGAGCATGAAACGGTCTGAAAAATAGGAGGAGCATGAATTGTTGTTGAAAAACATGAAGAGCCTGAAAAGGTGTGAAAAATATGAAGAGCTTCAAAAGGTGTCAAAAATATGAGGAGCATGAAACCGTCTGAAAAATACGAGGAGCATGAATTGTTGTTGAAAAACATGAAGAGCCTGAAAAGGTGTGAAAAATATGAAGAGCTTCAAAAGGTGTCAAAAATATGAGGAGCATGATATGGTTTGAAAAACAGGATTAGCATAAAGCGGTGTTCAAAAACATGAAGAGCCTGAAAATATGTGAAAAATATGAAAAGCTTCAAAAGGTGTCAAAAATGAGATGAGCATGAAACGGTCTGAAAAATAGGAGGAGCATGAAGTGGTGTTGAAAAAAATGAAGAGCCTGAAAAGGTGTGAAAAATATGAAGAGCTTCAAATGGTGTGAAAACTATGAGGAGCATGAAACGGTTTGAAAAATAGGACGAGCAAGAAGCGGTGTTCAAAAACATGAAGAGCCTGAAAAGGTGTGAAAATTATGAAGAGCTTCAAAATATGTCAAAAATATGACGAGCATGAAACCCTCTTGAAAATAGGAGGAGGATGAAGCGGTGTTCAAAAACATGAAGAGCCTGAAAAGGTGTGCAAAATATGAAGAGCTTCAAAAGGTGTGAAATATATGAGGAGCATGAAACGGTGTTCAAAAACATGCAGAGACTGAAAAGGTGTGAAAAATATGAAGAGCTTCAAAAGATGTCAAAAATGAGATGAGCATGAAACGGTCTGAAAAATAGGAGGAGCATGAATTGTTGTTGAAAAACATGAAGAGCCTGAAAAGGTGTGAAAAATATGAAGAGCTTCAAAAGGTGTCAAAAATATGAGGAGCATGAAACGGTCTGAAAAATCGGAGGTGCATGAAGCGGTGTTGAAAAACATGAAGAGCCTGAAAATGTGTGAGAAATATGAAGAGCTTCAAAAGGTGTCAAATATATGAGTAGCATGAAACGGTCTGCAAAAAAGGAGGAGCATGAAGTGGTGTTGAAAAACATGATGAGCTTGAAAAGGTGTGAAAAATATGAAAGCTTCAAAAGGTGACAAAAATATGAGGAGCATGAAACGGTCTGAAAAATAGGAGGAGCATGAAGTGGTGTTCAAAAACATGAAGAGCCTGAAAAGGTGTGAAAAATATGAAGAGCTTCAAAATGTGTCAAAAATATGACGAGCATGAAACCCTCTTAAAAATAGGAGGAGGATGAAGCGGTGTTCAAAAACATGAAGAGCCTGAAAAGGTGTGAAAAAAATGAAGAGCTTCAAAATGTGTCAAAAATATGACGAGCATGAAACCCTCTTAAAAATAGGAGGAGGATGAAGCGGTGTTCAAAAACATGAAGAGCCTGAAAAGGTGTGAAAAATATGAAGAGCTTCAAAATGTGTCAAAAGTATGACGAGCATAAAACCCTCTTAAAAATAGGAGGAGGATGAAGCGGTGTTCAAAAACATGAAGAGCCTGAAAATGTGTGCAAAATATGCAGAGCTTCAAAAGGAGTGAAATACATGAGGAGCATGAAAAGGTGTTCAAAAACATGCAGAGACTTAAAAGGTGTGAAAAGTATGAAGAGCTTCAAAAAGTGCCAAATATTAGATTAGCATAAAGGGTCTGAAAAATAGGAGGAGCCTGAAGAGTTGTTGAAAAACATGAAGAGCCTGAAAAAGTGTGAAAAATATGAAGAGCTTCAAAAATATGAAAATTATGAAGAGCTTCAAAAAGTGTGAAATATATGCAGAGCTTCAAAAGGTGTCAAAAATATGAGGAGCATGTAACGGTCTGAAAAATACGAGGAGCATGAAGTTGTGTTGAAAACCATGAAGAGTCTGAAAAGGTGTGAAATATATGAAGAGCTTCAAAAGGTGTAAAAATATGAGGAGCATGAAACGGTCTGAAAAATAGGAGGATTATGAAGCGGTGTTGAAAAACCGGAAGAGCCTGAAAAGGTGTGAAAAATATGAATAGTTTCAAAAGGTGTCAAAAATGAGATGTGCATGAAACGGACTGAAAAATTGGAGGAGCATGAAGTGGTGTTGAAAAATATTAAGAGAATGAAAAGGTGTGCAAAATATGAAGAGCTTCAAAATTTGTCAAATATATGAGGAGCATGAAAAGGTCTGAAAAATAGGAGGAGCATGAAACGGTGTTCAAAAACATGAAGAGCTTGAAAAGGTGTAAAAAATATGAAGAGTTTCAAAAGGTGTGAAATACATGAGGAGCATGAAACGTTCTGAAACATAGGAGGACCATGAAGCGGTGTTGAAAAACATGAAGAGCCTGAAAAGGTGTGAAAAATATGAAGAGCTTCAAAAGGTGTCAAAAATATGAGGAGCATGAAAAGGTCTGAAAAATAGGAGGAGCATGAAGCGGTGTTCAAAACCATGAAGAGCCTGAAAAGGTGTGAAATATATGAAGAGCTTCAAAAGGTGTGAAAAATATGAGGAGCATGAAACGGTCTGAAAAATAGGAGGAGCCTGAACCGGGGTTCAAAAACATGAAGAGCCTGAAAAGGTGTGAAAATTATGAAGAGCTTCAAAATATGTCAAAAATATGACGAGCATGAAACCCTCTTAAAAATAGGAGGAGGATGAAGCGGTGTTCAAAAACATGAAGAGCCTGAAAAGGTGTAAAATATATGAAGAGCTTCAAAAGGTGTGAAAAACATGAGGAGCATGATATGGTTTGAAAAATAGGATTAGCATGAAGCGGTGTTCAAAAACGTGAAGAGCCTGAAAATATGTGAAAAATATGAAAAGCTTCAAAAGGTGTCAAAAATGAGATGAGCATGAAACGGTCTGAAAAACAGGAGGTGCATTAAGCGGTGTTGAAAAACATGAAGAGCCTGAAAAGGTTTGAGAAATATGAAGAGCTTCAAAAGGTGTCAAAAATATGAGGAGCATGAAACGGTCTGAAAATTCGGAGGTGCATGAAGCGGTGTTGAAAAACATGAAGAGCCTGAAAAGGTGTGAGAAATATGAAGAGCTTCAAAAGGTGTCAAATATATGAGGAGCATGAAACGGTCTGAAAAATAGGAGGAGCATGAAGCAGTGTTGAAAAACATGAAGAGCCTGAAAACGTGTGAAAAATATGAAGAGCTTCAAAAGTTTTGAAAAATAAGACGAGCTTCAAAAGGTGTCAAAAATGAGATCTGCATGAAATGGTCGGAAAAATAGGAGGAGCATGAAGTGGTGTTGAAAAACATGAAGAGCCTGAAAAGGTGTGAAAAATATGAAGAGCTTCAAAAGGTGTCAAATATATGAGTAGCATGGAACTGTCTGCAAAAAAGGAGGAGCATGAAGTGGTGTTGAAAAACATGAAGAGCTTGAAAAGGTGTGAAAAATATGAAGAGCTTCAAAAGGTGTCAAAAATTAGATTAGCATGAAAGGGTGTGAAAAATAGGAGGAGCCTGAAGAGGTGTTGAAAAACATGAAGAGGCTGGAAAAGTGTGAAAAATATGAAGAGCTTCAAAAATATGAAAATTATGAAGAGCTTCAAAAGGTGTGAAAAATATGAAAAGGTTTAAAATATGTCAAAAATGAGATGAGCATGAAACGGTCTGAAAAATAGGAGGAGCATGAAGTGGTGTTGAAAATCATGAAGAGCCTGAAAAGGTGTGAAATATATGCAGAGCTTTAAAAGGTGTCAAAATTATGAGGAGAATGAAACCGTCTGAAAAATACGAGTAGCATGAAGTGTTGTTGAAAAACATGAAGAGCCTGAAAAGGTGTGAAAAATATGAAGAGCTTCAAAAGGTGTCAAAAATATGAGGAGCATGAAACGGTCCGAAAAATAGGAGGATCATGAAGCGGTGTTGAAAAACATGAAGAGCCTGAAAAGTTGTGAAAAATATGAAGAGCTTCAAAAGGTGTCAAAAATTAGATTAGCATGAAAGGGTGTGAAAAATAGGAGGAGCATGAAGTGGTGTTGAAAAACATCAAGAGCCTGAAAAGGTGTGAAATATATGAACAGCTTCAAAAGTTGTGAAAAATATGAAGAGCTTCAAAAGGTGTCAAAAATATGAGGAGCATGAAACGGTCTGAAAAATAGGAGGAGCATGAAGCGGTGTTCAAAAACATATAGAGCCTGAAATGGTGTGAAAAATATGAAGAGCTTCAAAAGGTGTCAAAAATATGAGGAGGATGAAACGGTCTGCAAAATCGGAGGAGCATGAAGTGTTGTTGAGAAACATGAAGAGCCTAAAAAGGTGTGAGAAATATGAAGAGCTTCAAAAGGTGTTAAAAATATGAGTAGCATGAAACGGTCTGCAAAAAAGGAGGAGCATGAAGTGGTGTTGAAAAAGATGAAGAGCCTGAAAAGGTGTTAAAAATATGAAAGCTTCAAAATGTGTCAAAATTATGAGGAGCATGAAACGGTCTGAAAAATAGGAGGAGCATGAAGCGCTGTTGAAAATCATAAAGAGCCTGAAAACGTGTGAAAAATATGAAGACCTTCAAAATTTGTCAAAAATATGAAGAGCTTCAAAAGGTGTTAAAATGAGATGAGCATGAAACGCTCTGAAAAATAGGAGCAGCATGAAGCGATGTTCAAAAACATGAAGAGCCTGAAAAGTTGTGAAAAATATGAAAGGCTTCAAAAGGTGTCAAAAATATGAGGAGCATGAAACCGTCTGAAAAATAGGAGGAGCATGAATTGTTGTTGAAAAACATGAAGAGCCTGAAAAGGTGTGAAAAATATGAAGAGCTTCAAAAGGTGTCAAAAATATGAGGAGCATGAAACCGTCTGAAAAATACGAGGAGCATGAATTGTTGTTGAAAAACATGAAGAGCCTGAAAAGGTGTGAAAAATATGAAGAGCTTCAAAAGGTGTCAAAAATATGAGGAGCATGAAACGGTCTGAAAAATATGAGCAGCATGAAGCGGTGTTGAAAAACATGAAGAGCCTGAAAAGGTGTGAAAAATATGAAGAGCTTCAAAAGGTGTCAAAAATATGAGGAGCATGAAACGGTCTGAAAAATATGAGCAGCATGAAGTGGTGTTGAAAAACATGAAGAGCCTGAAAAGGTGTGAAAAATATGAAGAGCTTCAAAAGGTGTGAAATACATGAGGAGCATAAAACTCTCTCAAAAAGAGAAGGAGCATGAAGTGGTGTTCAAAAACTTGAAGAGCCTGAAAAGGTGTGAAATATATGAAGAGCTTCAAAAGGTGTGAAAAATATGAGGAGCATGATATGGTTTGAAAAATAGGATTAGCATGAAGCGGTGTTCAAAAACATGAAGAGCCTGAAAAGTTGTGAAAAATATGAAAAGCTTCAAAAGGTGTCAAAAATGAGATGAGCATGAAACGGTCTGAAAAATAGGACGTGCATGAAGCTGTGTTGAAAAACATGAAGAGCCTGAAAAGTTGTGAAAAATATGAAGAGCTTCAAAAGGTGTCAAAAATATGAGGAGCATGAAACGGTCTGAAAAATAGGAGGAGCATGAAGCGGTGTTCAAAAACATGAAGAGCCTGAAATGGTGTGAAAAATATGAAGAGCTTCAAAAGGTGTCAAAAATATGAGGAGCATGAAACGGTCTGATAAATAGGTGGAGCATGAAGCTGTGTTCAAAAACATGAAGAGCCTGAAAAGGTGTGAAAAATATGAAGAGCTTCAAAAGGTGTAAAAAATGTGAGGAGCATGAAACAGTCTGAAAAATAGAAGCAGCATGAAACGGTTTTGAAAAACATGAAGAGCCTGAAGACGTGTGAAAAATATGAAGAGCTTCAAAAGGTGTGAAAAATATAAAGAGCTTCAAAGGTGACAAAAATGAGATGAGCATGAAACGGTCTGAAAAATAGGAGGAGCATTAACTGGTGGTGAAAAACATGAAGAGCCTGAAAAGGTGTGAAAAATATGAAGAGCTTCAAAAGCTGTCAAAAATATGAAGAGCATGAAACGGTCTGAAAAACAGGAGGATCATGAAGCGGTGTTCATAAACATGAAGAGCCTGAAAAGGTGTGAAAAATATGAAGAGCCTAAAAAGGTGTGAAAAATATGAAGAGTTTCTAAAGGTGTCTAAAATATGAGGAGCATGAAACGGTCTGAAAAATAGCAGGAGCATGAAGCGTTGTTGAAAAACATGAAGAGTCTGAAAACGTGTGAAAAACATGAAGAGCCTAAAAAGGTGTGAAAAACATGAAGAGTTTCTAAAGGTGTCAAAAATATGAGGAGCATGAAACTGTCTGAATAATAGAAGCAGCATGAAACGGTGTTGAAAAACATGAAGAGCCTGAAAACGTGTGAAAAACATGAAGAGCCTGAAAAGGTGTGAAAATATGAAGAGCTCAAAAAGTGTCAAAAATATGAGGAGCATGAAACGATCTGAAAAATAGGAGGAGCATGAAGCGGTGTTGAAAAACATGAAGAGCCTGAAAACGTGTGAAAAATATGAAGAGCTTCAAAAGGTGTGAAAAATATGAAGAGCTTCCAAAGGTGTCAAAAATGAGACGAGCATGAAACGGTCTGAAAAATAGGAGGAGCATGAAGTGGTCGTGAAAATCATGAAGTGCCTGAAAAGGTGTGAAATATATGAAGAGCTTCAAAAGATGTGAAAAAATGAGGAGGTTCAAAAGGTGTCAAAAATATGAGGAGCATGAAATGGTCTGAAAAATAAGAGGAGCATGAAACGGTGTTCAAAAACATGAAGAGCCTGAAAAGGTGTGAAAAATATGAAGAGCTTGAAAAAGTGTGAAATACATGAGGAGCCTGAAGCAGTCTGAAAAATAGGTGGAGCATGAAACGGTCGGCAAAATACGACAAGCATGAAGCGGTGTTGAAAAACATGAAGAGCCTGAAAAGGTGTGAAAAATATGAAGAGCTTCAAAAGGTGTCAAAAATATGAGGAGAATGAAACAATCTCAAAAATAGGAGGAGCATGAAGCGGTGATCAAAAATATGAAGAGCCTGAAAAGGTGTGAAATATATGAAGAGCTTCAAAAGGTGTCAAAAATATGAGGAGCATGAAGCGTTCTGAAAAATAGGAGGAACATGTAGCGGTGTTCAAAAACATGAAAAGCCTGAAAAGGTGTGAAAAATATGAAGAGCTTCAAAAGGTGTCAAAAATATGAGGAGCATGAAACGGTCTGAAAAAGAGGAAGAGCATGAAGAAGTGTTCAAAACATGAAGAGCCTGAAAAGGTGTGAAAAATATGAAGAGCCTCAAAAGTTTTCAAAAATATGAGGGGCATGATACGGTTTGTAAAATAGGAGGAGCATGAAGCGGTGTTGAAAAACCTGTAGAGTGTGAAAACGTGTGAAAATATGAAGAGCTTCAAAAATATTAAAAATATGAAGAGCTTCAAAAGTTGTGAAAAATATGAAGAGATTAAAAAGTGTCAAAAATGAGATGAGCATGAAACGGTCTGAAAAATAGGAGGAGCATGAAGCGGTGTTGAAAATCATGAAGAGCCTGAAAAGGTGTGAACAATATGAAAAGATTCAAAAGGTGTCAAAATGAGATGAGCATGAAACGCTCTGAAAAATAGGAGCAGCATGAAGCGATGTTCAAAAACATGAAGAGCCTGAAAAGTTGTGAAAAATATGAAAGGCTTCAAAAGGTGTGAAAAATATGAGGAGCATGAAACGGTCTGAAAAATCGGAGGAGCATGAAGCGGTGTTGAAAAACATGAAGAGCCTGAAAATGTGTGAAAAATATGAAGCGATACAAAAGGTGTCAAAAATATGAGGAGCATGAAACGGTCTGAAAAATATGAGCAGCATGAAGCGGTGTTGAAAAACATGAAGAGCCTTAAAAGGTGTGACAAATATGAAGAGCTTCAAAAGGTGTCAAAAATATGAGGAGCAAGAAACGGTCTGAAAAATATGAGCAGCATGAAGCGGTGTTGAAAAACATGAAGAGCCTGAAAAGGTGTGAAATATATGAAGAGCTTCAAAAGGTGTGAAAAATATGAGGAGCATGATATGGTTTGAAAAATAGGATTAGCATGAAGCGGTGTTCAAAAACATGAAGAGCCTGAGAACTTGTGAAAAATATGAAGAGCTTCAAAAGGTGTCAAAAATATGAGGAGAATGAAACGGTCTGAAAATTAGGAGGATCATGAAGCGGTGTTGAAAAACATGAAGAGTCTGAAAAGGTGTGAAAGATATGTAGAGTTTCTAAAGATGTCAAAAATATGAGGAGCATGAAACGGTCTGAAAAATAGGAGGAGCATGAAGTGGTGTTGAAAAACATGAAGAGCCTGAAAAAGTGTGAAAAATTTGAAGAGCTTCAAAAGGTGAGAAATACATGAGGAGCATGAAACTCTCTGAAAAATAGGAGAAGCATGAACCGGTGTTGAAAAACATGAAGAGCCTGAAAAGGTGTGAAAAATATGAGAGCTTCAAAAGGTGTCAATAATAAGAGGTGCATGAAACAGTCTGAAAAATAGGAGGAGCATGAAACTCTCTGAAAAATAGAAATAGCATGAAGCGGTGTTGAAAAACATGAAGAGCCTGAAAACGTGTGAAAAATATGAAGAGCATCAAAAGGTGTGAAAAATATGAAGAGCTTCAAAAGGTGTAAAAAATGAGATGAGCATGAAACCGTCTGAAAAATAGGAGGAGCATGAAGTGGTGTTGAAAAAAATGAAGAGCCTGAAAAGTTGTGAAACATATGAAGAGCTTCAAAAGGTGTCAAAATTATGAGGAGCATGAAACGGCCTGAAAAATTGGAGGAGCATGAAGCGGTGTTCAAAAATATGAAGAGCCTGAAAAGGTGTGAAAAATATGAAGAGCTTCAAAAGGTGTCAAAAATATGAGGAGCATGAAAGGGTCTGAAAAATAGGAGAAGCTTGAAGCGGTGTTCAAAAACATGAAGAGCGTGAAAAGGTGTGAAAAATATGAAGAGCTTCAAAAGGTGTAAAAAATATGAGGAGCATGAAACAATCTCAAAAATAGGAGGAGCATGAAGCGGTGATCAAAAATATGAAGAGCCTGAAAAGGTGTGAAATATATGAAGAGCTTCAAAAGGTGTCAAAAATGAGATGAGCATGAAACGGTCTGAAAAATAGGAGGAGCATGAAGTGGATTTGAAAAAAATGAAGAGCCTGAAAAGGTGTGAAAAATATGAAGAGCTTCAAAAGGTGTGAAATATATGAGGAGCATGAAACGGTCTGAAAAATAGGAGGAGTATGCAGCGGTTAAAAAACATGAAGAGGCTGAAAAGGTGTGAAAAATATGAAGAGCTCCAAAAGTTGTCAAAAATATGTGGAGCGTGAAACGGTCTCAAAAATAGGAGGAGCGTAGAGCGGTGATGAAAAACATGAAGAGCCTGAAAACGTGTGATAAAATATGAAGAGCTTCAAAGGTGTCAAATATATGAGGAGCATGAAACGGTCGCAAAAATAGGAGGAGCATGAAGCGGTGTTGAAAAACATGAAGAGCCTGAAAAGGTGTGAAAAGTATGAGAGCTTCAAAAGGTGTCAATAATAAGAGGTGCATGAAACAGTCTGAAAAATAGGAGGAGCATGAAACTGTCTGAAAAATAGAAGAAGCATGAAGCGGTGTTGAAAAACATGAAGAGCATGAAAAGGTGTGAAAAATATGAAGAGGTTGAAAATGTGTGAAATATATGAAGAGCTTCAAAAGGTGTCAAAAATGAGCATGAAACAGTCTGAAAAATAAGAGGAGCATGAAATGGTGATCAAAACGTGAAGAGCCTGAAAAGGTGTGAAAAATATGAAGAGCTTCAAAAGGTGTGAAATACATGAGGAGCATGAAACGGGCTGAAAAATAGGAGAAGCATGAAGTGGTGTGGAAAAACATGAAGAGCCTGAAAAGGTGTGAAAAATATGAAGAGCTTCAAAAGGTGTGAAATACATGAGGAGCATGAAACTCTCTGAAAAATAGAAGGAGCATGAAGCGGTGTTCAAACATGAAGAGCCTGAAAATGTGTGAAAAATATGAAGAGCTTCAAAAGGTGTCAAAAATATGAGGAGCATGAAAGGGTCTGAAAAATATGAGCAGCATGAAGCGGTGTTCAAAAACATGAAGAGCCTGAAAAGGTGTGAAAATATGAAGAGCTTCAAGAGGTGTCAAAAATATGAGAAGCATGAAACGTTCTGAAAAATAGGAGGAGCATTAAGCGGTGTTCAAAAACATGAAAAGCGTGAAAAGGTGTGAAAAAAAGGAAGAGCTTCAAAAGGTGTGAAATATATGAGGAGCATGAAACGGTCTGAAAATTATGAGGAGCATGAAGCGGTGTTGAAAAACATGCAGAGCCTGAGAACTTGTGAAAAATATGAAGAGCTTCAAAAGGTGTCAAAAATATGAGGAGAATGAAACGGTCTGAAAAATAGGAGGATCATGAAGCGGTGTTGAAAAACATGAAGAGTCTGAAAAGGTGTGAAAGATATGTAGAGTTTCTAAAGATGTCAAAAATATGAGGAGCATGAAACGGTCTGAAAAATAGGAGGAGCATGAAGTGGTGTTGAAAAACATGAAGAGCCTGAAAAGGTGTGAAAAATTTGAAGAGCTTCAAAAGGTGAGAAATACATGAGGAGCATGAAACTCTCTGAAAAATAGGAGAAGCATGAACCGGTGTTGAAAAACATGAAGAGCCTGAAAAGGTGTGAAAAATATGAGAGCTAAAAAAGTGGTCAATAATAAGAGGTGCATGAAACAGTCTGAAAAATAGGAGGAGCATGAATCTGTCTGAAAAATAGGAGAAGCATGAAGCGGTGTTGAAATAAATGAAGAGCCTGAAAAGGTGTGAAAATATGAAAAGCTTCAAAAGGTGTCAAAAATATGAGGAGCATGAAACGGTCTGAAAAATAGGTGGAGCATGATGCGGTGTTGAAAAATATGAAGAGCCTGGAAAGGTGTGCAAAATATGAAGAGCTTCAAAAGGTGTGAAATATATGAAGAGCTTCAAAAGGTGTCAAAAATGAGATGAGCATGAAACGGTCTGAAAAATAGGAGGAGCATGAAACGGTGATCAAAAACATGAAGAGCCTGAAAAGGTGTGAAAAATATGAAGAGCTTCAAAAGGTGTGAAATACATGAGGAGCAAGAAACTCTCTGAAAAATAGAAATAGCATGAAGCGGTGTTGAAAAACATGAAGAGCCTGAAAACGTGTGAAAATATGAAGAGCTTCAAAAATATGAAAATTATGAAGAGCTACAAAAGGTGTGAAAAATTTGAAGAGATTCAAAATGTGTCAAAATGAGATGAGCATGAAACGGTCTGAAAAATAGGAGGAGCATGAAGCGGTGTTGAAAATCATAAAGAGCCTGAAAAGTTGTGAAAAATATGAAGAGCTTCAAAAGACGTGAAAAATTTGAAGAGCTTCAAAAGGTGTCAAAATGAGATGAGCATGAAACGGTCTGAAAAATAGGAGGAGCATGAAGTGGTGTTGAAAAAAATGAAGAGCCTGAAAAGGTGTGAAATATATAAAGAGCTTCAAAAGGTGTCAAAAATATGAGGAGAATGAAACGGTCTGCAAATTAGGAGAAGCCTGAAATGGTGTTCAAAAACATGAAGAGCCTGAAAAGGTGTGAAAAACATGAAGAGCCTAAAAAGGTGTGAAAAATATGAAGAGCTTCAAAAGGTGTAAAAAATGAGATGAGCATGAAACCGTCTGAAAATAGGAGGAGCATGAAGTGGTGTTGAAAAAAATGAAGAGCCTGAAAAGGTGTGAAACATATGAAGAGCTTCAAAAGGTGTCAAAATTATGAGGAACATGAAACGGGCTGAAAAATAGGAGAAGCATGAAGCGGTGTTCAAAAATATGAAGAGCCTGAAAAGGTGTGAAAAATATGAAGACCTTCAAAAGGTGTGAAATACATGAGTAGTTTAAAACGGGCTGAAAAATAGGAGAAGCATGAAGTGGTGTGGAAAAATATGAAGAGCGTGAAAAGGTGTGGAAAATATGAAGAGCTTCAAAAGGTGGGAAATACATGAGGAGCATGAAACTCTCTGAAAAATAGAAGGAGCATGAAGCGGTATTCAAACATGAAGAGCCTGAAAAGGTGTGAAAAATATGAAGAGCTTCAAACGGTGTCAAAAATATGAGGAGCATGAAACGGTCTGAAAAATAGGAGGAGCAAGAAGCCGTGTTCAAAAACATGAAGAGCCTGAAAAGGTCTGAAAAATATGAAGAGCTTGAAAAGGTGTGAAATATATGAAGAGCTTCAAAAGGTGTCAAAAATGAGATGAGCATGAAACGGTGTGAAAAATAGGAGGAGCATGAAGCGGTTTTGAAAAAAATGAAGAGGCTGAAAAGGCTTGAAATATATGAAGAGCTTCAAGAGGTGTCAAAAATATGAAGAGCAGGAAATGGTCTGAAAAATAGGAGGAGCATGAAGCAGTGTTGAAAAACATGAAGAGTCTGAAAAGGTGTGAAAGATATGAAGAGTTTCTAAAGATGTCAAAAATATGAGGAGCATGAAACGGTCTGAAATATAGGAGAAGCATGAAGTGGTGTTGAAAAACATGAAGAGCCTGGAATGGTGTGAAAATTACGAAGAGCTTCAAAAGGTGTCAAAAATATGAGGAGCATGAAACGGTCTGAAAAATAGGAGGAGCAAGAAATGGTGATCAAAAACATGGAGAGCCTTAAAAGGTGTGAAAAATATGACGAGCTTCAAAAGGTGTGAAAAACATGAGGAGCATGAAACGGGCTGAAAAATAGGAGAAGCATGAAGTGGTGTTGAAAAACATGAAGAGCCTGAAAAAGTGTGAAAAATATAAAGAGCTTCAGAAGGTGTGAAAAATATTAAGAGCTTCAACAGCTGTCAAAAATTAGATGAGCATGAAACGGTCTGAAAAATGGGAGGAGCAAGAAGTAGTGTTGAAAAAAATGAAGAGCCTGAAAAGGTGTGAAAAATATGAAAAGCTTCAAAAGGTGTCAAAAATATGAGGAGCATGAAACGGTCTGAAAAGTAGGTGGAGCATGAAGCGGTGTTGAAAAATATGAAGAGCCTGGAAAGGTGTGCAAAATATGAAGAGCTTCAAAAGGTGTGAAATATATGAAGAGCTTCAAAACGTGTCGAAAATGACATGAGCATGAAACGGTCTGAAAAATAGGAGGAGCATGAAACGGTGATCAAAAACATGAAGAGCCTGAAAAGGTGTGAAAAATATGAAGAGCTTCAAAAGGTGTGAAATACATGAGGAGCATGAAACGGGCTGAAAAATAGGAGAAGCATGAAGGGGTGTGGAAAAACATGAAGAGCCTGAAAAGTTGTGAAACATATGAAGAGCTTCAAAAGGTGTCAAAATTATGAGGAGCATGAAACGGCCTGAAAAATTGGAGGAGCATGAAGCGGTGTTCAAAAATATGAAGAGCCTGAAAAGGTGTGAAAAATATGAAGAGCTTCAAAAGGTGTGAAATACATGAGGAGCATGAAACGGGCTGAAAAATAGGAGAAGCATGAAGGGGTGTGGAAAAACATGAAGAGCCTGAAAAGTTGTGAAACATATGAAGAGCTTCAAAAGGTGTGAAAATTATGAGGAGCATGAAACGGCCTGAAAAATTGGAGGAACATGAAGCGGTGTTCAAAAATCTGAAGAGCCTGAAAAGGTGTGAAAAATATGAAGAGCTTCAAAAGGTGTCAAAAATATGAGGAGCATGAAAGGGTCTGAAAAATAGGAGGAGCATGAAGCGGTGTTCAAAAATATGAAGAGCCTGAAAAGTTGTGAAACATATGAAGAGCCTCAAAAGGTGTCAAAATTATGAGGAGCATGAAACGGCCTGAAAAATTGGAGGAGCATGAAGCGGTGTTCAAAAATATGAAGAGCCTGAAAAGGTGTCAAAAATATGAAGAGCTTCAAAAGGTGTGAAATACATGAGGAGTTTGAAACGGGCTGAAAAATAGGAGAAGCATGAAGTTATGTGGAAAAATATGAAGAGCCTGAAAATGTGTGGAAAATATGAAGAGCTTCAAAAGGTGTGAAATACATGAGGAGCATGAAACTCTCTGAAAAATAGAAGGAGCATGCAGCGGTGTTCAAACATGAAGAGCCTGAAAAGGTGTGAAAAATATGAAGAGCTTCAAACGGTGTCAAAAATATGAGGAGCATGAAACGGTCTGAAAAATAGGAGGAGCAAGAAGCTGTGTTCAAAAACATGAAGAGCCTGAAAAGGTCTGAAAAATATGAAGAGCTTGAAAAGGTGTGAAATATATGAAGAGCTTCAAAAGGTGTCAAAAATGATATGAGCATGAAACGGTATGAAAAATAGGGGGAGCATGAAGCGGTTTTGAAAAAAATGAAGAGGCTGAAAAGGTGTGAAATATATGAAGAGCTTCAAGAGGTGTCAAAAATATGAAGAGCAGGAAATGGTCTGAAAAATAGGAGGATCATGAAGCGGTGTTCAAAAACATGAAGAGCCTGAAAAGGTGTGAAAAATATGAAGAGCCTTAAAAGGTGTGAAAAATATGACGAGCTTCAAAAGGTGTGAAAAACATGAGGAGCATGAAACGGGCTGAAAAATAGGAGAAGCATGAAGTGGTGTTGAAAAACATGAAGAGCCTGAAAAAGTGTGAAAAATATAAAGAGCTTCAGAAGGTGTGAAAAATATTAAGAGCTTCAACAGCTGTCAAAAATTAGATGAGCATGAAACGGTCTGAAAAATGGGAGGAGCAAGAAGTAGTGTTGAAAAAAATGAAGAGCCTGAAAAGGTGTGAAAAATATGAAAAGCTTCAAAAGGTGTCAAAAATATGAGGAGCATGAAACGGTCTGAAAAGTAGGTGGAGCATGAAGCGGTGTTGAAAAATATGAAGAGCCTGGAAAGGTGTGCAAAATATGAAGAGCTTCAAAAGGTGTGAAATATATGAAGAGCTTCAAAACGTGTCGAAAATGACATGAGCATGAAACGGTCTGAAAAATAGGAGGAGCATGAAACGGTGATCAAAAACATGAAGAGCCTGAAAAGGTGTGAAAAATATGAAGAGCTTCAAAAGGTGTGAAATACATGAGGAGCATGAAACGGGCTGAAAAATAGGAGAAGCATGAAGGGGTGTGGAAAAACATGAAGAGCCTGAAAAGTTGTGAAACATATGAAGAGCTTCAAAAGGTGTCAAAATTATGAGGAGCATGAAACGGCCTGAAAAATTGGAGGAGCATGAAGCGGTGTTCAAAAATATGAAGAGCCTGAAAAGGTGTGAAAAATATGAAGAGCTTCAAAAGGTGTGAAATACATGAGGAGCATGAAACGGGCTGAAAAATAGGAGAAGCATGAAGGGGTGTGGAAAAACATGAAGAGCCTGAAAAGTTGTGAAACATATGAAGAGCTTCAAAAGGTGTGAAAATTATGAGGAGCATGAAACGGCCTGAAAAATTGGAGGAACATGAAGCGGTGTTCAAAAATCTGAAGAGCCTGAAAAGGTGTGAAAAATATGAAGAGCTTCAAAAGGTGTCAAAAATATGAGGAGCATGAAAGGGTCTGAAAAATAGGAGGAGCATGAAGCGGTGTTCAAAAATATGAAGAGCCTGAAAAGTTGTGAAACATATGAAGAGCCTCAAAAGGTGTCAAAATTATGAGGAGCATGAAACGGCCTGAAAAATTGGAGGAGCATGAAGCGGTGTTCAAAAATATGAAGAGCCTGAAAAGGTGTCAAAAATATGAAGAGCTTCAAAAGGTGTGAAATACATGAGGAGTTTGAAACGGGCTGAAAAATAGGAGAAGCATGAAGTTATGTGGAAAAATATGAAGAGCCTGAAAATGTGTGGAAAATATGAAGAGCTTCAAAAGGTGTGAAATACATGAGGAGCATGAAACTCTCTGAAAAATAGAAGGAGCATGCAGCGGTGTTCAAACATGAAGAGCCTGAAAAGGTGTGAAAAATATGAAGAGCTTCAAACGGTGTCAAAAATATGAGGAGCATGAAACGGTCTGAAAAATAGGAGGAGCAAGAAGCTGTGTTCAAAAACATGAAGAGCCTGAAAAGGTCTGAAAAATATGAAGAGCTTGAAAAGGTGTGAAATATATGAAGAGCTTCAAAAGGTGTCAAAAATGATATGAGCATGAAACGGTATGAAAAATAGGGGGAGCATGAAGCGGTTTTGAAAAAAATGAAGAGGCTGAAAAGGTGTGAAATATATGAAGAGCTTCAAGAGGTGTCAAAAATATGAAGAGCAGGAAATGGTCTGAAAAATAGGAGGATCATGAAGCGGTGTTCAAAAACATGAAGAGCCTGAAAAGGTGTGAAAAATATGAAGAGCTTAAAAAGGTGTGAAAAATATGAGGAGCATGAAACGGTCTGAAAAATAGAAGCGGCATGAAATGGTGTTCAAAAACATGAAGAGCCTGAAAAGGTGTGAAAAATATGAAGAGCTTCAAAAGGTGTGAAATACATGAGGAGCATGAAACGGTCTGAAAAATAGGAGAAGTATGAAGTGGTGTTGAAAAACATGAAGAGCCTGAAAAGGAGTGAAAAATATGAAGAGCTTCAAAAGGTGTCAAACATATGAAGAACATGAAACGGTCTGAAAAATAGGAGGATCATGAAGCAGTGTTCAAAAACAGAAGAGCCTGGAAATGTGTGAAAAATATTCAGAGCTTCAAAATGTGTCAAATATATGAGGAGCATGAAACGGCCTGAAAAATAGGAGGAGCATGAAACGGTGATTAAAAACATGAAGAGCCTGAAAATGTGTGAAAAATATGATGAGCTTCAAAAGATGTGAAATACATGAGGAGCATGAAACAGGCCGAAAAATAGGTGAAGCATAAAGTGGTGTGGAAAAACATGAAGAGCCTAAAATGTTGTGAGAAATATGAAGAGCTTCAAAAGATGTGAAATACATGAGGAGCAAGAAACTCTCTGAAAAATAGGAGGAGCATGAAGCGATGTCAAAAACATGAAGAGCCTAAAAAGTTGTGAGAAATATGAAGAGCTTCAAAAGGTGTCAAAAATGAGATGAGCATGAAACGGTCTGAAAAATAGGAGGAGCAAGAAGCGGTGTTGAAAAAAATGAAGAGCCTAAAAAGTTGTGAAAAATATGAAAAGCTTCAAAACGGGTCAAAAATGAGATGAGCATGAAACGGTCTGAAAAATAGGAGGATCATGTAACGGTGTTGAAAAACATGAAGAGCCAGAAAAGGTTGAAAAATATGAAAAGCTTCAAAAGGGGTCAAAAATGAGATGAGCATGAAACGGACTGAAAAATAGGAGGATCATGAAACGATGTTGAAAAACATGAAGAGCCTGAAAAGGTCTGAAAAATAATAGGAGCTTCAAAAGGTGTGAAAAATATGAGGAGCATGAATCGGTCTGAAAAATAGGAGTAGCATGTAGGTGTGTTCAAAAACATGAAGAGCCTGAAAACGTGTGAAAAATATTAAGAGCTTCAAAAGGTGTCAAAAATATGAGGAGCATGAAACGGTCTGAAAAATAGGAGGAGCATGAAGCATTGTTGAAAAACGTGAAGAGCCTGAAAACGTGTGAAAAATATTAAGAGCTTCAAAAGGTGTGAAAAATATTAGGAGCATGAATCGGTCTGAAAAATAGGAGGAGCATGAAGCGTTGTTGAAAAACGTGAAGAGCCTGAAAACGTGTGAAAAATATTAAGAGCTTCAAAAGGTGTGAAAAATATGAAGAACTTCAAAAGGTATCAAAAATCGAAGAGGAGGAAATGGTCTGAAAAATAGGAGGAGCATGAAGTGGTGTTAAAAACATGAAGAGCCTGAAAAGGTGTGAAATATAGGAAGAGCTTCAAAAGGTGTCAAAAGTATGAGGAGAATGAAACGGTCTAAAAATAGGAGGAGAATGAAGTGGTGTTGAAAAACATGAAGAGCTTGAAAATTGTGAAAAATATGAAGAGCTTCTAAAGGTGTCAAAAATATGAGGAGCATGAAAAGGTCTGAAAAATAGGAGAAGCATGAAGTGGTGTTGAAAAAAAAAAGAGCTTGAAAAGTGTGAAAAATATGAAGAGCATCAAAAGGTGTCAAAAATATGAGGAGCATGAAACGGTCTGAAAAATAGGAGGAGCATGAAGCGGTGTTGAAAAACATGAAGAGCCTGAAAACGTGTGAAAAAATATGAAGAGATTCAAAAGGTGTGAAAAATATGAAGAGCTTCAAAAGGTGTCAAAAATTTGAGGAGCAAGAGACCGTCTGAAAAACAGGAGGAGCATGAAGCGGTGTTGAAAAACATGAAGAGCATGAAAAGATGCCCAAATTATGAAGAGCTTCAAATGGTGTTAAAAATATGAGGAGCATAAAACGTTCTGAAGTATAGGAGGAGCATGAAGCGATGTTGAAAAACATGAAGAGCCTGAAAAGGTGTGAAATATTTGAAGAGCTTCAAAAGGTATTAAAAATGGGAGCAGCATGAAACAGTCTGCAAATTAGGAGAAGCATGAAGCGGTGTTGAAAAACATGAAGAGCATGAAAAGGTGCCAAAAATATGAAGAGCTTCAAAAGGTATCAAAAATGGGAGCAGCATGAAACAGTCGGAAAAATAGGAGGAGCATGAAGTGATGTTGAAAAACATGAAGAGCCTGAAAAGGTGTGAAATATTTGAAGAGCTTCAAAAGGTGTCAAAAATAGGAGGAGTCTGAAACGGTCTGAAATCTAGGAGGAGCATGAAGTGGTATTGAAAAACATGAAGAGCCTGAAAAGGTGTGAAAAATATGAAGAGCTTCAAAAGGTGTCAAAAATGTGAGGAGCATGAAACGGTCAGAAACATAGTAGGAGCATGAAGCGGTATCAAAAATATGAAGAGCCTCAAAAGTTGTGAAAAATATGAAGAGCTTCAAAAAGTGTCAAAAATACGAGGATCATGAAACCGTCTGAAAAATAGGAGAAGCATGAAGCGTTGTTGAAAAACATGAAGAGCCTGAAAAGGTGTGAAATATATGAAGAGCTTCAAAAGGTGTCAAATATATGAGGAGCATGAAACGGTGTGAAAATAGGAGGAGGATGAAACGGTCTGAAAAATAATAGGAGCATGAATCGATGTTGAAAACATGAAGAGCATGAAGAGGTGTGAAAAATATGAAGAGCTTCAAAACGTGTCAAAAATATTAGGAGCAAGAAACGGTCTGAAAAATAGGAGGAGCATGAAGCGGTGTTGAAAAACATGAAGAGCCTGAAAATGTGTGAAAAATATGAAGAGCTTCAAAAGGTGTCAAAAATATGAGGCGCCTGTAACGGTCTGAAAAATAGGAGGAGCATGAAGCGGTGTTGAAAAACATGAAGAGCTTGAAATGGGGTGAAATATATGAAGAGCTTCAAAAGGTGTCAAAAATGTGAGGAGCATGAAACGGTCTGAAAAATAGGACGAGCATGAAGCCATGTTCAAAAACATGAAGAGCCTGAAAAGGTGTGAAAAATATGAAGAGCTTCAAAAGGTGTCAAATTATGAGGAGAATGAAACGGTGTGCAAAATAGGAGGAGCATGAAACGGACTGAAAAATAGGAGGAGCATGAAGAGGTGTTGAAAACATGAAGTGCCTGAAAAGGTGTGAAATATATGAAGAGCTTCAAAAGGTGTCAAAAATATGAGGAGCATGAAACGGTCTGAAAAATAGGAGGAGCATGAAGCCGTGTTCAAAAACATGAAGAGCCTGAAAAGGTGTGAAAAATATGAAGAGCTTCAAAAGTTGTCAAAAATATGAGGAGCATGAAACGGTGTGAAAATAGGATGAGGATGAAACGGTCTGAAAAATAATAGGAGCATGAATCGATGTTGAAAACATGAAGAGCATGAAAAGGTGTGAAAAATATGAAGAGCTTCAAAAAGTGTCAAAAATATTAGGAGTAAGAAACGGTCTGAAAAATAGGAGGAGCAGGAAGCGGTGTTGAAAAACGTGAAGAGCCTGAAAATGTGTGAAAAATATGAAGAGCTTCAAAAGGTGTCAAAATATGAGGTGCATGAAACGGTCTGAAAAATAGGAGGCGCAGGAAGCGGTGTTGAAAAACATGAAGAGCCTGAAAAGCTGTGAAAAATATGAAGAGCTTCAAAAGTTGTCAAATATAGGAGGAGCATGAAACGTTCTGAAAATTAGGAGAAGCATGAAACGGTGTTGAAAAACATGAAGATCATGAAAAGGTGTGAAAAACATGAAGAGCTTCAAAAGGTGTCAAAAATATGAGGAGCATGAATCGGTCTGAAAATTGGAGGAGCATGAAGAGGTTTTGAAAAACATGAAGAGCCTGAAAGGTGTGAAATATATGAACAGCTTCAAAAGGTGTCAAAAATGGAGGAGTATGAAACGGTATGAAAACTAGGAGGAGCATGAAGTGGTGTTGAAACACATGAAGAGAATGAAAAGGTGTGAAAAATATGAAGAGCTTCAAAAGGTGTCAAAATATGAGGAGCATGAAACGGTCTGAAAAATAGGAGGAGCATGAAGCGTTGTTGAAAAACACGAAGAGCCTGAAAATGTTTAAAAAATATGAAGAGCTTCAAAAGGTGTCAAAATATGAGGAGCATGAAACGGTCTGAAAAATAGGAGGAGCATGAAGCGGTATTGAAAAACATGAAGAGCCTCAAAAGGTGTAAAAAATATGAAGAGCTTCAAAAAGTGTCAAAAATGAGATGAGCATGAAACGGTCTGAAAAATAGGAGGAGCATGAAGTGGTGTTGAAAAAAAAAAGAGCTTGAAAAGTGTGAAAAATATGAAGAGCATCAAAAGGTGTCAAAAATATGAGGAGCATGAAACGGTCTGAAAAATAGGAGGAGCATGAAGCGGTGTTGAAAAACATGAAGAGCCTGAAAAGGTGTGAAAAAATATGAAGAGCTTCAAAAGGTGTGAAAAATATGAAGAGCTTCAAAAGGTGTCAAAAATTTGAGGAGCAAGAGACCGTCTGAAAAACAGGAGGAGCATGAAGCGGTGTTGAAAAACATGAAGAGCATGAAAAGATGCCCAAAACATGAAGAGCTTCAAATGGTGTTAAAAATATGAGGAGCATAAAACGTTCTGAAGTATAGGAGGAGCATGAAGCGGTGTTGAAAAACATGAAGAGCATGAAAAGGTGCCAAAAATATGAAGAGCTTCAAAAGGTATCAAAAATGGGAGCAGCATGATACGGTCGAAAAAATAGGAGCAGCATGAAGCGATTTTGAAAAACATGAAGAGCCTGAAAAGGTGTGAAATATTTGAAGAGCTTCAAAAAGTGTCAAAAATAGGAGGAGTCTGAAACGGTCTGAAATCTAGGAGGAGCATGAAGTGGTACTGAAAAATATGAAGAGCCTGAAAAGGTGTGAAAAATATGAAGAGCTTCAAAAGGTGTCAAAAATGTGAGGAGCATGAAACGATCAGAAAAATAGGAGGAGCATGAAGCGGTGTCAAAAATATGAAGAGCCTCAAAAGTTGTGAAAAATATGAACAGCTTCAAAAAGTGTCAAAAATACGAGGATCATGAAACGGTCTGAAAAATAGGAGAAGCATGAAGCGTTGTTGAAAAACATGAAGAGCCTGAAAAGGTGTGAAATATATGAAGAGCTTCAAAAGGTGTCAAAAATATGAGGAGCATGAAACGGTGTGAAAATAGGAGGAGGATGAAACGGTCTGAAAAATAATAGGAGCATGAATCGATGTTGAAAACATGAAGAGCATGAAGAGGTGTGAAATATATGAAGAGCTTCAAATGGTGTGAAAAATATGAGGAGCATGAAACGGTCTGAAAAATAGGAGGAGCAAGAAACGGGTTTAACAAACACGAAGAGCGGGAAAAGGTGTGAAAAATATGAAGAGCTTCAAAAGGTTTCAAAAATATGAGGAGCATGAAACAGGCTGTAAAATAGGAGGAGCATGAAGCGGTGTCGAAAAACATGAAGAGCATGAAGAGTTGTGAAAAATAGGAAGAACTTCAAAAGGTGTCAAAAATATGAGGAGCATGAACGGTATGAAAAATAGGAGGATCATGAAGCCGTGTTGAAAAACATGAAGAGCCTGAAAACGTGTGAATATTATGAAGAGCTTCAAAAGGTGTGAAATATATGAAGAGCTTCAAAAGGTGTCAAAAATGAGATGAGCATGAAATGGTCTGAAAGATAGGAGGAGCATGAAGCGGTGTTGAAAAACATGAAGAGCCTGAAAAGGTGTGAAAAATATGAAGAGCTTCAAATGGTGTGAAATACATGAGGACCTTGAAACGGTCTGAAAAACAGGAGGAGCATGAAATCTTGTTGAAAAACATGAAGAGCCTGAAAACGTGTGAAAATTATCAAGAGCTTCAAAAGGTGTGAAATATATGAGGAGCATGAACTGGTCTGAAAAATAGGAGGAGCATGAAACGGTGTTTGAAAACATGAAGAGCATGAAAATTTGTGAAAAATATGAAGACCTTCAAAACGTGTCAAAAATGAGATGAGTATGAAACTGTCTGAAAAAAAGGAGGTGCATGAAGCGGTGTTGAAAAACATGAAGAGCCTGAAAACGTGTGAAAAATATGAAGAGCTTCTAAAGGTGTGAAAAATATGAAGAGCTTCAAAAGGTGTCAAAAATGAGATGAGCATGAAACGGCCTGAAAAATAGGAGGAGCATGAAGTGGTGTTGAAAAACATGATGAGACTGAAAAAGTGAGAAAAATATGAAGAGCTTCAAAAGGTTTCAAAAATATGAGGAGCATGAAACTTTCTGAAAAATAGAAGGAGCATGAACCGGTGTTGAAAAACATGAAGAGCATGAAAAGGTGTGAAAAATATGAAGAGCTTCAAAACGTGTCAAAAATATGAGGAGCATGAAACGGTCGGAAAAATAGGAGGAGCAAGAAGCGGTGTTGAAAACATGAAGAGCCTGAAAATGTGTGAAAAATATGAAGAGCTTCAAAAGGTGTGAAAAATTTGAAGAGCTTCAAAAGGTGTCAAATTGAGATGAGCATGAAACGGTCTGAAAAATAGGAGGAGCATTAAGCTGTGTTGAAAATCATAACGAGCCTGAAACGGTGTGAAAAATATGAAGAGCTTCAAAAATGTGAAAAATTTGAAGAGCTTCAAAAGGTGTCAAATTGAGATGAGCATGAAACGGTCTGAAAAATAGGAGGAGCATTAAGCTGTGTTGAAAATCATAACGAGCCTGAAACGGTGTGAAAAATATGAAGAGCTTCAAAAGGTGTGAAAAATATGAAGAGATTCAAAACCTGTCAAAAATATGAGGAGCCTGAAACAGTCTCAAAAATAGGAAGAGTATGAAACGGTCTGAAAAATAGGAGGATCATGAAGCGATGTTGAAAATCGTGAAGAGCCTGAAAAGGTGTGAATAATGTGAAGAGCTTCAACAGGTGTCAAAAACATGAGGAGAATGAAACGGTCTGAAAAATAGGAGGAGCATGAAGCTGTGTTCAAAAACATGAAGAGCCAGAAAAGGTGTGAAAAATAAGAAGAGCTTCACAAAGTGTCAAAAATATGTGGAGCAAGAAACGGTCTGAAAAATAGGAGGAGCATGACGTGGAGCTGAAAAACATGAAGAGCCTGAAAAGGTGTGCAAAATATGAAGAGCTTCAAAAGGTGTAAAAAATGAGATGAGCATGAAATGGTCTGAAAAATAGGAGAAGCATGAACTGGTGCTGAAAAACATGAAGAGCCTGAAAAGGTGTGAAATATATGAAGAGCTTCAAAAGGTGTCAAAAATATGAGGAGCATGAAACGGTCTGAAAAATAGGAGGAGCATGAAGCGGTGTTGAAAAACATGAAGAGCATGAAAAGCTGTGAAGAATATGAAGAGCTTCAAAACCTGTCAAAAATATGAGGAGCATGAATCGGTCTGAAAAACAGGAGGAGCAAGAAACGGTTTTAACAAACATGAAGAGCGGGAAAAGGTGTGAAAAATATGAAGAGCTTCAAAAGGTTTGAAAAATATGAAGAACATGGAACGGTCTGAAAAATAGGAGGAGGATAAAGCAGTGTTCAAAAACATGAAGAGCCTGAAAAGGTGTGACAAATATGAAGAGCTTCAAAAGGTGTCAAAAATATGAGGAGCATGAAACGGTCTCAAATATAGGAGGAGCATGAAGCGGTGTTGAAAAACAAGAAGAGCCTGAAAAGGTATGACAAATATGAAGAGCTTCAAAAGGTGTCAAACATATGAGGAGCATGAAACGGTCTCAAATATAGGAGGATCATGAAGCGGTGTTCAAAAATATGGAGAGCCTGAAAAGGTATGAAAAATATGAAGAGCTTCAAAAGGTGTGAAATATATGAAGAGCTTCAAAAGGTGTCAAAAATATGAGGAGCCTGAAACAGGCTGTAAAATAGGAGGAGCATGAAGCGGTGTCGAAAAACATGAAGAGCATGAAGAGTTGTGAAAAATAGGAAGAACTTCAAAAGGTGTCAAAAATATGAGGAGCATGAACGGTATGAAAAATAGGAGGAGCATGAAACGGTGTTCAAAAACATGAAGAGCCTGAAAACGTTTGAAAATTATGAAGAGCTTCAAAAGGTGTCAAAAATGAGATGAGCATGAAATGGTCTGAAAGATAGGAGGGGCATGAAGCGGTGTTCAAAAATATGAAGAGCCTGGAATGGTGTGAAAAATATGAGAGCCCCAAAACGTGTCAAAAGTATGAGGAGCATGAAACGGTGTTGAAAAACATGAAGAGCCTGAAAAGGTGTGACAAATATGAAGAGCTTCGAAAGGTGTCAAAAATATGAGGAGCATGAAATGGTCTGAAAAATAGGAGGATCATGAAACGGTGTGAAAAACATGAAGAGCCTGAAAAGGTGTGAGAAATAGAACGGCTTCAAAAGGTGTGAAAAATATGAGGAGCCTGAAACGGTCTGAAAAATAGGAGGAGCAAGAAGTGGTGTTGAAAAACATGAAGAGCCTGAAAAGGTGTGAGAAATAGAACGGCATCAAAAGGTGGGAAAAATATGAGGAGCATGAAACGGTCTGAAAAATAGGAAGAGCATGAAGCGGTGTTTAAAAACATGAAGAGCCTGAAAAGGTGTGAAAAATATGAAGAGCTTCAAAAGTTTTGAAAAATATGAAGAGCATGGAACGGTCTGAAAAATAGGAGGAGGATAAAGCGGTGTTCAAAAACATGAAGAGCCTGAAAAGGTGTGACAAATAAGAAGAGCTTCAAAAGGTGTCAAAAATATGAGGAGCATGAAACTGTCTCAAAAATAGGAGGAGCATGAAGCGCTGTTCAAAATATGGAGAGCCTGAAAAGGTATGAAAAATATGAAGAGCTTCAAAAGGTGTCAAAAATATGAGGAACATGAAACGGTCTGAAAAACAGAAGGAGCATGAAGCGGTGTTTAAAAACATGAAGAGTCTGAAAAGGTGTGAAAAATATGAAGAGCTTCAAAAGGTATCAAAAATAGGAGGAGCATGAAACGGTCTGAAAAATAGGAGGAGCATGAAACGGTGTTCAAAAATATGAAGAGCCTGGAATGGTGTGAAAAATATGAGAGCCCGAAAACGTGTCAAAAATATGAGGAGCATGAAACGGTATGAAAAATAGGAGGAGCATGAAACGGTCTGAAAAATAGGAGGAGCATGAAGCGGTGTTCAAAAACAAGAAGAGCCTGAAAAGGTGTGAAAAATATGAAGAGCTTCCAAAATTGTTAAAAATATGAGGAGCATGAAACGGTCTGAAAAATACGAGGAACATGAAGCGGTGTTCAAAAACGTCATGAGCCTGAAAAGTTGTGAAAAATATGAAGAGCTTCAAAAGGCGTGAAAAATATGAGGAGCATCAAAAGGTGTAAAAAATGAGATGAGCATAAAGCGGTCTGAAAAATAGGAGGAGCATGAAGCGGTGTATAGAAACATGAAGAGCCTGAAAAGGTGTGAAAAATATGAACAGCTTCAAAAGCTGTCAGGTATATGAGGAGCATGAAACGGTATGAAAAATAGGAGGAGCATGAAACGGTCTGAAAAATAGGAGGAGCATGAATCGGAGTTCAAAAACATGAAGAGCCTGAAAAGGTGAGAAAAATGTGAAGAGCTTCAAAAGCTGTCAAAAATATGAGGAGCATGAAACGGTATGAAAAATAGGAGGAGCATGAAACGGTCTGAAAATTCGGAGGAGCATGAAGTGGAGCTGAAAAACATGAAGTGCCTGAAAAGGTGTGAATAATATGAAGAGCTTCAAAAGGTGTAAAAATGAGATGAGCATGAAACGGTCTGAAAAATAGGAGGAGCATGAACTGGTGCTGAAAAACATGAAGAGCCTGAAAAGATGTGAAAAATATGAAGAGCTTCAAAAGCTGTCAAAAATGAGATGAGCATTAAACGGTCTGAAAAAAAGGAGGAGCATGAAGCGTTGTTGAAAATCTTGAAGAGCAAGAAAAGGTGTGAAAAATATGAAGAGCTTCAAAAGTTTTCAAAAATATGAGGATCATGAAACGGTCTGAAAATTAGGAGCAACATGAAACGGTCTGAAATACAAGAGGAGGATGAAATGGTGTTGAAAAACAGGAAGAGCCTGAAAATGTGAGAAAAATATGACGAGCTTCAAAAGGTTTCAAAAATATGAGGAGCATGAAACTTTCTGAAAAAGAGGAGGAACATGAACCGGTGTTGAAAAACATGAAGAGCCTGAAAAGGTGTGAAAAATATGAAGAGGTTTAAAAGGTGTCAAAAATATGAGGATTATGAAACTTTCTGAAAAATAGGAGGATCATGAAACCGTGTTCAAAAACATGAAGAGCGTCAAAAGGTGTGAAAAATATGAAGAGCCTTAAAAAATGTCAAAAATTTGAGGAGTATTAAACGGTCTGAAAAATAGCAGTAGCATGAAGTGGTGTTGAAAAACATGAAGAGCCTGAAAAGGTGTGAACAATATGAAGAGCTTTAAAAGGTGTGAAAAATATGACGAGCATGAAACGGTCTGAAAAATAGGAGGAGCATGAAGCGGTGTTCAAAAATATGAAGAGCCTGAAAAGGTGTGAAAAATATGAACAGCTTCAAAATGTGTCAAATATATGAGGAGAAAGAAACGGTCTGAAAAAAAGGAAGAGCATGAAGTGGTGTTCAAAAACCTGAAGAGCCTGAAAAGTTGTGCAAAATATGAAGAGCTTCAAAAGGTGTAAGAAATGAGATGATCATGTAACGGTCTGAAAAATAGGAGGGGCATGAACTGGTGCTGAAAAACATGAAGAGCCTGAAAAGGTTTGAAAAATATGAAGAGCTTCAAAAGGTGTGAAAAATATGAGGAGCATAAAACGGTCTGAAAAATAGGAGGAGCATGAAGTGGAGCTGAAAAACATGAAGAGCCTGAAACGGTGTGCAAAATATGAAGAGCTTCAAAAGGTGTAAAAAATGAAATGAGCATGAAACGGTCTGAAAAATAGGAGGAGCATGAATTGGTGCTGAAAAACATGAAGAGCCTGAAAAGGTGTGCAAAATATGAAGAGCTTCAAAAGGTGTAAAAAATGAGAACAGCATGAAACGGTCTGAAAAATAGGAGGAGCATGAAGTGGAGCTGAAAAACATGAAGAGCCTGAAAAGGTGTGCAAAATGTGAAGAGCTTCAAAAGGTGTCAAGAATATGTGGAGCATGAAACG
Source organism: Dama dama (assembly GCF_033118175.1). Taxonomy (NCBI): domain Eukaryota; kingdom Metazoa; phylum Chordata; class Mammalia; order Artiodactyla; family Cervidae; genus Dama; species Dama dama. Next base: position 4,917,212 of record NW_026870945.1, read on the forward strand.
GTCTGAAAAATAGGAGGAGCATGAACTGGTGCTGAAAAACATGAAAGCCTGAAAAGGTTTGAAAAATATGAAGAGCTTCAAAAGGTGTGAAAAATATGAGGAGCATGAAACGCTCTGAAAAATAAGAGGAGCATGAAGCGGTGTAGAAAACCATGAAGAGCCTGAAAAAGTGTGAAAAATATGAAGAGCTTCAAAAGTAGGCAAAATTATGAAGAGTATGAAACGGTCAAAAAAATAGGAGGAGCATGAAACTGTGTTCAAAAACATGAAGAGTCTGAAAAGGTGTGAAATATATGAAGAGTTTCAAAAGGTGTCAAAAATATGAAGAGCATGAAACGGTCTGAAAAATAGGAGGAGCATGAAGCGGCGTTGAAAAACATGAAGAGCCTGAAAAGGTGTGAAAAATATGAAGAGCTTCAAAAGGTGTCAAAAATATGAAGAGCATGATATGGTCTGAAAAATATGAGGAGCATGAAACGGTGTTCAAAAACATGAACAGCCTGAAAAGGTGTGAAATATATGAAGAGCTTCAAAAGGTGTCAAAAATATGAAGAGCATGAATCTGTCTGAAAAATAGGAGGAGCATGAAATGGTCTCATAAATAGAAGGAGCATGAAAGGGTGTTGAAAAACATGAAGAGCCTGAAAATGTGTGAAATATATGAAGAACTTAAAAGGAGTCAAAAATATGAGATGCATGAAACGGTCTGAATAATAGAAGGAACATGAAGCGGTGTTGAAAAACGTGAAGAGCCTGAAAAGGTGTGAAAAATATGAAGAGCTTTAAAAGGTGTCAAAAATATGAGGAGCATGAAACGGTCTGAAAAATAGGAGGAGCATGAAGCGGTGTTGAAAAACATGAAGAGCCTGAAAAGGTGTGAAAAATATGAAGAGCTTCAAAAGGTGCCAAGAGCATGAAACAGTCTTAAAATTAGGAGGAGAATGAAGCGGTATAGAAAAACATGAAGAGCCAGAAACGGTGTGAAATATATGAAGCTTCAAAAGGTGTCAAAAATATGAAGTGCATGAAACGGTCTGAAAAATAGGAGGAGCATGAAGCAGCGTTGAAAAACATGAAGAGCCTGAAAACGTGTGAAAAATATGAAGAGCGTCAAAAGGTGTAAAAAATATGAGGAGCACGAAACGGTCTGAAAAATAGGAGGAGCCTGAAAAGGTGTTGAAAATCATGAAGAGCCTGAAAAGGTGTGAAGAATAAGAAGAGCTGCAAAAGGCGTCAAAATTATGAGGAGCATGAAACTGTCTGAAAATTAGAAGAAGCATGAAACGGTGTTGAAAAATATGAAGACCATGAAAGGGTGTGAAAAACATGAAGAGCTTAAAAAGGTGTCAAAAATACGAGGAGCATGAAACGGTCAAAAAATAGGAGGAGCATGAGACGTTGATGATAAACCTGAAGAGCATGAAAAGGTGTTAAAAATATGAAGAGCTTAAAAAGGTGTCAAAAATATGAGGAGCAAGAAACGGTGTTGAAACACATGAAGAGCCTGAAAAGGTGTGAAAAATATGAAGAGCTTCAAAAGGTGTCAAAAATATGAGGACCATAAAACGATCTGAAAAATATGAGGAGCCTGAAACGGTCTGAAAAATAGGAGGAGCATGAAACGGTGTTCAAAAACATGAAGAGCCTGAAAAGTTTTGAAAAATATGCAAAGCGTCAAAAGGTGTCAAAAATTAGATGAGCATGAAACGGTCTGAAAAATTGGAGGAGCAAGAAGTAGCGTTGAAAAAAATGAAGAGCCTGAAAAGGTGTGAAAAATATGAAGAGCTTCAAAAGGTGTCAAAAATATGAGGAGCATGAAACGGCCTGAAAAATAGGAGGAGCATGAAGCGGTGATGAAAAACATGAAGGGCATGAAAACGTGTGAAAAATATGAAGAGCTTCAAAAGGTGTGAAAAATATGAAGAGCTTCAAAAGGTGTCAAAAATATGAGGAGCATGAAACGGTCTGAAAAATAGGAGGAGCATGAAGCGGTGATGAAAAACATGAAGGGCATGAAAACGTGTGAAAAATATTAAGAGCCTGAAAAGGTGTGAAAAATATGAAGAGCTTCAAAAGGTGTCAAAAATATGTTGAGCATGAAACGGTCTGAAAAATAGGAGGAGCATGAAGCGGTGTTCAAAAACATGAAGAGCCTTAAAAGGTGTGAAAAATATGAAGAACTTCAAAAGGTGTCAAAAATATGAGGAGCATGAAACGGTCTGAAAAAGAGGAGGAGCATCAAGCGGTGTTGAAAAACATGAAGAGCCTGAGAAAGTGTGAGAAATAGGAAGAGCTTCAAAAGGTGTGAAAAATATGAAGAGCTTCAAAAGGTGTCAAATGAGATGAGCATGAAACTGTCTGAAAAATAGGAGGAGCATGAAGTGGTGTTGAAAAAAAAGAAGAGCCTGAAAAGGTGTGAAATATATGAAGAGCTTCAAACGTTGTCAAGAATATGAGGAGAATGAAACGGTCTGAAAAATAGGAGGAGCATGAAGCGGTGTTGAAAAACATGAAGCGCCTGAAAAGGTGTGAAAGATATGAAGAGTTTCTAAAGGTGTCAACAATATGAGGAGTAATAAAGGGTCTGAAAAATAGGAGGAGCATGAAGCGGTGTTCAAAAACATGAAGAGCCTGAAAAGGTGTGAAAAATATGAAGAGCCGCAAAAGGTGTCAAAATGAGATGAGCATGAACCGGTCTGAAAAATAGGAGGAGCATGAAGTAATGTTGAAAAAAATGAAAAGCCTGAAAAGGTGTGAAATATATGAAGAGCTTCAAAATGTGTAAAAATATGAGGAGAATGAAATGGTCTGCATAATAGGAAGAGCATGAAATGGTGTTCAAAAACATAAAGAGCATGAAAAGGTGTGAAAAATATGAAGAGTTTCAAAAGGTGTGAAATACATGAGGAGGATTAAACTGTCTGAAAAAGAGGAGGAGCATGAAGCGGTGTTCAAAAACATGAAGAGCCTGAAAAGGTGTGAAAAATATGAAGAGTTTCTAAAGGTGTCAAAAATATGAGGAGCATGAAACGGTCTGAGAAATAGGAGGAGCATGAAGTAGTGTTCAAAAACATGAAGAGCCTGAAAAGGTGTGAAATAAATGAAGAGCTTCAAAACGTGTCAAAAATATGAGGAGCATAAAACGGTCAGAAAAATAGGAGGAGCATGAAACTGTTTTCAAAAACATGAAGAGCCTGAAAAGGTGTGAAAAATATGAAGAGCTTCAAAAGGTGTCAAATGAGATGAGCATGAAACTGTCTGAAAAATAGGAGGAGCATGAAGCGGCGTTGAAAAACATGAAGAGCCTGAAAAGGTGTGAAAAATATGAAGAGCTTCAAAAGGTGTCAAAAATATGAAGAGCATGATATGGTCTGAAAAATATGAGGAGCATGAAACGGTGTTCAAAAACAGGAAGAGCCTGAAAAGGTGTGAAATATATGAAGAGCTTCAAAAGGTGTCAAAAATATGAAGAGCATGAAACTGAAAAATAGGAGGAGCATGAAATGGTCTGATAAATAGGAGGAGCATGAGCGGTGTTGAAAAACATGAAGAGCCTGCAAAGGTGTGAAATATATGAAGAACTTAAAAGGAGTCAAAAATATGAGATGCATGAAACGGTCTGAAAAATAGAAGGAACATGAAGCGGTGTTGAAAAATGTGAAGAGCCTGAAAAGGTGTGAAAAATATGAAGAGCTTTAAAAGGTGTCAAAAATATGAGGAGCATGAAATTTTCTGAAAAATAGGAGGAGCATGAAGCGGTGTTGAAAAACATGAAGAGCCTGAAAAGGTGTGAAAAATATGAAGAGCTTCAAAAGGTGCCAAAATTATGAAGAGCATGTAACAGTCTTAAAATTAGGAGGAGAATGAAGCGTTGTAGAAAAACATGAAGAGCCAGAAAAGGTGTGAAATATATGAAGCTTCAAAAGGTGTCAAAAATATGAAGTGCATGAAACAGTCTGAAAAATAGGAGGAGCATGAAATGGTGTTGAAAAACATACAGTCCTGGAAAGGTGTGAAAATTATGAAGAGCTTCAAAAGGTGTCAAAAATATGAGGAGCATGAAAAGGTCTGAAAATTAGGAGGAGCATGAAACGGTGTTCGAAAACATGAAGAGCCTGAAAACGTGTGAAAAATATGAAGAGCTTCAAAAGGTGTCAAAATATGAGGAGCAGTAAACGGTTTGAAAAATAGGAGGAGCATGAAGCAGTGTTGAAAAACATGAAGATCATGGAAAGGTGTGAATAATATAAAGAGCGTCAAAAGGTGTAAAAAATATGAGGAGCACGAAACGGTTTGAAAAATAGGAGGAGCCTGCAAAGGTGTTGAAAATCATGAAGAGCCTGAAAAGGTGTGAAGAATAAGAAGAGCTGCAAAAGGCGTCAAAATTATGAGGAGCATGAAACTGTCTGAAAATTAGAAGAAGCATGAAACGGTGTTGAAAAATATGAAGACCATGAAAGGGTGTGAAAAACATGAAGAGCTTAAAAAGCTGTCAAAAATATGAGGAGCATGAAACGGTCAAAAAATAGGAGGAGCATGAGACGTTGATGATAAACCTGAAGAGCATGAAAACGTGTTAAAAATATGAAGAGCTTAAAAAGGTGTCAAAAATATGAGGAGCAAGAAACGGTGTTGAAACACATGAAGAGCCTGAAAAAGAGTGAAAAATATGAAGAGTTTCAAAAGGTGTAAAAAATATGAGGACCATAAAACGATCTGAAAAATATGAGGAGCCTGAAACGGTCTGAAACATAGGAGGAGCATGAAACGGTTTTGAAAAATATGAAGAGCATGGAAAGGTGTGAAAAATATGAAGAGCTTCAAAAGGTGTCAAAATATGAGGAGCCAGAAACGGTCTGAAAAATAGGAGGAGCATGAAACGGTGTTGAAAAACATGAAGAGCTTGAAAAGGTGTGAAACATATGAGGAGCATGAAGTGGTGTTGAAAAACATGAAGAGCCTGAAGGTGTGAAATATATGAAGAGCTTCAAAAGGTGTCAAAAAATGAGGAGCATGAAACGGTCTGAAAAACAGGAGGAGCATGAAGCGGTGTTCAAAAACATGAAGAGCATGGAAAGGTCTGAATAATATATAGAGCGTCAAAAGGTGTAAAAAATATGAGGTGCACGAAATGGTATGAAAATTAGGAGGAGCCTGAAAAGGTGTTGAAAATCATGAAGAGCCTGAAAAGTTGTGAAGAATAAGAAGAGCTGAAAAAGGCATCAAAATTATGAGGAGCATGAAACGGTATGAAAATTAGAAGAAGCATGAAACGGTTTTGACATATATGAAGACCATGAAAGGGTATGAAAAACATGAAGAGCTTAAAAAGGTGTCAAAAATATGAGGAGCATGAAACGGTCAAAAAAATAGGAGGAGCACGAGATGTTGTTGATAATCATGAAGAGCATGAAAAGGTGTGAAAAATATGAAGAGCTTCAAAAGGTGTCAAAAATATGAGGAGCATGAAACAGGCTGAAAAATAGGAGGAGCATGAAGCGGTGTCGAAAAACATGAAGAGCATGAAGAGTTGTGAAAAATAGGAAGACCTTCAAAACGTGTCAAAAATGAGATGAGCATGAAACGGTCTGAAAAAAAGGAGGTGCATGAAGCGGTGTTGAAAAACATGAAGAGCCTGAAAAGGTGTGAAAAATATGAAGAGCTTCAAAAGGTGCCAAAATTATGAAGAGCATGAAACGGTCTGAAAAATAGGAGGAGCATGAAGCGGTGTTGAAAAACATGAAGAGCCTGAAAAGGTGTGAAAAATATGAAGAGCTTCAAAAGGTGCCAAAATTATGAAGAGCATGTAACAGTCTTAAAATTAGGAGGAGAATGAAGCGTTGTAGAAAACCATGAAGAGCCAGAAAAGGTGTGAAATATATGAAGCTTCAAAAGGTGTCAAAAATATGAAGTGCTTGAAACGGTCTGAAAAATAGGAGGAGCATGAAATGGTGTTGAAAAACATACAGTCCTGGAAAGGTGTGAAAATTATGAAGAGCTTCAAAAGGTGTCAAAAATATGAGGAGCATGAAAAGGTCTGAAAAATAGGAGGAGCATGAAATGGTGTTGAAAAACATACAGTCCTGGAAAGGTGTGAAAATTATGAAGAGCTTCAAAAGGTGTCAAAAATATGAGGAGCATGAAAAGGTCTGAAAATTAGAAGAAGCATGAAACGGTGTTGAAAACTATGAAGACCATGAAAGGGTGTGAAAAACATGAAGAGCTTAAAAAGCTGTCAAAAATATGAGGAGCATGAAACGGTCAAAAAATAGGAGGAGCATGAGACGTTGATGATAAACCTGAAGAGCATGAAAAGGTGTTAAAAATATGAAGAGCTTAAAAAGGTGTCAAAAATATGAGGAGCAAGAAACGGTGTTGAAACACATGAAGAGCCTGAAAAAGAGTGAAAAATATGAAGAGTTTCAAAAGGTGTAAAAAATATGAGGACCATAAAACGATCTGAAAAATATGAGGAGCCTGAAACGGTCTGAAACATAGGAGGAGCATGAAACGGTTTTGAAAAATATGAAGAGCATGGAAAGGTGTGAAAAATATGAAGAGCTTCAAAAGGTGTCAAAATATGAGGAGCCAGAAACGGTCTGAAAAATAGGAGGAGCATGAAACGGTGTTGAAAAACATGAAGAGCTTGAAAAGGTGTGAAACATATGAGGAGCATGAAAAGGTCTGAAAAATAGGAGGAGCATGAAGTGGTGTTGAAAAACATGAAGAGCCTGAAGGTGTGAAATATATGAAGAGCTTCAAAAGGTGTCAAAAAATGAGGAGCATGAAACGGTCTGAAAAACAGGAGGAGCATGAAGCGGTGTTCAAAAACATGAAGAGCATGGAAAGGTCTGAATAATATATAGAGCGTCAAAAGGTGTAAAAAATATGAGGTGCACGAAACGGTATGAAAATTAGGAGGAGCCTGAAAAGGTGTTGAAAATCATGAAGAGCCTGAAAAGTTGTGAAGAATAAGAAGAGCTGAAAAAGGCGTTAAAATTATGAGGAGCATGGAACGGTATGAAAATTAGAAGAAGCATGAAACGGTTTTGACATATATGAAGACCATGAAAGGGTATGAAAAACATGAAGAGCTTAAAAAGGTGTCAAAAATATGAGGAGCATGAAACGGTCAAAAAAATAGGAGGAGCATGAGATGTTGTTGATAATCATGAAGAGCATGAAAAGGTGTGAAAAATATGAAGAGCTTCAAAAGGTGTCAAAAATATGAGGAGCATGAAACAGGCTGAAAAATAGGAGGAGCATGAAGCGGTGTCGAAAAACATGAAGAGCATGAAGAGTTGTGAAAAATAGGAAGACCTTCAAAACGTGTCAAAAATGAGATGAGCATGAAACGGTCTGAAAAAAAGGAGGTGCATGAAGTGGTGTTGAAAAACATGAAGAGCCTGAAAAGGTGTGAAAAATATGAAGAGCTTCTAAAGGTGTGAAAAATATGAAGAGCTTCAAAAGGTGTCAAAAATGAGATGAGCATGAAGCGGCCTGAAAAATAGGAGGAGCATGAAGTGGTGTTGAAAAACATGATGAGCCTGAAAAAGTGTGAAATATATGAAGAGCTTCAAAAGGTGTCAAAAATATGAGGAGCATGAACGGTCTAGAAAATAGCAGGAGCATGAAGCGGTCTTGAAAACCATGAAGAGCCTGAAAAGGTGTGAAAAATAAGAAGAGCTTCAAAAGGTGTGAAGTACATGAGGAGCATTAAACGCTCTGAAAAATAGGAGAAGATTGAAGTTTTGTTCAAAAACATGAAGAGCCTGAAAAGGTGTGAAATATATGAAGATCTTCAAAAGGTGTGAAAAATATGAGGGGCATGAAACGGTCTGAAAAATAGGAGGTGCATGAAGCGGTGTTGAAAACATGAAGAGACTGAAAACGTGTGAAAAATATGAACAGCTTCAAAAGGTGTGAAAAATATGAAGAGATTCAAAAGGTGTGAAAAATATGAAGAGCTTCAAACGGTGTCAAAAATGAGATGAGCATGAAATGGCCTAAAAAATAGGAGGAGCATGAAGTGTTGGTGAAAAACATGAAGAGCCTGAAGAAGTGTGAAGTATATGAAGAGATTCAGAACGTGTCAAAAATATGAGGAGCATGAAACGGTCTGAAAAATAGGAGGAGCATGAAGCGGTGTTGAAAAACAAGAAGAGTCTGAAAAAGTGTGAAAAATATGAAGAGCTTCAAAAGGTGTGAAAAATATGAAGAGCTTCAAAATGTGTCAAAAATGAGATGAGCATGAAACGGTCTGAACATTAGGAGGAACATGAATTGGTGTTGAAAAACATGAAGAGACTGAAAAGCTGTGAAAAATATGAAGAGCTTCAAAAGGTGAGAATTATATGAAGAGCTTCAAAAGAAGTCAAAAATGAGATGAGCATGATATTGTCTGAAAGATAGGAGGAGCATGAAGCAGTGTTGAAAAACATGAAGAGCCTGAAAAGGTGTGAAAAATATGAAGAACTTCAAAAGGTGTCAAAAATATGAGGAGCATGAAACGGTCTGAAAAATAGGAGGAGCATGAAGTGGTGTTGAAAAACATGAAGAGCCTGAAAAGGTGTGAAAAATATGAAGAGCTTCAAAAAGTGTCAAAAATATGAGGAGCATGAAACGGTCTGAAAAATAGGAGGAGCATGAGGCGGTGTTAAAAAACATGAAGAGCCTGAAAAGGTGTGAAAAATATGAAGAACTTCAAAAGGTGTCAAAAATATGAGGAGCATGAAACGGTCTGAAAAATAGGAGGAGCATGAAACGGTGATCAAAACAGGAAGAGCCTGAAAAGGTGTGAAAAATATGAGGAGCATGATATGGTTTGAAAAATGGGATTAGCATGAAGCGGTGTTCAAAAACATGAAGAGCCTGAAAAGGTGTGAAAAATATGAAGATCTTCAAAAGGTGTCAAAAATGAGATGAGCATGAAACGGTCTGAAAAATAGGAGGAGCATGAAGCTGTGTTGAAAAACATGAAGAGCCTAAAAAGGTGTGAAATAAATGAAGAGCTTCAAAACGTGTCAAAAATATTAGGAGCATGAAACGGTCAGAAAAATAGGAGGAGCATGAAACTGTTTTCAAAAACATGAAGAGTCTGAAAAGGTGTCAAATATATGAAGAGTTTCAAAAGGTGTCAAAAATATGAAGAGCATGAAACGGTCTGAAAAATAGGAGGAGCATGAAGCGGCGTTGAAAAACATGAAGAGCCTGAAAAGGTGTGAAAAATATGAAGAGCTTCAAAAGGTGTCAAAAATATGAAGAGCATGATATGGTCTGAAAAATATGAGGAGCATGAAACGGTGTTCAAAAACATGAAGAGCCTGAAAAGGTGTGAAATATATGAAGAGCTTCAAAAGGTGTCAAAAATATGAAGAGCATGAAACTGAAAAATAGGAGGAGCATGAAATGGTCTGATAAATAGGAGGAGCATGAGCGGTGTTGAAAAACATGAAGAGCCTGCAAAGGTGTGAAATATATGAAGAACTTAAAAGGAGTCAAAAATATGAGATGCATGAAACGGTCTGAAAAATAGAAGGAACATGAAGCGGTGTTGAAAAATGTGAAGAGCCTGAAAAGGTGTGAAAAATATGAAGAGCTTTAAAAGGTGTCAAAAATATGAGGAGCATGAAACGGTCTGAAAAATAGGAGGAGCATGAAGCGGTGTTGAAAAACATGAAGAGCCTGAAAAGGTGTGAAAAATATGAAGAGCTTCAAAAGGTGCCAAAATTATGAAGAGCATGAAACAGTCTTAAAATTAGGAGGAGAATGAAGCGTTGTAGAAAAACATGAAGAGCCAGAAAAAGTGTGAAATATATGAAGCTTCAAAAGGTGTCAAAAATATGAAGTGCATGAAACGGTCTGAAAAATAGGAGGAGCATGAAATGGTGTTGAAAAACATACAGTCCTGGAAAGGTGTGAAAATTATGAAGAGCTTCAAAAGGTGTCAAAAATATGAGGAGCATGAAAAGGTCTGAAAATTAGGAGGAGCATGAAACGGTGTTCGAAAACATGAAGAGCCTGAAAACGTGTGAAAAATATGAAGAGCTTCAAAAGGTGTCAAAATATGAGGAGCAGTAAACGGTTTGAAAAATAGGAGGAGCATGAAGCAGTGTTGAAAAACATGAAGATCATGGAAAGGTGTGAATAATATAAAGAGCGTCAAAAGGTGTAAAAAATATGAGGAGCACGAAACGGTTTGAAAAATAGGAGGAGCCTGCAAAGGTGTTGAAAATCATGAAGAGCCTGAAAAGGTGTGAAGAATAAGAAGAGCTGCAAAAGGCGTCAAAATTATGAGGAGCATGAAACTGTCTGAAAATTAGAAGAAGCATGAAACGGTGTTGAAAAATATGAAGACCATGAAAGGGTGTGAAAAACATGAAGAGCTTAAAAAGCTGTCAAAAATATGAGGAGCATGAAACGGTCAAAAAATAGGAGGAGCATGAGACGTTGATGATAAACCTGAAGAGCATGAAAAGGTGTTAAAAATATGAAGAGCTTAAAAAGGTGTCAAAAATATGAGGAGCAAGAAACGGTGTTGAAACACATGAAGAGCCTGAAAAAGAGTGAAAAATATGAAGAGTTTCAAAAGGTGTAAAAAATATGAGGACCATAAAACGATCTGAAAAATATGAGGAGCCTGAAACGGTCTGAAACATAGGAGGAGCATGAAACGGTTTTGAAAAATATGAAGAGCATGGAAAGGTGTGAAAAATATGAAGAGCTTCAAAAGGTGTCAAAATATGAGGAGCCAGAAACGGTCTGAAAAATAGGAGGAGCATGAAACGGTGTTGAAAAACATGAAGAGCTTGAAAAGGTGTGAAACATATGAGGAGCATGAAAAGGTCTGAAAAATAGGAGGAGCATGAAGTGGTGTTGAAAAACATGAAGAGCCTGAAGGTGTGAAATATATGAAGAGCTTCAAAAGGTGTCAAAAAATGAGGAGCATGAAACGGTCTGAAAAACAGGAGGAGCATGAAGCGGTGTTCAAAAACATGAAGAGCATGGAAAGGTCTGAATAATATATAGAGCGTCAAAAGGTGTAAAAAATATGAGGTGCACGAAACGGTATGAAAATTAGGAGGAGCCTGAAAAGGTGTTGAAAATCATGAAGAGCCTGAAAAGTTGTGAAGAATAAGAAGAGCTGAAAAAGGCGTCAAAATTATGAGGAGCATGGAACGGTATGAAAATTAGAAGAAGCATGAAACGGTTTTGACATATATGAAGACCATGAAAGGGTATGAAAAACATGAAGAGCTTAAAAAGGTGTCAAAAATATGAGGAGCATGAAACGGTCAAAAAAATAGGAGGAGCATGAGATGTTGTTGATAATCATGAAGAGCATGAAAAGGTGTGAAAAATATGAAGAGCTTCAAAAGGTGTCAAAAATATGAGGAGCATGAAACAGGCTGAAAAATAGGAGGAGCATGAAGCGGTGTCGAAAAACATGAAGAGCATGAAGAGTTGTGAAAAATAGGAAGACCTTCAAAACGTGTCAAAAATGAGATGAGCATGAAACGGTCTGAAAAAAAGGAGGTGCATGAAGTGGTGTTGAAAAACATGAAGAGCCTGAAAAGGTGTGAAAAATATGAAGAGCTTCTAAAGGTGTGAAAAATATGAAGAGCTTCAAAAGGTGTCAAAAATGAGATGAGCATGAAGCGGCCTGAAAAATAGGAGGAGCATGAAGTGGTGTTGAAAAACATGATGAACCTGAAAAAGTGTGAAATATATGAAGAGCTTCAAAAGGTGTCAAAAATATGAGGAGCATGAACGGTCTAGAAAATAGCAGGAGCATGAAGCGGTCTTGAAAACCATGAAGAGCCTGAAAAGGTGTGAAAAATAAGAAGAGCTTCAAAATGTTTCAAAATTATGAGGAGAATGAACGGTCCAAAAAAGAGGAGGAGCATGAAGCGGTGTTGAAAAACATGAAGAGCCTGAAAAGGTGTGAAATATATGAAGACCTTCAAAAGGTGTGAAGTACATGAGGAGCATTAAACGCTCTGAAAAATAGGAGAAGATTGAAGTTTTGTTCAAAAACATGAAGAGCCTGAAAAGGTGTGAAATATATGAAGACCTTCAAAAGGTGTGAAAAATATGAGGGGCATGAAACGGTCTGAAAAATAGGAGGTGCATGAAGCGGTGTTGAAAACATGAAGAGACTGAAAACGTGTGAAAAATATGAACAGCTTCAAAAGGTGTGAAAAATATGAAGAGATTCAAAAGGTGTGAAAAATATGAAGAGCTTCAAACGGTGTCAAAAATGAGATGAGCATGAAATGGCCTAAAAAATAGGAGGAGCATGAAGTGTTGGTGAAAAACATGAAGAGCCTGAAGAAGTGTGAAGTATATGAAGAGATTCAAAACGTGTCAAAAATATGAGGAGCATGAAACGGTCTGAAAAATAGGAGGAGCATGAAGCGGTGTTGAAAAACAAGAAGAGTCTGAAAAAGTGTGAAAAATATGAAGAGCTTCAAAAGGTGTGAAAAATATGAAGAGCTTCAAAATGTGTCAAAAATGAGATGAGCATGAAACGGTCTGAATATTAGGAGGAACATGAATTGGTGTTGAAAAACATGAAGAGACTGAAAAGCTGTGAAAAATATGAAGAGCTTCAAAAGGTGAGAATTATATGAAGAGCTTCAAAAGAAGTCAAAAATGAGATGAGCATGATATTGTCTGAAAGATAGGAGGAGCATGAAGCGGTGTTGAAAAACATGAAGAGCCTGAAAAGGTGTGAAAAATATGAAGAACTTCAAAAGGTGTCAAAAATATGAGGAGCATGAAACGGTCTGAAAAATAGGAGGAGCATGAAGTGGTGTTGAAAAACATGAAGAGCCTGAAAAGGTGTGAAAAATATGAAGAGCTTCAAAAAGTGTCAAAAATATGAGGAGCATGAAACGGTCTGAAAAATAGGAGGAGCATGAGGCGGTGTTAAAAAACATGAAGAGCCTGAAAAGGTGTGAAAAATATGAAGAACTTCAAAAGGTGTCAAAATTATGAGGAGCATGAAACGGTCTGAAAAATAGGAGGAGCATGAAACGGTGATCAAAACAGGAAGAGCCTGAAAAGGTGTGAAAAATATGAGGAGCATGATATGGTTTGAAAAATGGGATTAGCATGAAGCGGTGTTCAAAAACATGAAGAGCCTGAAAAGGTGTGAAAAATATGAAGATCTTCAAAAGGTGTCAAAAATGAGATGAGCATGAAACGGTCTGAAAAATAGGAGGAGCATGAAGCTGTGTTGAAAAACATGAAGAGCCTGAAAAGGTGTGAAAAATAAGAAGAGCTTCAAAAGAAGTCAAAAATATGAGGAGCATGAAACGGTCTGAAAAATAGGATGAGCATGAAGTGGTGTGGAAAAATATGAAGAGCCTGAAAAGTTTTGAAAAATATGAAGAGCTTCAAAAGGTGTGAAATACACTAGGAGCATGAAACTCTCTGAAAAATAGGAGGAGCATGAAGCGGTGTTCAAAAACATGAAGAGCCTGAAAAGGTGTGAAAAATATGAAGAGCTTCAAAAGGTGTCAAAAATATGAGGAGCATGAAACGACTGAAAAATAGGAGGAACATGAAGCGGTGTTCAAAAACTTGAGGAGCCTGAACCGTTGTGAAAAATATGAAAAGCTTCAAGAGGTGTCAAAAATGAGATGACCATGAAACGGTCTGAAAAATAGGAGGAGCATGAAGCGGTGTTCAAAAACATGAAGAGCCTGAAAAGGTGTGAAAAATATGAAGAGCATCAAAAGGTATCAAAAATATGAGGAGCATCAAACGGGCTGCAAAAAAGGAGGAGCATGAAGTGGTGTTGAAAAACTTGAAGAGCCTGAGAAGGTGTGAAAAATATGAAAAGCTTCAAAAGATGTCAAAAATACGAGGAGCATGAAACGGTCTGAAATATAGGAGGAGCATGAAGCGCTGTTCAAAAACAGGAAGAGCCTGAAAAGTTTTGAAAAATATGAAGAGCTTCAAAAGGTGTGAAATACATGAGGAGCATGAAACTTGCTGAAAATTAGGAGAAGCATGATGTGGTGTGGAAAAACATGAAGAGCCTGAAAAGGTGTGAAAAATATGAAGAGCTTCCAAAGTTGTCAAAAATATGAGGAGCATGAAACGGTCTGAAAAATAGGAGGAGCATGAAGTGGTGTTGGAAAACATGAATAGCCTGAAAAGGTGTGAGAAATATGAAAAGCTTTAAAAGGTGTCAAAAATGAGATGAGCGTGAAACGGTCTGAAAAATAGGAGGTGCATGAAGCGTTGTTGAAAAACATGAAGAGCCTGAAAAGGTGTGAGAAATATGAAGAGCTTCAAAAGGTGTCAAAAATATGAGGAGCATGAAACGGTCTTAAAAATACAAGGAGCATGAAGCAGTGTTGAAAAACATGAATAGCCTGAAAATGTGTGAAATATATGAAGAGCTTAAAAATGTGTCAAGTATATGAGGAGCATGAAACGGTCTGAAAAATAGGAGGATCATGCAACAGTGTTGAAAAACATGAAGAGCCTGAAAATGTGTGAAATATTTGAAGAGCTTCAAAATGTGTCAGAAATGAGAGGAGCATGAAACGGTCTGAAAAATAGGAGGAGCATAAAGCGGTGTTGAAAAACATGAAGAGCCTGAAAAGATGTGAAAAATATGAAGAGCTTCAAAAGGTGTGAAAAATATGAAGAGCTTCAAAAGGTGTGAAAAATATGAGGAGCTTCAAAAGGTATCAAAAATATGAGGAGCATGAAACGGTCTGAAAAATAGGAGGAGCATGAAGTGGTGTTGGAAAACATGAATAGCCTGAAAAGGTGTGAGAAATATGAAGAGCTTCAAAAGGTATCAAAAATATGAGGAGCATGAATCGGTCTGAAAAATAGGAGGAGCATAAAGTGGTGTTGGAAAACATGAATAGCCTGAAAAGGTGTGAGAAATATGAAGAGCTTCAAAAGGTGTCAAAAATATGAGGAGCATAAAACGGTCTGAAAAATAGGAGGAGCATGAAACGGTCTGAAAAATAGGAGGAGCATGAAGCGATGTTGAAAAACATGAAGAGCCTGAAAAGGTGTAAGAAATATGAAGAGCTTCAAAAGTTGTCAAATATATCAAGAACTTCAAAAGGTGTCAAAAATGAGATGAGCATGAAACGGTCTGAATAATAGGAGGAACATGAAGTGGTGTTGAAAGACATGAAGAGACTGAAAAGGTGTGAAAATTATGAAGTGCTTCAAATGGTGTGAAATACATGAGGAGCATGAAACGGTCTGAAAAATGGGAGGAGCATGAAGGTGTGCTCCAAAACATGAAGAGCCTGAAAAGGTGTGAAAAATATGAAGAGCTTCAAAAGGTGTAAAATATATGAGGAGCATGAAACAGTCTGAAAATTAGTAGGAGCATATAGTGGTGTTGAAAAACATGAAGAGCCTGAAAAGGTGTGAAAAATATGAAGAGCTTCCAAAATTGTCAAAAATATGAGGAGCATGAAACGGTCTGAAAAATAGGAGGAGCATGAAACGGTAGGAAAAATAGGAGGAGCATGAAACGGTGTTGAAAAACATGAAGAGCCTGAAAACGTGTGAAAAATAGGAGGAGCTTCAAAAGGTGTCAAAAATGAGATGAGCATGAAACGGTCTGAAAAATAGGAGGAGGATGAAGTGGTGTTGAAAACATGAAGAGAATGAAAAGGTGTTGAATATATGAAGAGATTCAAAAGGTATCAAAAATATGAGGAGCAAGAAACGGTCTGAAAAATAGGAGGAGCATGAAGCGGTGTTGAAAACATGAAGAGCCTGAAAAGGTGTGAAATATATGAAGAGCTTCAAAAGGTGTCAAAAATGAGATGAGCATGAAACGGTCTGAAAAATAGGAGGAGGATGATGTGGTGTTGAAAACATGAAGGGCATGAAAAGGTGTGAAAAATATGAAGAGCTTCAAAAGGTGTGAACAATATGAAAAGCTTCAAAATGTGTCAAAAAAGACATGAGCCTGAAACGGTCTGAAAAATAGTAGGAGAATGAAGTGGTGTTGAAAAACATGAACAGCCTAAAAATGTGTGAAATATATGAGGAGCTTCAAAAGGTGTCAAAAATATGAGGAGCATGAAACCGCCTGAAAACTAGGAGGAGTATGAAGCGGTGTTCAAAAACATGAAGAGCCTGAAAAGGTGTGAAAAATATGAAGAGCTTCAAAATGTGTCAAAAATATGAGGAGCATGAAACCGTCTGAAAAATAGGAGTTGCATGAAGTTGTGTTCAAAAACATGAAGAGCTTGAAAAGGTGTGAAAAAAATGAAGAGCTTCTAAAGTGGGAAATACATGAGGAGCAAGAACCGGACTGAAAAATAGGAGGAGCATGAAGCGGTGTTCAAAAACATGAAGAGCCTGAAAAGGTGTAAAAAATATGAAGAGCTTCAAAAGGTGACAAAAATATGAGGAGCATGAAATGATCTGAAAAATAGGAGGAACATGAAACGGTCTGAAAAATAGGAGGAGCATGAAGTGGTGTTCAAAAACATGAATAGCCTGAAAAGGTGTGAAAAATTTGAAGAGCATCAAAATGTGTGAAATCCATGAGGAACATGAAACGGTCTGAAAAACAGAAGCGGCATGAAACGGTGTTCAAAAACATGAAGAACCTGAAAAGGTGTGAAAAATATGAAGAGCTTGAAAAGGTGTGAAAAATATGAACAGCTTCCAAAGGTGTCAAAAATGAGATGAGCATGAAGCGATCTGAAAAATAGGAGGAGCATGAAGTGGTGTTGAAAAACATGAAAAGCCTGAAAAAGTGTGAAATATATGAAGAGACTCAAAAACTGTGAAAAATATGAGGAGCTTCAAAAGTTGTCAAAAATATGAGGAGCAGGAAAATGTCTGAAAAATAGGGGAACATGAAACGGTGTTCAAAAACATGAAGAGCCTGAAAAGGTGTGAAAAATATGAAGAGCTTCAAAACGTGTGAAAATATGAGGAGCATGAAACGGTCCGAAAAATATGAGGAGCATGAAGCAGTGTTGAAAAACATGAAGAGCTTGAAAAGGTGTGAAAAATATGTAGAGCTTCAAAAGGTGTCAAAAATATGAGGAGCATTAAACAGTCTGAAAAATAGGTGGAGCATGATGCGGTGTTGTAAAACCTGAAGAGCGTGAAAAGCTGTGAAAAATATGAAGAGTTTCAAAAGCTGTCAAAATATGAGGAGCATGAAACAGTCTGAACAATAGGAGGAGCATGAAGCGTTGTTTAAAAACTTGAAGAGCCTGAAAAAGTTTGAAATATATGAAGAGCTTCAAAAGATGTGAAAATTATGTGGAGCAGGAAACGGTCTGAAAATTAGGAGGTTCATGAAGCGGTGTTGAAAAACATGAAGAGCCTGAAAAGGTGTGAAAAATATGAAGAGCTTCAAAAGGTGTGAAGTATATGAGGAGCTTGAAACGCTCTGAAAACAGGAGGAGCATGAAGTGGTGTTGAAAATCATGAAGAGCATGAAAAAGTGTGAAAAATATGAAGAGCTTCAAAAGGTGTGAAAAATATGAAGCTTCAAAAGGTGTCAAAAATATGAGGAACATGAAACGGTCTGAAAATTAGGAGGAGCAAGAAGCTGTGTTTAAAAACAAGAAGAGTCTGAAAAGGTGTGAAATATATGAAGAGCTTCAAAAGGTGTCAAAAATGAGATGATAATGAAGCGGTCTGAAAAACTGGAGGAGCATGAATCGCTGTTGAAAACGATGAAGAGCCTGAAAAGGTGTGAAAAATATGAAGAGCTTCAAAAGCTGTGAAAAATATGAAGAGCTTCAAAAGGAGAAAAACATATAAGGAGTATGAAACGGTCTGAAAAATAGGAGGAGCATGAAACGGTGTTGAAAAACATGAAGAGCCTGAAAACGTGTGAAAAATATGAAGAGTTCCAAAAGATGTGAAAAATAAGAAGAGCTTCAAAAGGTGTCAAAAATGATGTGAGCATGAAACGGTCTGAAAAATAGGAGGAGAAGAAAGAGGGGTTGAAAAAAATGAAGAGCCTGAAAAGGTGTGAAATATATGAAGAGCTTCAAAAGGTGTGAAAAATATGAGGAGCATGAAATGATCTGAAAAACAGGAGGAACATGAAACGGTCTGAAAAATAGGAGGAGCATGAAGCGGTGTTGAAAAACATGAAGAGCCTTTAAAGATGTGAAAAATATGAAGAGCTCCAAAAGGTGTGAAAAATATGAGAAGCATGATACGGTCTGAAAAATAGGAGGAGCATGAAGTGGTGTTCAGAAACATGGAGAGCCTAAAAAGGTGTGAAAAATATGAAGATCTTCAAAAGTTTGAAAAATATGAAGACCCTGAAAAGGTGTCAAAAATGAGATGAGCATGAAACAGTCTGAAAAGTAGGAGGAGCATGAAGTGTTGTTCAAAAACGTGAAGAGCCTGAAAAGGTGTGAAAAATATGAAGAGCTTGAAAAGGTGTGAAATACCTGAGGAGCATGAAACGGTCTGAAAAATAGGAGGAGCATGAAGCGGTGTTCAAAACATGAAGAGCCTGAAAAAGTGTGAAAAATATGAAGAGCTTCAAAAGGTTTGAAAAAAGGAGGAGGATGAAGCGGTGTTCAAAAACATGAAGAGCCTGAAAAAGTGTGATAAATATGAAGAGCTTATAAAATTGTCAAAAATATGAGGAGCATGGAGAGATGTTCAAAAACATGAAGAGGCTGATAAGGTGTGAAAAACATTAAGAGCTTCAAAAGGTTTGAAAAATAGGAGGAGCATGAAGCAGTGTTCAAAAACATGAAGAGCCTGAAAATGTGTGAAAAATATGAAGAGCTTATAAAATTGTCAAAAATATGAGAAGCATGAAACGGTCTGAAAAATATGAGCAGCCTGAAAACGTCTGAAAAATAGGAGGAGCAGGAAGCGGTGTTCAAAAACATGAAGGGCCTGAAAACGTGTGAAAAATATGAAGAGCTTCAAAAGGAGTCAAAAATATGAGGAGCCTGAAACGATCTGAAAAATAGGAGGAGCATGAAGCGGTGTTGAAAAACATGAAGAGCCGGAAAAGGTGTGAAAAATGTGAAGAGCTTCAAAAGGTGTCAAAAATAAGAGGAGCATGAAACGGTCTGAAATATAAGAGGATCATGAAGCGGTGTTGAAAAACATGAAGAGCCTGAAAAGGTGTGATAAATGTGAAGAGCTTCAAAAGGTTTCAAAAATATGAGGAGCATGAAACGGTCTGAAAAATAGGAGGAGCATGAAACGGTGATCAAAAACATGAAAAGTCTGAAAACGTGTGAAAAATATGAAGAGCTTCAAACGGTGTGAAAAATATCAGGAGCATGAAACGGTCTGAAAAAGATGAGGAGCATGAAGTGGTCTTCAAAAACATGTACAGCCTGAAAAGCTGTGAAAAATATGAAGAGCTTCCAAAGGTGTCAAAAATATGAGGAGCATGAAAAGGTCAGAAAAAGAGGAGGAGCATGAGCGGAGTTGAAAAACATGAAGAGACTGAAAAGGTGTGAAAAATATGAAGAGCTTCAAAAGGTTTGAAAAATAGGAGGAGCATGAATCGGTTTTCAAATACATGAAAAGCCTAAAAAGGTGTGAAAAATACGAAGAGCTTCAAAAAGTGTCAAAAATATGACGAGCATCAAAGAGTCTGAAAAATAGGAGCAGCATGAAACGGTGTTCAAAAACATGAATAGCCTGAAAAGGTGTGAAAAATATGAAGAGCTTCAAAAGGTGTGAAAAATAGGAGGAGCATGAAGGGGTATTCAAAAACATGAAAAGCCTGAAAAGGTGTGAAAAACATGAAGAGTTTCAAAAGGTGTCAAAAATGAGATGAGCATGAAACGGTCTGAAAAATAGGAGCATCATGAAGCGGTATTGAAAATCATGAAGAGCCTGAAAAGGTGTGAAAAATATGAAGAGCTTCAAAAAGGGTCAAAAATATGAGAGGCATGAAACGATCTGAAAAAAAGCAGGAGCATGAAGCCGTGTTCAAAAACATGAAGAGCCTGAAAGGGTGTGAAAATTATGAAGAGCTTCAAAAGGTGTGAAATACATGAGGAGCATGTAACGTTCTGAAAAATAGGAAGAGCATGAGGCGCTGTTGAAAAACATGAACAGCCTGAAAAGGTGTCAAAAATATCAAAAGCTTCAAAAGGTGTGAAAATTATGAGGAGCTTGAAACTGTCTGAAAAAGAGGAGGAGCATGAAGCGGTGTTGAAAAACAAGAAGAGCCTGAAAAGGTGTGAACAATATGAAGAGCTTCAAAAGGTGTCAAAAATATGAGGAGCATGAAACGGTCTGAAAAATAGGAGGAGCATGAAACGGTGATCAAAAACATGAAGAGTCTGAAAACGTGTCAAAAATATGAAGAGCTTCAAACGGTGTGAAAAATATCAGGAGCATGAAACGGTCTGAAAAAGATGAGGAGCATGAAGTGGTCTTCAAAAGCATGAAGAGCCTGAAAAGGTGTGAAAAATATGAAGAGCTTCAAAAGGTGTGAAATACAAGAGGAGCATGAAACGGTCTGAAAAATAGGAGGAGCAGGAAGCAGTGTTCAACAACATGAAGAGCCTGAAAAGGTCTGAAAAATATGAAGAGCTTCAAAAGGTTTCAAAAATATTAAGAGCATGAAACGGTCTGAAAAAAAGGAGGAGCATGAAGCGGTGTTCAAAAACATGAAGAGCCTGAAAAGGTGTGAAAAATATGAAGAGCTTCAAAAGGTGTCAAAAATATGATGAGCATGAAACGGTCTGAAAAATAGGAAGAACATGAAGCGGTGTTGAAAAACATGAAAAGCCTGAAAAGGTGTGAAAAGTATGAAGAGCTTCAAAAGTGTCAAAAATATGAGGAGCATGAAACGGTCTGAAGAATAGGAGGAGCATGAAACGGTCTGAAAAATGGGAGGAGCATGAAGCGGTGTTCAAAAACATGAAGAGCCTGAAAACGTGTTAAAAATATGAAGAGCTTCAAAAGGTTTGAAAAATATGAAGAGCTTGAAAATGTGTGAAGAATATGAAGAGCTTCAAAAGCTGTGAAAACTATAAGGAGCATGAAACGGTCTGAAAAATAGGAGGAGTAAGAAGCATTGTTGAAATACATGAAGAGCCTGAAAACGTGTGAAGAATATGAAGAGCTCCAAAGGTGTGAAAAAAATGAAGAGTTTCAGAAGGTGTCAAAAATGAGATGAGCATGAAACGGTCTCAAAAATAGGAGCATGAAGTGGTGTTCCGAAACATGAAGAGCCTAAAAAGGTGTGAAAAATATGAAGAGCTTCAAAAGGTGTGAAATACATGAGGAGCATGTAACGTTCT
The DNA here is from genome assembly GCF_033118175.1 of Dama dama. Taxonomy (NCBI): domain Eukaryota; kingdom Metazoa; phylum Chordata; class Mammalia; order Artiodactyla; family Cervidae; genus Dama; species Dama dama. Next base: position 4,938,481 of record NW_026870945.1, read on the forward strand.
GAAAAATAGGAGGAGCATGAGCGGTGTTGAAAAACATGAAGAGCTTGAAAAGGTGTGAAAAATATGAAGAGCTTCAAAGGTGTCAAAAAATGAGGAGCTTGAAACGGTCTGAAAAATAGGAGGAGCATGAAGCAGTGTTCAAACACATGAAGAGCCTGAAAAGGTGTGAAAAATATGAAGAGCTTCAAAACGTGTGAAATACATGAGGAGCATGAAAAGTTTTGAAAAATAGGAGGAGCATGAAGAGGTGTTCAAAAACATGAAGAGGCTGATCAGGTGTGAAAAACATGAAGAGCTTCAAAAAGTTTGAAAAATAGGAGGAGCATGAAGCGGTGTTCAAAAACATGAAGAGCCTGAAAAAGTGTGAAAAATATGAAGAGCTTATAAAATTGTCAAAAATATGATGAGCATGAAACGGTCTGAAAAATAGGAGGAGCATGAAACGATGATCAAAAACATGAAGAGCCTGAAACCATGTGAAAAATATGAAGAGCTTCAAACGGTGTGAAAAATATGAGGAGCATGAAACAGACTGAAAAAGATGAGGAGCATGAAGTGGTGTTCAAAAACATGTGCAGCCTTAAAAGCTGTGAAAAATATGAAGAGCTTCAAAAGGTGAAAAATAGGAGGAGCATGAAGCGTTGTTCAGAAACATGAAAAGCCTGAAAAGTTGTGAAAAATATGAAGAGCGTCAAAAGGTGTCAAAAATATGAGGAGCATGAAACGGTCTGAAAAATAGGAGAAGTAAGAAGCGTTATTGAAATACATGAAGAGCCTGAAAACGTGTGAAGAATATGAAGAGCTTCAGAAGGTGTCAAAAATGAGATGAGCATGAAACGGCCTTAAAAATAGGAGGAGCAGGAAGTGGTGTTCAGAAACATGGAGAGCCTGAAAAAGTGTGAAAAATATGAAGAGCTTCAAAAGGTTTGAAAAATAGGAGGAGCATGAAGCGGTGTTCAAAAACATGAAGAGCCTCAAAAAGTGTGAAAAATATGAAGAGCTTATAAAATTGTCAAAAATATGAGGAGCATGAAACGGTCTGGAAAAATACGAGCAGCCTGAAACCGTCTGAAAAATAGGAGGAGCATGAAGCGGTGTTCAAAAACATGAAGGGCCTGAAAACGGGTGAAAAATATGAAGAGCTTCAAAAGGAGTCAAAAATATGCGGAGCCTGAAACGATCTGAAAAATAGGAGGAGCATGAAGCGGTCTTGAAAAACATGAAGAGCAGGAAAAGGTGTGAAAAATGTGAAGAGCTTCAAAAGGTGTCAAAAATATGAGGAGCATGAAACGCTCTGAAATATAAGAGGATCATGAAGCGGTGTTGAAAAACATGAAGAACCTGAAAAGGTGTGAAAAATGTGAAGAGCTTCAAAAGGTGTCAAAAATATGAGGAGCATGAAACGGTCTGAAAAATAGTAGGAGCATGAAACAGTGATCAAAAACATGAAGAATTTGAAAACGTGTGAAAAATATGAAGAGCTTCAAACGGTGTGAAAAATATCAGGAGCATGAAACGGTCTGAAAAAGATGAGGAGCATGAAGTGGTCTTCAAAAACATGTACAGCCTGAAAAGGTGTGAAAAATAGGAAGAGCTTCAAAAGGTGTGAAAAACAGGAGGAACATGAAGCGGTGTTCAAAAATATGAAGAGCCTGAAAAGGTGTGAAAAATATGAAGTGCTTCAAAAGGTGTCAACAATATGAGGAGCATGAAACGGTCTGAAAAATAGGAGGAGCAAGAAGCGGTGTTGAAAAACAAGAATAGACGGAAAAGGTGTGAAAAATATGAAGAGCTTCAAAAGGTTTCAAAAATATGAGGAGCTTGAAATGGTCTGAAAAATAGGACGAGCATGAAACGGTGTTCAAAAACATGAAGAGCATGAAAAGGTGTGAAAATTATGAAGTGCTTCAAAAGGTGTGAAAAACATGAGGAGAATGAAACGGTCTGAAAAATAGGAGGAGCATGAAGCAGTGTTCAAAATATAAAGAGCCTGAAAAAGTGTGAAAAATATGAAGATCTTCAAAAGTTTGAAAAATATGAAGACCCTGAAAAGGTGTCAAAAATGAGATGAGCATGAAACAGTCTGAAAAGTAGGAGGAGCATGAAGTGTTGTTCAAAAACGTGAAGAACCTGAAAAGGTGTGAAAAATATGAAGAGCTTGAAAAGGTGTGAAATAACTGAGGAGCATGAAACGGTCTGAAAAATAGGAGGAGCATGAAGCGGTGTTCAAAACATGAAGAGCCTGAAAAAGGGTGAAAAATATGAAGAGCTTATAAAATTGTCAAAAATATGAGGAGCATGAAACGGTCTGAAAATTACGAGCAGCCTGAAACCGTCTGAAAAATAGGAGGAGCATGAAGCGGTGTTCAAAAACATGAAGAGTCTGAAAAGGTGTGAAAAATATGAAGAGCTTCAAAAGGAGTCAAAAATATGCGGAGCCTGAAACGATCTGAAAAATAGGAGGAGCATGAAGCGGAGTTGAAAAACATGAAGAGCCGGAAAAGGTGTGAAAAATGTGAAGAGCTTCAAAAGGTGTCAAAAATATGAGGAGCATGAAACGCTCTGAAATATAGGAGGATCATGAAGCGGTGTTGAAAAACATGAAGAGCCTGAAAAGGTGTGCTAAATGTGAAGAGCTTCAAAAGGTGTCAAAAATATGAGGAGTATGAAAAGGTCTGAAAAATAGGAGGAGTATGAAACGGTGATCAAAAACATGAAGAATCTGAAAACGTGTGAAAAATATGAAGAGCTTCAAACGGTGTGAAAAATATCAGGAGCATGAAACGGTCTGAAAAAGATGAGGAGCATGAAGTGGTCTTCAGAAACATGTACAGCCTGAAAAGGTGTGAAAAATATGAAGAGCTTCAAAAGGTGTGAAAAACAGGAGGAACATGAAGCAGCGTTCAAAAATATGAAGAGCCTGAAAAGGTGTGAAAAATATGAAGTGCTTCAAAAGGTGTCAACAATATGAGGAGCATGAAACGGTCTGAAAAATAGGAGGAGCATTAAACGGTGATCAAAAACATGAAGAGCCTGAAAAGGTGTGAAATATATGAAGAGCTTCAAAAGGTGTGAAAAATATGGAGAGCTTCAAAAGATGTCAAAAATATGAAGAGCATGAAACGGTCTGAAAAATAGGGGGAGCATGAAATGGTGTTCAAAAACATGAAGAGCCTGAAAAGGTGTGAAATATATGAAGAGCCTGAAAAGGTGTGAAAAATATGAAGAGCTTCAAAAGGTGTCAAAAATATGAAGAGCATGAAACTGTCTGAAAAGTAGGAGGAGCATTAAATGGTGTTCAAAAACATGAAGAGCCTGAAAAGGTGTGAAAAATATGAAAAGCTTCAAAGGTGTGATATACATGAGGAGCATGAAACGGTCTGAAAAATAGGAGAAGCATGAAGTGATGTGGAAAAACATGAACAGCCTGAAAAGGTGTGAAAAATATGAAGAGCTTCAAAAGGTGTGAAATACATGAGGATCATGAAACTCTCTGAAAAATATGAGGAGCATGAAGTGGTGTTCAAAAACATGAAGAGCCTGAAAATGTGTGAAAAATATGAAGAGCTTCAAAAGGTGTGAAATATATGAGGAGCTTCAAAAGGTTTGAAAAATATGAAGAGCTTCAAAAGATGTCAAAAATATGAAAAGCATGAAACGGTCTGAAAAATAGGAGGAGCATGAAATGGTGTTCAAAAACATGAAGAGCCTGAAAATGTGTGAAAAATATGAAAAGCTTCAAAGGTTTGAAATACATGAGGAGTATGAAACAGTCTGAAAAATAGGAGAAGCATGAAGTGGTGTGGAAAAAAATGAAGAGCCTGAAAAGGTGTGAAAAATATGAAGAGCTTCAAAAGGTGTGAAATATATGTGGAGCATGAATCTCTCTGAAAAATAGGAGGAGCATGAAGTGGTGTTGAAAAACATGAAGAGCCTGAAAAGATGTGAAAAATATGAAGAGCTCCAAAAGGTGTGAAAAATATGAAGAGCTTCAAAAGTTGTGAAAAATATGAAGAGCTTCAAAAGATGTCAAAATGAGATGAGCATGAAACGGTCTGAAAAATAGGAGGAGTAAGAAGCGTTATTGAAATACATGAAGAGCCTGAAAACGTGTGAAGAATATGAAGAGCTCAAAAGGTGTGAAATAAATAAAGAGCTTCAGAAGGTGTCAAAAATGAGATGAGCATGAAACGGCCTCAAAAATAGGAGGAGCAGGAAGTGGTGTTCAGAAACATGGAGAGCCTGAAAAGGTGTGAAAAATATGAACAGCTTCAAAAGGTGTGAAATACATGAGGAGCATGAAACGGTCTGAAAAATAGGAGGAGCATGAAGAGGTGTTCAAAAACCTGAAGAGCCTGAAAAGGTGTGAAAAATATGAAGAGCTTCAAAAGGTGTGAAATACATGAGGATCATGAAACTCTCTGAAAAATATGAGGAGCATGAAGTGGTGTTCAAAAACATGAAGAGCCTGAAAATGTGTGAAAAATATGAAGAGCTTCAAAAGGTGTGAAATATATGAGGAGCTTCAAAAGGTTTGAAAAATATGAAGAGCTTCAAAAGATGTCAAAAATATGAAAAGCATGAAACGGTCTGAAAAATAGGAGGAGCATGAAATGGTGTTCAAAAACATGAAGAGCCTGAAAATGTGTGAAAAATATGAAAAGCTTCAAAGGTTTGAAATACATGAGGAGTATGAAACAGTCTGAAAAATAGGAGAAGCATGAAGTGGTGTGGAAAAAAATGAAGAGCCTGAAAAGGTGTGAAAAATATGAAGAGCTTCAAAAGGTGTGAAATATATGTGGAGCATGAATCTCTCTGAAAAATAGGAGGAGCATGAAGTGGTGTTGAAAAACATGAAGAGCCTGAAAAGATGTGAAAAATATGAAGAGCTCCAAAAGGTGTGAAAAATATGAAGAGCTTCAAAAGTTGTGAAAAATATGAAGAGCTTCAAAAGATGTCAAAATGAGATGAGCATGAAACGGTCTGAAAAATAGGAGGAGTAAGAAGCGTTATTGAAATACATGAAGAGCCTGAAAACGTGTGAAGAATATGAAGAGCTCAAAAGGTGTGAAATAAATAAAGAGCTTCAGAAGGTGTCAAAAATGAGATGAGCATGAAACGGCCTCAAAAATAGGAGGAGCAGGAAGTGGTGTTCAGAAACATGGAGAGCCTGAAAAGGTGTGAAAAATATGAACAGCTTCAAAAGGTGTGAAATACATGAGGAGCATGAAACGGTCTGAAAAATAGGAGGAGCATGAAGAGGTGTTCAAAAACCTGAAGAGCCTGAAAAGGTGTGAAAAATATGAAGAGCTTCAAAAGGTGTGAAATACATGAGGAGCATGAAACGGTCTGAAAAATAGGAGGAGCATGAAGAGGTGTTCAAAAACCTGAAGAGCCTGAAAAGGTGTGAAAAATATTAAGTGCTTCAAAAGGTGTCAACAATATGAGGAGCATGAAACGGTCTGAAAAATAGGAGGAGCAAGAAGCGGTGTTGAAAAACAAGAAGAGACGGAAAAGGTGTGAAAAATATGAAGAGCTTCAAAACGTGTCAAAAATATGAGGAGCATGAAACGGTCTGAAAAATAGAAGGAGCATGAAGCGGTGTTGAAAAACATGAAGAGCCTGAAAACAGGTGAAAAATATGAAGAGCTTCAAAAGGTATGAAAATATGAAGAGCTTCAAAATTTGTCAAAAAAGAGATGAGCATGAAACGGTCTGAAAAATAGGAGCAGCATGAAGCGGTGTTGAAAAACATGAAGAGTCTGAAAATGTGTGAAAAATGTGAAGAGCTTCAAAAGATGTCAAAAATATGAGGATCATGAAACGGTCTGAAAAATATGAGGAGCATGAAGCAGTGTTAAAAAACATGAAGAGCCTGAAAAGAAGTGAAAAATATGAAGAGCTTCAAAACGTGTGAAAAATATGAAGACCTTCAAAAGGTGTCAAAAATGAGATGAGCATGAAACGGTCGGAAAAATAGGAGGAGCATGAAGCGGTGTTGAAAAACATGAAGAGCCTTAAAACCTGTGAAAAATAGGAAGAGCTTCAAAAGGTGTGAAAAATATGAAGAGCTTCAAAAAATGTCAAAAATATGAGGAGCATGAAATGGTCTCAAATATAGGAGATTCATGCAGCGGTGTTGAAAACTATAAACAGCCTGAAAAACTGGAAAAATATGAAAAGCTTCAAAAGGTGTCAAAAATATGAGTATCATGAAATGGTCTGAAAAACAGGAGCAGCATGAAACAGTGATCAAAAACATGAAGACATTGAAAAGGTGTGAAAAATATGAAGAGCTTCAAAATGTGTTAAATACATGAGGAGCAAGAAACGGTCTGAAAAATAGGAGGAGCAAGAAGTGGTGTTCAAAAACATGTACAGCCTGAAAAGTTGTGAAAAATATGAAGAACTTCAAAAGGAGTGAAAAATAGGAGGAGCATGAAGCGGTGTTCAAAAACATGAGAAGCCTGAAAAGGTGTGAAAAACATGAAGAGCTTCAAAAGGTGAGAAAAATATGAAGAGTTTCAAAAATGTGAAAAATATGAAGAACTTTAAAAGGTGTGAAAAATATGAACAGCTTCTAAAGGTGTCAAAAAAGAGATGAGCATGAAACGGTCTGAAAAATAGCAGGAGCATGAAGCGGTGTTGAAAATCATGAAGAGCCTGAAAAGGTGTGAAAAACATGAAGAGCTTCAAAAGGTGTCAAAAATATGAGGAGCATGAAACAGTCTGAAAAATAGGAGGAGCATGATGCGGTGTTGTAAAACATGAAGAGACTGAAAAGTTGTGCAAAATTGGAAGAGCTTCATTACGTGTGAAATACATGAGGAGAATGAAACGGTCTGTAAAATAGGAGGAGCATGAAGCGGTTTTGAAAATGATGAAGAGCTTGAAAAGGTGTGAAAAATAAGAAGAACTTCAAAAGATGTGAAAAATATGAGGAGCATGAAAAGGTCTGAAAAACAGGAGCAGCATGAAGCGGTGTTTAAAAACATGAAGAGCCTGAAAAGGTGTGATAATATGAAGAACTTCAAAACGTGTCAAAAATATGAGAAGCATGAAACGGTCTGAAAAATAGGAGGAGCAAAAAGCGGTGTTGAAAAACATGAAGAGTCTGAAAAGGTGTGAGAAATATGAAGAGCTTCAAAAGGTGCGAAAAATATGAAGAGCTTCAAAAGGAGTGAAGAATATGAAGAGCTTCAAAAGGTGTCAAAAATGAGATGAGTATGAAACGGTCTGAAAAATAGGAGGAGCATGAAGCGGTGTTGAAAAACATGAAGAGCATGAAAAGGTGTGAAAAATATGAAGAGCTTCAAAAGGTGTGAAAAATATGAGAAGCATGAAATGATATGAAAAATAGGAGGAGCATGACGCGGTGTTCAGAAACATGAAGAGCCTGAAAAGGTGTGAAAAATATGAAGAGCTTCAAAAGGTGTCAAAATATGAGGAGCATGAACAGTCTGAAAAATAGGAGGAGCATGAAACGGTGTTCAAAAACATGAAGAACCTGAAAAATGTGAAAAATATGAAGAGCTTCAAAACGTGTCAAAAATATGAGGAGCATGAAACGGTCTGAAAAATGGGAGGAGAATGAAACCTTGTTCAAAAACATGAAGAGCCTGAAAAGATGTGAAAAATATGAAGAGCTTCAAAATGTGTCAAAATATGAGGAGCATGAACGGTCTGAAAAATAGGAGGAGCATGAAACGGTGTTCAAAAACATGAAGAGTCTGAAAAATGGGAAAAATATGAAGAGCTTCAAAACGTGTCAAAAATATGAGTAGCATGAAACGGTCTGAAAAATGGGAGGAGCATGAAACCTTGTTCAAAAACATGAAGAGCCTGAAAAGATGTGAAAAATATGAAGAGTTTCAAAAGGTGTGAAATACATGAGAAGCACTAAAGGGTGTGAAAAATGGAGGAGCAAGAAGCGGTGTTGAAAAACATGAAGAGCCTGAAAAGGTGTGAAAAATATGAAGAGCTTCAAAAGGTGTGAAAAATATGAGGAGCATGAAGCGGTGTTCAAAACCCTGAAGAGCCTGAAAAGGTGTGAAAAATATGAAGAGCTTCTAAAGGTGCGAAAAATATGAAGAGCTTCAAATGGTGTCAAAAATATAAGGAGCATTAAACGGTCTGAAATATAGGAGGAGCATGAAAAGGTGTTAAAAAACATGAAGAGCTTCAAAAGGTGTGAAACATATGAGGAGCATGAAACGGTCTGAAAAATAGGAGGATCATGAAACGGTGTTCAAAAACATGAAGAGCCTGGAAAGGTGTGAAAAATATGAAGAGCTTCAAAAAGTGTCAAAAATATGAGGAGCATGAACGGTCTGAAAAATAGGATAGGCTTGAAGCGGTGTTCAAAATCATGAAGAGTCTGAAAAGGTGTGAAAAATATGAAGAGCTTCAAAAGGTGTCAAATATATGAGGAGCATTAAACGGTGTGAAAAATAGGAGGAACATGAAGTGGTGTTCAAAAACATGAAGAGCCTGAAAAGGTGTGAAAAAAATGAAGAGCTTCAAAAGGTGTCAAAAATATGAGGAGCATGAAACGGTCTGAAAAATGGGAGGAGAATGAAACCTTGTTCAAAAACATGAAGAGCCTGAAGAGATGTGAAAAATATGAACAGCTTCAAAATGTGTCAAAATATGAGGAGCATGAACGGTCTGAAAAATAGGAGGAGCATGAAACGGTGTTCAAAAACATGAAGAGTCTGAAAAATGGGAAAAATATGAAGAGCTTCAAAACGTGTCAAAAATATGAGTAGCATGAAACGGTCTGAAAAATGGGAGGAGCATGAAACCTTGTTCAAAAACATGAAGAGCCTGAAAAGATGTGAAAAATATGAAGAGTTTCAAAAGGTGTGAAATACATGAGAAGCATGAAAGGGTGTGAAAAATGGAGGAGCAAGAAGCGGTGTGAAAAACATGAAGAGCCTGAAAAGGTGTGAAAAATATGAAGAGCTTCAAAAGGTATTAAAAATATGAGGAGCATGAAGCGGTGTTCAAAACCCTGAAGAGCCTGAAAAGGTGTGAAAAATATGAAGAGCTTCTAAAGGTGCGAAAAATATGAAGAGCTTCAAATGGTGTCAAAAATATAAGGAGCATTAAACGGTCTGAAATATAGGAGAAGCATGAAAAGGTGTTAAAAAACATGAAGAGCTTCAAAAGGTGTGAAACATATGAGGAGCATGAAACGGTCTGAAAAATAGGAGGATCATGAAACGGTGTTCAAAAACATGAAGAGCCTGGAAAGGTGTGAAAAATATGAAGAGCTTCAAAAAGTGTCAAAAATATGAGGAGCATGAACGGTCTGAAAAATAGGATAGGCTTGAAGCGGTGTTCAAAATCATGAAGAGTCTGAAAAGGTGTGAAAAATATGAAGAGCTTCAAAAGGTGTCAAATATATGAGGAGCATTAAACGGTGTGAAAAATAGGAGGAACAAGAAGCGGTGTTCAAAAACATGAAGAGCCTGAAAAGGTGTGAAAAAAATGAAGAGCTTCAAAAGGTGTCAAAAATATGAGGAGCATGAAACGGGCTGAAAAATATGAGGAACATGAAGAAGTGTTGAAAAACATGAAGAGCCTGAAAAGGTGTGAAAAATATGAAGAGCTTCAAAAGGTGTGAATTACATGAGGAGCATGAAACGGTCTGAAAAATAGGAGGAGCATGAAGCGGTGTTGAAAAACTTGAAGAGCCTGAAAAGTTGTGAAAAATATGAAGAGCTTCAAAACGTGTGAAAATGATGAGGAGCATGAAACAGTCTGAAAAATGGGAGAATCATGAAGTGGTGTTGAAATACATGAAGAGCCTGAAAACGTGTGAAAAATATGAAGAGCTTCAAAAGATATGAAATACATGAGGAGGTTGAAACGGTCTGAAAAACAGGAGGAGCATGAAGCGGTGTTGAAAAACATGAAGAGCCTGAAAAGGTGTGAAAAAAATGAAGAGCTTCAAAAGGTGTGAAAAACATGAGCATCTTCAAAAGGTGTCAAAAATGAGATGAGCATGAAACGGTCTGATAAATAGGAGGATCATGAAGCGGTGTTGAAAATCATGAAGAGCCTGAAAACGTGTGAAAAATATGAAGAGCTTCAAAAGATATGAAAAACATGAGGAGCTTGAAACGGTCTGAAAAACAGGAGGAGCATGAAGCGGTTTTGAAAAACATGAAGAGCCTGAAAAGGTGTGAAAAATATGAAGAGCTTCAAAAGGTGTGAAAAATATGAGGAGCCTGAAACAGTTTGAAAAATAGGAGGAGCATGAAACGGTGATGAAGAACATGAAGAGCCTGGAAGGGTGTGAAAAATATGAAGAGCTTCAAAGGTGTCAAAAATATGAGGAGGATGAAACAATCTGAAAAATAGAAGGAGCATTAAGCGGTGTTCAAAAACATGAAGAGCCTGGAAAGGTGTGAAAAATATGAAGAGCTTCAAAAAGTGTCAAAAATATGAGGAGCATGAACGGTCTGAAAAATAGGATAGGCTTGAAGCGGTGTTCAAAATCATGAAGAGTCTGAAAAGGTGTGAAAAATATGAAGAGCTTCAAAAGGTGTCAAATATATGAGGAGCATTAAACGGTGTGAAAAATAGGAGGAACATGAAGCGGTGTTCAAAAACATGAAGAGCCTGAAAAGGTGTGAAAAAAATGAAGAGCTTCAAAAGGTGTCAAAAATATGAGGAGCATGAAACGGTCTGAAAAATGGGAGGAGAATGAAACCTTGTTCAAAAACATGAAGAGCCTGAAAAGATTTGAAAAATATGAAGAGCTTCAAAATGTGTCAAAATATGAGGAGGATGAACGGTCTGAAAAATAGGAGGAGCATGAAACGGTGTTCAAAAACATGAAGAGTCTGAAAAATGGGAAAAATATGAAGAGCTTCAAAACGTGTCAAAAATATGAGTAGCATGAAACGGTCTGAAAAATGGGAGGAGCATGAAACCTTGTTCAAAAACATGAAGAGCCTGAAAAGATGTGAAAAATATGAAGAGTTTCAAAAGGTGTGAAATACATGAGAAGCATGAAAGGGTGTGAAAAATGGAGGAGCAAGAAGCGGTGTGAAAAACATGAAGAGCCTGAAAAGGTGTGAAAAATATGAAGAGCTTCAAAAGGTATTAAAAATATGAGGAGCATGAAGCGGTGTTCAAAACCCTGAAGAGCCTGAAAAGGTGTGAAAAATATGAAGAGCTTCTAAAGGTGCGAAAAATATGAAGAGCTTCAAATGGTGTCAAAAATATAAGGAGCATTAAACGGTCTGAAATATAGGAGGAGCATGAAAAGGTGTTAAAAAACATGAAGAGCTTCAAAAGGTGTGAAACATATGAGGAGCATGAAACGGTCTGAAAAATAGGAGGATCATGAAACGGTGTTCAAAAACATGAAGAGCCTGGAAAGGTGTGAAAAATATGAAGAGCTTCAAAAAGTGTCAAAAATATGAGGAGCATGAACGGTCTGAAAAATAGGATAGGCTTGAAGCGGTGTTCAAAATCATGAAGAGTCTGAAAAGGTGTGAAAAATATGAAGAGCTTCAAAAGGTGTCAAATATATGAGGAGCATTAAACGGTGTGAAAAATAGGAGGAACATGAAGCGGTGTTCAAAAACATGAAGAGCCTGAAAAGGTGTGAAAAAAATGAAGAGCTTCAAAAGGTGTCAAAAATATGAGGAGCATGAAACGGGCTGAAAAATATGAGGAACATGAAGAAGTGTTGAAAAACATGAAGAGCCTGAAAAGGTGTGAAAAATATGAAGAGCTTCAAAAGGTGTGAATTACATGAGGAGCATGAAACGGTCTGAAAAATAGGAGGAGCATGAAGCGGTGTTGAAAAACTTGAAGAGCCTGAAAAGTTGTGAAAAATATGAAGAGCTTCAAAACGTGTGAAAATGATGAGGAGCATGAAACAGTCTGAAAAATGGGAGAATCATGAAGTGGTGTTGAAATACATGAAGAGCCTGAAAACGTGTGAAAAATATGAAGAGCTTCAAAAGATATGAAATACATGAGGAGCTTGAAATGGTCTGAAAAACAGGAGGAGCATGAAGCGGTGTTGAAAAACATGAAGAGCCTGAAAAGGTGTGAAAAAAATGAAGAGCTTCAAAAGGTGTGAAAAACTTGAGCATCTTCAAAAGGTGTCAAAAATGAGATGAGCATGAAACGGTCTGATAAATAGGAGGATCATGAAGCGGTGTTGAAAATCATGAAGAGCCTGAAAACGTGTGAAAAATATGAAGAGCTTCAAAAGATATGAAAAACATGAGGAGCTTGAAACGGTCTGAAAAACAGGAGGAGCATGAAGCGGTGTTGAAAAACATGAAGAGCCTGAAAAGGTGTGAAAAATATGAAGAGCTTCAAAAGGTGTGAAAAATATGAGGAGCCTGAAACAGTTTGAAAAATAGGAGGAGCATGAAACGGTGATGAAGAACATGAAGAGCCTGGAAGGGTGTGAAAAATATGAAGAGCTTCAAAGGTGTCAAAAATATGAGGAGGATGAAACAATCTGAAAAATAGAAGGAGCATTAAGCGGTGTTCAAAAACATGAAGAGCCTGAAAAGGTGTGAAATATAGGAAGAGCTTCAAAAGGTGTCAAAAATATGAGGAGCATGAAACGGTCTGAAAAATATGAGGTGCATTAAGCGGTTTTGAAAAACATGAAGAGCCTGAAAAGGTGTGAAAAATATGAAGAGCTTCAAAAGGTGTGAAAAATACGAGGAGCATGAAATGGTCTGAAAAATAGGAGGAGCATGAAGCGGTGTTCAAAAACATGAAAAGCCTGAAAAGGTGTGAAATATATGAAGAGCTTAAAAAGCTGTCAAAAATATGAGGAGCATGAAATGGTCTCAAAAATAGGAGAAGCATGAAACGGTGTTGAGAAATATGAAGAGCCTGAAAAGGTGTGAAAAATATGAAGAGCATGAAAAGGTGTGAAAAATATGCGGAGCATGAAACTGTGTTCAAAAACATGAAGAGCCTGAAAAGCTGTGAAAAATATGAAGAGCTTCAAAATGTGTCAAAAATATGATGAGCAAAAAACGGTCTGAAAATTAGGAGGAGCATGATACGGCATTGAAAAACATAAAGAGCCTGAAAAGGTGTGAAAAATATGAAGAGCTTCAAAATGTGTCAAAAAAATGACGAGCATGATATGGTATGAAAAATAGGACGAGCATGTAACGGTGTTTCAAAAACATGAAGAGCCTGAAAGTTATGAAAAATATGCAGAGCTTCAAAACGTCTCAAAAACATGAGGAGCATGAAACGGTCTGAAAAATTGCAGGAGCATGAAGCGGTGTTGAAAAACATGAAGAGCCTGAAATGGTGTGAAAAATATGAAGAGCTTCAAAAGTTGTGAAAAATATGAAGAGCTTCAAAAGGTGTCAAAAATGAGATGAGACTGAAACTGTCTGAAAAATAGTAGAAGCATGAAGCGGTGTTGAAAATCATGAAGAGCCTGAAATGGTGTGAAAAATATGAAGAGCTTCAAAAGGTGTCAAAATGAGATGAGCATGAAACGCTCTGAAAAATAGGAGGAGCATGAAGTGGTGTTGAAAAAAATGAAAAGCCTGAAAATGTGTGAAACTTATGAAGAGCTTCAAAAGGTGTCAAAAATATGAGGAGAATGAAACGATCTGCAAAATAGGAGGAGCTTGAAATTGTGTTCAAAATCATGAATAGCCTGAAAAGGTGTGAAAAATATGAATAGTTTCAAAAGGTGTGAAATACATGAGGAGGATTAAACGGTCTGAAAATAGGAGGAGCATGAAGTGGTGTAGAAAAACATGAAGTGCCTGAAAAGTTGTCAAATATATGAGGAGCATGAAGCGGTCTGAAAAATAGGAGGAGCATGAAGTGGTGTTGAAAAACAAGAAGAGCCTGAAAAGGTGTGAAAAATATGAAGAGCTTAAATATGTGTCAAATACATGAGGAGCATGAAACGGTCTGAAAAATAGGAGGAGCATGAAACGGATTTCAAAAACATAAAGAGCCTGAAAAAGTGTGAAAAATTTGAAGAGATTCAAAACGTGTCAAAAATATGAAGAGCATGAAACGGTCTGAAAAATAGAATCAGCATGAAGCGGTGTTGAAAAACCTTAAGAGAGAGAAAACGTGTGAAAAATATGAAGAGCTTCAAAAGGTGTGAAAAACATGAAGAGCTTCAAAAGGTGTCAAAAATTAGATGAGCATGAAACGGTGTGAAAAATAGGAGTAGCATGAAATGGTGTTGAAAAAAATGAAGCGGCTTAAAAGGTGTGAAAAATATGAAAAGCTTCAAAAGGTGTCAAATATATAAGGAGCATGAAACGGTCTTAAATAGGAGGAGCATGAAGCGGTGTTCAAAAACATGAAGAGCATCAAAAGGTGTAAAAAATCTGAGGAGCATGAAACGGTCTGAAAAATAGGAGGAGCATGAAGCGGTGTTCAAAAACATAAAGAGCCTGAAAAGGTGTGAAAAATATGAAAAGCTTCAAAAGGTGTCAAATATATGAGGAGCATGAAACGGTCTGAAGAATAGGAGAAACATGAAGCGGTGTTGAAAAACATGAAGAGTCTGAAAACGTGTGAAAATATGAAGAGCTTCAAAAATATGAAAAATATGAAGAGCTTCAAAAGTAGTGAAAAATACGAAGAGCTTCAAAAGGTGTCAAAATGAGATGAGCATGAAACGGTCTGAAAAAGATGAGGAGCATGAAGTGGTGTTGAAAAAAATGAAAAGCCTGAAAAGGTGTGAAATATATGAAGAGCTTCAAAAGGTGTCCAAAATATGAGGAGAATGAAACGGTCTCCAAAATGGAAGGAGCATGAAATGGTGTTCAAAAACATGAAGAGCCTGAAAAGGTGTGAAAAATATGAAGAGCTTCAAAAGGTGTGAAATACATGAGGAGGATTAAACGGTCTGAAAAATAGGAGGAGCATGAAGCGGTGTTGAAAAACATGAAGAGCCTGAAAAGGTGTGAAAAATATGAAGAGGTTCAAAAGGTGTCAAAAATATGAGGAGTATGAAACGGTCTGAAAAATAGGAGGAGCTTGAAGCGGTGTTGAAAAACATGAAGAGCCTGAAAAGGTGTGAAAAATATGAAGAGCTTCAAAACTTGTCAAAAATATGAGGAGCATGAAAAGGAATGAAAATAGGAGCAGCATGAAGCGTTGTTGAAAAACATGAAATCATGAAAAGCTGTGAAATATATGAAGAGCTTCAAAAGGTGTCAAAAATATGAGGAGCATTTAACCGTCTGAAAAATAGGAGGAGCATGAAGCGGTTTTTTAAAAGATGAAGGGCATGAAAAGTTGTGAAAAATATGAAGAGCTTCAAAATGTGTAAAAAATTTGAGGAGCATGAAACGGTCTGAAAAATAGGAGGAGCATGAAATGCTGTAGAAAAACATGAAGAGCCTGAAAAGTTGTGAAAAATAAGAGGAGCATGAAACGGTCTGAAAAATAGGAGGAGCATGAAACGGTGTTCAAAAACATAAAGAGCCTGAAAAAGTGTGAAAAATATGAAGAGATTCAAAACGTGTCAAAAATATGAGGAGCATGAAACGTTCTGAAAAATAGAATCAGCATGAAGCGGTGTTGAAAAACCTTAAGAGAGAGAAAACGTGTGAAAAATATGAAGAGCTTCAAAAGGTGTGAAAAATATGAAGAGCTTCAAAAGGTGTCAAAAATTAGATGAGCATGAAACGGTGTGAAAAATAGGAGGAGCATGAAATGATGTTGAAAAAAATGAAGCGCCTTAAAAGGTGTGAAAAATATGAAAAGCTTCAAAAGGTGTCAAATATATAAGGAGCATGAAACGGTCTTAAATAGGAGGAGCATGAAGCGGTGTTCAAAAACATGAAGAGCCTCAAAAGGTGTCAAAAATCTGAGGAGCATGAAACGGTCTGAAAAATAGGAGGAGCATGAAGCGGTGTTCAAGAACATGAAGAGCCTGAAAAGGTGTGAAAAATATGAAGAGCTTCAAAAGGTGTCAAAAATATGAGGAGCATGAAACGGTCGGAAGAATAGGAGAAACATGAAGCGGTGTTGAAAAACATGAAGAGTCTGAAAACGTGTGAAAATATGAAGAGCCTCAAAAATATGAAAAATATGAAGAGCTTCAAAAGTTGTGAAAAATATGAAGAGCTTCAAAGGTGTCAAAAATGAGATGAGCATGAAACGGTCTGAAAAATATGAGGAGCATGAAGCGGTGTTGAAAATCATGAAGAGCATGAAAACGTGTGAAAATATGAAGAGCGTCAAAAATATGAAAAATATGAAGAGCTTCAAAAGTAGTGAAAAATATGAAGAGCTTCAAAAGGTGTCAAAATGAGATGAGCGTGAAAAATAGGAGGAGCATGAAGTGATGTTGAAAAAAATGAGAAGCATGAAAAAATGTGAAATGTATGAAGAGCTTCAAAAGCTGTCCAAAATATGAGGAGAATGAAACGGTTTCCAAAATAGGAGGAGCATGAAATGGTGTTCAAAAACATGAAGAGCCTGAAAAGGTGTGAAAAATATGAAGAGCGTCAAAAGGTGTGAAATACATGAAGAGGATTAAACGGTCTGAAAAATAGGAGGAGCATGAAGCGGTGTTGAGGAACTTGAAGAGCCTGAAAACGTGTGAAAAATATGAAGAACTTCAAAAGGTGTGAAAAATATGAAGAGCTTCAAAAGGTGTTAAAAATATGAGGAGCATGAAACGGTCTGAAAAATAGGAGGAGCATGAAGTGGTGTTGAAAAACATGAAGAGCCTGAAAAGGTGTGAAAAATATGAGGAGCATGAATCAATCTGAAAAATAGGAGGAGCAAGAAGCAGTGTTCAAAAACATGATGAGCGTGAAAAGGTGTGAAAAATATGAAGAGCTTCAAAAGGTGTGACAAATATGAAGAGCTTCAAAAGGTGTGACAAATATGAAGAGCTTCAAAAGGTGTCAAAAATAAAAGGAGAATGAAACGGTCTGAAAAATAGGAGGAGAATTAAACGGTATTGAAAAACATGAAGAGCCTGAAATGGTGTGAAATATATGAAGAGCTTCAAAAGGTGTCAAAAATATGAGGAGCATGAAGCACTCTGAAAAATAGGAGGAGCATGAAATGGTCTAAAAATTAGGAAGAGCATGAAGCCGTGTTCAAAAACATGAAGAGCCTGAAAAGGTGTGAAAAATATGAAGAGCTTTAAAAGGTATAAAAAATATGAGGAGCTTGATTAGGAGTTCAAAAACATGAAGAGCCTGAAAAGGTGTGAACAATATGAAGAGCTTCAAAAGGTGTGAAAAATATGAAGAGCTTCAAAAGGTTTCAAATATTGAGGAGCATGAAACTGTCTGAAAAATAGGAGGACCATGAAAGGTGGTGAAAAACATGAAGAGACTGAAAAGGTGTGAAAAATATGAAGAGCTTCAAAAGGTGTCAAAAATATGAGGAGCATGAAACGGTCTGAAAAAGAGGAGGAGCATGAGGTGGTGTTGAAAAACATGAAGAGCCTGAAAAGGTGTGAGAAACATGAAGAGATTCAAAAGGTGTCAAAAATATGAGGAGCAAGAAACGGTCTGAAAAATAGGAGGAGCATGAAGCACTGTTGAAAAACATGAAGCCTGAAATGGTGTGAAAAATAGGAAGAGCTTCATAAGGTGTGAAAAATATGAGGAGCATGAAGCGCTCTGAAAATTAGGAGGAGCATGAAGCCGTGTTCAAAAACATGAAGAGCCTGAAAAGGTGTGAAAAATATGAAGAGCTTCAAAAGCCATCAAAAATATGAGGGGCATGTAACGGTCTGAAAATTAGGAGGAGCATGAAGCCGTGTTCAAAAATATGAAGAGCCTGAAAAGGTGTGAAAAATATGAAGAGCTTCAAAAGGTGTCAAAAATATGAGGAGCATGAAACGGTCTGAAAAAGAGGAGGAGCATGAGGTGGTGTTGAAAAACATGAAGAGCATGAAAAGGTGTGAGAAACATGAAGAGATTCAAAAAGTGTCAAAAATATGAGGAGCAAGAAACGGTCTGAAAAATAGGAGGAGCATGAAGCACTGTTGAAAAACATGAAGCCTGAAATGGTGTGAAAAATAGGACGAGCTTCAAAAGGTGTGAAAAATATGAGGAGCATGAAGCGCTCTGAAAATTAGGAGGAGCATGAAGCCGTGTTCAAAAACATGAAGAGCCTGAAAAGGTGTGAAAAATATGAAGAGCTTCAAAAGGTGTCAAATATGAGGAGCATGAAACGGTCTGAAAAATAGGAGGAGCATGAAGCCATGTTCAAAAACATGAGGAGCCTGAAAAGGTGTGAAAAATATGAAGAGCTTCAAAAGGTGTCAAAAATATGAGGAACATGAAAAGATCTGAAAAATAAGAGGAGCATGAAGCCGTGTTCAAAAACATGAAGAGCCTAAAAAGGTGTGAAAAATATGAAGAGCTTCAAATAGTGTCAAAAATATGAGGAGCATGAAACGGTCTGAAAAATAGGAGGAGCATAAAGCAGTGTTCAAAAACATGAAGAGCCTGAAAAGGTGTGAAATATATGAAGAGCTTCAAAAGGCTTCAAAAATAAGAGAAGCATGAAAGAGTCTGAAATAATGGAGGAGCATTAAATGGTGTTCAAAACCGTGAAGAGCCTGAAAAGGGGTGAAATATATGAAGAGCTTCAAATGGTGTCAAAAATATGAGGACTTTGAAACTGTCTGAAAAATATGAGGAGCATGAAACGGTGTTCAAAAACATGAGGAGCATGAAATCGTCTGAAAAATAGGAGGAGAAGGAAACGGTGTTGAAAACATGAAGAGCCTGAAAAGGAGTGAAAAATATGAAGAGCTTCAAAAGGTGTGAAAAGTATGAGGAGCATGATACGGTCTGAAATATAGGAGGAGCCTGAAACGGTGTTCAAAAACATGAAGACCCTGAAAGGGGTGAAAAATATGAAGAGCTTCAAAAGGTGTGACAAATATGAAGACCTTCAAAAGGTGTCAAAAATAAGAGGAGCATGAAACGGTCTGAAAAATAGGAGGAGCATGAAGCTGTGTTGAAAAATATGAAGAGCCTGAAAAGGTGTGAAAAATAAGACAAGCTTCAAAAGCTTTCAGAATTAAGAGGAGCATGAAACGGTCTGAAAAATAGGAGGAGCATGAAGTGATGTTGAAAAATCATGAAGGGCCTGAAAAGTTGTGAAAAATATGAAGAACTTCAAAAGGTGTCAAATATATGAGGAGCATGAAGCGGTGTTGAAAAACATGAAGAGCATGAAAAGGTGTGAAAAATATGAAGAGCTTCAAAATGTGTCAAAAATATGAGGAGCATGAAACGGCCTGAAAAATGGGAGGAGCATGAAGCGGTGTTGAAAAACATGAAGAGCCTGAAAAGGTGTGAAAAATAAGACAAGCTTCAAAAGGTTTCAGAAATATGAGGAGCATGAAACGGTCTGAAAAATAGGAGGAGCATGAAGCGGTTTTGAAAAACATAAAGAGCATGAAAAGGTTTGAAATATATTAAAGGCCTCAAAAGGTGTCAAAAATATGAGGAGCATGAAATGGTCTGAAAAATAGGAGGAGCATGAAACGGAATTCAAAAACATGAAGAGCCTGAAATGGTGTGAAAAACATGAAGAGCTTCAAAAGGTGTCAAAAATATGAGGAGCATGAAACGGGCTGAATAATATGAGGAGCAAGAAACGGTGTTCAGAAACATGAAGAGCATGAAAAGGTGTGAAAAATATGAAGAGCTTAAAAAGGTGTCAAAAATATGAGGAGCATGAAACAGTCTGGAAAATAGGAGGAGTGTGAAGTGGTGTTCAAAAACATGAAGATCCTGAAAAGGTGTGAAAAATATGAAGAGCTTAAAAAGGTTTCAAAAATCTGAGGAGCATGAAAAGGTCTGAAGAATAGGAGGAGCATGAAGCGGTGCTGAAAAACATGAAGAACCTGGACAGGTTTGAAATATATGAAGA
The DNA here is from genome assembly GCF_033118175.1 of Dama dama. Taxonomy (NCBI): domain Eukaryota; kingdom Metazoa; phylum Chordata; class Mammalia; order Artiodactyla; family Cervidae; genus Dama; species Dama dama. Next base: position 4,958,386 of record NW_026870945.1, read on the forward strand.
GTTTAAAAGGTGGGGAAAATATGAGGAGCATGAAACTGTCTGAAAAATAGGAGGAGCATGGAGCGGTGTTGAAAAACATGAGGAGCCTGCAAAGGAGTGAAAAATATGACGAGCTTCAAAACGTGTCAAAAATATGAGGAGCATGAAAAGGCCTAAGAAATAGGAGGAGCATGAAGCAGTGTTGAAAAACATGAACAGCATGAAAAGGTGTGAAAAATATGAAGAGCTTCAAAAGGTGTCAAATATATGAGGAGCATGAATCGGTCTTCAAATTAGGAGGAGCATGAAGTGGCCTTGAAAAACATGAAGAGCCTGAAAAGTTGTGAAAAATATGAAGAGCTTCACAAGGTGTGAAAAATAGGAGGAGCATGAAGCGGTGTTGAAAAACATGCAGAGCCTGAAAAGGTGTGAAAAATATGAAGAGCTTCAAAAGGTGTCAAAATATGAGGAGCATGAAACGGTCTGAAAAATAGGAGCATGAAGCGGTGTTGAAAAACATGAAGAGCCTGAAATGGTGTGAAAAACATGAAGAGCTTCAAAAGGTGTCAAAAATATGAGGAGCATGAAACGGGCTGAATAATATGAGGAGCAAGAAACGGTGTTCAGAAACATGAAGAGTCTGAAAATGTGTGAAAAATATGAAGAGCTTAAAAAGGTGTCAAAAATATGAGGAGCATGAAACAGTCTGGAAAATAGGAGGAGTGTGAAGTGGTGTTCAAAAACATGAAGATTCTGAAAAAGTGTGAAAAATATGAAGAGCTTAAAAAGGTGTCAAAAATCTGAGGAGCATGAAAAGGTCTGAAGAATAGGAGGAGCATGAAGCAGTGCTGAACAACATGAAGAACCTGGACAGGTTTGAAATATATGAAGAGTTTAAAAGGTGGGAAAAATATGAGGAGCATGAAACTGTCTGAAAAATAGGAGGAGCATGGAGCGGTGTTGAAAAACATGAGGAGCCTGCAAAGGAGTGAAAAATATGACGAGCTTCAAAACGTGTCAAAAATATGAGGAGCATGAAAAGGCCTAAGAAATAGGAGGAGCATGAAGCAGTGTTGAAAAACATGAACAGCATGAAAAGGTGTGAAAAATATGAAGAGCTTCAAAAGGTGTCAAATATATGAGGAGCATGAATCGGTCTTCAAATTAGGAGGAGCATGAAACGGTGTTTAATAACATGAAGAGCCTGGAAAGGTGTGAAAAATATGAAGAGCTTCAAAAGGTGTCAAAAATATGAGGAGCATGAAACGGTCTTAAAAATAGGAGGGGCATGAAGCGTTGATGGAAAACATGAAGAGACTGAAAAGGTTTGAAAAATATGAAGAGCTTCAAAAGGTGTCAAAAATATGAGGAGCATGAAACGGTCTGAAAAATAGTAGGAACATGAATCGGTATTCAAAAACATGAAGAGCCTGAAAAGGTGTGAAAAATATGAAGAGCTTCAAAACCTATCAAAAATATGAGGAACATGAAACGGTCTGAAAAATGGGAGGAGCATGAAGCGGTGTTGAAAAACATGAAGAGCCTGAAAAGGTGTGAAAAATAAGACAAGCTTCAAAAGGTTTCAGAAATATGAGGAGCATGAAACGGTCTGAAAAATAGGAGGAGCATGAAGCGGTTTTGAAAAACATAAAGAGCATGAAAAGGTTTGAAATATATTAAAGGCCTCAAAAGGTGTCAAAAATATGAGGAGCATGAAATGGTCTGAAAAATAGGAGGAGCATGAAACGGAATTCAAAAACATGAAGAGCATGAAATGGTGTGAAAAACATGAAGAGCTTCAAAAGGTGTCAAAAATATGAGGAGCATGAAACGGGCTGAATAATATGAGGAGCAAGAAACGGTGTTCAGAAACATGAAGAGCATGAAAAGGTGTGAAAAATATGAAGAGCTTAAAAAGGTGTCAAAAATATGAGGAGCATGAAACAGTCTGGAAAATAGGAGGAGTGTGAAGTGGTGTTCAAAAACATGAAGATCCTGAAAAGGTGTGAAAAATATGAAGAGCTTAAAAAGGTTTCAAAAATCTGAGGAGCATGAAAAGGTCTGAAGAATAGGAGGAGCATGAAGCGGTGCTGAAAAACATGAAGAACCTGGACAGGTTTGAAATATATGAAGAGTTTAAAAGGTGGGGAAAATATGAGGAGCATGAAACTGTCTGAAAAATCGGAGGAGCATGGAGCGGTGTTGAAAAACATGAGGAGCCTGCAAAGGAGTGAAAAATATGACGAGCTTCAAAACGTGTCAAAAATATGAGGAGCATGAAAAGGCCTAAGAAATAGGAGGAGCATGAAGCAGTGTTGAAAAACATGAACAGCATGAAAAGGTGTGAAAAATATGAAGAGCTTCAAAAGGTGTCAAATATATGAGGAGCATGAATCGGTCTTCAAATTAGGAGGAGCATGAAGTGGCCTTGAAAAACATGAAGAGCCTGAAAAGGTGTGAAAAATATGAAGAGCTTCAAAACCTATCAAAAATATGAGGAACATGAAACGGTCTGAAAAATAGGAGGAGCATGAAGCGGTGTTGAAAAACATGAAGAGCATGAAAAGGTGTGAAAAATATGAAGAGCTTCAAAATGTGTGAAAAATATAAGGAGCATGAAATGTTCTGAAAAATATGAGGAGCAAGAAAGGGTTTTCAAAAACATGAAGAGCCTGAAATGGTGTGAAAAATATGAAGAGCTTCAAAAGGTGTCAAAAATATGAGGAGCAGGAACGGTCTGAAAAATAGGAGGAGCATGAATCGGTCTGAAAAATAGGAGGAGCATGAAGCGGTGTTGAAAAACATGAAGAGCCTGAAAAAGTGTGAAAAATATGAAGAGCTTCAAAGGTGTCAAAAATATGAGTAGCATGAAACTGTCTGAAAAATAGGAGGAGCATGAATCGGTGTTGAAAAACATGAAGAGCCTGAAAAGGGGTGAAAAATATGAAGAGCTTCAAAACGTGTCAAAAATATGAGGAGCATGAAACGGTCTGAAAAATAGGAGGAGCATGAAGCTGTGTTGAAAAACATGAAGAGCATGAAAACGTGTGAAAAATATGAAGAGCTTCAAAAGGTGTCAAAATATGAGGAGCATGAAACGGTCTGAAATATACGAGGAGCGTGAAGTGGTGTTCAAAAACATGAAGAGCCTGAAAAGGTGTGAAAAATATGAAGAGGTTCAAAAGGTGTCAAATGTATGAGGAGGATGAAAAGGCCTAAGAAATAGGAGGAGCATGAAGCAGTGTTGAAAAACATGAACAGCATGAAAAGGTGTGAAAAATATGAAGAGCTTCAAAAGGTGTCAAATATATGAGGAGCATTAATCGGTCTTCAAATTAGGAGGAGCATGAAACGGTGTTTAATAACATGAAGAGCCTGGAAAGGTGTGAAAAATATGAAGAGCTTCAAAAGGTGTCAAAAATATGAGGAGCATGAAATGGTCTGAAAAATAGGAGGAGCATGAAACGGAATTCAAAAACATGAAGAGCCTGAAATGGTGTGAAAAACATGAAGAGCTTCAAAAGGTGTCAAAAATATGAGGAGCATGAAACGGGCTGAATAATATGAGGAGCAAGAAACGGTGTTCAGAAACATGAAGAGTCTGAAAATGTGTGAAAAATATGAAGAGCTTAAAAAGGTGTCAAAAATATGAGGAGCATGAAACAGTCTGGAAAATAGGAGGAGTGTGAAGTGGTGTTCAAAAACATGAAGATTCTGAAAAAGTGTGAAAAATATGAAGAGCTTAAAAAGGTGTCAAAAATCTGAGGAGCATGAAAAGGTCTGAAGAATAGGAGGAGCATGAAGCAGTGCTGAAAAACATGAAGAACCTGGACAGGTTTGAAATATATGAAGAGTTTAAAAGGTGGGAAAAATATGAGGAGCATGAAACTGTCTGAAAAATAGGAGGAGCATGGAGCGGTGTTGAAAAACATGAGGAGCCTGCAAAGGAGTGAAAAATATGACGAGCTTCAAAACGTGTCAAAAATATGAGGAGCATGAAAAGGCCTAAGAAATAGGAGGAGCATGAAGCAGTGTTGAAAAACATGAACAGCATGAAAAGGTGTGAAAAATATGAAGAGCTTCAAAAGGTGTCAAATATATGAGGAGCATGAATCGGTCTTCAAATTAGGAGGAGCATGAAACGGTGTTTAATAACATGAAGAGCCTGGAAAGGTGTGAAAAATATGAAGAGCTTCAAAAGGTGTCAAAAATATGAGGAGCATGAAACGGTCTTAAAAATAGGAGGGGCATGAAGCGTTGTTGGAAAACATGAAGAGACTGAAAAGGTTTGAAAAATATGAAGAGCTTCAAAAGGTGTCAAAAATATGAGGAGCATGAAACGGTCTGAAAAATAGTAGGAACATGAATCGGTATTCAAAAACATGAAGAGCCTGAAAAGGTGTGAAAAATATGAAGAGCTTCAAAACCTATCAAAAATATGAGGAACATGAAACGGTCTGAAAAATGGGAGGAGCATGAAGCGGTGTTGAAAAACATGAAGAGCCTGAAAAGGTGTGAAAAATAAGACAAGCTTCAAAAGGTTTCAGAAATATGAGGAGCATGAAACGGTCTGAAAAATAGGAGGAGCATGAAGCGGTTTTGAAAAACATAAAGAGCATGAAAAGGTTTGAAATATATTAAAGGCCTCAAAAGGTGTCAAAAATATGAGGAGCATGAAATGGTCTGAAAAATAGGAGGAGCATGAAACGGAATTCAAAAACATGAAGAGCCTGAAATGGTGTGAAAAACATGAAGAGCTTCAAAAGGTGTCAAAAATATGAGGAGCATGAAACGGGCTGAATAATATGAGGAGCAAGAAACGGTGTTCAGAAACATGAAGAGCATGAAAAGGTGTGAAAAATATGAAGAGCTTAAAAAGGTGTCAAAAATATGAGGAGCATGAAACAGTCTGGAAAATAGGAGGAGTGTGAAGTGGTGTTCAAAAACATGAAGATCCTGAAAAGGTGTGAAAAATATGAAGAGCTTAAAAAGGTTTCAAAAATCTGAGGAGCATGAAAAGGTCTGAAGAATAGGAGGAGCATGAAGCGGTGCTGAAAAACATGAAGAACATGGACAGGTTTGAAATATATGAAGAGTTTAAAGGGTGGGGAAAATATGAGGAGCATGAAACTGTCTGAAAAATAGGAGGAGCATGGAGCGGTGTTGAAAAACATGAGGAGCCTGCAAAGGAGTGAAAAATATGACGAGCTTCAAAACGTGTCAAAAATATGAGGAGCATGAAAAGGCCTAAGAAATAGGAGGAGCATGAAGCAGTGTTGAAAAACATGAACAGCATGAAAAGGTGTGAAAAATATGAAGAGCTTCAAAAGGTGTCAAATATATGAGGAGCATGAATCGGTCTTCAAATTAGGAGGAGCATGAAGTGGCCTTGAAAAACATGAAGAGCCTGAAAAGTTGTGAAAAATATGAAGAGCTTCACAAGGTGTGAAAAATAGGAGGAGCATGAAGCGGTGTTGAAAAACATGCAGAGCCTGAAAAGGTGTGAAAAATATGAAGAGCTTCAAAAGGTGTCAAAATATGAGGAGCATGAAACGGTCTGAAAAATAGGAGCATGAAGCGGTGTTGAAAAACATGAAGAGCCTGAAATGGTGTGAAAAACATGAAGAGCTTCAAAAGGTGTCAAAAATATGAGGAGCATGAAACGGGCTGAATAATATGAGGAGCAAGAAACGGTGTTCAGAAACATGAAGAGTCTGAAAATGTGTGAAAAATATGAAGAGCTTAAAAAGGTGTCAAAAATATGAGGAGCATGAAACAGTCTGGAAAATAGGAGGAGTGTGAAGTGGTGTTCAAAAACATGAAGATTCTGAAAAAGTGTGAAAAATATGAAGAGCTTAAAAAGGTGTCAAAAATCTGAGGAGCATGAAAAGGTCTGAAGAATAGGAGGAGCATGAAGCAGTGCTGAACAACATGAAGAACCTGGACAGGTTTGAAATATATGAAGAGTTTAAAAGGTGGGAAAAATATGAGGAGCATGAAACTGTCTGAAAAATAGGAGGAGCATGGAGCGGTGTTGAAAAACATGAGGAGCCTGCAAAGGAGTGAAAAATATGACGAGCTTCAAAACGTGTCAAAAATATGAGGAGCATGAAAAGGCCTAAGAAATAGGAGGAGCATGAAGCAGTGTTGAAAAACATGAACAGCATGAAAAGGTGTGAAAAATATGAAGAGCTTCAAAAGGTGTCAAATATATGAGGAGCATGAATCGGTCTTCAAATTAGGAGGAGCATGAAACGGTGTTTAATAACATGAAGAGCCTGGAAAGGTGTGAAAAATATGAAGAGCTTCAAAAGGTGTCAAAAATATGAGGAGCATGAAACGGTCTTAAAAATAGGAGGGGCATGAAGCGTTGTTGGAAAACATGAAGAGACTGAAAAGGTTTGAAAAATATGAAGAGCTTCAAAAGGTGTCAAAAATATGAGGAGCATGAAACGGTCTGAAAAATAGTAGGAACATGAATCGGTATTCAAAAACATGAAGAGCCTGAAAAGGTGTGAAAAATATGAAGAGCTTCAAAACCTATCAAAAATATGAGGAACATGAAACGGTCTGAAAAATGGGAGGAGCATGAAGCGGTGTTGAAAAACATGAAGAGCCTGAAAAGGTGTGAAAAATAAGACAAGCTTCAAAAGGTTTCAGAAATATGAGGAGCATGAAACGGTCTGAAAAATAGGAGGAGCATGAAGCGGTTTTGAAAAACATAAAGAGCATGAAAAGGTTTGAAATATATTAAAGGCCTCAAAAGGTGTCAAAAATATGAGGAGCATGAAATGGTCTGAAAAATAGGAGGAGCATGAAACGGAATTCAAAAACATGAAGAGCCTGAAATGGTGTGAAAAACATGAAGAGCTTCAAAAGGTGTCAAAAATATGAGGAGCATGAAACGGGCTGAATAATATGAGGAGCAAGAAACGGTGTTCAGAAACATGAAGAGCATGAAAAGGTGTGAAAAATATGAAGAGCTTAAAAAGGTGTCAAAAATATGAGGAGCATGAAACAGTCTGGAAAATAGGAGGAGTGTGAAGTGGTGTTCAAAAACATGAAGATCCTGAAAAGGTGTGAAAAATATGAAGAGCTTAAAAAGGTTTCAAAAATCTGAGGAGCATGAAAAGGTCTGAAGAATAGGAGGAGCATGAAGCGGTGCTGAAAAACATGAAGAACATGGACAGGTTTGAAATATATGAAGAGTTTAAAGGGTGGGGAAAATATGAGGAGCATGAAACTGTCTGAAAAATCGGAGGAGCATGGAGCGGTGTTGAAAAACATGAGGAGCCTGCAAAGGAGTGAAAAATATGACGAGCTTCAAAACGTGTCAAAAATATGAGGAGCATGAAAAGGCCTAAGAAATAGGAGGAGCATGAAGCAGTGTTGAAAAACATGAACAGCATGAAAAGGTGTGAAAAATATGAAGAGCTTCAAAAGGTGTCAAATATATGAGGAGCATGAATCGGTCTTCAAATTAGGAGGAGCATGAAGTGGCCTTGAAAAACATGAAGAGCCTGAAAAGTTGTGAAAAATATGAAGAGCTTCACAAGGTGTAAAAAATAGGAGGAGCATGAAGCGGTGTTGAAAAACATGCAGAGCCTGAAAAGGTGTGAAAAATATGAAGAGCTTCAAAAGGTGTCAAAATATGAGGAGCATGAAACGGTCTGAAAAATAGGAGCATGAAGCGGTGTTGAAAAACATGAAGAGCCTGAAATGGTGTGAAAAACATGAAGAGCTTCAAAAGGTGTCAAAAATATGAGGAGCATGAAACGGGCTGAATAATATGAGGAGCAAGAAACGGTGTTCAGAAACATGAAGAGTCTGAAAATGTGTGAAAAATATGAAGAGCTTAAAAAGGTGTCAAAAATATGAGGAGCATGAAACAGTCTGGAAAATAGGAGGAGTGTGAAGTGGTGTTCAAAAACATGAAGATTCTGAAAAAGTGTGAAAAATATGAAGAGCTTAAAAAGGTGTCAAAAATCTGAGGAGCATGAAAAGGTCTGAAGAATAGGAGGAGCATGAAGCAGTGCTGAACAACATGAAGAACCTGGACAGGTTTGAAATATATGAAGAGTTTAAAAGGTGGGAAAAATATGAGGAGCATGAAACTGTCTGAAAAATAGGAGGAGCATGGAGCGGTGTTGAAAAACATGAGGAGCCTGCAAAGGAGTGAAAAATATGACGAGCTTCAAAACGTGTCAAAAATATGAGGAGCATGAAAAGGCCTAAGAAATAGGAGGAGCATGAAGCAGTGTTGAAAAACATGAACAGCATGAAAAGGTGTGAAAAATATGAAGAGCTTCAAAAGGTGTCAAATATATGAGGAGCATGAATCGGTCTTCAAATTAGGAGGAGCATGAAACGGTGTTTAATAACATGAAGAGCCTGGAAAGGTGTGAAAAATATGAAGAGCTTCAAAAGGTGTCAAAAATATGAGGAGCATGAAACGGTCTTAAAAATAGGAGGGGCATGAAGCGTTGTTGGAAAACATGAAGAGACTGAAAAGGTTTGAAAAATATGAAGAGCTTCAAAAGGTGTCAAAAATATGAGGAGCATGAAACGGTCTGAAAAATAGTAGGAACATGAATCGGTATTCAAAAACATGAAGAGCCTGAAAAGGTGTGAAAAATATGAAGAGCTTCAAAACCTATCAAAAATATGAGGAACATGAAACGGTCTGAAAAATGGGAGGAGCATGAAGCGGTGTTGAAAAACATGAAGAGCCTGAAAAGGTGTGAAAAATAAGACAAGCTTCAAAAGGTTTCAGAAATATGAGGAGCATGAAACGGTCTGAAAAATAGGAGGAGCATGAAGCGGTTTTGAAAAACATAAAGAGCATGAAAAGGTTTGAAATATATTAAAGGCCTCAAAAGGTGTCAAAAATATGAGGAGCATGAAATGGTCTGAAAAATAGGAGGAGCATGAAACGGAATTCAAAAACATGAAGAGCCTGAAATGGTGTGAAAAACATGAAGAGCTTCAAAAGGTGTCAAAAATATGAGGAGCATGAAACGGGCTGAATAATATGAGGAGCAAGAAACGGTGTTCAGAAACATGAAGAGCATGAAAAGGTGTGAAAAATATGAAGAGCTTAAAAAGGTGTCAAAAATATGAGGAGCATGAAACAGTCTGGAAAATAGGAGGAGTGTGAAGTGGTGTTCAAAAACATGAAGATCCTGAAAAGGTGTGAAAAATATGAAGAGCTTAAAAAGGTTTCAAAAATCTGAGGAGCATGAAAAGGTCTGAAGAATAGGAGGAGCATGAAGCGGTGCTGAAAAACATGAAGAACCTGGACAGGTTTGAAATATATGAAGAGTTTAAAAGGTGGGGAAAATATGAGGAGCATGAAACTGTCTGAAAAATCGGAGGAGCATGGAGCGGTGTTGAAAAACATGAGGAGCCTGCAAAGGAGTGAAAAATATGACGAGCTTCAAAACGTGTCAAAAATATGAGGAGCATGAAAAGGCCTAAGAAATAGGAGGAGCATGAAGCAGTGTTGAAAAACATGAACAGCATGAAAAGGTGTGAAAAATATGAAGAGCTTCAAAAGGTGTCAAATATATGAGGAGCATGAATCGGTCTTCAAATTAGGAGGAGCATGAAGTGGCCTTGAAAAACATGAAGAGCCTGAAAAGTTGTGAAAAATATGAAGAGCTTCACAAGGTGTGAAAAATAGGAGGAGCATGAAGCGGTGTTGAAAAACATGCAGAGCCTGAAAAGGTGTGAAAAATATGAAGAGCTTCAAAAGGTGTCAAAATATGAGGAGCATGAAACGGTCTGAAAAATAGGAGCATGAAGCGGTGTTGAAAAACATGAAGAGCCTGAAATGGTGTGAAAAACATGAAGAGCTTCAAAAGGTGTCAACAATATGAGGAGCATGAAACGGGCTGAATAATATGAGGAGCAAGAAACGGTGTTCAGAAACATGAAGAGTCTGAAAATGTGTGAAAAATATGAAGAGCTTAAAAAGGTGTCAAAAATATGAGGAGCATGAAACAGTCTGGAAAATAGGAGGAGTGTGAAGTGGTGTTCAAAAACATGAAGATTCTGAAAAAGTGTGAAAAATATGAAGAGCTTAAAAAGGTGTCAAAAATCTGAGGAGCATGAAAAGGTCTGAAGAATAGGAGGAGCATGAAGCAGTGCTGAAAAACATGAAGAACCTGGACAGGTTTGAAATATATGAAGAGTTTAAAAGGTGGGAAAAATATGAGGAGCATGAAACTGTCTGAAAAATAGGAGGAGCATGGAGCGGTGTTGAAAAACATGAGGAGCCTGCAAAGGAGTGAAAAATATGACGAGCTTCAAAACGTGTCAAAAATATGAGGAGCATGAAAAGGCCTAAGAAATAGGAGGAGCATGAAGCAGTGTTGAAAAACATGAACAGCATGAAAAGGTGTGAAAAATATGAAGAGCTTCAAAAGGTGTCAAATATATGAGGAGCATGAATCGGTCTTCAAATTAGGAGGAGCATGAAACGGTGTTTAATAACATGAAGAGCCTGGAAAGTTGTGAAAAATATGAAGAGCTTCAAAAGGTGTCAAAAATATGAGGAGCATGAAACGGTCTTAAAAATAGGAGGGGCATGAAGCGTTGTTGGAAAACATGAAGAGACTGAAAAGGTTTGAAAAATATGAAGAGCTTCAAAAGGTGTCAAAAATATGAGGAGCATGAAACGGTCTGAAAAATAGTAGGAACATGAATCGGTATTCAAAAACATGAAGAGCCTGAAAAGGTGTGAAAAATATGAAGAGCTTCAAAACCTATCAAAAATATGAGGAACATGAAACGGTCTGAAAAATAGGAGGAGCATGAAGCGGTGTTGAAAAACATGAAGAGCATGAAAAGGTGTGAAAAATATGAAGAGCTTCAAAATGTGTGAAAAATATAAGGAGCATGAAACGTTCTGAAAAATATGAGGAGCAAGAAAGGGTTTTCAAAAACATGAAGAGCCTGAAATGGTGTGAAAAATATGAAGAGCTTCAAAAGGTGTCAAAAATATGAGGAGCAGGAACGGTCTGAAAAATAGGAGGAGCATGAATCGGTCTGAAAAATAGGAGGAGCATGAAGCGGTGTTGAAAAACATGAAGAGCCTGAAAAAGTGTGAAAAATATGAAGAGCTTCAAAGGTGTCAAAAATATGAGTAGCATGAAACTGTCTGAAAAATAGGAGGAGCATGAATCGGTGTTGAAAAACATGAAGAGCCTGAAAAGGGGTGAAAAATATGAAGAGCTTCAAAACGTGTCAAAAATATGAGGAGCATGAAACGGTCTGAAAAATAGGAGGAGCATGAAGCTGTGTTGAAAAACATGAAGAGCATGAAAACGTGTGAAAAATATGAAGAGCTTCAAAAGGTGTCAAAATATGAGGAGCATGAAACGGTCTGAAATATACGAGGAGCGTGAAGTGGTGTTCAAAAACATGAAGAGCCTGAAAAGGTGTGAAAAATATGAAGAGGTTCAAAAGGTGTCAAATGTATGAGGAGGATGAAACGGTTTGAAAAATAGGAGGAGCATGAAGCGGTGTTGAAAAACATGAAGAACCTGAAAAGGTTTGAAAAATATGAAGAGTTTCAAAAGGTGTCAAAAATATGAGGAGCATGAAACTGTCTGAAAAATAGGAGGAGCATGAAGCGGTGTTGAAAAATATGAAGAGCCTGAAAAGGTGTGAAAATTATGATGAATTTCAAAACGTGTTAAAAATATGAGGAGCATGAAACGGCCTGAAAAATAGGAGGAGCATGAAGCGGTGTTGAAAAACATGAAAAGCCTGAAAAGGTGTGAAATATATGAAGAGCTTAAAAAGGTGTCAAAAATATTAGGAGCATGAAACGGTCTGAAAAATAGGAGGAGCATGAAGTGATGTTGAAAAATCATGAAGGGCCTGAAAAGTTGTGAAAAATATGAAGAGCTTCAAAAGGTGTCAAAAATATGAGGAGCATGAAACGGCCTCAAAAATGGGAGGAGCATGAAGCGGTGTTGAAAAACATGAAGAGCCTGAAAAGGTGTGAAAAATAAGACAAGCTTCAAAAAGTTTCAGAAATATAAGGAGCATGAAACGGTCTGAAATATAGGAGGAGCATGAAGCGGTTTTGAAAAACATAAAGAGCCTGAAAAGGTTTGAAATATATTAAAGGCCTCAAAAGGTGTCAAAAATATGAGGAGCATGAAACGGGCTGAATAATATGAGGAGAAAGAAACGGTGTTCAGAAACATGAAGAGTCTGAAAATGTGTGAAAAATATGAAGAGCTTAAAAAGGTGTCAAAAATATGAGGAGCATGAAACAGTCTGGAAAATAGGAGGAGTGTGAAGTGGTGTTCAAAAACATGAAGTTCCTGAAATGGTGTGAAAAACATGAAGAGCTTAAAAAGGTGTCAAAAATCTGAGGAGCATGATACGGTCCGAAAAATAGGAGGAGCATGAAACGGTCTGAAAAATAGGAGGAGCATGAAACGGTGATCAAAAACATGAAGAGCCTGAAAAGGTGTGAAAAATATGAAGAGCTGCAAAAGGTGTGAAAAATATGAAGAGCTACAAAAGGTGTGAAAGATATGTGGAACACGAAACGTTCTGAAAAATAGGAGGAGCATGAAACGGTGATCAAAAACATGAAGAGCCTGAAAAGGGGTGAAAAATATGAAGAGTTTCAAAAGGTATCAAAAATATGAAGAGCATGAAATTGTCTGAAAAATAGGAGGAGCATGAAGCGGTGTTCAAAAACATGAAGAGCATGAAAAGGTGTGAAAAATATGAAGAGCTTCAAAATGTTTTAAAAATATGAGGAGCATGAAACGGTCTGAAATATATGAGGAGCATTAAATGGTGTTGACAAAGATGAAGAGCTTGAAAAGGTGTGAAAAATATGAAGAGCTTTAAAGGGTGTGAAAAATATGAAGAGCTTCAAAAGTTGTCAAATATATGAGGAGCTTGAAACGATGAAATATAGGAGGAGCATGAAACGGTGTTGAAAAACATGAAGAGCATGAAAACGTGTGAAAAATATGAAGAGCTTCAAAAGGTGTCAGTAATATGAGGAGCTTGATACGGTGAAATATAGGAGGAGCGTGAAGTGGTGTTGAAAAGCATGCAGAGCCTGCAAAGCTGTGAAAAATATGAGGAGCATGAAACAGTGTTGAAAAACATGAGGAGCATGAAATCGTCTGAAAAATAGGAGGAGAAGGAAACGGTGTTGAAAACATGAAGAGCCTGAAAAGGAGTGAAAAATATGAAGAGCTTCAAAAGGTGTGAAAAGTATGAGGAGCATGATACGGTCTGAAATATAGGAGGAGCCTGAAACGGTGTTCAAAAACATGAAGACCCTGAAAGGGGTGAAAAATATGAAGAGCTTCCAAAGGTGTGACAAATATGAAGAGCTTCAAAAGGTGTCAAAAATAAGAGGAGCATGAAACGGTCTGAAAAATAGGAGGAGCATGAAGCTGTGTTGAAAAACATGAAGAGTCTGAAAAGGTGTGAAAAATAAGACAAGCTTCAAAAGCTTTCAGAAATAAGAGGAGCATGAAACGGTCTGAAAAATAGGAGGAGCATGAAGTGATGTTGAAAAATCATGAAGGGCCTGAAAAGTTGTGAAAAATATGAAGAACTTCAAAAGGTGTCAAATATATGAGGAGCATGAAGCGGTGTTGAAAAACATGAAGAGCATGAAAAGGTGTGAAAAATATGAAGAGCTTCAAAATGTGTCAAAAATATGAGGAGCATGAAACGGCCTGAAAAATGGGAGGAGCATGAAGCGGTGTTGAAAAACATGAAGAGCCTGAAAAGGTGTGAAAAATAAGACAAGCTTCAAAAGGTTTCAGAAATATGAGGAGCATGAAACGGTCTGAAAAATAGGAGGAGCATGAAGCGGTTTTGAAAAACATAAAGAGCCTGAAAAGGTTTGAAATATATTAAAGGCCTCAAAAGGTGTCAAAAATATGAGGAGCATGAAATGGTCTGAAAAATAGGAGGAGCATGAAACGGAATTCAAAAACATGAAGAGCCTGAAATGGTGTGAAAAACATGAAGAGCTTCAAAAGGTGTCAAAAATATGAGGAGCATGAAACGGGCTGAATAATATGAGGAGCATGAAACGGTGATCAAAAACATGAAGAGCCTGAAAAGGGGTGAAAAATATGAAGAGTTTCAAAAGGTATCAAAAATATGAAGAGCATGAAATTGTCAGAAAAATAGGAGGAGCATGAAACCGTGTTCAAAAACATGAAGAGCCTGAAAAGGTGTGAAAAATATGAAGAGCTTAAAAAGGTGTCAAAAATATGAGGAGCATGAAACAGTCTGGAAAATAGGAGGAGTGTGAAGTGGTGTTCAAAAACATGAAGATCCTGAAAAGGTGTGAAAAATATGAAGAGCTTAAAAAGGTGTCAAAAATCTGAGGAGCATGAAAAGGAATGAAGAATAGGAGGAGCATGAAGCGGTGCTGAAAAACATGAAGAACCTGGACAGGTTTGAAATATATGAAGAGTTTAAAAGGTGTGAAAAATATGAGGAGCATGAAACTGTCTGAAAAATCGGAGGAGCATGGCGCGGTGTTGAAAAACATGAGGAGCCTGCAAAGGAGTGAAAAATATGACGAGCTTCAAAACGTGTCAAAAATATGAGGAGCATGAAAAGGCCTAAGAAATAGGAGGAGCATGAAGCAGTGTTGAAAAACATGAACAGCATGAAAAGGTGTGAAAAATATGAAGAGCTTCAAAAGTTGTCAAAATATGAGGAGCATGAAACGGTCTGAAAAATAGGAGGAGCATGAAGTGGCCTTGAAAAACATGTAGAGCCTGAAAAGTTGTGAAAAATATGAAGAGCATCACAAGGTGTGAAAAATAGGAGGAGCATGAAGCGGTGTTGAAAAACATGAAGAGCATGAAAAGGTGTGAAAAATATGAAGAGCTTCAAAAGGTGTCAAAATATGAGGAGCATGAAACGGTCTGAAAAATAGGAGCATGAAGCGGTGTTGAAAAACATGAAGAGCCTGAAATGGTGTGAAAAACATGAAGAGCTTCAAAAGGTGTCAAAAATATGAGGAGCATGAAACTGTCTCAAAAATAGGAGGAGCATGAAGCTGTGTTGAAAAACATGAAGAGCATGAAAACGTGTGAAAAATATGAAGAGCTTCAAAAGGTGTCAAAATATGAGGAGCATGAAACGGTCTGAAATATACGAGGAGCGTGAAGTGGGGTTCAAAAACATGAAGAGCCTGAAAAGGTGTGAAAAATATGAAGAGGTTCAAAAGGTGTCAAACGTATGAGGAGGATGACACGGTTTGAAAAATAGGAGGAGCATGAAGCGGTGTTGAAAAACATGAAGAACCTGAAAAGGTTTGAAAAATATGAAGAGTTTCAAAAGGTGTCAAAAATATGAGGAGCATGAAACTGTCTGAAAAATAGGAGGAGCATGAAGCGGTGTTGAAAAATATGAAGAGCCTGAAAAGGTGTGAAAATTATGATGAATTTCAAAACGTGTTAAAAATATGAGGAGCATGAAACGGCCTGAAAAATAGGAGGAGCATGAAGCGGTGTTGAAAAACATGAAAAGCCTGAAAAGGTGTGAAATATATGAAGAGCTTAAAAAGGTGTCAAAAATATTAGGAGCATGAAACGGCCTGAAAAATGGGAGGAGCATGAAGTGATGTTGAAAAATCATGAAGGGCCTGAAAAGTTGTGAAAAATATGAAGAGCTTCAAAAGGTGTCAAAAATATGAGGAGCATGAAACGGCCTGAAAAATGGGAGGAGCATGAAGCGGTGTTGAAAAACATGAAGAGCCTGAAAAGGTGTGAAAAATAAGACAAGCTTCAAAAGGTTTCAGAAATATAAGGAGCATGAAACGGTCTGAAAAATAGGAGGAGCATGAAGCGGTTTTGAAAAACATAAAGAGCCTGAAAAGGGTTGAAATATATTAAAGGCCTCAAAAGGTGTCAGAAATATGAGGAGCATGAAACGGGCTGAATAATATGAGGAGCAAGAAACGGTGTTCAGAAACATGAAGAGTCTGAAAATGTGTGAAAAATATGAAGAGCTTAAAAAGGTGTCAAAAATATGAGGAGCATGAAACAGTCTGGAAAATAGGAGGAGTGTGAAGTGGTGTTCAAAAACATGAAGTTCCTGAAAAGGTGTGAAAAATATGAAGAGCTTAAAAAGGTGTCAAAAATCTGAGGAGCATGAAACGGTCTGACAAATAGGAGGAGCATGAAACGGTCTGAAAAATAGGAGGAGCATGAAACGGTGATCAAAAACATGAAGAGCCTGAAAAGGTGTGAAAAATATGAAGAGCTGCAAAAGGTGTGAAAAATATGAAGAGCTGCAAAAGCTGTGAAAAATATGTGGAACATGAAACGTTCTGAAAAATAGGAGGAGCATGAAACGGTGATCAAAAACATGAAGAGCCTTAAAAGGGGTGAAAAATATGAAGAGTTTCAAAAGGTATCAAAAATATGAAGAGCTTGAAATTATCTGAAAAATAGGAGGAGCATGAACCGGTGTTCAAAAACATGAAGAGCATGAAAAGGTGTGAAAAATATGAAGAGCTTCAAAAGGTTTTAAAATTATGAGGAGCATGAAACGGTCTGAAATATATGAGGAGCATTAAATGGTGTTGACAAAGATGAAGAGCTTGAAAAGGTGTGAAAAATATGAAGAGCTTTAAAGGGCGTGAAAAATATGAAGAGCTTCAAAAGTTGTCAAATATATGAGGAGCTTGAAACGATGAAATATAGGAGGAGCATGAAACGGTGTTGAAAAACATGAAGAGCATGAAAACGTGTGAAAAATATGAAGAGCTTCAAAAGGTGTCAATAATATGAGGAGCTTGATACGGTGAAATATAGGAGGAGCGTGAAGTGGTGTTGAAAAACATGAAGAGCCTGAAATGGTGTGAAAAACATGAAGAGCTTCAAAAGGTGTCAAACATATGAGGAGCATGAAACGGGCTGAATAATATTAGGAGCAAGAAACGGTGTTCAGAAACATGAAGAGCCTGAAAAGGTGTGAAAAATATGAAGAGCTTAAAAAGGTGTCAAAAATATGAGGAGCATGAAACAGTCTGGAAAATAGGAGGAGTGTGAAGTGGTGTTCAAAAACATGAAGATCCTGAAAAGGTGTGAAAAATATGAAGAGCTTAAAAAGGTGTCAAAAATCTGAGGAGCATGAAAAGGAATGAAGAATAGGAGGAGCATGAAGCGGTGCTGAAAAACATGAAGAACCTGGACAGGTTTGAAATATATGAAGAGTTTAAAAGGTGTGAAAAATATGAGGAGCATGAAACGGACTGAATAATATGAGGAGCATGAAACGGTGATCAAAAACATGAAGAGCCTGAAAAGGGGTGAAAAATATGAAGAGTTTCAAAAGGTATCAAAAATATGAAGAGCATGAAATTGTCAGAAAAATAGGAGGAGCATGAAACCGTGTTCAAAAACATGAAGAGCCTGAAAAGGTGTGAAAAATATGAAGAGCTTAAAAAGGTGTCAAAAATATGAGGAGCATGAAACAGTCTGGAAAATAGGAGGAGTGTGAAGTGGTGTTCAAAAACATGAAGATCCTGAAAAGGTGTGAAAAATATGAAGAGCTTAAAAAGGTGTCAAAAATCTGAGGAGCATGAAAAGGAATGAAGAATAGGAGGAGCATGAAGCGGTGCTGAAAAACATGAAGAACCTGGACAGGTTTGAAATATATGAAGAGTTTAAAAGGTGTGAAAAATATGAGGAGCATGAAACTGTCTGAAAAATCGGAGGAGCATGGCGCGGTGTTGAAAAACATGAGGAGCCTGCAAAGGAGTGAAAAATATGACGAGCTTCAAAACGTGTCAAAAATATGAGGAGCATGAAAAGGCCTAAGAAATAGGAGGAGCATGAAGCAGTGTTGAAAAACATGAACAGCATGAAAAGGTGTGAAAAATATGAAGAGCTTCAAAAGTTGTCAAAATATGAGGAGCATGAAACGGTCTGAAAAATAGGAGGAGCATGAAGTGGCCTTGAAAAACATGTAGAGCCTGAAAAGTTGTGAAAAATATGAAGAGCATCACAAGGTGTGAAAAATAGGAGGAGCATGAAGCGGTGTTGAAAAACATGAAGAGCATGAAAAGGTGTGAAAAATATGAAGAGCTTCAAAAGGTGTCAAAATATGAGGAGCATGAAACGGTCTGAAAAATAGGAGCATGAAGCGGTGTTGAAAAACATGAAGAGCCTGAAATGGTGTGAAAAACATGAAGAGCTTCAAAAGGTGTCAAAAATATGAGGAGCATGAAACTGTCTCAAAAATAGGAGGAGCATGAAGCTGTGTTGAAAAACATGAAGAGCATGAAAACGTGTGAAAAATATGAAGAGCTTCAAAAGGTGTCAAAATATGAGGAGCATGAAACGGTCTGAAATATACGAGGAGCGTGAAGTGGGGTTCAAAAACATGAAGAGCCTGAAAAGGTGTGAAAAATATGAAGAGGTTCAAAAGGTGTCAAACGTATGAGGAGGATGACACGGTTTGAAAAATAGGAGGAGCATGAAGCGGTGTTGAAAAACATGAAGAACCTGAAAAGGTTTGAAAAATATGAAGAGTTTCAAAAGGTGTCAAAAATATGAGGAGCATGAAACTGTCTGAAAAATAGGAGGAGCATGAAGCGGTGTTGAAAAATATGAAGAGCCTGAAAAGGTGTGAAAATTATGATGAATTTCAAAACGTGTTAAAAATATGAGGAGCATGAAACGGCCTGAAAAATAGGAGGAGCATGAAGCGGTGTTGAAAAACATGAAAAGCCTGAAAAGGTGTGAAATATATGAAGAGCTTAAAAAGGTGTCAAAAATATTAGGAGCATGAAACGGCCTGAAAAATGGGAGGAGCATGAAGTGATGTTGAAAAATCATGAAGGGCCTGAAAAGTTGTGAAAAATATGAAGAGCTTCAAAAGGTGTCAAAAATATGAGGAGCATGAAAAGGCCTGAAAAATGGGAGGAGCATGAAGCGGTGTTGAAAAACATGAAGAGCCTGAAAAGGTGTGAAAAATAAGACAAGCTTCAAAAGGTTTCAGAAATATAAGGAGCATGAAACGGTCTGAAAAATAGGAGGAGCATGAAGCGGTTTTGAAAAAAAAAAGAGCCTGAAAAGGGTTGAAATATATTAAAGGCCTCAAAAGGTGTCAGAAATATGAGGAGCATGAAACGGGCTGAATAATATGAGGAGCAAGAAACGGTGTTCAGAAACATGAAGAGTCTGAAAATGTGTGAAAAATATGAAGAGCTTAAAAAGGTGTCAAAAATATGAGGAGCATGAAACAGTCTGGAAAATAGGAGGAGTGTGAAGTGGTGTTCAAAAACATGAAGTTCCTGAAAAGGTGTGAAAAATATGAAGAGCTTAAAAAGGTGTCAAAAATCTGAGGAGCATGAAACGGTCTGAAAAATAGGAGGAGCATGAAACGGTCTGAAAAATAGGAGGAGCATGAAACGGTGATCAAAAACATGAAGAGCCTGAAAAGGTGTGAAAAATATGAAGAGCTGCAAAAGGTGTGAAAAATATGAAGAGCTGCAAAAGCTGTGAAAAATATGTGGAACATGAAACGTTCTGAAAAATAGGAGGAGCATGAAACGGTGATCAAAAACATGAAGAGCCTTAAAAGGGGTGAAAAATATGAAGAGTTTCAAAAGGTATCAAAAATATGAAGAGCTTGAAATTATCTGAAAAATAGGAGGAGCATGAAGCGGTGTTCAAAAACATGAAGAGCATGAAAAGGTGTGAAAAATATGAAGAGCTTCAAAAGGTTTTAAAAATATGAGGAGCATGAAACGGTCTGAAATATATGAGGAGCATTAAATGGTGTTGACAAAGATGAAGAGCTTGAAAAGGTGTGAAAAATATGAAGAGCTTTAAAGGGCGTGAAAAATATGAAGAGCTTCAAAAGTTGTCAAATATATGAGGAGCTTGAAACGATGAAATATAGGAGGAGCATGAAACGGTGTTGAAAAACATGAAGAGCATGAAAACGTGTGAAAAATATGAAGAGCTTCAAAAGTTGTCAAAATATGAGGAGCATGAAACGGTCAGAAAAATAGGAGGAGCATGAAGTGGCCTTGAAAAACATGTAGAGCCTGAAAAGTTGTGAAAAATATGAAGAGCTTCACAAGGTGTGAAAAATAGGAGGAGCTTGAAGCAGTGTTGAAAAACATGCAGAGCCTGTAAAGGTGTGAAAAATATGAAGAGCTTCAAAAGGTGTCAAAATATGAGGAGCATGAAACGGTCTGAAAAATAGGAGCATGAAGCGGTGTTGAAAAACATGAAGAGCCTGAAATGGTGTGAAAAACATGAAGAGCTTCATAAGGTGTCAAAAATATGAGGAGCATGAAACGGGCTGAATAATATGAGGAGCAAGAAACGGTGTTCAGAAACATGAAGAGTCTGAAAATGTGTGAAAAATATGAAGAGCTTAAAAAGGTGTCAAAAATATGAGGAGCATGAAACAGTCTGGAAAATAGGAGGAGTGTGAAGTGGTGTTCAAAAACATGAAGAGCCTGAAAAGGGGTGAAAAATATGAAGAGTTTAAAAAGGTGTCAAAAATCTGAGGAGCATGAAAAGGTCTGAAGAATAGGAGGAGCATGAAGCGGTGCTGAAAAACATGAAGAACCTGGACAGGTTTGAAATATATGAAGAGTTTAAAAGGTGTGAAAAATATGAGGAGCATGAAACTGTCTGAAAAATAGGAGGAGCATGGAGCGGTGTTGAAAAACATGAGGAGCCTGCAAAGGAGTGAAAAATATGACGAGCTTCAAAACGTGTCAAAAATATGAGGAGCATAAAACGGTCTGAAAATTAGGAGGAGCATGAATCGGTCTGAAAAATAGGAGGAGCATGAAGCGGTGTTGAAAAACATGAAGAGCCTGAAAGAGTGTGAAAAATATGAAGAGCTTCAGAGGTGTCAAAAATATGAGTAGCATGAAACTGTCTGAAAAATAGGAGGAGCATGAATCGGTGTTGAAAAACATGAAGAGCCTGAAAAGGGGTGAAAAATATGAAGAGCTTCAAAACGTGTCAAAAATATGAGGAGCATGAAACGGTCTGAAAAATAGGAGGAGCATGAAGCTGTGTTGAAAAACATGAAGAGCCTGAAAAGGGGTGAAAAATATGAAGAGTTTAAAAAGGTGTCAAAAATCTGAGGAGCATGAAAAGGTCTGAAGAATAGGAGGAGCATGAAGCGGTGCTGAAAAACATGAAGAACCTGGACAGGTTTGAAATATATGAAGAGTTTAAAAGGTGTGAAAAATATGAGGAGCATGAAACTGTCTGAAAAATAGGAGGAGCATGGAGCGGTGTTGAAAAACATGAGGAGCCTGCAAAGGAGTGAAAAATATGACGAGCTTCAAAACGTGTCAAAAATATGAGGAGCATGAAAAGGCCTAAGAATTAGGAGGAGCATGAAGCAGTGTTGAAAAACATGAACAGCATGAAAAGGTGTGAAAAATATGAAGAGCTTCAAAAGGTGTCAAATATATGAGGAGGATGAATCGGTCTTCAAATTAAGAGGAGCATGAAACGGTGTTTAATAACATGAAGAGCCTGGAAAGGTGTGAAAAATATGAAGAGCTTCAAAAGGTGTCAAAAATATGAGGAGCATGAAACGGTCTTAAAAATAGGAGGGGCATGAAGCGTTGTTGGAAAACATGAAGAGACTGAAAAGGTTTGAAAAATATGAAGAGCTTCAAAAGGTGTCAAAAATATGAGGAGCATGAAACGGTCTGAAAAATAGTAGGAACATGAATCGGTATTCAAAAACAGGAAGCGCCTGAAAAGGTGTGAAAAATATGAAGGGCTTCAAAAGGTGTCAAAAATATGAGGAGCATGAAACGGTCTGAAAAATAGGAGGAGCATGAAGCGGTGTTGAAAAACATGAAGAGCATGAAAAGGTGTGAAAAATATGAAGAGCTTCAAAATGTGTCAAAAATATAAGGAGCATGAAACGTTCTGAAAAATACGAGGAGCAAGAAAGGGTTTTCAAAAACATAAAGAGCCTGAAATGGTGTGAAAAATATGAAGAGCTTCAAAAGGTGTCAAAAATATGAGGAGCATGAAACGGTCTGAAAAATAGGAGGAGCATGAATCGGTCTGAAAAATAGGAGGAGCATGAAGCGGTGTTGAAAAACATGAAGAGCCTGAAAAAGTGTGAAAAATATGAAGAGCTTCAAAGGTGTCAAAAATATGAGTAGCATGAAACTGTCTGAAAAATAGGAGGAGCATGAATCGGTGTTGAAAAACATGAAGAGCCTGAAAAGGGGTGAAAAATATGAAGAGCTTCAAAACGTGTCAAAAATATGAGGAGCATGAAACGGTCTGAAAAATAGGAGGAGCATGAAGCTGTGTTGAAAAACATGAAGAGCCTGAAAAGGGGTGAAAAATATGAAGAGCTTCAAAACGTGTCAAAAATATGAGGAGCATGAAACTGTCTGAAAAATAGGAGGAGCATGAATCGGTGTTGAAAAACATGAAGAGCTTGAAAAGGGGTGAAAAATATGAAGAGCTTCAAAACGTGTCAAAAATATGAGGAGCATGAAACGGTCTGAAAAATAGGAGGAGCATGAAGCTGTGTTGAAAAACATGAAGAGCATGAAAAAGTGTGAAAAATATGAAGAGCTTCAAAAGGTGTCAAAATATGAGGAGCATGAAACGGTCTGAAATATACGAGGAGCGTGAAGTGGTGTTCAAAAACATGAAGAGCCTGAAAAGGTGTGAAAAATATGAAGAGGTTCAAAAGGTGTCAAATGTATGAGGAGGATGAAACGGTTTGAAAAATAGGAGGAGCATGAAGCGGTGTTGAAAAACATGAAGAACCTGAAAAGGTTTGAAAAATATGAAGAGTTTCAAAAGGTGTCAAAAATATGAGGAGCATGAAACTATCTGAAAAATAGGAGGAGCATGAAGCGGTGTTGAAAAATATGAAGATCCTGAAAAGGTGTGAAAATTATGATGAATTTCAAAACGTGTTAAAAATATGAGGAGCATGAAACGGCCTGAAAAATAGGAGGAGCATGAAGCGGTGTTGAAAAACATGAAAAGCCTGAAAAGGTGTGAAATATACGAAGAACTTCAAAAGGTGTCAAAAATATTAGGAGCATGAAACGGTCTGAAAAATAGGAGGAGCATGAAGTGATGTTAAAAAATCATGAAGGGCCTGAAAAGTTGTGAAAAATATGAAGAACTTCAAAAGGTGTCAAATATATGAGGAGCATGAAGCGGTGTTGAAAAACATGAAGAGCATGAAAAGTTGTGAAAAATATGAAGAGCTTAAAAAGGTGTCAAATATATGAGGAGCATGAAACAGTCTGGAAAATAGGAGGAGTGTGAAGTGGTCTTCAAAAACATGAATATCCTGAAACGGTGTGAAAAATATGAAGAGCTTAAAAAGGTGTCAAAAATCTGAGGAGCATGAAAAGGTCTGAAGAATAGGAGGAGCATGAAGTGGTGCTGAAAAACATGAAGAACCTGGACAGGTTTGAAATATATGAAGAGTTTTAAAGGTGTGAAAAATATGAGGAGCATGAAACTGTCTGAAAAATAGGAGGAGCATGGAGCGGTGTTGAAAAACATGAGGAGCCTGCAAAGGAGTGAAAAATATGACGAGCTTCAAAACGTGTCAAAAATATGAGGAGCATGAAAAGGCCTAAGAAATAGGAGGAGCATGAAGCAGTGTTGAAAATCATGAACAGCATGAAAAGGTGTGAAAAATATGAAGAGCTTCAAAAGGTGTCAAATATATGAGGAGCATGAATCGGTCTTCAAATTAGGAGGAGAATGAAACGGTGTTTAATAACATGAAGAGCCTGGAAAGGTGTGAAAAATATGAAGAGCTTCAAAAGGTGTCAAAAATATGAGGAGCATGAAACGGTCTTAAAAATATGAGGAGCAAGAAAGGGTTTTCAAAAACATGAAGAGCCTGAAAAGGTGTCAAAAATATGAGGAGCATGAAACGGTCTGAAAAATAGTAGGAACATGAATCGGTATTCAAAAACATGAAGAGCCTGAAAAGGTGTGAAAAATATTAAGAGCTTCAAAACCTATCAAAAATATGAGGAACATGAAACGGTCTGAAAAATAGGAGGAGCATGAAGCGGTGTTGAAAAACATGAAGAGCATGAAAAGGTGTGAAATATATGAAGAGCTTCAAAAGCTGTCAAAAATATGTGGAACATTAAACGGTCTGAAAAATATGAAGAGCATGAAGTGGTTTTCAAAAACATGAAGAGCCTGAAAAGGTGTGAAAAATAGGAAGAGCTTCAAAAGGTGTCAATAATATGAGGAACATGAAACGTTCTGAAAAATATGAGGAGCATGAAGCTGTGTTGAAAATCAGGAAGAGCCTGAAAATTTTGAAATATATGAAGAGCTTCAAAAGGTGTCAAAATATGAGGAGCATGAAACGGTCTGAAAAATAGGAGGAGCATGAAACGGTGTTGAAAAACATGAAGAGCCTGAAAAGGTGTGAAAAATATGAAGAGCTTCAAGGGGTGTCAAAAATATGAGGAGCATGAAACGGTCTGAAAATTAGGAGGAGCAATCAACGGTTTTCAAAAACATGAAGAGCCTGAAAAGGTGTGAAAAATATGAAGAGCTTCAAAAAGTGTCAAAAATATGAGGATAATGAAACGGTCTGAAAAACAGGAGGAGCGTGAAACTGTGTTCAAAAACATGAAGAGCCTGAAAAGATGTGAAAAATATGTAGAGCTTCAAAAGGTGTCAATAATATGAGGAGCATGAAACGGTCTGAAAAATAGGAGGAGAATGAAACGGTGTTGAAAAACATGAAGAGGCTGAAAAGTGGTGAAAAATATGAAGAGCTTCAAAAGGTGTCAAACATATGAGGAGCATGAAACGGTCTGAAAAATAGGAGCAGCATGAAGCGGTGTTGAAAATCAGGAGGAGCCTGAAAAGTTTTGAAATATATGAAGAGCTTCAAAACGTGTCAAAAATATGAGGAGCATGAAAAGGTCTGAAATATAGGAGGAGCATGAAACGGTCTGAAAAATAGGAGGAGCATGACACAGTTTAGAAAACCATGAAGATCTTCAAAAAGTGTCAAAAATATGAGGAGCATGAAATGGTCTGAAAAATAGAAGGAGCATGAAATGGTGTTGAAAAACATGAAGAGCTTCAAAATGTGTCAAAAATATGAGGAGCATGAAACGGTCTGAAAAATATGAGGAGCATGAAACGGTCTGTAAAATAGGAGGAGCAAGAAACGGTGTTGAAAAATATGAAGGGCCTTAAAAGGTTTGAGAAAATATGAAGAGATTCAAAAGATTTCAATTATGTGAGGAGCATGAAACCGTCTGAAAAATATGAGGAGCACGAAACTGTATGAAAAATAGGAGGAAAATGAATCGGTGTTGAAAAACATGAAGAGCATGGAAAGGTGTGAAAAATATGAAGAGCTTCAAAAGCTTTAAAAAATATGAGGAGCATGAAATGGTTTTAAAAATATGAGGAGTATGAAACGGTCTGAAAAATAGGAGGAGAATGAAACGGTCTGAAAAATAGGAGGAGCATGAAACGGTGTTAAAAAATATGAAGAGCATGAAAATGTGTGAAAAATATGAAGATCTTCAAAAGGAGTCATATATATGAAGAGCATGAAACGTTCTGAAATATAGGAGGAGCATGAAGCACTGTTGAAAAACATGAAGAGCCTTAAAAGGTGTGAAAAATACAAAGAGCTTCAAAAGGTGTCTAAAATATCAGTAGCATGAAACTTATGAAAAATAGGAAGAGCATGAAGCGGTGTTCAAAAAGAAGAAGAGCCTGAAAAGGTCTGAAAAATATGAAGAGCTTCAAAATATTTGAAAAATATGAGGAGCATGAACCGGTGTGAAAAATAGGAGGAGCATGAAACAGTGTTCAAAACCACAAAGAGCCTTAAAAGGTGTGAAAAATAAGAAGGGCTTCAAATCGTGTCAAAAATATGAGGAGAAGGAAACGGTCTGAAAAATTAGAGGAGCATGAAGCAGTGTTGAAAAACATGAAGAGCCTGAAAAGGTGTGAAAAATAGGAAGAGCTTCAAAACGTGTCAATAATATGAGGAACATGAAACGTTCTGAAAAATATGAGGAGCATGAAGCTGTGTTGAAAATCAGGAAGAGCTTGAAAATTTTGAAATATATGAAGAGCTTCAAAACGTGTCAAAATATGAGCAGCATGAAATGGTCTGAAAAATAGAAGGAGCATGAAACGGTGTTGAAAAACATGAAGAGCTTCAAAATGTGTCAAAAATATGAGGAGCATGAAACGGTCTGAAAAATATGAGGAGCATGAAACGGTCTGTAAAATAGGAGGAGCAAGAAACGGTGTTGAAAAATATGAAGGGCCTTAAAAGGTTTGAAAAAATATGAAGAGATTCAAAATATTTCAATTATGTGAAGAGCATGAAACCGTCTGAAAAATATGAGGAGCACGAAACTGTCTGAAAAATAGGAGGAAAATGAATCGGTGTTGAAAAACATGAAGAGCATGGAAAGGTGTGAAAAATATGAACAGCTTCAAAAGGTGTCAAATATATAGAGGGTGAAACGGTCTGAAAAATATGAGGAGCAAGAAACTGTTTTCAAAAACATGAAGAGACTCAAAAGGTGTGAAAAATGTGAAGAGCTTCAAACTGTGTCAAAAATATGAGGAGCATGAAACGGTCTGAAACATAGGAGGAGCATGAAGTGTTGTTGAAAAACATGAAGAGCCTGAAAAAGGTGTGAAACATATGAGGAGCATGATACGGTCTGAAAAATAGGAGGAGCATGAAGCGGTGTTGAAAAATATGAAGAGCCTGAAAACGTGTGAAAAATATGAAGAGCTTCAAATGGTGTCAAAAATATGAGGAGAATGAAACGGTCTGATAATTAGGAGGAGCATAAAGTGGTGTTGAAAAACATGAAGAGCTTGAAAAAGGTGTGAAACATATGAGTAGAATAAAACGGTCCGAAAAATAGGAGGAGCATGAAGTGGTGTAGAAAAACATGAAGACCCTGAAAAGGTGTGAAAAATATGAAGAGCTACAAAAAGTGTCAAAAATATGAGGAGCTTGAAACGGTCTGAAATATAGGAGGAGCGTGAAAAGGTGTTAAAAAAACATGAAGAGCTTCAAAAGGTGTGAAACATATGAGGAGCATGAAACGGTCTGAAAAATAGGAGGAGCATGAAGCGTTGTTGAAAAACATGAAGAGCATGAAAAGGTGTGAAAAATATGAAGTGCTTCAAAAGGTGTCAAAAACATGAGGAGTATGAAAAGGTCTGAAAAATAGGAGGAGCATGAAGCGGTGTTCAAAAAAATGAAGAGCCTGGAGAAGTGTGAAAAATATGAAGAGCTTCAAAAAGTGTCAAAAATATGAGGAGCATTAAACGTTCTGAAAATAGGAGAAGCATGAAGTGATGTTGAAAAATATGAAGAGCCTGAAAATGTGTGAAAAATATGAAGAGCTTCAAAGGTGTCAAAATTATGAGGAGCATGAAACGCTCTGACAAAGAGGAGGAGCAGCAAGCGATGTTGAAAAACATGAAGAGCGTGAAAAGGTGTGAAAAATATGAAGAGCTTCAAAAAGTGTCAAAAATATGAGGAGCATGAAAGGGTCTAAAATAGGAGAAGCTTGAAACGGTCTGAAAAATAGGAGGAGCATGAAGCGGTTTGAAAAACATGAAGAGCCTGAAAAAGTGTGAAAAATATGAAGAGCTTCAAAAGGTGTCAAAAATATAAGGAGAATGAAACGGTCTGAAAATTAGGAGGAGCATGAAGCGGTGTTGAAAAACATAAAGAGCCTGAAACACTGTGAAATATATGAAGAGCCTCAAAGGTGTCAAAAATATGAGGAGCAAGAAACGGTCTGAAAAATAGAAGGAGCTTGAAGTGGTGTTGAAAAACATGAAGAGCCTGAAAAGGTGTCAAAAATATGAAGAGCTTCAAAAAGGTGTCAAATATATAGAGGGTGAAACGGTCTGAAAATTAGGAGGAGGAAAAAACTGTTTTCAAAAACATGAAGAGCCTGAAAAGGTGTGAAAAATGTGAAGAGCTTCAAACTGTGTCAAAAATATGAGGAGCATGAAACGGTCTGAAACAAAGGAGGAGCAAGAAGTGTTGTTGAAAAACATGAAGAGCCTGAAAAAGGTGTGAAACATATGAGGAGCATGATACGGTCTGAAAAATAGGAGGAGCATGAAGCGGTGTTGAAAAATATGAAGAGCCTGAAAAGGTGTGAAAAATATAAAGAGCTTCAAAAGGTGTCAAAAATATAAGGAGCATGAAACGGTCTGAAATATAGGAGGAGCATGAAAAGGTGTTAAAAAACATGAAGAGCCTGAAAAGGTGTGAAAAATATGAAAAGCTCAAATGGTGTCAAAAATATGAGGAGAATGAAATGGTCTGAAAATTAGGAGGAGCATGAAGCGGTGTTGAAAAACATGAAGAGCCTGAAAATGTGCGAAATATATGAAGAGCCTCAAAGGTGTCAAAAATATGAGGAGCAAGAAACGGTCTGAAAAATAGGAGGAGCTTGAAGCAGTGTTGAAAAATATGAAGAGCCTGAAAAGGTGTGAAATATATGAAGAGCCTCAAAGGTGTCAAAAATATGAGGAGCAAGAAACGGTCTGAAATATAGGAGGAGCTTGAAGCGGTGTTGAAAAATATGAAGAGCCTGAAAAGGTGTGAAATATATGAAGAGCTTCAAAAGGTGTCAAAAATATAAGGAGCATGAAACGGTATGAAAATTAGGAGGAGCATGACACGGTGTTGAAAAACATGAAGATCATGAAAAGGTGTGAAAAATATGAAGAGATTCAAAAGCTGTCAAAAATATGAGGAGCCTGAAATGGTCTGAGAAATAGGAGGAGCATGAAGTGATGTCGAAAAAGATGAAGAGCCTGAAAAGGTGTGAAAAATATGAAGAGCTTCAAAAGGTGTGAAATATATGAGGAGCATGATACGGTTTGAAAAATAGCAGAAGCATGAAGCTGTGTTCAAAAACATGAGAACCAGAAAAGGTGTGAAAAATATGAAGAGCTTCAAAAGGTGTGAAATATATGCAGAGCATGAAACGGTCTGAAAAATAGGAGGATCATGAAGCGGTGTTCAAAACATGAAGAGACTGAAAAGGTGTGAAAAATATGAAGAGCTTCAAAAGGTGTCAAAATTATGAGGAGCATTATACGTTCTAAACATAGGAGGAGCATGAAGTGGTGTTGAAAATATGAAGAGCCAGAAAAAGTGTGAAAAATATGAAGAGCTGCAAAAGGTGGCAAAATTATGAGGAGCATTAAACGTTCTAAACATACAAGGAGCGTGAAGCGGTGTTTAAAAATATGAAGAGCCTGAAAAGGTGTGAAAAATATGAAGAGGTTCAAAAGGAGTCAGAAATATGAGGAGCATGAAAAGGTCTAAAAAATAGGAGGAGCATGAAGCGGTGTTGAGAAATATGAAGAGCCTGAAAAGGTGTGAAAAATATGAAGAGCTTCAAAAGGTGTCAAAAATATAAGGAGCATGAAACAGTCTGAAATATAGGAGGAGCATGAAAAGATGTTAAAAAACATGAAGAGCCTGAAAAGGTGTGAAAAATATGAAAAGCTCAAATGGTGTCAAAAA
Source organism: Dama dama (assembly GCF_033118175.1). Lineage (NCBI taxonomy): Eukaryota > Metazoa > Chordata > Mammalia > Artiodactyla > Cervidae > Dama > Dama dama. The sequence goes on from NW_026870945.1 coordinate 4,987,957, forward strand.
TATGAGGAGAATGAAACGGTCTGAAAATTAGGAGGAGCATGAAGCGGTGTTGAAAAACATGAAGAGCCTGAAAATGTGCGAAATATATGAAGAGCCTCAAAGGTGCCAAAAATATGAGGAGCAAGAAACGGTCTGAAAAATAGGAGGAGCTTGAAGCGGTGTTGAAAAATATGAAGAGCCTGAAAAGGTGTGAAATATATGAAGAGTCTCAAAGGTGTCAAAAATATGAGGCGCAAGAAACGGTCTGAAAAATAGGAGGAGCTTGAAGCGGTGTTGAAAAATATGAAGAGCCTGAAAAGGTGTGAAATATATGAAGAGCTTCAAAAGGTGTCAAAAATATAAGGAGCATGAAACGGTATGAAAATTAGGAGGAGCATGACACGGTGTTGAAAAACATGAAGATCATGAAAAGGTGTGAAAAATATGAAGAGATTCAAAAGCTGTCAAAAATATGAGGAGCCTGAAATGGTCTGAGAAATAGGAGGAGCATGAAGTGATGTCGAAAAAGATGAAGAGCCTGAAAAGGTGTGAAAAATATGAAGAGCTTCAAAAGGTGTGAAATATATGAGGAGCATGAAACGGTTTGAAAAATAGCAGAAGCATGAAGCTGTGTTCAAAAACATGAGAACCAGAAAAGGTGTGAAAAATATGAAGAGCTGCAAAAGGTGGCAAAATTATGAGGAGCATTAAACGTTCTAAACATACGAGGAGCATGAAGCGGTGTTTAAAAATATGAAGAGCCTGAAAAGGTGTGAAAAATATGAAGAGGTTCAAAAGGAGTCAAAAATATGAGGAGCATGAAAAGGTCTAAAAAATAGGAGGAGCATGAAGCGGTGTTGAGAAATATGAAGAGCCTGAAAAAGTGTGAAAAATATGAAGAGCTTCAAAAGGTGTCAAAAATATGAGGAGCATGAAATGATCTGAAAAATAGGAGGAATATGAAAAGGTCTGAAAAATAGGAGGAGCATGAAGCGGTGTTCAAAAACATGAAGAGCCTGAAAAGTTGTGAAAAATTTGACGAGCTTCAAAAGGTGTGAAATATATGAAGAGCTTCAAAAGGTGTGAAAAATATGAAGAGATTCAAAAGGTGTGAAAAATATGAAGAACTTCAAATAATGTGAAATACATGAGGAGCATGAAATGGTCTGAAAAATAGGAGGAGCATGAAGCGGTGTTGAAAACATGAAAACCTGAAAAGATGTGAAAAATATGAACAGCTTCAAAAGGTGTCAAATATATGAGCAGCAAAAAACGGTCTGAAAAATAGGAGGAGCATGAAGTGGTGTTCAAAAAAATGAAGAGCCTGAAAAGGTGTGAAAAATATGAAGAGCTTCAAAAGGTGTGAAAAATATGAGGAGCATGAAACGGTCTGAAGAATAGGAGGAGGATTGTAGCGGTGTTCAAGTACATTAAGAGCATGAAAATGTGTGAAAAATACGAACAGCTTCAAAAGGTGTGAAACACATGAGGAGCATGAAACGGTCTGAAAAATAGGAGCAGCATGAAACGGTGTTCAAAAACATGAAGAGCCTGAAAACGTGTGAAAAATATGAAGAGCATCAAAAGGTGTGAAAAATATGAAGAGCTTCAAAAGCGGTCAAAAATGAGATGAGCATGAAGCGGTCTGAAAAATAGGAGGAACATGAAGTCGTGTTGAAAAACATGAAGAGCCTGAAAAGGTGTGAAAAATATGAAGAGCTTCAAAAGGTGTCAAAAATATGAGGAGCAAGAAATGTTCTGAAAAATAGGATGAGCATGAAGCGGTGTTCAAAAAATGAAGAGCCTGAAAAGGTGTGAAAAATATGAAGAGCTTCAAAAGGTGTCAAAAATATGAGGAGCAAGAAATGTTCTGAAAAATAGGATGAGCATGAAGCGGTGTTCAAAAAATGAAGAGTCTGAAAAGGTGTGAAAAATATGAAGAGCTTCAAAAGGTGTCAAAAATATGAGGAGCATGAAACGGTCAGAAAAATAGTAGGAGCATAAAACAGTGTTCAAAAACATGAAGAGCCTGAAAAGGTGTGAAATATATGAAGAGCCTCAAAACGTGTCAAAAATAAGAGGAGCATGAAACGGTCTGAAAAATAGGAGGAGCATGAAGCAGTGTTGAAAACCATGAAGAGCATGAAAAGCTGTGAAAAATATGAAGAGCTTCAAAAGGTGTCAAAAATATGGGAGCATGAAAGGGTCTGAAAAATATGAGGATCATGAAGCGGTGTTGAAAAACATGAAGAGCCTGAAAAGGTGTGAAAAATATGAAGAGCTTCAAAAGGTGTCAAAAATATGAGAAGCATGAAACGGTCTGAAAAATAGGAGCAGCATGAAACGGTGTTCAAAAACATGAAGAGCCTGAAAACGTGTGAAAAATATGAAGAGCCTCAAAAGGTGTGAAAAATATGAAGAGCTTCAAAAGCGGTCAAAAATGAGATGAGCATGAAGCGGTCTGAAAAATAGGAGGAACATGAAGTCGTGTTGAAAAACATGAAGAGCCTGAAAAGGTGTGAAAAATATGAAGAGCTTCAAAAGGTGTCAAAAATATGAGGAGCATGAAAAGGTCTGAACAAAAGGAGGAGCATGAATCGTTGTTGAAGAACATGAAGAGCCCGCAAAGGTGTGAAAAATATGAAGAGCTTCAAAAGGTGTCAAAAATATGAGGAGCATGAAACAGTCTGAAATATAGAGGGGCATGAAACGGTGTTCAAAAACATGAAGAGCCTGAAAAGGTGTGAAAAATATGAAGAGCTTCAAAAGGTGAGAAAGATATGAAGAGATTCAAAAGGTGTGAAAAATATGAAGAGCTTCAAATAATGTGAAATACATGAGGAGCATGAAATGGTCTGAAAAATAGGAGGAGCATGAAGCAGTGTTGAAAAACATGAAAACCTGAAAAGATGTGAAAAATATGAACAGCTTCAAAAGGTGTCAAATATATGAGGAGCAAGAAATGTTCTGAAAAATAGGAGGAGCATGAAGCGGTGTTCAAAAAATGAAGAGTCTGAAAAGGTGTGAAAAATATGAAGAGCTTCAAAAGGTGTCAAAAATATGAAGAGCATGAAACGGTTTGAAAAATAGTAGGAGCATAAAACAGTGTTCAAAATCATGAAGAGCGTGAAAAGGTGTGAAATATATGAAGAGCTTCAAAAGGTGTCAAAAATATAAGGAGCATGAAACGGTATGAAATATAGGAGGAGCATGAAAAGGTGTTAAAAAACATGAAGAGCTTCAAAAGGTGTGAAACATATGAGGAGCATGAAACTGTCTGAAAAATAGGAAGAGCATGAAGTGGTGATGAAAACCATGAAGAGCCTGAAAGGTGTGAAAAATATGAAGAACTTCAAAAGGTGTCAAAAATATAAGGAGCATGAAACGGTCTGAAAAATAGGAGGAGCATGAAGTGGTGTTGAAAAACATGAAGAGCCTGAAAAGGTGTGAAAAATATGAAGAACTTCAAAAGGTGTGAAATATATGAGAAGCATGAAACGGTCTGAAAAATAGGAGGATCATGAAACGGTGTTCATACACTTGAAGAGCCTGGAAAGATGTGAAAAAAATGAAGAGCTTCAAAAAGGTGTCAAAAATATGAGGAGGGTGAAAGGGTCTGAAAATCATGAGGAGCAAGAAACTGTTTTCAAAACCATGAAGAGCCTCAACAGTTGTGAAAAATATGAAGAGCTTCAAACTGTGTCAAATATATGAGAAACATGAAACGGTCTGAAAAATAGGAGGAGCATGAAGTGGTGTTGAAAACCATGAAGAGCCTGAAAAATGTGTGAAACATATGAGGAGCATGAAACGGTTTGAAAAATAGGCGGAGCATGAAGCGGTGTTGAAAAACATGAAAAGCCTGAAAAGGTGTGAAAAATATGAAGAGCTTCAAAAGGTCTCAAAAATATGAGGAGCATGAAACGGTCTGAAAAATAGGCGGAGCATGAAGCGGTGTTGAAAAACATGAAAAGCCTGAAAAGGTATGAAAAACATGAAGAGCTTCAAAAGGTCTCAAAAATATGAGGAGCATGAAACGGTCTGAAAAATAGGCGGAGCATGAAGCGGTGTTGAAAAACATGAAAAGCCTGAAAAGGTATGAAAAATATGAAGAGCTTCAAAAGGTCTCAAAAATATGAGGAGCATGAAACGGTCTGAAAAATAGGAGGAGCATGAAGCGGTGTTGAAAAACCTGAGGAGCCTGAAAAGGTGTGAAAAATATGAAGTGCTGTAAAAGGTGTCAAAAATATGAGGAGCATGAAACGGTCTGAAAAATAGGAGGAGCATGAAGCGGTGTTGAAAAACCTGAGGAGCCTGAAAAGGTGTGAAAAATATGAAGTGCTGTAAAAGGTGTCAAAAATATGAGGAGCATGAAACGGTCTGAAAAATAGGCGGAGCATGAAGCAGTGTTGAAAACCATGAAGAGCATGAAAAGCTGTGAAAAATATGAAGAGAAAAACATGAAGAGCCTGAAATGGTGTGAAACATATGAAGAGCTTCAAAATGTGTGAAAAATATGAGGACCATGAAACAGTTTGAAAAATAGGAATAGCATGAAACGATGTTCAAAAACATGAAGAGCCTGAAAAGGTGTGAAAAATATGAAGAGCTTCAAAATGTGTGAAAAATATGAGGAGCTTCAAAATGTGTCAAAAATATGAGGAGCAAGAAACTGTCTGAAAAATACGAGGAGCATGAAGAGGTGTTGAAGAAAATGAAGAGCCTGAAAAGGTGTGAAAAATATGAAGAGCTTCTAAAGGTGTCAAAAATATGAGGAGCATGAAGGTCTGAAAAATAGGAGGAGCATGAAGTGGTGTTGAAAAACATGAAGAGCCTGAAAAGTGTGAAAAATATGAAGAGCTTCAAAAGGTGTCAAAAATATGAGGAGCATGAAACGGTCTGAAAAATAGGAGGAGCATGAAGCGGTGTTGAAAAACATGAAGAGCCTGAAAACGTGTGAAAAAATATGAAGAGCTTCAAAATGTGTGAAGAATATGAAGAGCTTCAAAAGGTGTCAAAAATGAGATGAGCATGAAAGGGTCTGAAAAATAGGAGGAGCATGAAGCCATGTTCAAAAACATGAAGAGCCTGAAAAGGTGTGAAAAATATGAAGAGCTTCAAAAGATGTGAAAAATATGAAGAGCTTCAAAATGTGTGAAGAATACGAAGAGCTTCAAATTGTGTCAAAAATGAGATGAGCATGAAAGGGTCTGAAAAATAGGAGGAGCATGAAGCCATGTTCAAAAACATGAAGAGCCTGAAACGGTGTGAAAAATATGAAGAGCTTCAAAAGATGTGAAAAATATGAAGTGCTTCAAAAGGTGTCAAAATATGAGGAGCATGAAACGGTCTGAAAAATATGAGAGGCATGAAGTTGTGTTGAAAAACATGAAGAACCTGAAAAGGTGTGAAATATATGAATAGCTTCAAAAGGTGTAACAAATATGAGGACCATGAAACGGTTTGAAAAATAGGAAGAGCATGAAACGGTGTTCAAAAACATGAAGAGCCTGAAAAGGTGTGAAAAATATGAAGAGCTTCAAAATGTGTGAAAACTATGAGGTGCATGAAAAGTCTGAAAAATAGGAGGAGCATGAAGCGGTGTTGAAAGACATGAACAGCCTGAAAAGTTGTGAAAAATATGAAAAGCTTCAAAACGTGTCAAAAATATGAGGAGCATGGAACGGTCTGAAAAATATGAGGAGCATGAAGGTGTGTTCAAAAACAGGAATAGCCTGAAAAGGTGTGAAATATATGAAGAGCTTGAAAAGGCGTGAAAAATATGAGGAAAATGAACCGGTCTGAAAAATAGAAGCAGCATGAAACGGTGTTGAAAAACATGAAGAGCCTGAAAACGTGTGAAAAATATGAAGAGCTTCAAAAGGTGTGAAAACTATGAAGAGCTTCAAAGGTGTCAAAAATGAGATGAACATGAAACGGTCTGAAAAATAAGAGAAGCAGGAAGTGGTGTTGAAAAACATGAAGAGCCTGAAATGGTGTGAAACATATGAAGAGCTTCAAAATGTGTGAAAAATATGAGGACCATGAAACAGTTTGAAAAATAGGAATAGCATGAAACGATGTTCAAAAACATGAAGAGCCTGAAAAGGTGTAAAAAATATGAAGAGCTTCAAAAGGTGTCAAAAATATGAAGAGCATGAAACGGTCTGAAAAATAGGAGGCTCATGAAGCGGTGTTCAAAAACATGAAGAGCTTGAAAAGGTGTGAAAAATAAGAAGAGCTTCAAAAGGTGTCAAAAATATGAGGAGCATGAAATGGTCTGAAAAATAGGAGTAACCTGAAACTGTGATCAAAAACTTGAAGAGCCTGAAAAGGTGTGAAAAATATGAAGAGCTTCAAAAGATGTGAAAAATATGAAGAGCTTCAAAAGGTGTCAAAAATATGAGGAGCTTGAAACGATCTGAAAAATAGGAGGAGCATGAAGCGGTGTTGAAAAAGATGAAGATCCTGAAAACGTGTGAAAAATATGAAGAGCTTCAAAAAGTGTCGAAAATGAGATGAGCATGAAACTTTCTGAAAAATAGGAGGAACATGAAGCTGTGTTGAAAACCATGAAGAGCCTGTAAAGGTGTGAAAAATATGAAGAGCTTCAAAACGTGTCAAAAATATGAGGAACCTGAAACGGTCTCAAAAATAGGAGGAGCATGAAACGGTCTGAAAAATAGGAGCAGCATGACGCGGTGTTCAAAAACATGAAGAGCCTGAAAAGGTGTGAAAAGTATGAAGAGCTTCAAATGGTGTCAAAAATAGGAGCAGCATGAAACGGGCTGAAAAATAGGAGAAGCATGAAGTGGCGTGGAAAAACATGAAGAGCCTGAAAAGGTGTGAAAAATATGAAGAGCTTCAAAAGGTGTGAAATACATGAGGAGCATGAAACTCTCTGAAAAATAGAAGGAGCATGAAGCGGTGTTCAAAAACATGAAGAGCCTGAAAAGGTGTAAAAAATATGAAGAGCTTCAAAAGGTGTCAAAAATATGAAGAGCATGAAACGGTCTGAAAAATAGGAGGAGCACGAAGCGGTGTTCAAAAACATGAAGAGCCTGAAAAGGTGTGAAAAATATGAAGAGCTTCAAAAGGTGTCAAAAATATGAGAAGCATGAAACGGTCTGAAAAATATGAGGAGCATGAAGCGGTGTTGAAAATCATGAAGAGCCTGAGAACTTGTGAAAAATATGAAGAGCTTCAAAAGGTGTCAAAAATGAGATGAGCATGAAACGGTCTGAAAAATAGGAGGAGCATGAAGTGGTGTTGAAAAACATGAAGAGCCTGAAACGGTGTGAAAATTATGAAGAGCTTCAAAAGGTGTCAAAAATATGAGGAGCATGAAACGGTCTGAAAAATAGGAGTAGCAAGAAAAGGTGATCAAAAACATAAAGAGCCTGAAAAGGTGTGAAAAATATGAAGAGTTTCAAAAGGTGTCAAAAATATGAGGAACATCAAACGGTCTGAAAAATTGGAGGAGCAAGAAGTAGTGTTGAAAAAAATGAAGAGCATGAAAAGGTGTGAAAAATATGAAAAGCTTCAAAAGGTGTCAAAAATATGAGGAGCATGAAACGGTCTGAAAAATAGGTGGAGCATGAGGCGGTGTTGAAAAATATGAAGAGCCTGGAAAGGTGTGCAAAATAAGAAGAGCTTCAAAAGGTGTGAAATATGTGAAGAGCTTCAAAAGGTGTCAAAAATGAGATGAGCATGAAACGGTCTGAAAAATAGGAGGAGCATGAAACGGTGATCAAAAACATGAAGAGCCTGAAAAGGTGTGAAAAATATGAAGAGATTCAAAAGGTGTGAAATACATGAGGAGCATGAAACGGGCTGAAAAATAGGAGAAGCCTGAAGGGGTGTGGAAAAAACATGAAGAGCCTGAAAAGGTTTGAAAAATATGAAGAGCTTCAAAAGGTGTGAAATACATGAGGAGCATGAAACTTTCTGAAAAATAGAAATAGCATGAAGAGGTGTTGAAAAACATGAAGAGCCTGAAAACGTGTGAAAATATGAAGAGCTTCAAAAATATGAAAAATATGAAGAGCTTCAAAGGTATGAAAAATTTGAAGAGCTTCAAAAGGTGTCAAAATGAAATGAGCATGAAACGGTCTGAAAAATAGGAGGAGCATGAAGCGGTGTTGAAAATCATAAAGAGCCTGAAAAGTTGTGAATAATATGAAGAGCTTCAAAAGATGTGAAAAATTTGAAGAGCATCAAAAGGTGTCAAAATAAGATGAGCATGAAACGGTGTGAAAAATAGGAGGAGCATGAAGTGGTGTTGAAAAAAATGAAAAGCCTGAAAAGGTGTGAAAAATATTCAGAGCTTCAAAATGTGTCAAATATATGAGGAGCATGAAACAGTCTGAAAAATAGGAGGAGCATGAAACGGTGATTAAAAACATGAAGAGCCTGAAAACGTGTGAAAAATATGAAGAGCTTCAAAAGGTGTGAAATACATGAGGAGCATGAAACAGGCAGAAAAATAGGAGAAACATGAAGTGGTGTGGAAAAATATGAAGAGCCTAAAAAGTTGTGAGAAATATGAAGAGCTTCAAAAGATGTGAAATACATGAGGAGCATGAAACTCTCTGAAAAATAGGAGGAGCATGAAGCGGTGTCAAAAACCTGAAGAGCCTAAAAAGTTGTGAGAAATATGAAGAGCTTCAAAAGGTGTCAAAAATGAGATGAGCATGAAACGGTCTGAAAAAGAAGAGGAGCATGAAGCGATGTTGAAAAACATGAAGAGCCTAAAAATTTGTGAAAAATATGAAAAGCTTCAAAAGGGATCAAAAATGAGATGAGCATGAAACGTTCTGAAAAATAGGAGGATCATGAAGCGGTGTTCAAAATCATGAAGTGCCTGAAAACTTGTGAAAAATATGAAGAGCTTCAAAAGGTGTCAAAAATACGAGGAGCATGAAACGGTCTGAAAAATAGGAGCATGAAACGGTGATAAAAAACATGAAGAGCCTGAAAAGGTGTGAAAAATATGAAGAGCTTCAAAAGGAGTGAAATTCATGAGGAGCATGAAACGGCCTGAAAAATAGAAGCGGCATGAAATGGTGTTCAAACACTTGAAGAGCCTGGAAAGGTGTGAAAAATATGAAGAGCTTCAAAAAGGTGTCAAAAATATGAGGAGGGTGAAAGGGTCTGAAAAACATGAGGAGCAAGAAACTGTTTTCAAAAACATGAAGAGCCTCAACAGGTGTGAAAAATATGAAGAGCTTCAAACTGTGTCAAATATATGAGAAACATGAAACGGTCTGAAAAATAGGAGGAGCATGAAGTGGTGTTGAAAACCATGAAGAGCCTGAAAAAGTTGTGAAACATATGAGGAACATGAAACGGTTTGAAAAATAGGCGGAGCATGAAGCGGTGTTGAAAAACATGAAAAGCCTGAAAAGGTGTAAAAAATATGAAGAGCTTCAAAAGGTCTCAAAAATATGAGGAGCATGAAACGGTCTGAAAAATAGGAGGAGCATGAAGCGGTGTTGAAAAACATGAAGAGCCTGAAAAGCTGTGAAAATTATGAAGAGCTTCAAAAGGTGTCAAAAATATGAGGAGCAAGAAACGGTCTGAAAAATAGGAGGAGCATTAAACGGTGTTCAAAAATATGAGGAGCAAGAAACGGTCTGAAAAATAGGAGGAGCATTAAAGGGTGTTCAAAAACATGAAGAGCCTGGAAAGGTGTGAAAAATATGAAGAGCTTCAAAAGGTGTCAAAAATATGAGGAGCATGAAACGGTCTGAAAAATAGGAGGAGCATGAAGTGGTGTTGAAAAAAATGAAGAGCCTGAAAAAGGTGTGAAAATTATGAGGAGAATGTAACGGTCTGAAAAATAGGAGGAGCATGACACGGTGATGAAAAACATGAAGAGCCTTAAATTGTGTGAAAAATATGAAGAGTTTGAAGGTGTGAAAAATATGAGGAGCATGAAACCATCTGAAAAATAGGGGAAGCATGACACGGGGTTGAAAAACATGAAGATCATCAAAAGGTGTGAAAAATATGAAGAGATTCAAAAGCTGTCAAAAATATGAGGAGCCTGAAACTGTCTGAGAAATAGGAGGAGCATGAAGTGGTGTTGAAAAAGATGAAGAGCCTGAAAAGGTGTGAAAAATATGAAGAGCTTCAAAAGGTGTCAAAAATATGAGGATCATGAAATGATCTGAAAAATATGAGGAACATGAAACGGTCTGAAAAATAGGAGGAGAATGAAACGGTGTTCAGAAACATGAAGAGCCTGAAAAGGTGTGAAAAATATAAAGAGCTTCAAAGTGTGACAAAAATATGAGGAGCATGAAACGGTCTGAAAAAGAGGAGGAGCATGAAGTGGTGTTGAAAAACACGACGAGCCTGAAAAGGTGTGAAATATATGAAGAGCTTCAAAAGGTGTGAAATACATGAGGAGCACGAAACGGTCTGAAAAATCGGAGGAGCATGAAGCGGTGTTCAAAAACATGAACAGCTTGAAAAGGTGTGAAAAATATGAAGAGTTTCAAAAGGTGTCAAAAATATGAGGAGCATGAAACGTTCTGAAAAAAGGAGGAGCATGAAATGGTGTTAAAAAACTTAAAGAGCCTGAAAAGGTGTGAAAAATATGAAGAGCTTCAAAAGGTGTGAAAAATATGAGGAGCATGATGCGGTCTGAAAAATAGGAGGAGCATGAAGCGGTGTTCAAAAACATGAAGAGCCTGAAAAGTTGTGAAAAATATGCAAAGCTTAAAAAGGTGTCAAAAATGAGAGGAGCATGAAATGGTCTGAAAAATAGGAGGAGCATGAAGTCGAGTTCATAAATATGAAGAGCCTGAAAAGGTGTGAAAAATATGAAGAGCTTCAAAAGGTGTGAAAAATATGAGGAGCATGATACGGTCTGAAAAATGGGAGGAGCAAGAAGCGGTGTTCAAAAACATGAAGAGCCTGAAAAGTTGTGAAAAATATGCAAAGCTTCGAATGGTGTCAAAAATGTGATGAGCATGAAACGGTCTGAAAAATAGGAGGAGCATGAAGCGGTGTTGAAAAACATGAAGTGCCTGAAAAGCTGTGAAAAATATGAAGAGCTTCAAAAGGTGTCAAAAATATGAGAAGTATGAAACGTTCTGAAAAATAGGAGGAGCATGAAGCGGTTTTGAAAAACATGAAGAGCCTGAAAACGTGTGAAAAATATGAAGAGCTACACAAGGTGTCAAAAATATGAGGAGCATGAAACTGTCTGAAAAATATGAAGAGTTTCAATAGTTGTCAAAATATGAGGAGCATGAAATGGTGTTCAAAAACATGAAGAGCCTGTAAAGGTGTTAAAATATGAAGAGCTTCAAAAGGTGTCAAAAATATGAGGAGCATGAAACGGTCTGAAAAATAGGAGGAGCATGAAGTGGTGTTCAAAAACATGAAGAGCCTTAAAAGGTGTGAAAAATATGAAGAGCTTTAAAGGTGTGAAAATTATGAGGAGCATGAAACCGTCTGAAAAATAGGAGGAGCATGACACTGTGATGAAAAACATGAAGAGCCTTAAATTGTGTGAAAAATATGAAGAGTTTGAAGGTGTGAAAAATATGAGGAGCATGAAACCATCTGAAAAATAGGAGGAGCATGACACGGGGTTGAAAAACATGAAGATCATGAAAAGGTGTGAAAAATATGAAGAGATTCAAAAGCTGTCAAAAATATGAGGAGCCTGAAACTGTCTGAGAAATAGGAGAGCATGAAGTGGTGTTGAAAAAGATGCAGAGCCTGAAAAGGTGTGAAAAATATGAAGAGCTTCAAAAGGTGTCAAAAATATGAGGATCATGAAATAATCTGAAAAATATGAGGAACATGAAACGGTCTGAAAAATAGGAGGAGAATGAAACGGTGTTCAGAAACATGAAGAGCCTGAAAAGGTGTGAAAAATATAAAGAGCTTCAAAGTGTGACAAAAATATGAGGAGCATGAAAGGATCTGAAAAAGAGGAGGAGCATGAAGTGGTGTTGAAAAACACGACGAGCCTGAAAAGGTGTGAAATATATGAAGAGCTTCAAAAGGTGTGAAATACATGAGGAGCACGAAACGGTCTGAAAAATCGGAGGAGCATGAAGCGGTGTTCAAAAACATGAACAGCTTGAAAAGGTGTGAAAAATATGAAGAGTTTCAAAAGGTGTCAAAAATATGAGGAGCATGAAAGGGTCTGAAAAATAGGAGGAGCATGAAGCGATGTTCAAAAACAGGAAGAGCCTGAAAAGTTGTGAATAATATGCAAAGCTTCAAAAGGTGTCAAAAATGAGAGGAGCATGAAATGGTCTGAAAAATAGGAGGAGCATGAAGTCGAGTTCATAAATATGAAGAGCCTGAGAAGGTGTGAAAAATATGAAGAGCTTCAAAAGGTGTGAAAAATATGAGGAGCATGATACGGTCTGAAAAATAGGAGGAGCATGAAGCGGTGTTCAAAAACATGAAGAGCCTGAAAAGTTGTGAAAAATATGCAAAGCTTCGAATGGTGTCAAAAATGTGATGAGCATGAAACGGTCTGAAAAATAGGAGGAGCATGAAGCGGTGTTGAAAAACATGAAGTGCCTGAAAAGCTGTGAAAAATATGAAGAGCTTCAAAAGGTGTCAAAAATATGAGAAGTATGAAACGTTCTGAAAAATAGGAGGAGCATGAAGCGGTTTTGAAAAACATGAAGAGCCTGAAAACGTGTGAAAAATATGAAGAGCTACACAAGGTGTCAAAAATATGAGGAGCATGAAACGGTCTGAAAACGAAGAGGAGCATGAAGGGGTGTTCAAAAACATGAAGAGCCTGAAAAGCTGTGAAAAATATGAAGAGCTTCAAAAGGTGTCAAAAATATGAGGATCATGAAATGATCTGAAAAATATGAGGAACAGGAAACGGTCTGAAAAATAGGAGGAGCATGAAACGGTGTTCAGAAACATGAAGAGCCTGAAAAGGTGTGAAAAATATAAAGAGCTTCAAAGTGTGACAAAAATATGAGGAGCATGAAACGGTCTGAAAAAGAGGAGGAGCATGAAGTGGTGTTCAAAAACACGACGAGCCTGAAAAGGTGTGAAAAATATAAAGAGCTTCAAAGTGTGACAAAAGTATGAGGAGCATGAAACGGCCTCAAATATTGGAGGAGCATGAATTGTTGATGAAAAACATGGAGAGCCTGAAAAGGTGTGAAAAATATGAAGAGCTTCAAAACGTGTCAAAAATATGAGGAGCATGATACGGTCTCAAAAATAGGAGGAGCATGAAACGGTCTGAAAAATATGAGGGCATGAAACTGTGTTGAAAAACATGAAGAGCCTGAAATGGTGTGAAAAATATGAAGAGCTTCAAAAGGTTTCAAAAATATGAGGAGCATGAAACGGTCTGAAAAATAGGAGGAGAATGAAGCGGTTTTGAAAAACATGAAGAACCTGAAAAGGTATGGAAAATATGAAGAGCTTCAAAAGGGGTGAAATACATGAGGAGCATGAAACGGTCTGAAAAATAGGAGGACCATGAAGCGGTGTTCAAAAATATGAAGAGCCTGAAAAGGTGTGACAAATATAAAGAGCTTCAAAACGTGTGAAAAATATGAGGAGCACGTAACGGTCTGAAAAATAGGAGGAGCATGAAACGGTGTGAAAAACATGAAGAGCATGAGAAGGTGTGAAAAATATGAAGAGCTTCAAAAGGTGTCAAAAATATGAGGAGCATGAAATGGTCTCAAAAATAGGAGGAGCATGAAGCGGTGTTGAAAAACATGAAGAGCCTGAAAAGGTGTGAAAAAAATGAAGAGATTCAAAAAGTGTCAAAAATATGAGGAGCATGAAACGGTCTGAAAAATAGGAGGATCATGAAGCCGTGTTGAAAACCATGAAGAGCCTGAAAACGTGTGAAAATTATGAAGAGCTTCAAAAGGTGTGAAATATATGAAGAGCTTCAAAAGGTGTCAAAAATGAGATGAGCATGAAATGATCTGAAAGATAGGAGGGGCATTAAGCGGTGTTGAAAAACATGAAGAGCCTGAAAAGGTGTGAGAAATATGAAGATCTTCAAAATGTGTCAAAAATATGAGGAGCATGAAACGATCTGAAAAATAGGAGGAGCTTTAAAGGGTGTTCAAAAACATGAAGAGCCTGGAAAGGTGTGAAAAATATGAAGAGCTTCAAAAGGTGTCAAAAATATGAGGAGCATGAAACGGTCTGAAAAATAGGAGGAGCATGAAGTGGTGTTGAAAAAAATGAAGAGCCTGAAAAAGGTGTGAAAATTATGAGGAGAATGAAACGGTCTGAAAAATAGGAGGAGCATGACACGGTGATGAAAAACATGAAGAGCCTTAAATTGTGTGAAAAATATGAAGAGTTTGAAGGTGTGAAAAATATGAGGAGCATGAAACCATCTGAAAAATAGGAGAAGCATGACACGGGGTTGAAAAATATGAAGATCATGAAAAGGTGTGAAAAATATGAAGAGATTCAAAAGCTGTCAAAAATATGAGGAGCCTGAAACTGTCTGAGAAATAGGAGGAGCATGAAGTGGTGTTGAAAAAGATGAAGAGCCTGAAAAGGTGTGAAAAATATGAAGAGCTTCAAAAGGTGTCAAAAATATGAGGATCATGAAATGATCTGAAAAATATGAGGAACATGAAACGGTCTGAAAAATAGGAGGAGAATGAAACGGTGTTCAGAAACATGAAGAGCCTGAAAAGGTGTGAAAAATATAAAGAGCTTCAAAGTGTGACAAAAATATGAGGAGCATGAAACGGTCTGAAAAAGAGGAGGAGCATGAAGTGGTGTTGAAAAACACGACGAGCCTGAAAAGGTGTGAAATATATGAAGAGCTTCAAAAGGTGTGAAATACATGAGGAGCACGAAACGGTCTGAAAAATCGGAGGAGCATGAAGCGGTGTTCAAAAACATGAACAGCTTGAAAAGGTGTGAAAAATATGAAGAGTTTCAAAAGGTGTCAAAAATATGAGGAGCATGAAACGTTCTGAAAAAAGGAGGAGCATGAAGTGGTGTTAAAAAACTTGAAGAGCCTGAAAAGGTGTGAAAAATATGAAGAGCTTCAAAACGTGTGAAAAATATGAGGAGCATGATGCGGTCTGAAAAATAGGAGGAGCATGAAGCGGTGTTCAAAACATGAAGAGCCTAAAAAGTTGTGAAAAATATGCAAAGCTTAAAAAGGTGTCAAAAATGAGAGGAGCATGAAATGGTCTGAAAAATAGGAGGAGCATGAAGTCGAGTTCATAAATATGAAGAGCCTGAAAAGGTGTGAAAAATATGAAGAGCTTCAAAAGGTGTGAAAAATATGAGGAGCATGATACGGTCTGAAAAATGGGAGGAGCAAGAAGCGGTGTTCAAAAACATGAAGAGCCTGAAAAGTTGTGAAAAATATGCAAAGCTTCGAATGGTGTCAAAAATGTGATGAGCATGAAACGGTCTGAAAAATAGGAGGAGCATGAAGCGGTGTTGAAAAACATGAAGTGCCTGAAAAGCTGTGAAAAATATGAAGAGCTTCAAAAGGTGTCAAAAATATGAGAAGTATGAAACGTTCTGAAAAATAGGAGGAGCATGAAGCGGTTTTGAAAAACATGAAGAGCCTGAAAACGTGTGAAAAATATGAAGAGCTACACAAGGTGTCAAAAATATGAGGAGCATGAAACGGTCTGAAAACGAAGAAGAGCATGAAGGGGTGTTCAAAAACATGAAGAGGCTGAAAAGCTGTGAAAAATATGAAGAGCTTCAAAAGGTGTCAAAAATATGACAAGTATGAAACGTTCTGAAAAATAGGAGGAGCATGAAGCCATTTTGAAAAACATGAAGAGCCTGAAAAGGTGTGAAAAATATGAAGAGCTACAAAAGGTGTCAAAAATATGAGGAGCATGAAACTGCCTGAGAAATATGAGGAGCATGAAGCACTGTTGAAAAACATGAAGAGCCTGAAAAGGTGTGAAAAATATGAAGAGCTTCAAAAGGTGTCAAAAATATGAGGATCATGAAATGATCTGAAAAATATGAGGAACATGAAACGGTCTGAAAAATAGGAGGAGCATGAAACGGTGTTCAGAAACATGAAGAGCCTGAAAAGGTGTGAAAAATATAAAGAGCTTCAAAAGTGTGACAAATATATGAGGAGCATGAAACGGTCTGAAAAATAGGAGGAGCATGAAGTGGTGTTGAAAAACACGACGAGCCTGAAAAGGTGTGAAATATATGAAGAGCTTCAAAAGGTGTGAAATACATGAGGAGCACGAAACGGTCTGAAAAATAGGAGGAGCATGAATCGGTGTTCAAAAACATGAACAGCTTGAAAAGGTGTGAAAAATATGAAGAGTTTCAAAAGGGGTCAAAAATATGAGGAGCATGAAAGGGTCTGAAAAATAGGAGGAGCATGAAGCGATGTCCAAAAACATGAAGAGCCTGAAAAAGTGTGAAAAATATGAAGAGCTTCAAAAGCTGTCAAAAATATGAGGAGCATGAAACGTTCTGAAAAAAGGAGGAGCATGAAGTGGTGTTAAAAAACTTGAAGAGCCTGAAAAGGTGTGAAAAATATGAAGAGCTTCAAAAGGTGTGAAAAATATGAGGAGCATGATGCGGTCTGAAAAATAGGAGGAGCATGAAGCGGTGTTCAAAAACATGAAGAGCCTGAAAAGTTGTGAAAAATATGCAAAGCTTCAAAAGGTGTCAAAATGAGAGGAGCATGAAATGGTCTGAAAAATAGGAGGAGCATGAAGTCGAGTTCATTAATATGAAGAGCCTGAAAAGGTGTGAAAAATATGAAGAGCTTCAAAAGGTGTGAAAAATATGAGGAGCATGATGCGGTCTGAAAAATAGGAGGAGCATGAAGCGGTGTTCAAAAACATGAAGAGCCTGAAAAGTTGTGAAAAATATGCAAAGCTTCAAAAGGTGTCAAAATGAGAGGAGCATGAAATGGTCTGAAAAATAGGAGGAGCATGAAGTCGAGTTCATTAATATGAAGAGCCTGAAAAGCTGTGAAAAATATGAAGAGCTTCAAAAGGTGTCAAAAATATGAGAAGTATGACACGTTCTGAAAAATAGGAGGAGCATGAAGCGGTTTTGAAAAACATGAAGAGCCTGAAAACGTGTGAAAAATATGAAGAGCTACAAAAGGTGTCAAAAATATGAGGAGCATGAAACGGTCTGAAAAATAGGAGGAGAATGAAGCACTGTTGAAAAACATGAAGAGCCTGAAAAGGTGAGAAAAAAATGAAGAGCTTCAAAACGTGTCAAAAATATGAGGAGCATGAAACTGTCTGAAAAATATGAAGAGTTTCAATAGTTGTCAAAATATGAGGAGCATGAAATGGTGTTCAAAAACATGAAGAGCCTGTAAAGGTGTTAAAATATGAAGAGCTTCAAAAGGTGTCAAAAATATGAGGAGCCTGAAACGGTCTGAAAAATAGGAGGAGCATGAAGTGGTGTTCAAAAACATGAAGAGCCTTAAAAGGTGTGAAAAATATGAAGAGCTTTAAAGGTGTGAAAATTATGAGGAGCATGAAACCGTCTGAAAAATAGGAGGAGCATGACACTGTGATGAAAAACATGAAGAGCCTTAAATTGTGTGAAAAATATGAAGAGTTTGAAGGTGTGAAAAATATGAGGAGCATGAAACCATCTGAAAAATAGGAGGAGCATGACACGGGGTTGAAAAACATGAAGATCATGAAATGGTGTGAAAAATATCAAGAGATTCAAAAGCTGTCAAAAATATGAGGAGCCTGAAACTGTCTGAGAAATAGGAGAGCATGAAGTGGTGTTGAAAAAGATGCAGAGCCTGAAAAGGTGTGAAAAATATGAAGAGCTTCAAAAGGTGTCAAAAATATGAGGATCATGAAATGATCTGAAAAATATGAGGAACATGAAACGGTCTGAAAAATAGGAGGAGAATGAAACGGTGTTCAGAAACATGAAGAGCCTGAAAAGGTGTGAAAAATATAAAGAGCTTCAAAGTGTGACAAAAATATCAGGAGCATGAAACGATCTGAAAAAGAGGAGGAGCATGAAGTGGTGTTGAAAAACACGACGAGCCTGAAAAGGTGTGAAATATATGAAGAGCTTCAAAAGGTGTGAAATACATGAGGAGCACGAAACGGTCTGAAAAATCGGAGGAGCATGAAGCGGTGTTCAAAAACATGAACAGCTTGAAAAGGTGTGAAAAATATGAAGAGTTTCAAAAGGGGTCAAAAATATGAGGAGCATGAAAGGGTCTGAAAAATAGGAGGAGCATGAAGCGATGTTCAAAAACATGAAGAGCCGGAAAAGTTGTGAATAATATGCAAAGCTTCAAAAGGTGTCAAAAATGAGAGGAGCATGAAATGGTCTGAAAAATAGGAGGAGCATGAAGTCGAGTTCATAAATATGAAGAGCCTGAAAAGGTGTGAAAAATATGAAGAGCTTCAAAAGGTGTGAAAAATATGAGGAGCATGATACGGTCTGAAAAATAGGAGGAGCATGAAGCGGTGTTCAAAAACATGAAGAGCCTGAAAAGTTGTGAAAAATACGAAGAGCTTCAAAAGGTGTGAAATACATGAGGAGCATGAAACCGTCTGAAAAATAGGAGGAGCATGAAGCGATGTTCAAAAACATGAAGAGCCTGAAATGGTGTGAAAAATATCAAGAGTTTCAAAAGGTGTGAAAAAAATGATGAGCATGAAATGGTCTGAAAAATAGGAGGAGCAAGAAGCTGTGTTCAAAAACATGAAGAGCCTGAAAAGGTGTGAAAAAGATGAAGAACTTCAAAAGCTGTCAAAAATATGAGGAGCATGAAATGGTCTGAAAAATAGGAGGAGAATGAAGCGGTGTTGAAAAACATGAAGAGCCTGAAAAGGTGTGAAAAATATGAAGATCTTCAAAATGTGTCAAAAAGAGATGAGCATGAAACGGTCTGAAAAATAGGAGGAGCATGAAACGGTGATCAAAAACATGAAGAGCCTGAAAAGGTGTGAAAAATATGAAGAGCTTCAAAAGGTGTGAAATACATGAGGAGCATGAAACGGGCTGAAAAATAGGAGAAGCATGAAGTGGTGTTGAAAAACATGAAGATCCTGAAAAGGTGTGAAAAAAGTGAAGAGCTTCAAAAGGTGTCAAAAAAATGAGTAGCATGAAATGGTCTGAAAAATCGGAGGAGCATGAAACGGTATTCAAAAACCTGAAGAGCCTGAAAAGGTGTGAAAAATATGACGAGCTTCAAAACGTGTCAAAAATATGAGGAGAATAATACGGTGTGAAAAATAGGAGGAGCAAGAAGCGGTGTTGAAAAACATGAAGAACCTGAAAACGTGTGAAAAACTATGAAGAGCTTAAAAAATTGTGAAATTATGAAGAGCTTCAAAACGAGTCAAAAGTATGAGGAGTATGAAACGGTCTGAAAAATAGGAAGAGCATGAAGTGGTGTTGAAAAACATGAACAGTATGAAAAGGTGTGAAATATATGAAGAGCTTCAAAAGATGTCAAAAATATGAAGAGCATGAAACGGTATGTAAAATATGAGGAGCATAAAACGGTGTTCAAAACAAGAAGAGCCTGAAAAGGTGTGAAAAATAGGAAGAGCTTCAAAAGGTGAGAAGTATATGAGGAGCATGAAACGGTCTGAAAAATAGAAGGAGCATGAAGCGGTGTTGAAAAACCTGAAGAGCCTGAAAAGTTGTGAAATATGTAAAGATCTTCAAAAGGTGTCAAAAATATGAGGAGCATGAAACGGTCTGAAAAATAGGAGGAGCATGACGCTGTGTTGAAAAACATGAAGAGCCTGAAAAGGTGTGAAGAATATTAAGAGCTTCAAAAGGTGTCAAAAATATGTGGAGCAAGTAACGGTTTGAAAAATAGGAGGAGCATGAAGCGGTGTTCAAAAACATGAAGATCCTGAAAAGGTGTGAAAAATACGAAGAGCTTCAAAAGGTGTGAAATACATGAGGAGCATGAAACCGTCTGAAAAATAGGAGGAGCATGAAGCGATGTTCAAAAACATGAAGAGCCTGAAATGGTGTGAAAAATATCAAGAGTTTCAAAAGGTGTGAAAAAAATGATGAGCATGAAATGGTCTGAAAAATAGGAGGAGCAAGAAGCGGTGTTCAAAAACATGAAGAGCCTGAAAAGGTGTGAAAAAGATGAAGAGCTTCAAAAGCTGTCAAAAATATGAGGAGCATGAAATGGTCTGAAAAATAGGAGGAGAATGAAGCGGTGTTGAAAAACATGAAGAGCCTGAAAAGGTGTGAAAAATATGAAGAGCTTCCAAAATTGTCAAAAATATGAGGAGCATGATACGGTCTGAAAAATAGGATGAGCATGAAACGGTCTGAAAAATAGGAGGAGCATGAAACGGTCTGAAAAATAGGAGGAGCAAGAAACGGTGTAGAAAATCATGAAGAGCCTGAAAAGGTGTGACAAATATAAAGAGCTTCAAAAGGTGTCAATAATAAGAGGTGCATGAAACAGTCTGAAAAATATGATGAGCATGAAATGGTCTGAAAAATTGGAGGAGCATGAAGCGGTGTAGAAAAACATGAAGAGACAGAAAAGGTGTGACAAATATAAAGAGCTTCAAAAGGTGTGAAAAATATGAGGAGCATGAAACGGTCTCAAAAATAGGGGAGCATGAAACGGTGTGAAAAACACGAAGAGCATGAAAAGGTGTGAAAAAAAGGAAGAGCTTCAAAAGGTGTCAAAAATATGAGGAACATGAAACGGTCTGAAAAATAGAAGGAGCATGAAGCGGTGTTTAATAACATGAAGAGCCTGAAAAGGTGTGAAAAATATGAAGAGCTTCAAAAGGTGTGAAAAATATTAAGAGCATGAAACGATCTGAAAAATAGGAAGAGCTTAAAGCGGTTTTCAAAAACATGAAGAGCCTGAAAAGGTGTGAAAAATATGAAGAGTTTCAAAAGGTGTCAAAAATATGAGCAGCATGAAACGGTCTCAAAAACAGGAGGAGCATGAAGCGGTGTTCAAAAATATGGAGAGCCTGAAAAGGTATGAAAAATATGAAGAGCTTCAAAAGATGTCAAAAATATGAGGAGCATGAAACGGTCTGAAAAATAGGAGGAGCATGAAACGGTGTTCAAAAACATGAAGAGCCTGAGAAGGTGTGAAAAATATGAAGAGTTTCAAAAGGTGTCAAAAATATGAGGAGCATGAAACAGTCTGAAACATAGTAGGAGCATGAAGCGGTGGTGAAAAACATGAAGAGCCGGAAAAGGAGTGAAAAATATGAAGAGCCTGAAAAGGTGTGAAAAATATTTAGAGCTTTAAAAGGTGTAAAAAATATGAGGAGCATGAAACAGTCTGAAAAATAGTAGGAGCATGAAGCGGTGGTGAAAAACATGAAGAGCCGGAAAAGGTCTGAAAAATATGAAGAGCTTCAAAAGGTGTCAAAAATATGAGGAGCATGTAACGGTCTGAAAAATAGGAGGAGCATGAAGCGGTGTTCATAAACATGGAGACCCTGAAAAGGTGTGAGAAATATGAAGAACTTCAAAAGGTGTGAAAAATATGAAGATCTTCAAAATGTGTCAAAAAGAGATGAGCATGAAACGGTCTGAAAAATAGGAGGAGCATGAAGTGGTTTTGAAAAACCTGAAGAGCCTGAAAAGGTGTGAGAAATATGAAGAGTTTCAAAAGGTATCAAAAATATGAGGAGACTGAAACGGTCTGAAAAATAAGAGGAGCATGAAGCGGTGTTCAAAAACATGAAGAGCCTGAAAAGGTGTGGAATATATGAAGACCTTCAAAAGGTGTCAAATGTATGAGGAGAATGAAACGGTCTGAAAAATAGGAGGAGCATGAAACGGTGATCAAAAACATGAAGAGCCTGAAAAGGTGTGAAAAATATGAAGAGCTTCAAAAGGTGTGAAATACATGAGGAGCATGAAACGGGCTGAAAAATAGGAGAAGCATGAAGTGGTGTTGAAAAACATGAAGATCCTGAAAAGGTGTGAAAAAAGTGAAGAGCTTCAAAAGGTGTCAAAAAAATGAGTAGCATGAAATGGTCTGAAAAATCGGAGGAGCATGAAACGGTATTCAAAAACCTGAAGAGCCTGAAAAGGTGTGAAAAATATGACGAGCTTCAAAACGTGTCAAAAATATGAGGAGAATAATACGGTGTGAAAAATAGGAGGAGCAAGAAGCGGTGTTGAAAAACATGAAGAACCTGAAAACGTGTGAAAAACTATGAAGAGCTTAAAAAATTGTGAAATTATGAAGAGCTTCAAAACGAGTCAAAAGTATGAGGAGTATGAAACGGTCTGAAAAATAGGAAGAGCATGAAGTGGTGTTGAAAAACATGAACAGTATGAAAAGGTGTGAAATATATGAAGAGCTTCAAAAGATGTCAAAAATATGAAGAGCATGAAACGGTATGTAAAATATGAGGAGCATAAAACGGTGTTCAAAACAAGAAGAGCCTGAAAAGGTGTGAAAAATAGGAAGAGCTTCAAAAGGTGAGAAGTATATGAGGAGCATGAAACGGTCTGAAAAATAGAAGGAGCATGAAGCGGTGTTGAAAAACCTGAAGAGCCTGAAAAGTTGTGAAATATGTAAAGATCTTCAAAAGGTGTCAAAAATATGAGGAGCATGAAACGGTCTGAAAAATAGGAGGAGCATGACGCTGTGTTGAAAAACATGAAGAGCCTGAAAAGGTGTGAAGAATATTAAGAGCTTCAAAAGGTGTCAAAAATATGTGGAGCAAGTAACGGTTTGAAAAATAGGAGGAGCATGAAGCGGTGTTCAAAAACATGAAGATCCTGAAAAGGTGTGAAAAATACGAAGAGCTTCAAAAGGTGTGAAATACATGAGGAGCATGAAACCGTCTGAAAAATAGGAGGAGCATGAAGCGATGTTCAAAAACATGAAGAGCCTGAAATGGTGTGAAAAATATCAAGAGTTTCAAAAGGTGTGAAAAAAATGATGAGCATGAAATGGTCTGAAAAATAGGAGGAGCAAGAAGCGGTGTTCAAAAACATGAAGAGCCTGAAAAGGTGTGAAAAAGATGAAGAGCTTCAAAAGCTGTCAAAAATATGAGGAGCATGAAATGGTCTGAAAAATAGGAGGAGAATGAAGCGGTGTTGAAAAACATGAAGAGCCTGAAAAGGTGTGAAAAATATGAAGAGCTTCCAAAATTGTCAAAAATATGAGGAGCATGATACGGTCTGAAAAATAGGATGAGCATGAAACGGTCTGAAAAATAGGAGGAGCATGAAACGGTCTGAAAAATAGGAGGAGCAAGAAACGGTGTAGAAAATCATGAAGAGCCTGAAAAGGTGTGACAAATATAAAGAGCTTCAAAAGGTGTCAATAATAAGAGGTGCATGAAACAGTCTGAAAAATATGATGAGCATGAAATGGTCTGAAAAATTGGAGGAGCATGAAGCGGTGTAGAAAAACATGAAGAGACAGAAAAGGTTAGACAAATATAAAGAGCTTCAAAAGGTGTGAAAAATATGAGGAGCATGAAACGGTCTCAAAAATAGGGGAGCATGAAACGGTGTGAAAAACACGAAGAGCATGAAAAGGTGTGAAAAAAAGGAAGAGCTTCAAAAGGTGTCAAAAATATGAGGAACATGAAACGGTCTGAAAAATAGAAGGAGCATGAAGCGGTGTTGAAAAACATGAAGAGTCTGAAAAGGTGTGAAATATATGAAGAGCTTCAAAAGGTGTGAAAAATATGAAGAGCTTCAAAAGGTGTGAAAAATATGAAGAGCTTCAAAAGGTGTGAAAAATATGAAGAGCTTCAAAAGGTGTCAAATATATGAGGAGCATGAAACGGTCTGAAAAATAGGAGGAGTATGAAGCGATGTTGAAAAACATGAAGAGTCTGAAAAGGTGTGAAATATATGAAGAGCTTCAAAAGGTGTGAAATATAGGAGGAGCATGAAGCGTTGTCCAAAAACATGAAGAGCCTTAAAAGGTGTGAAATATACTAAGAGCTTCTAAAGGTGTCAAAAATAAGAGGAGCATGAAACAGTCTCAAAATAGGAGGAGCATGAAACGGTGTTGAAAAGCATGAAGAGCCTGAAAATATGTGAAAAATATGGAGAGCTTCAAAAGGTGTCAGAAATATGAGGAGCATGAAATGGTCTGAAAAATAGGAGGAGCATGAAACGGTGTTGAAAAACATGAACAGCCTTAAAACTTGTGAAAAATATGAAGAGCTTCAAAAGGTGTGAAAAATATGAAGAGCTTCAAAAGGTGTCAATAATAAGAGGTGCATGAAACAGTCTGAAAAATAGGAGGAGCATGAAACGATCTGAAAAATAGGAGGAGCATGAAACGGAGTTGAAAAACCTGAAGAACAGGAAAAGGTGAGAAATATATGAAGAGCTTCAAAAGGTGTGAAAAATATGAGGAACATGAAACGGTCTGAAAAATAGGAGGAGCATTAAACGGGGTTCAAAAACATGAAGAGCCTGAAAATGTGTGAAAAATATTAAGAGCTTTAAAAGGTGTGAAAAATATGAGGAGCATGAAGCGGTGTTCAAAAACATGAAGATCTTGAAATGGTGTGAAATATATGAAGATCTTCAAAAGGTGTGAAAAATAGGAGGAGCATGAAGCAGTGTTCAAAAACATGAAGAACCTGAAAAGGTGTGAAATATATGAAGAGCTTCCAAAGGTGTCAGAAATATGAGGAGCATGAAACAGTCTGAAAAATAGGAGGAGCTTGAAATGGTGTTGAAAAACAAGAAGAGCCTGAAATGGTGTGAAAAATATGAAGAGCTTCAACAGGTGTGTAAAAGCTGAGGAGCATGAAACGGTTTGAAAAATAGGAGGATCATGAAACTGTCTGAAAAATATGACGAGCATGAAACAGGCTGAAAAATAGGAGGAGCAAGAAGCGGTGTTGAAATACATGTAGAGCCTGAAAAGGTGTGAAATACATGAAGAGCTTCAAAAGGTGTCAAAATATGAGTAGCATAAAACGGTTTCAAAAATATGGGGAGCATGAAGCGGTGTTGAAAATCATGAAGAGCCTGAAAAGGTGTGAATAATATGAAGAGATTCAAAAGGTGTCAAACATATGAGGAGCATGAAAGTGTGTTGAAAAACATGAAGAGCCTGAAAAGGTGTGAAAAATATGAGGAGCTTCAAAAGTTGTCAAAAATATGAGGAGCATGAAACGGTCTGAAAAATAGGAGGAGCATGAAATGGTGTTCAAAACATGACGAGCCTGAAAAGGTGTGAAAAATATGAAGAGCTTCAAAGGTATCAAAAATATGAGGAGCATGAAACGGTCTGAAAAATAGGAAGAGCATGAAGCGGTGTTGAATAACATGAAGATCTTGAAAAGGTGTGAACAATATTAGGAGCATGAAACGGTCTCAAAAATATGAGGAGCATGAAGCGGTTTTGAAAATCATGAAGAGCCTGAAAAGGTGTGAATCATATGAAGAGATTCAAAAGGTGTCAAACATATGAGGAGCATGAAACTGTGTTGAAAAACAAGAAGAGCATGAAAAGGTGTGAAAAATATGAGGAGCATGAAAAGGTCTGAAAAATAGGAGGAGCATGAAATGTTGTTGAAAAACATGAAGAGCATGAAAAGGTGTGAAAAATATGAAGAGCTTCAAAAGGTGTCAATAATAAGAGGTGCATGAAACAGTCTGAAAAATAGGAGGAGCATGAAACGATCTGAAAAATAGGAGGAGCATGAAACGGAGTTGAAAAACCTGAAGAACAGGAAAAGGTGAGAAATATATGAAGAGCTTCAAAAGGTGTGAAAAATATGAGGAGCATGAAACGGTCTGAAAAATAGGAGGAGCATTAAACGGTGTTCAAAAACATGAAGAGCCTGAAAATGTGTGAAAAATATTAAGAGCTTCAAAAGGTGTGAAAAATATGAGGAGCATGAAGCGGTATTCAAAAACATGAAGAGCTTGAAAAGGTGTGAAATATATGAAGATCTTCAAAAGGTGTGAAAAATAGAAGGAGCATGAAGCCGTGTTCAAAATCATGAAGAGCCTGAAAAGGTGTGAAATATATGAAGAGCTTCAAAAGGTGTCAGAAATATGAGGAGCATGAAACAGTCTGAAAAATAGGAGGAGCTTGAAATGGTGTTGAAAAACAATTAGAGCCTGAAATGGTGTGAAAAATATGAAGAGCTTCAACAGGTGTGTAAAAGATGAGGAGCATGAAACGGTCTGAAAAATAGGAGGAGCATGAAGCTTTGTTGAGAAAAATGAAGAACATAAATAGGTGTGAAAAATATGAAGAGCTTCAAAAGGTGTCAAAAATTTGAGAAGCATGAAACGGTCTGAAAAATACGAGAAGCATGAAGCGATGTTGAAAAACATGAAGAGCCTGAAAAGGTGTGAAATAAATGAAGAGCTTCAAAACGTGTCAAAAATATGAGGAGCATGAAACGGTCTGAAAAATAGGAGGAGCATGAAGCGGTGTTGAAAAATATGAAGACCCTGAATAGGTGTGAAAAATATGAAGAGGTTCAAAAGGTGTCAAAAATATGAGGAGCATGAAACGGTCTGAATAAAAGTAAGAGCATGAAACGATGTTCAAAAACATGAAGAGCCTGAAAACGTGTGAAAAATATGAAGAGCTTCAAAAGGTGTCATAAATATCAGGAGCATGAAATGGTCTCAAAAATAGGAGGAACATGAAGCGATGTTGAAAATCATGAAGAGCCTGAAAAGGTGTGAAAAATATGAAGAGCTTCAAAAGGTGTCAAAAATAAGAGGTGCATGACACAGTCTGAAAATTAGGAGGAGCATGAGACGCTCTGAAAAATAGGAGGAGCATGAAGTGGTGTTGAAAAACATGAAGAGCCTGAAAAGGTGTGAAAAATCGGAGGAGCTTCAAAAGGTGTCAAAAATATGAGGAGCATGAAACGGTCTGAAAAATAGGACGAGCATGAAACGGTGTTCAAAAACATGAAGAGCCTGGAATGTTGTTAAAATATGAAGAGCTTGAAAAAGTGTGAAAAATATGTGGAGCGTGAAACGGTCTGAAAAATAGGAGCAGCATGAAATGTTGTTCAAAAACATGAAGATCCTGAAAAGGTGTAAAAAAATATAAAGAGCTTCAAAAGGTGTCAAAAATATGAGGAGCATGATACGGTCTCAAAAATATGAGGAGCATTTAGCGGTGTTCAAAAACTTGGAGAGCCTGAAAGAGTGTGAAAAATATGAAGAGCTCCAAAATTTGTCAAAAATATGAGGAGCATGAAACGGTCTCAAAAATAGGAGGAGCGTGAAGCGGTGTTGAAAAACTTGAAGAGCCTGAAAACGTGAGAAAAATATGAAGAGCTTCAAAAGATGTCAAAAATATGAGGAGAATGAAACGGTCTGAAATATACGAGGAGCATGAAACGGTGTTGAAAAGCATGAAGAGCCTGAATAAGTGTGAAAAAGATGAAGAACTTCAAAAGGTGTGAAAAATATGAAGAGCTTCAAAAGGTGTCAAAAATGAGATGAACATGAAACCGTCTGAAAAATAGGAGGAGCATGAAGTGGTGTTGAAAAAGATGAAGACCCTGAAAAGGAGTGAAAAACATGAAGAGCTTCAAAAGGTGTGAAAAATATGAAGAGCTTCAAAGGTGTCAAAAATGAGATGAACATGAAACCGTCTGAAAAATAGGAGGAGCATGAAACGGTGTTGAAAAACATGGAGAGCCTGAAAAGGGGTGAAAAATATGAAGAACTTCAAAAGGTGTAAATATATGAGGAGCATGAAACGGTCTGAAATATAGGAAGAGCATGAAGCGGTGTTCAAAAACATGAAGAGCCTGAAAAGTTGTGAAAAATATGAAGAGCTTCAAAAGGTGTCAAAAATATGAAGAGCCTGAAGCGGTCTGAAAAATAGCAGGAGCATGAAGCAATGTTCAAAAACATGAAGTGCCTGAAAAGGTGTGAAAAATATGAAAAGCCTCAAAAACTGTCAAAAATATGAGGAGCATGAAACGGTCTGAAAAATAGCAGGAGCATGAAGCGGTGTTGAAAAACATGAAGAGTCTGAAAACGTGTGAAAATATGAAGAGCTTCAAAAATATGAAAAATATGAAGAGCTTCAAAAGGTGTCAAAAATATGAGGAGCATGAAACGGTCAGAAAAATAGGAGGAGCATGAAGCGGTGTTGAAAAACATGAAGAGCCTGAAAAGGTGTTAAAAATATGAAGAGCTTCAAAAGGTGTCAAATATATGAGCAGCAAGAATCGGTCTGAAATATAGGAGTAGCATGAAACGGTGTTCAAAAACATTCAGAGCCTGAAAAGTTGTGAAAAATATGAAGAGCTTCAAATGGTGTCAAATATATGAAGAGCTTCAAAAGGTGTCAAAAATGAGATGAGCATGAAACGGTCTGAAAAATAGGAGGAGCAAGAAGTGGTGTTCAAAAAAATGAAGAGCCTGAGAAGGTGTGAAATATATCAAGAACTTCAAAAAGTGTCAAAAATATGAGGAGCATGAAACGGTCTGAAAATAGGAGGAGCATGAAACGGTGTTGAAAAACATGGAGAGCCTGAAAAGGGGTGAAAAATATGAAGAACTTCAAAAGGTGTGAAATATATGAGGAGCATGAAACGGTTTTAAAAATAGGAGGAGCATGAAGCGGTGTTCAAAAATATGAAGAGCCTGAAAAGGTGTGAAAAATATGAAGAGCTTCAAAAGGTATGAAATACATGAGGAGTATGAAACTGTCTTGAAAATAGGAGGAGCATGAAGCGGTGTTAAAAAACATAAAGAGGCTTAAAAGGTGTGAAAAATATGAAGAGCTTCAAAAGGTGTGAAAAATATGAGGAGCATGAAACGGTCTGAAAAATAGGAGGAGCATGAAGCCGTGTTGAAAAACATGAAGAGACTGAAAAAGTGTGAAATATATGAAGCGCTTCAAAAGGTGTAAAAAATATGAGGAGATTCAAAAAGTGTCAAAAATATGAGGAGCATGAAACGGTCTGAAAAAGAGGAGGAGCATGAATCGGTGTTGAAAATCATGAAGAGCCTGAAAACGTGTGAGAAATATGAAGAGCTTCAAAAGTTGTCAAAAATATGAAGAGCTTCAAAAGGTGTCAAAATTGAGAGGAGTATGAAGCGGTCTCAAAAATAGGAGGAGCAGGAAGCGGTGTACAAAAACATGAAGAGCCTGAAAAGGTGTGAAAAATATGAAGAGCTTCAAAAGGTGTGAAATACATGAGGAGCATGAAACTCTCTGAAAAATAGTAGGAGCATGAAGTGGTGTTCAAAAATATGAACAGCCTGAAAAGGTGTGACAAATATGAAGAGCTTCAAAATGTGTGAAAAATATGAGGAGCATGATGCGGTCTGAAAAATAGGAGGAGCATGAAGCGGTGTTCAAAAATGTGAAGAGCCTGAAAAGTTGTGAAAAATATGAAAAGCTGCAAAAGGTGTCAAAAATATGAGGAGCATGAAACGGTCTGAAAAATAGGAGGAGCATGAAACGGTGTTGAAAACATGAAGAGCCTGAAAAGGTGTGAAAAATATGAAGAGCTTCAAAAGATGTCAAAAATATGAGGAGCATGAAGCGGTCCGACAAATAGGATGAGCATGAAGCGGTGTTGAAAACATTAAGAGCCTGAAGAGGTGGGAAATATATACAGAGCTTGAAAAGGTGTCAAAAATAGTGGGAGCATGAAACGGTGTGAAAAATAGGAGAAGCATGAAGTGATGTTGAGAGACCTGAAGAGAATGAAAAGGTGTGAAAAATATGAAGAGCTACAAAAGATGTGAAATATATGAGGAACATGAAATGATCTGAAAAATAGGAGGAGCATGAAACGGTGTTGAAAAACATGAAGAGCTTGAAAACGTGTGAAAATTATGAAGACCTTCAAAATGTGTCAAAAAAAAGGAGGAGCATGAAATGGTGTTCAAAAACATGAAGAGCCTGAAAAGGTGTGAAAAATATTAAG
Organism: Dama dama; assembly: GCF_033118175.1. NCBI lineage: Eukaryota > Metazoa > Chordata > Mammalia > Artiodactyla > Cervidae > Dama > Dama dama. Next base: position 5,017,797 of record NW_026870945.1, read on the forward strand.
ATCTTCAAAAGGTGTCAAAAATATGAGGAGCATGAAACGGTCTGAAAAATAGCAGGAACATGAAGCATGGTTGAAAAAAATGAAGAGCCTGAAAAGGTGTGAAAAATATGAAGAGCTTCAAAAGGTGTCAAAAATATGAGGAGCATGAAACGGTCTGAAAAATCAGAGGAGCATGAAGCGGTGTTGAAAAACATGAAGAGCCTGAAAAGGTGTGAAAAATATGAAGAGCTTCAAAAGGTGTGAAAAATATGAAGAGCTTCAAACGGTGTCAAATATTGGATGATCAAGAAAAGTTCTGAAAAATAGGAGGAGCATAAATGTTGTTGAAAAAATGAAGAGCCTGAAAAGGAGTGAAATATATGAAGAGCTTCAAAAGGTGTGAAAAATATGAAGAGCTTCAAAAGGTGTCAAAAATGAGATGATAATGAAGCGGTCTGAAAAACAGGAGGATCATGAAGCGGTGTTCAAAAACATGAAGAGCCTGAAAAGGTGTGAAAAATATGAAGAGCTTCAAAAGGTGTCAAAAATGAGATGATAATGAAGCGGTCTGAAAAACAGGAGGAGCATGAAGCGGTGTTGAAAGACATGAAGAGCCTGAAAAAGTATGAGAAATATGAAGAGCTTCAAAAGGTGTCAAAAATATGAGGAGCATGAAACGGTCTGCAAAAAAGTAGGAGCATGAAGTGATGTTGAAAAACTTGAAGAGCATGAAAAGGTGTGGAAAATATAAAGAGGTTCAAAGTTGTGAAATACATGAGGATCATGAAACGGTTTGAAAAATTGGAGGAGCATGAATCAGAGTTCGAAAACATGAAGAGCCTGAAAAGGTTTGAAAAATATAAAGAGCTCAAAAAGTGTCAAAAATATGAGGACCATGAAACGATCTGAAAAATACGAGGAGCATGAAGCGGTGTTGAAAAACATGAAGAGTCTTAAAAGATGTGAAAAATATGAAGAGCTTCAAAATGTGTCAAAAATAGGAGGAGGATGAAACGTTGTTAAAAAAACATGAAGAGCCTGAAAAGGTGTGAAATATATGAAGAGCTTCAAAAGGTGTGAAAAATATCAAGAGCTTCAAAAGGTGTGAAATACATGAGGAGCATGAAACTTTCTGAATAATAGGAGGAGCATGAAGTGGTGTTCAAAACATGAAGAGCCTGAAAAGGTGTGAAAAATATGAAGAGCTTCAAAACGTGTCAAAAATATGAGGAGCATAAAACGGTCTGATAAATAGGAGGAGCACGACGTGTTGTTGAAAAACGTGAATAGCCTGAAAAGGTGTGAATATATGAAGAGCTTCAAAAGGTGTCAAAACTATGAGGAGCATGAAACGGTCTGAAAAATTGGAGGACCATGAAGAGGTGTTGAAAAACATGAAGAGCCTGAAAAGGTGTGAAATATATCAAGAGCTTCAAAAGGTGTCAAAAATATGAGGAGCATGAAACGGTCTGAAAAATAGGAGGAGCATGAAACGGTGTTCAAAAACATGAAGAGCCTGAAAAGGTGTGAAAAATATGAAGAGCTTCAAAACGTGTGAAATACATGAGGAGCATGAAACGGTCTAAAAAACGGAGGAGCATGAAGCGGTGTTCAAAAACATGAAGAACCTGAAAAGGTGTGAAAAATATGAAGAGCTTCAAAAGGTGTGAAAAATATGAAGAGCTTCAAAAGATGTCAAAAATTAGATGAGCGTGAAACGATCTGAAAAATAGGAGGAGCATGAATTGGTGTTGAAAAACATGAAGAGCCTGAAAAGGTGTGAAATATATGAAGAGCTTCAAAAGTTGTGAAAAATATGAAGAGCTTCAAAAGGTGTCAAAAATATGAGGAGCATTCAACGGTCTGAAAAATAGGAGGAGCATGAAACGGTGTTCAAAAACATGAAGAGCCTGAAAAGGTGTGATAAATATGAAGAGCTTCAAAAGGTGTTAAATTCATGAGGAACATGAAACGGTCTGAAAAATAGGAGGAGAATAAAACTGTGTTCAAAAACATGAAGAGCCTGAAAAGGTGTGGAAATATGAAGAGCTTCAAAAGGTGTCAAAAATATGAGGAGCATGAAACAGTCTGAAAAATGGGAGGAGCATGAAGCGGCGTTCAAAAACCTGAAGAGCCTGAAAAGGTGTGAAAAATATGAAGAGCTTCAAAAGGTGGCAAAAATGAGATGAACATGAAACGGTCTGAAAAATAGGCGGAGCATGAAGAGGTGTTGGAAAACATGAAGAGCCTTAAAAGGTGTGAAAAATATGAAAGGCTTCAAAAGGTGTGAAAAATATGAGGAGCATGAAACGGTCTGAAAAATCGGAGGAGCATGAAGCGGTGTTGAAAGACATGAAGAGCCTGAAAAGTTGTGAAAAATATGAAGAGCTTCAAAAGGTGTAAAAAATATGAGGAGCATGAAACGGTCTGCAAAAAAGTAGGAGCATGAAGTGATGTTGAAAAACTTGAAGAGCATGAAAAGGTGTGAAAAATATGAAGAGGTTCAAAGTTGTGAAATACATGAGGATCATGAAACGGTTTGAAAAATTGGAGGAGCATGAAGCAGAGTTCGAAAACATGAAGAGCCTGAAAAGGTTTGAAAAATATGAAGAGCTCAAAAAGTGTCAAAAATATGAGGAGCATGAAACGATCTGAAAAATAGGAGGAGCATGAAGCGGTGTTGAAAAACATGAAGAGCCTGAAAACGTGTGAAAAATATGAAGAGCTTCAAAAGGTGTGAAAAATATGAAGAGCTTCCAAAGGTGTCAAAAATGAGATGCGCATGAAACGGTCTGAAAAATAGGAGGAGCATGAAGTGGTCGTGAAAATCATGAAGTGCCTGAAAAGGTGTGAAATATATGAAGAGCTTCAAAAGTTGTGAAAAAATGAGGAGGTTCAAAAGGTGTCAAAAATATGAGGAGCATGAAACGGTCTGAAAAATAGGAGGAGCATGAAACGGTGTTCAAAAACATGAAGAGCCTGAAAAGGTGTGAAAAATATGAAGAGCTTGAAAAGGTGTGAAATACATGAGGAGCCTGAAGCGGTCTGAAAAATAGGAGGAGCATGAAACGGTGTTGAAAAACATGAAAAGCCTGAAAAGGTGTGAAAAATAGGAAGAGCTTCACAAGGTGTCTAATATATGAGGAGCATGAAACGGTCTGAAAAATAGGAGGAGCATGAAGTGGTCGTGAAAATCATGAAGTGCCTGAGAAGGTGTGAAATATATGAAGAGCTTCAAAAGATGTGAAAAAATGAGGAGGTTCAAAAGGTGTGAAAAATATGAGGAACATGAAACGGTCTGAAAAATAGGAGGAGCATGAAACCGTCTGCAAAATAGGAGCAGCATGAAACAGTGTTGAAAAACATGAAGAGCTTCAAAAGTGTCAAAAATATGAGGAGCATGAAACGGTCTGAAAAATAAGAGGATCATGAAACGGTCTGAAAAATAGGAGCAGCATGAAACGGTGTTGAAAGACATGAAGAGCTTCAAAAGGTGTCAAAATACGAGGAGAATGAAACGGTTTGAAAAATAGGAGTAGCATTAAATGGTCTGAAAAATAGAGGCAGCATGGAATGGTGTGGAAAAACATGAAGAGCTTCAAAAGTTGTGAAAAAATGAGGAGGTTCAAAAGGTGTCAAAAATATGAGGAGCATGAAACGGTCTGTAAAATAGGAGGGGCTTGAAACGGTGTTCCAAAACATGAAGAGCCTGAAAAGATGTGAAAAATATGAACAGCTTCAAAAGCTGTGAAAAATATGAGGAGCATGAAACAGTTTGAAAAATAGGAGAAGCATGAAACAGTGTTGAAAACATGAAGAGCATGACAAGTGTGAAAAATATAAAGAGCATTAAAAGGTGTCAAAAATATGAGGAGCATGAAATGGTCTGAAAAAAAGGAGGAGCATGAAGCGGTGTTGAAAACATGAAAAGCCTGAAAATGTGTGAAAAATATGAAGAGCTTCCAAAGGTGTGAAAAATATGAATAGCTTCGAAATGTGTCAATAATGAGAGGAGCATGAAACGGTGTGAAAAATAGGAGGAGCATGAAGTGGTGTGCAAAAACATGAAGAGCCTGAAAAGGTGTGAAAAATATGAAGAGCTTCAAAAGGTGTTAAAAATATGAGGAGCATGAAACGGTCTGAAAAATAGGAGGAGCATGAAACGGTGTTGAAAACATGAAGAGCCTGAAAAGGTGTGAAAAATATGAAGAGCTTCAAAAGATGTCAAAAATATGAGGAGCATGAAGCGGTCCGACAAATAGGATGAGCATGAAGCGGTGTTGAAAACATTAAGAGCCTGAAGAGGTGGGAAATATATAAAGAGCTTGTAAAGGTGTTAAAAATAGTGGGAGCATGAAACGGTGTGAAAAATAGGAGAAGCATGAAGTGATGTTGAGAGACCTGAAGAGAATGAAAAGGTGTGAAAAATATGAAGAGCTACAAAAGATGTGAAATATATGAGGAGCATGAAATGATCTGAAAAATAGGAGGAGCATGAAACGGTGTTGAAAAACATGAAGAGCTTGAAAACGTGTGAAAATTATGAAGACCTTCAAAATGTGTCAAAAAAAAGGAGGAGCATGAAATGGTGTTCAAAAACATGAAGAGCCTGAAAAGGTGTGAAAAATATTAAGATCTTCAAAAGGTGTCAAAAATATGAGGAGCATGAAACGGTCTGAAAAATAGGAGGAACATGAAGCATGGTTGAAAAACATGAAGAGCCTGAAAAGGTGTGAAAAATATGAAGAGCTTCAAAAGGTGTCAAAAATATGAGGAGCATGAAACGGTCTGAAAAATCAGAGGAGCATGAAGCGGTGTTGAAAAACATGAAGAGCCTGAAAAGGTGTGAAAAATATGAAGAGCTTCAAAAGGTGTGAAAAATATGAAGAGCTTCAAAAGTTGTCAAATATTGGATGATCAAGAAAAGTTCTGAAAAATAGGAGGAGCATGAAATGTTGTTGAAAAAATGAAGAGCCTGAAAAGGAGTGAAATATATGAAGAGCTTCAAAAGGTGTGAAAAATATGAAGAGCTTCAAAAGGTGTCAAAAATGAGATGATAATGAAGCGGTCTGAAAAACTGGAGGAGCATGAAGCGCTGTTGAAAACCATGAAGAGGCTGAAAAGGTGTGAAAAATATGAAGAGCTTCAAAAGGTGTGAAAAATATGAAGAGCTTCAAAAGGAGACAAACATATAAGGAGCATGAAACGGTCTGAAAAATAGGAGGAGCATGAAACGGTGTTGAAAAACATGAAGAGCCTGAAAACGTGTGAAAAATATGAAGAGTTTCAAAAGATGTGAAAAATAAGAAGAGCTTCAAAAGGTGTAAAAAATGATGTGAGCATGAAACGGTCTGAAAAATAGGAAGAACATGAAACGGTCTGAAAAATAGGGGGAGCATGAAACGGTGTTCAAAAACATGAAGAGCCTGAAAAGGTGTGAAAAATATGAAGAGCTTGAAAAGGTGTGAAAAATATGAACAGCTTCAAAAGGTGTCAAAAATGAGATGAGCATGAAGCGGTCTGAAAAATAGGAGGAGCATGAAGTGGTGTTGAAAAACATGAAAAGCCTGAAAAAGTGTGAAATATATGAAGAGCTTCAAAAGGTGTGAAAAATATGAAGAGCATCAAAAGATGTCAAAAATATGAGGAGCATGAAACGGTCTGCAAAAAAGTAGGAGCATGAAGTGATGTTGAAAAACTTGAAGAGCATGAAAAGGTGTGAAAAATATGAAGAAGTTCAAAGTTGTGAAATACATGAGGATCATAAAACGATTTGAAAAATTGGAGGAGCATGAAGCAGAGTTCGAAAACATGAAGAGCCTGAAAAGGTTTGAAAATTATGAAGAGCTCAAAAAGTGTCAAAAATATGAGGAGCATGAAACGATCTGAAAAATAGGAGGAGCATGAAGCGTTGTTGAAAAACATGAAGAGCCTGAAAACGTGTGAAAAATATGAAGAGCTTCAAAAGGTGTGAAAAATATGAAGAGCTTCCAAAGGTGTCAAAAATGAGATGAGCATGAAACGGTCTGAAAAATAGGAGGAGCATGAAGTGGTCGTGAAAATCATGAAGTGCCTGAAAAGGTGTGAAATATATGAAGAGCTTCAAAAGTTGTGAAAAAATGAGGAGGTTCAAAAGGTGTCAAAAATATGAGGAGCATGAAACGGTCTGAAAAATAGGAGGAGCATGAAACGGTGTTCAAAAACATGAAGAGCCTGAAAAGGTGTGAAAAATATGAAGAGCTTGAAAAGGTGTGAAATACATGAGGAGCCTGAAGCGGTCTGAAAAATAGGAGGAGCATGAAACGGTGTTGAAAAACATGAACAGCCTGAAAAGGTGTGAAAAATAGGAAGAGCTTCACAAGGTGTCTAATATATGAGGAGCATGAAACGGTCTGAAAAATAGGAGGAGCATGAAGTGGTCGTGAAAATCATGAAGTGCCTGAGAAGGTGTGAAATATATGAAGAGCTTCAAAAGATGTGAAAAAATGAGGAGGTTCAAAAGGTGTGAAAAATATGAGGAACATGAAACGGTCTGAAAAATAGGAGGAGCATGAAACCGTCTGCAAAATAGGAGCAGCATGAAACAGTGTTGAAAGACATGAAGAGCTTCAAAAGTGTCATAAATATGAGGAGCATGAAACGGTCTGAAAAATAAGAGGATCATGAAACGGTCTGAAAAATAGGAGCAGCATGAAACGGTGTTGAAAGACATGAAGAGCTTCAAAAGGTGTCAAAAATATGAGGAGAATGAAACGGTTTGAAAAATAGGAGTAGCATTAAACGGTCTGAAAAATAGAGGCAGCATGGAATGGTGTGGAAAAACATGAAGAACTTCAAAAGTTGTGAAAAAATGAGGAGGTTCAAAAGGTGTCAAAAATATGAGGAGCATGAAACGGTCTGAAAAATAGGAGGGGCTTGAAAAGGTGTTCCAAAACATGAAGAGCCTGAAAAGATGTGAAAAATATGAACAGCTTCAAAAGCTGTGAAAAATACGAGGAGCATGAAACAGTTTGAAAAATAGGAGAAGCATGAAACAGTGTTGAAAACATGAAGAGCATGACAAGTGTGAAAAATATAAAGAGCATTAAAAGGTGTCAAAAATATGAGGAGCATGAAATGGTCTGAAAAAAAGGAGGAGCATGAAGGGGTGTTGAAAACATGAAAAGCCTGAAAATGTGTGAAAAATATGAAGAGCTTCCAAAGGTGTGAAAAATATGAATAGCTTTGAAATGTGTCAATAATGAGAGGAGCATGAAACGGTGTGAAAAATAGGAGGAGCATGAAGCGGTGTGCAAAAACATGAAGAGCCTGAAAAGGTGTGAAAAATATGAAGAGCTTCAAAAGGTGTTAAAAATATGAGGAGCATGAAACGGTCTGAAAAATAGGAGGAGCATGAAACGGTGTTGAAAACATGAAGAGCCTGAAAAGGTGTGAAAAATATGAAGAGCTTCAAAAGATGTCAAAAATATGAGGAGCATGAAGCGGTCCGACAAATAGGATGAGCATGAAGTGGTGTTGAAAACATTAAGAGCCTGAAGTGGTGGGAAATATATAAAGAGCTTGAAAAGGTGTCAAAAATAGTGTGAGCATGAAACGGTGTGAAAAATAGGAGAAGCATGAAGTGATGTTGAGAAACCTGAAGAGAATGAAAAGGTGTGAAAAATATGAAGAGCTATAAAAGATGTGAAATATATGAGGAGCATGAAATGATCTGAAAAATAGGAGGAGCATGAAACGGTGTTGAAAAACATGAAGAGCTTGAAAACGTGTGAAAATTATGAAGACCTTCAAAATGTGTCAAAAAAAAGGAGGAGCATGAAATGGTGTTCAAAAACATGAAGAGCCTGAAAAGGTGTGAAAAATATGAAGAGGTTCAAAAGGAGTCAAAAATATGAGGAGCATGAAACGGTCTAAAAAATAGGAGGAGCATGAAGCGGTGTTGAAAAACATGAAGAGCCTGAAAAGGTATGAAAAATATGAAGAGCTTGAAAAGGTGTCAAAAATATGAGGAGCATGAAATGATCTGAAAAAATAGGAGGAATATGAAAAGGTCTGAAAAATAGGAGGAGCATGAAGCGGTGTTCAAAAACATGAAGAGCCTGAAAAGTTGTGAAAAATTTGAAGAGCTTCAAAAGGTGTCAAAAATATGAGGAGCATGAAATGATCTGAAAAATAGGAGGAATATGAAAAGGTCTGAAAAATAGGAGGAGCATGAAGCGGTTTGAAAAACAAGAAGAGCCTGAAAAAGTGTGAAAAATATGAAGAGCTTCAAAAAGGTGTCAAATATATAGAGGGTGAAACGGTCTGAAAAATATGAGGAGCAATAAACTGTTTTTAAAAACATGAAGAGCCTAAAAAGGTGTGAAAAATTTGAAGAGCTTCAAACTGTGTCAAAAATATGAGGAGCATGAAACGGTCTGAAACATAGGAGGAGCATGAAGTGTTGTTGAAAAACATGAAGAGCCTGAAAAAGGTGTGAAACATATGAGGAGCATGATACGGTCTGATAAATAGGAGGAGCGTGAAGCGGTGTTAAAAAATATGAAGAGCATGACAACGTGTGAAAAATATGAAGAGCTTCAAAAGGTGTCAAAAAATAAGGAGCATGAAACGGTCTGAAATATAGGAGGAGCATGAAAAGGTGTTAAAAAACATGAAGAGCCTGAAAAGGTGTGAAAAATATGAAAAGCTTCAAATGGTGTCAAAAATATGACGAGAATGAAACGGTCTGATAATTAGGAGGAGCATGAAGTGGTGTTGAAAAATATGAAGAGCTTGAAAAAGTTGTGAAACATATGAGTAGAATAAAACGGTCTGAAAAATAGGAGGAGCATGAAGTGGTGTAGAAAAACATGAAGACCCTGAAAAGGTGTGAAAAATATGAAGAGCTACAAAAAGTGTCAAAAATATGAGGAGCTTGAAACGGTCTGAAATATAGGAGGAGCGTGAAAAGGTGTTAAAAAATATGAAGAGCTTCAAAAGGTGTGAAACATATGAGGAGCATGAAACGGTCTGAAAAATAGGAAGAGCATGAAGCGTTGTTGAAAAACATGAAGAGCCTGAAAAGGTGTGAAAAATATGAAGTGCTTCAAAACGTGTCAAAAACATGAGGAGCATGAAAGGGTCTGAAAAAAAGGAGGAGCATGAAGCGTTGTTCAAAAAAATGAAGAGCCTGGAGAAGTGTGAAAAATATGAAGAGAATCAAAAAGTGTCAAAAATATGAGGAGCATTAAACGGTCTGAAAAATAGGAGAAGCATGAAGTGGTGTTGAAAAATATGAAGAGCCTGAAAAGGTGTGAAAAATATGAAGAGCTTCAAAGGTGTCAAAATTATGAGGAGCATGAAACGCTCTGAAAAAGAGGAGGAGCAGCAAGCGATGTTGAAAAACATGAAGAGCCTGAAAAGGTGTGACAAATAGGAAGAGCTTCCAAAGGTGTCAAAAATATGAGGAGCATGAAACGGTCTGAAAAATAGGAGAAGCATGAAACGGTCTGAAAAATAGGAGGAGCATGAAGCGGTGTGAAAAACATGAAGAGCCTAAAAAAGTGTGAAATATACGAAGAGCCTCAAAGGTGTCAAAAATATGAGGAGGAAGAAACGGTCTGAAAAATAGAAGGAGCTTGAAGTGGTGTTGAAAAACATGAAGAGCCTGAAAAGGTGTGAAAAATATGAAGAGCTTCAAAAGGCGTCAAAAATATGAGGAGCATGAAACGGTCTGAAAATTAGGAGGAGCATGAAACGGTCTGAAAAATAGGAGGAGCATGAAGCGGTTTGAAAAACATGAAGAGCCTGAAAAAGTGTGAAAAATATGAAGAGCTTCAAAAGGTGTCAAAAATATGAGGAGAATGCAACGGTCTGAAAATTAGGAGGAGCATGAAGCCGTGTTGAAAAACATAAAGAGCATGAAACAGTGTGAAATATATGAAGAGCCTCAAAGGTGTCAAAAATATGAGGAGCAAGAAACGGTCTGAAAAATAGAAGGAGCTTGAAGTGGTGTTGAAAAACATGAAGAGCCTGAAAAAGTGTGAAATATATGAAGAGCCTCAAAGGTGTCAAAAATATGAGGAGCAAGAAACGGTCTGAAAAATAGAAGGAGCTTGAAGTGGTGTTGAGAAACATGAAGAGCCTGAAAAGGTGTGAAAAATATGAAGAGCTTCAAAAAGGTGTCAAATATATAGAGGGTGAAACGGTCTGAAAAATATGAGGAGCAAGAAACTGTTTTCAAAAACATGAAGAACCTCAAAAGGTGTGAAAAATATGAAGAGCTTCAAAAAGGTGTCAAATATATAGAGGGTGAAACGGTCTGAAAAATATGAGGAGCAAGAAACTGTTTTCAAAAATATGAAGAGCCTCAAAAAGTGTGAAAAATGTGAAGAGCTTCAAACTGTGTCAAAAACAAGAGGAGTATGAAACGGTCTGAAACATGGGAGGAGCATGAAGTGTTGTTGAAAAACATGAAGAGCCTGAAAAAGGTGTGAAACATATGAGGAGCATGATACGGTCTGAAAAATAGGAGGAGCATGAAGCGGTGTTGAAAAATATGAAGAGCCTGAAAACGTATGAAAAATATGAAGAGCTTCAAAAGGTGTCAAAAATATAAGGAGCATGAAACGGTCTGAAATATAGCAGGAGCATGAAAAGTTGTTAAAAAGCATGAAGAGCCTGAAAAGGTGTGAAAAATATGAAAAGCTTCAAATGGTGTCAAAAATATGAGGAGAATGAAACGGTCTGATAATTAGGAGGAGCATGAAGTGGTGTTGAAAAATATGAAGAGCTTGAAAAAGTTGTGAAACATATGAGTAGAATAAAACGGTCTGGAAAATAGGAGGAGCATGAAGTGGTGTAGAAAAACATGAAGACCCTGTAAAGGTGTGAAAAATATGAAGAGCTACAAAAAGTGTCAAAATATGAGGAGCTTGAAAGGGTCTGAAATATAGGAGGAGCGTGAAAAGGTGTTAAAAAAAATATGAAGAGCTTCAAAAGGTGTGAAACATATGAGGAGCATGAAACGGTCTGAAAAATAGGAGGAGCATGAAGCGGTGTTGAAAAACATGAAGAGCCTGAAAAGGTGTGAAAAATATGAAGAGCTTCAAAATGTGAGAAAAATATGAGGAGCATGAAACGGTCTGAAAAATAGGAGGAGCATGAAGTGGTGCTGAAAAACATGAAGAGCTTGAAAAGGTGTGAAAAATATGAAGAGCTTCAAAAGGCGTCAAAAATATGAGGAGCATGAAACGGTCTGAAAAATAGAAGAAGCATGAAACGGTCTGAAAAATAGGAGGAGCATGAAGCGGTTTGAAAAACATGAAGAGCCTGAAAAAGTGTGAAATATATGAAGAGCTTCAAAAGGTGTCAAAAATATGAGGAGAATGAAATGGTCTGAAAATTAGGAGGAGCATGAAGCGGTGTTGAAAAACATAAAGAGCCTGAAACAGTGTGAAATATATGAAGAGCCTCAAAGGTGTCAAAAATATGAGGAGCAAGAAACGGTCTGAAAAATAGAAGGAGCTTGAAGTGGTGTTGAAAAACATGAAGAGCCTGAAAAGGTGTCAAAAATATGAAGAGCTTCAAAAAGTGTCAAAAATATGAGAAGCTTGAAACGGTCTGAAATTTAGGAGGAGCGTGAAAAGGTGTTAAAAAAAACTATGAAGAGGTTCAAAATGTGTGAAACATATGAGGAGCATGAAACGGTCTGAAAAATAGGAGGAGCATGAAGCGTTGTTGAAAAACATGAAGAGCCTGAAAAGGTGTGAAAAATATGAAGAGCTTCAAAAGGTGTCAACAACCTGAGGAGCATGAAAAGGTCTGAAAAATAGGAGGAGTATGAAGCAGTGTTCAAAAACATGAAGAGCCTGAAAAGGTGTGAAAAATATGAAGAGTTTCAAAAGGTGTGAAATACATGAGGAGCATGAAACGGTCTGAAAAAGAGGAGGAGCAGCAAGAGATGTTGAAAAACATGAAGAGCGTGAAAAGGTGTGAAAAATATGAAGAGCTTAAAAAGGTGTCAAAAATATGAGGAGCATGAAAGGGTCTGAAAAATAGTAGGAGCATGAAGTGATGTTGAAAAACTTGAAGAGCCTGAAAAGGTGTGAAAAATATGAAGAGCTTCAAGAGTGGTCAAAAATATGAGGAGCATGAAACGGTCTGAAAAATAGGAGGAGCATGAAGAGGTGCTGAAAAACATGAAGAGCATGAAAAGGTGTGAAAAATATGAAGAGCTTCAAAAGGCGTCAAAAATATGAGGAGCATGAAACGGTCTGAAAAATAGGAGAAGCATGAAACGGTCTGAAAAATAGGAGGAGCATGAAGCGGTTTGAAAAACATGAAGAGCCTGAAAAAGTGTGAAAAATATGAAGAGCTTCAAAAGGTGTCAAAAATATGAGGAGAATGAAACGGTCTGAAAATTAAGAGGAGCATGAAGCCGTGTTGAAAACATAAAGAGCCTGAAACAGTGTGAAATATATGGAGAGCCTCAAAGGTGTCAAAAATATGAGGAGCAAGAAACGGTCTGAAAAATAGAAGGAGCTTGAAGTGGAGTTGAAAAACAAAAAGAGACTGAAAACGTGTGAAAAATATGAAGAGCTTCAAAAAGGTGTCAAATATATAGAGGGTGAAACGGTCTGAAAAATATGAGGAGCAAGAAACTGTTTTCAAAAACATGAAGAGCCTCAAATGGTGTGAAAAATGTGAAGAGCTTCAAACTGTGTCAAAAATATGAGGAGCATGAAACGGTCTGAAACATAGGATGAGCATGAAGTATTGTTGAAAAAAATGAAGAGACTGAAAAATGTGTGAAACATATGAGGAGCATGATACGGTCTGAAAAATAGGAGGAGCATGAAGCGGTGTTGAAAAATATGAAGAGCCTGAAAAGGTGTGAAAAATATGAAGAGCTTCAAAAAGTGTCAAAAATATGAGAAGCTTGAAACGGTCTGAAATTTAGGAGGAGCGTGAAAAGGTGTTAAAAAAAACTATGAAGAGGTTCAAAATGTGTGAAACATATGAGGAGCATGAAACGGTCTGAAAAATAGGAGGAGCATGAAGCGTTGTTGAAAAACATGAAGAGCCTGAAAAGGTGTGAAAAATATGAAGAGCTTCAAAAGGTGTCAACAACCTGAGGAGCATGAAAAGGTCTGAAAAATAGGAGGAGTATGAAGCAGTGTTCAAAAACATGAAGAGCCTGAAAAGGTGTGAAAAATATGAAGAGTTTCAAAAGGTGTGAAATACATGAGGAGCATGAAACGGTCTGAAAAAGAGGAGGAGCAGCAAGAGATGTTGAAAAACATGAAGAGCGTGAAAAGGTGTGAAAAATATGAAGAGCTTAAAAAGGTGTCAAAAATATGAGGAGCATGAAAGGGTCTGAAAAATAGTAGGAGCGTGAAGTGATGTTGAAAAACTTGAAGAGCCTGAAAAGGTGTGAAAAATATGAAGAGCTTCAAGAGTGGTCAAAAATATGAGGAGCATGAAACGGTCTGAAAAATAGGAGGAGCATGAAGAGGTGCTGAAAAACATGAAGAGCATGAAAAGGTGTGAAAAATATGAAGAGCTTCAAAAGGCGTCAAAAATATGAGGAGCATGAAACGGTCTGAAAAATAGGAGAAGCATGAAACGGTCTGAAAAATAGGAGGAGCATGAAGCGGTTTGAAAAACATGAAGAGCCTGAAAATGTGTGAAAAATATGAAGAGCTTCAAAAGGTGTCAAAAATATGAGGAGAATGAAACGGTCTGAAAATTAAGAGGAGCATGAAGCCGTGTTGAAAACATAAAGAGCCTGAAACAGTGTGAAATATATGGAGAGCCTCAAAGGTGTCAAAAATATGAGGAGCAAGAAACGGTCTGAAAAATAGAAGGAGCTTGAAGTGGAGTTGAAAAACATGAAGAGACTGAAAACGTGTGAAAAATATGAAGAGCTTCAAAAAGGTGTCAAATATATAGAGGGTGAAACGGTCTGAAAAATATGAGGAGCAAGAAACTGTTTTCAAAAACATGAAGAGCCTCAAATGGTGTGAAAAATGTGAAGAGCTTCAAACTGTGTCAAAAATATGAGGAGCATGAAACGGTCTGAAACATAGGATGAGCATGAAGTATTGTTGAAAAAAATGAAGAGCCTGAAAAATGTGTGAAACATATGAGGAGCATGATACGGTCTGAAAAATAGGAGGAGCATGAAGCGGTGTTGAAAAATATGAAGAGCCTGAAAAGGTGTGAAAAATATGAAGAGCTTCAAAAGGTGTCAAAAATATAAGGAGCATGAAACGGTCTGAAATATAGCAGGAGCAAGAAAAGGTGTTAAAAAACATGAAGAGCCTGAAAAGGTGTGAAAAATATGAAAAGCTTCAAATGGTGTCAAAAATATGAGGAGAATGAAACGGTCTGAAAAATAGGAGGAGCTTGAAGCGGTGTTGAAAAATATGAAGAGCCTGAAAATGTGTGAAATATATGAAGAGCTTCAAAAGGAGTCAAAAATATAAGGAGCATGAAATGGTATGAAATATAGGAGCAGCATGAAACGGTGTTCATACACTTGAAGAGCCTGGAAAGGTGTGAAAAAAATGAAGAGCTTCAAAAAGGTATCAAAAATATGAGGAGGGTGAAAGGGTCTGAAAAACAAGAGGAGCAAGAAACTGTTTTCAAAAACATGAAGAGCCTCAACAGTTGTGAAAAATATGAAGAGGTTCAAACTGTGTCAAATATATGAGAAACGTGAAACGGTCTGAAAAATAGAAGGAGCTTGAAGTGGTGTTGAAAAACATGAAGAGCCTGAAATAGTGTGAAATATAGGAAGAGCCTCAAAGGTGTCAAAAATATGAGGAGCAAGAAACGGTCTGAAAAATAGAAGGAGCTTGAAGTGGTGTTGAAAAACAAGAAGAGCCTGAAAAGGTGTGAAAAATATTAAAAGCTTCAAAGAGGTGTCAAATATATAGAGGGTGAAACGGTCTGAAAAATATGAGGAGCAAGAAACTGTTTTGAAAAACATGAAGAGCCTCGAAAGGTGTGAAAAATATGAAGAGCTTCAAAAAGGTGTCAAATATATAGAGGGTGAAACGGTCTGAAAAATATGAGGAGCAAGAAACTGTTTTCAAAAACATGAAGAGCCTCAAAAGGTGTGAAAAATGTGAAGCGCTTCAAACTGTGTCAAAAATATGAGGAGCATGAAACGGTCTGAAACATAGGAGGAGCATGAAGTGTTGTTGAAAAACATGAAGAGCCTGAAAAAGGTGTGAAACATATGAGGAGCATGATACGGTCTCAAAAATAGGAGGAGCATGAAGCGGTGTTGAAAAATATGAAGAGCCTGTAAAGGTTTGCAAAATATGAAGAGCTTCAAAAGGTGTGAAATATATGAAGTGCTTCAAAAGGTGTCGAAAATGACATGAGCATGAAACGGTCTGAAAAATAGGAGGAGCATGAAACGGTGATCAAAAACATGAAGAGCCTGAAAAGGTGTGAAAAATATGAAGAGCTTCAAAAAGTGTGAAATACATGAGGAGCATGAAACGGGCTGAAAAATAGGAGAAGCATGAAGGGGTGTGGAAAAACATGAAGAGCCTGAAAATGTTTGAAAAATATGAAGAGCTTCTAAAGGTGTGAAATACATGAGGAGCATGAAACTCTCTGAAAAATAGAAATAGCATGAAGCGGTGTTGAAAAACATGAAGAGCCTGAAAACGTGTGAAAAATATGAAGAGCATCAAAAGGTGTGAAAAATATGAAGAGCTTCAAAAGGTGTAAAAAATGAGATGAGCATGAAACCGTCTGAAAAATAGGAGGAGCATGAAGTGGTGTTGAAAAAAATGAAGAGCCTGAAAAGGTGTGAAATATATAAAGAGCTTCAAAAGGTGTCAAAAATATGAGGAGAATGAAACGGTCTGCAAATTAGGAGAAGCCTGAAATGGTGTTCAAAAACATGAAGAGCCTGAAAAGCTGTGAAAAACATGAAGAGCCTGAAAAGGTGTGAAAAATATGAAGAGCTTCAAAAGGTGTGAAATACATGAGGAGCATGAAACTCTCTGAAAAATAGAAGGAGCATGAAGCGGTGTTCAAACATGAAGAGCCTGAAAAGGTCTGAAAAATATGAAGAGCTTCAAACGGTGTCAAAAATATGAGGAGCATGAAACGGTCTGAAAAATAGGAGGAGCACGAAGCCGTGTTAAAAAACATGAAGAGCCTGAAAAGGTCTGAAAAATATGAAGAGCTTGAAAAGGTGTGAAATATATGAAGAGCTTCAAAGGTGTCAAAAATGAGATGAGCATGAAACGGTGTGAAAAATAGGAGGAGCATGAAGCGGTTTTGAAAAAAATGAAGAGGCTGAAAAGGTGTGAAATATATGAAGAGCTTCAAGAGGTGTCAAAAATATGAAGAGCAGGAAATGGTCTGAAAAATAGGAGGAGCATGAAGCGGTGTTGAAAAACATGAAGAGTCTGAAAAGGTGTGAAAGATATGAAGAGTTTCTAAAGATGTCAAAATTATGAGGAGCATGAAACGGTCTGAAATATAGGAGAAGCATGAAGTGGTGTTGAAAAACATGAAGAGCCTGAAAGGGTGTGAAAATTATGAAAAGCTTCAAAAGGTGTCAAAAATATGAGGAGCATGAAACGGTCTGAAAAATAGGAGGAGCAAGAAACGGTGATCAAAAACATGGAGAGCCTTAAAACGTGTGAAAAATATGACGAGCTTCAAAAGGTGTGAAAAACATGAGGAGCATGAAACGGGCTGAAAAATAGGAGAAGCATGAAGTGGTGTTGAAAAACATGAAGAGCCTGAAAACGTGTGAAAAATATCAAGAGCTTCAGAAGGTGTGAAAAATATTAAGAGCTTCAAAAGGTGTCAAATATTAGATGAGCATGAAACGGTCTGAAAAATTGGAGGAGCAAGAAGTAGTGTTGAAAAAAATGAAGAGCCTGAAAAGGTGTGAAAAATATGAAAAGCTTCAAAAGGTGTCAAAAATATGAGGACCACGAAACGGTCTGAAAAGTAGGTGGAGCATGAAGCGGTGTTGAAAAATATGAAGAGCCTGGAAAGGTGTGCAAAATATGAAGAGCTTCAAAAGGTGTGAAATATATGAAGAGCTTCAAAAGGTGTCGAAAATGACATGAGCATGAAACGGTCTGAAAAATAGGAGGAGCATGAAACAGTGATCAAAAACATGAAGAGCCTGAAAAGGTGTGAAAAATATGAAGAGCTTCAAAAGGTGTGAAATACATGAGGAGCATGAAACGGGGTGAAAAATAGGAGAAGCATGAAGGGGTGTGGAAAAACATGAAGAGCCTGAAAAGGTTTGAAAAATATGAAGAGCTTCTAAATGTGTGAAATACATGAGGAGCATGAAACTCTCTGAAAAATAGAAATAGCATGAAGCGGTGTTGAAAAACATGAAGAGCCTGAAAACGTGTGAAAAATATGAAGAGCTTCAAAAAGGTGTCAAATATATAGAGGGTGAAACGGTCTGAAAAATATGAGGAGCAAGAAACTGTTTTCAAAAACATGAAGAGCCTCAAATGGTGTGAAAAATGTGAAGAGCTTCAAACTGTGTCAAAAATATGAGGAGCATGAAACGGTCTGAAACATAGGATGAGCATGAAGTATTGTTGAAAAAAATGAAGAGCCTGAAAAATGTGTGAAACATATGAGGAGCATGATACGGTCTGAAAAATAGGAGGAGCATGAAGCGGTGTTGAAAAATATGAAGAGCCTGAAAAGGTGTGAAAAATATGAAGAGCTTCAAAAGGTGTCAAAAATATAAGGAGCATGAAACGGTCTGAAATATAGCAGGAGCAAGAAAAGGTGTTAAAAAACATGAAGAGCCTGAAAAGGTGTGAAAAATATGAAAAGCTTCAAATGGTGTCAAAAATATGAGGAGAATGAAACGGTCTGAAAAATAGGAGGAGCTTGAAGCGGTGTTGAAAAATATGAAGAGCCTGAAAATGTGTGAAATATATGAAGAGCTTCAAAAGGAGTCAAAAATATAAGGAGCATGAAATGGTATGAAATATAGGAGCAGCATGAAACGGTGTTCATACACTTGAAGAGCCTGGAAAGGTGTGAAAAAAATGAAGAGCTTCAAAAAGGTATCAAAAATATGAGGAGGGTGAAAGGGTCTGAAAAACAAGAGGAGCAAGAAACTGTTTTCAAAAACATGAAGAGCCTCAACAGTTGTGAAAAATATGAAGAGGTTCAAACTGTGTCAAATATATGAGAAACGTGAAACGGTCTGAAAAATAGAAGGAGCTTGAAGTGGTGTTGAAAAACATGAAGAGCCTGAAATAGTGTGAAATATAGGAAGAGCCTCAAAGGTGTCAAAAATATGAGGAGCAAGAAACGGTCTGAAAAATAGAAGGAGCTTGAAGTGGTGTTGAAAAACAAGAAGAGCCTGAAAAGGTGTGAAAAATATTAAAAGCTTCAAAGAGGTGTCAAATATATAGAGGGTGAAACGGTCTGAAAAATATGAGGAGCAAGAAACTGTTTTGAAAAACATGAAGAGCCTCGAAAGGTGTGAAAAATATGAAGAGCTTCAAAAAGGTGTCAAATATATAGAGGGTGAAACGGTCTGAAAAATATGAGGAGCAAGAAACTGTTTTCAAAAACATGAAGAGCCTCAAAAGGTGTGAAAAATGTGAAGCGCTTCAAACTGTGTCAAAAATATGAGGAGCATGAAACGGTCTGAAACATAGGAGGAGCATGAAGTGTTGTTGAAAAACATGAAGAGCCTGAAAAAGGTGTGAAACATATGAGGAGCATGATACGGTCTCAAAAATAGGAGGAGCATGAAGCGGTGTTGAAAAATATGAAGAGCCTGTAAAGGTTTGCAAAATATGAAGAGCTTCAAAAGGTGTGAAATATATGAAGTGCTTCAAAAGGTGTCGAAAATGACATGAGCATGAAACGGTCTGAAAAATAGGAGGAGCATGAAACGGTGATCAAAAACATGAAGAGCCTGAAAAGGTGTGAAAAATATGAAGAGCTTCAAAAAGTGTGAAATACATGAGGAGCATGAAACGGGCTGAAAAATAGGAGAAGCATGAAGGGGTGTGGAAAAACATGAAGAGCCTGAAAATGTTTGAAAAATATGAAGAGCTTCTAAAGGTGTGAAATACATGAGGAGCATGAAACTCTCTGAAAAATAGAAATAGCATGAAGCGGTGTTGAAAAACATGAAGAGCCTGAAAACGTGTGAAAAATATGAAGAGCATCAAAAGGTGTGAAAAATATGAAGAGCTTCAAAAGGTGTAAAAAATGAGATGAGCATGAAACCGTCTGAAAAATAGGAGGAGCATGAAGTGGTGTTGAAAAAAATGAAGAGCCTGAAAAGGTGTGAAATATATAAAGAGCTTCAAAAGGTGTCAAAAATATGAGGAGAATGAAACGGTCTGCAAATTAGGAGAAGCCTGAAATGGTGTTCAAAAACATGAAGAGCCTGAAAAGCTGTGAAAAACATGAAGAGCCTGAAAAGGTGTGAAAAATATGAAGAGCTTCAAAAGGTGTGAAATACATGAGGAGCATGAAACTCTCTGAAAAATAGAAGGAGCATGAAGCGGTGTTCAAACATGAAGAGCCTGAAAAGGTGTGAAAAATATGAAGAGCTTCAAACGGTGTCAAAAATATGAGGAGCATGAAACGGTCTGAAAAATAGGAGGAGCACGAAGCCGTGTTAAAAAACATGAAGAGCCTGAAAAGGTCTGAAAAATATGAAGAGCTTGAAAAGGTGTGAAATATATGAAGAGCTTCAAAGGTGTCAAAAATGAGATGAGCATGAAACGGTGTGAAAAATAGGAGGAGCATGAAGCGGTTTTGAAAAAAATGAAGAGGCTGAAAAGGTGTGAAATATATGAAGAGCTTCAAGAGGTGTCAAAAATATGAAGAGCAGGAAATGGTCTGAAAAATAGGAGGAGCATGAAGCGGTGTTGAAAAACATGAAGAGTCTGAAAAGGTGTGAAAGATATGAAGAGTTTCTAAAGATGTCAAAATTATGAGGAGCATGAAACGGTCTGAAATATAGGAGAAGCATGAAGTGGTGTTGAAAAACATGAAGAGCCTGAAAGGGTGTGAAAATTATGAAAAGCTTCAAAAGGTGTCAAAAATATGAGGAGCATGAAACGGTCTGAAAAATAGGAGGAGCAAGAAACGGTGATCAAAAACATGGAGAGCCTTAAAACGTGTGAAAAATATGACGAGCTTCAAAAGGTGTGAAAAACATGAGGAGCATGAAACGGGCTGAAAAATAGGAGAAGCATGAAGTGGTGTTGAAAAACATGAAGAGCCTGAAAACGTGTGAAAAATATCAAGAGCTTCAGAAGGTGTGAAAAATATTAAGAGCTTCAAAAGGTGTCAAATATTAGATGAGCATGAAACGGTCTGAAAAATTGGAGGAGCAAGAAGTAGTGTTGAAAAAAATGAAGAGCCTGAAAAGGTGTGAAAAATATGAAAAGCTTCAAAAGGTGTCAAAAATATGAGGAGCACGAAACGGTCTGAAAAGTAGGTGGAGCATGAAGCGGTGTTGAAAAATATGAAGAGCCTGGAAAGGTGTGCAAAATATGAAGAGCTTCAAAAGGTGTGAAATATATGAAGAGCTTCAAAAGGTGTCGAAAATGACATGAGCATGAAACGGTCTGAAAAATAGGAGGAGCATGAAACGGTGATCAAAAACATGAAGAGCCTGAAAAGGTGTGAAAAATATGAAGAGCTTCAAAAGGTGTGAAATACATGAGGAGCATGAAACGGGCTGAAAAATAGGAGAAGCATGAAGGGGTGTGGAAAAACATGAAGAGCCTGAAAAGGTTTGAAAAATATGAAGAGCTTCTAAATGTGTGAAATACATGAGGAGCATGAAACTCTCTGAAAAATAGAAATAGCATGAAGCGGTGTTGAAAAACATGAAGAGCCTGAAAACGTGTGAAAAATATGAAGAGCATCAAAAGGTGTGAAAAATATGAAGAGCTTCAAAAGGTGTAAAAAATGAGATGAGCATGAAACCGTCTGAAAAATAGGAGGAGCATGAAGTGCTGTTGAAAAAAAATCAAGAGCCTGAAAAGTTGTGAAAAATATGAAGAGCTTCAAAAGGTGTCAAAATTATGAGGAGCATGAAACGGCCTGAAAAATTGGAGGAGCATGAAGCGGTGTTCAAAAATATGAAGAGCCTGAAAAGGTGTGAAAAATATGAAGAGCTTCAAAAGGTGTCAAAAATATGAGGAGCATGAAAGGGTCTGAAAAATAGGAGGAGCATGAAGCGGTGTTCAAAAACATGAAGAGCCTGAAAAGGTGTGAAAAATATGAAGAGCTTCAAAAGGTGTGAAAAATATGAGGAGCATGAAACGGTCTGAAAAATAGGAGGAGCATGAAGCGGTATTGAAAAACATGAGGAGGCTGAGAACTTGTGAAAAATATGAAAAGCTTCAAAAGGTGTCAAAAATGAGATGAGCATGAAACGGTCTGAAAAATAGGAGGAGCATGAAGTGGATTTGAAAAAAATGAAGAGCCTGAAAAGGTGTGAAAAATATGAAGAGCTTCAAAAGGTGTGAAATATATGAGGAGCAGGAAACGGTCTGAAAAATAGGAGGAATATGCAGCGGTTAAAAAACATGAAGAGGCTGAAAAGGTGTGAAAAATATGAAGAGCTTCAAAAGGTGTCAAAATTTTGAAGAGTATGAAACGGTCTGAAAATAGGAGGAGCATGAAGCCATGTTCAAAAACATGAAGAGCCTGAAAAGGTGTGAAAAGTATGAAGAGCTTCAAAAGGTGTCAATAATATGAGGAGCATGAAACGGTCTGAAAAATAGGAAGAGCATGAAGTGGTGATGAAAAACATAAAGAGCCTGAAAAGGTGTGAAAAATATGAAGAGCTTCAAAAGGTGTCAAAAATATGAGAAGCCTGAAACAGTCTGAAAATTAGAAGGAGCATGAAGCGGTGTTCAAAAACATGAAGATCGTGAAAAGGTGTGGAAAATATGAAGACCTTCAAAAGGTGTCAAAAATATGAGGATCTTGAAACTGTCTGAACAATAGCAGGATTATGAAACGGTGTTACAAAACATGAAGGGCCTGAATAGGTGTGAAAAATATGAAGAGCTTCAAAAGGTGTGAAATAAATGAGGAGCATGAAACGGGCTGAAAAATAGGAGAAGCATGAAGTGGTGTGGAAAAACATGAAGAGCCTGAAAAGGTGTGAAAAATATGAAGAGCTTCAAAAGGTGTGAAATACATGAGGAGCATGAAACTCTCTGAAAAATAGAAGGAGCATCAAGTGGTGTTCAAAAACAAGAAGAGCCTGAAAAGGTGTGAAAAATATGAAAAGCTTGAAAAGGTGTCAAAGATATGAGGAGCATGAAACTGTCTCAAAAATAGGAGGAACATGAAGCGGTGTTCAAAAACAAGAAGAGCCTGAAAAGGTGTGAAAAATATGAAGAGCTTCAAAAGGTGTCAAAAATATGAGGAGCATGAAACGGTCTGAAAAATAGCAGAAGCATGAAGCCGTGTTCAAAAAAATGAAGAGCCTGAAAAGGTGTGAAAAATATGAAGACCTTCAAAAGGAGTGAAAAATATGAGGTGCATTAAACGGTCTGATAAATAGGAGGAGCATGAAGCGGTGTTGAAAAATATGAAGAGCCTGAAAACGTGGGAAAAATATGAAGAGCTTCAAAAGGTGTGAAAAATATGAAGAGCTGCAAAAGGTGTCAAAAATTAGATAAGCATGAAACGGTCTGAAAAATAGTAGGAGCATGAAGTGGTGTTGAAAAAAATGAAGAGCGTGAAAAGTTGTGAAAAATATGAAAAGCTTGAAAAGGTGTCAAAAATATGAGGAGCATGAAACTGTCTCAAAAATAGGAGGAGCATAAGCGGTGTTCAAAAACAAGAAGAGACTGAAAGGTGTGAAAAATATGAAGAGCTTCAAAAGGTGTCAAAAATACGAGGAGCATGAAACGGTCTGAAAAATAGCAGAAGCATGAAGCCGTGTTCAAAAAAATGAAGAGCCTGAAAAGGTGTGAAAAATATGAAGACCTTCAAAAGGAGTGAAAAATATGAGGTGCATTAAACGGTCTGATAAATAGGAGGAGCATGAAGCGGTGTTGAAAAACATGAAGAGCCTGAAAACGTGTGAAAAATATGAAGAGCTTCAAAAGGTGTGAAAAATATGAAGAGCTGCAAAAGGTGTCAAAAATTAGATAAGCATGAAACGGTCTGAAAAAAAGGAGGAGCATGAAGTGGTGTTGAAAAAAATGAAGAGCTTGAAAAGTTGTGAAAAATATGAAAAGCTTCAAAAGGTGTCAAAAATATGAGGAGCATGAAACTGTCTCAAAAATAGGAGGAGCATGAAGCGGTGTTCAAAAACAAGAAGAGCCTGAAAAGGTGTGAAAAATATGAAGAGCTTCAAAAGGTGTCAAAAATATGAGGAGCGTGAAACTGTCTCAAAAATAGGAAGAGGAAGAAGTGGTGTTGAAAAACATGAAGAGCCTGAAAAGGTGTGAAAAATATGAAGAGCTTCAAAAGGTGTGAAAAATATGAAGAACTTCAAAATGTGTCAAAAATTAGATGAGCATGGAACGGTCTGAAAAATAGGAGGAACATGAAGTGGTGTTCAAAAAAATGAAGAGACTGAAAAGGTGTGAAAAATATGAAGAGCTTCAAAACGTGTCAAAAATATGAGGAGCATGAAACGTTCTGAAAAATAGGAGGAGCATGAAGCGGTGTTGAAAAACATGAAGAGCCTGAAAAGGTGTGAAAAATATTAAGAGCTTCAAAAGGTGTGAAAAATATGAGGTGTATTAAATGGTCTGAAAATAGGAGGAGCATGAAGCCATGTTCAAAAATATGAAGAGCCTCAAAAGGTGTGAAAAGTATGAAGAGCTTCAAAAGGTGTCAAAAATATGAGGAGCATGAAACGTTCTGAAAAATAGGAGGAGCATGAAGCGGTGTTGAAAAACATGAAGAGCGTGAAAACGTGTGAAAAATATGAAGAGCTTCAAAAGGTGTCAAAATTTTGAAGAGTATGAAACGGTCTGAAAATAGGAGGAGCATGAAACCATGTTCAAAAACATGAAGAGCCTGAAAAGGTGTGAAAAGTATGAAGAGCTTCAAAAGGTGTCAATAATATGAGGAGCATGAAACGGTCTGAAAAATAGGAGGAGCATGAAGCGGTGATGAAAAACATGAAGAGCCTGAGAAGCTGTGAAAAATATGAAGGGCTTCAAAAGGTGTCAAAAATATGAGAAGCCTGAAACAGTCTGAAAATTAGAAGGAGCATGAGGCGGTGTTCAAAAACCTGAAGATCGTGAAAAGGTGTGAAAAATATGAAGACCTTCAAAAGGTGTCAAAAATATGAGGATCTTGAAACTGTCTGAACAATAGGAGGATTATGAAACGGTGTTACAAAACATGAAGGGCCTGAATAGGTGTGAAAAATATGAAGAGCTTCAAAAGGTGTGAAAAATATGAAGAGCTTCAAAAAGTGTGAAATACATGAGGAGGATTATACGGTCTGAAAAATAGGAGGAGAATGAAGCGGTGTTGAAAAACATGAAGAGCCTGAAAAGATGTGAAAAATATGAAGAGCATGAAAATGTGTGAAAAATATGAAGAGCTTCAAAAAGTGTGAAATACATGAGGAGGATTAAACGGTCCGAAAAATAGGAGGAGCATGAAACGGTGTTCAAAATCATGAAGAGCCTGAAAGGTATGAAAAATATGAAGAGCATGAAAATGTGTGAAAAATATGAGGAGCATGAAACTGTGTTCAAAAAAATGCAGAGCCTGAAAAGGTGTGAAAAATATGAAGAGCTTCAAAACGTGTCAAAAATATGAGGAGCATGAAACTGTCTGCAAATAGGAGGAGCATGAAGCGGTGTTCAAAAGCATGAAGAGCCTGAAAAGGTGTAAAATATATGAAGACCTTCAAAAGGTGTCAAAAATATGAGGAGCATGAAACAGTCTAAAAATTAGAAGGAGCATGAAACGGTGTTCAAAAACATGAAGATCGTGAAAAGGTGTGAAAAATATGAAGACCTTCAAAAGGTGTCAAAAATATGAGGATCTTGAAACTGTCTGAACAATAGGAGGATTATGAAACGGTGTTACAAAACATGAAGGGCCTGAATAGGTGTGAAAAATATGAAGAGCATGAAAATGTGTGAAAAATATGAGGAGCATGAAAAAGTGTGAAAAATATGAGGAGCATGAAACGGTCTGAAAAATACGAGGAGCATGAAGCCGTGTTAAAAAACCTGAAGAAACTGAAAACGTGTGAAAAATATGAAGAGCTTCAAAAGGTGTCAAAGTTATGAGGAGCATGAAACCGTCTGAAAAATAGGAGGAGCATGAAATGGTGTTCAAAAACATGAAGAGCCTGAAAGGTGTGAAAAATATGAAGAGCATGAAAATGTGTGAAAAATATGAGGAGCATGAAACTGTGTTCAAAAAAATGCAGAGCCTGAAAAGGTGTGAAAAATATGAATAACTTCAAAACGTGTCAAAAATATGAGGAGCATGAAACTGTCTGAAAAAGGAGGAGCATGAAGCGGTGTTCAAAAACATGAAGAGGCTGAAAAGGTGTAAAATTTATGAAGAGCTTCAAAAAGTGTCAAAAATATGAGGAACATGAAACCTTTTGAAAAATAGGAGGAGCATGAAGCGGTGTTAGAAAACCTAAAGAGCCTGAAAAGGTGTGAAAAATATGAAGAGCTTCAAAAGGTGTGTAAAATATGAGGAGCATGAAACGGTCTGAAATATAGGAGGAGCATGAAACGGTGTTCAAAAACATGAAGAGGATGAAAAGGTGTGAAAAATATGAAGAGCTTCAAAACGTGTCAAAAATATGAGGAGCATGAAACAGTCTGAAAAATAGGAGGAGCATGAAGCGGTGTTCAAAAACATGAAGAGCCTGAAAAGGTGTGAAAAATATGAAGAGCTTCAAAAGGTGTGCATAATATGAGGAGCATGAAACTGTCTCAAAAATAGGAGGACCATGAAGCGGTGTTGAAAAACATGAAGAGCCTGAAAAGGTGTGAAAAATATGAAGAGTTTCAAAATGTATCAAAAATATGAGGAGCATGAAGCGCTGTTTAAAAATATGAAGAGCCTGAAAAAGTGTGAAAAATATGAAGAGCTTCAAAAGGTGTCAAATATAGGAGGAGCATGAAACAGTGTTCAAAAACAAGAAGAGCCTGAAAAGATGTGAAAAATATGAAGAGCTTCAAAAGGTGTCAAAATATGAGGAGCATGAAACAGTCTGAGAAATAGGAGGAGCATGAAGCGGTGTTCAAAAACATGAAGAGCCTGAAAAGGTGTGAAAAATATGAAGAGCTTCAAAAGGTGTCAAATATAAGAGGAGCATGAAACGGTCTGAAAAATAGGATCAGCATGAAGCGGTGTTGAAAAACATGAAGAGCCTGAAAAGGTGTGAAAAATATGAGGAGCTTCAAAAGGTGTGAAATACATGTGGAGCATTAAACGGTCTGAAAAACAGGAGGAGCATGAAGCGGTGTGCAAAAACAAGAAGAGCCTGAAAAGGTGTGAAAAATATGAGGAGCTTCAAAAGGTGTGAAATACATGTGGAGCATTAAACGGTCTGAAAAATAGGAGGAGCATGAAGCGGTGTTCAAAAACAAGAAGAACCTGAAAAGGTGTGAAAAATATGAGGAGCTTCAAAAGGTGTGAAATACATGTGGAACATTAAACGGTCTGAAAAATAGGAGGAGCATGAAACGGTGATAAAAAATGAAGAGCGTGAAATGGTGTGAAAAATATGAAGAGCTTCAAAATGTGTCAAATATAAGAGGAGCATGAAACAGTGTTCAAAAACATGAAGAGCCTGAAAAGCTGTGAAAAATATGAAGAGCTTCAAAAGGTGTCAAAAATATGAGGAGCATGAAACGATATGAAAAATAGGAGGAGCATGAAACGGTGTTCAAAAACATGAAGAGCCTGAAAAGGTATGAAAAATATGAAGAGCTTCAAAACGTCTCAAAAACATGAGGAGCATGAAACCGTATGAAAATAGGAGGAGCATGAAGCAGTGTTCACAAATATGAAGAGCCTGAAAAGGTGTGAAAAATATGAAGTGTTTCAAAACGTGTCAAAAATATGAGGAGCATGAAAAGTTCTGAAAAATAGGAGGAGCATGAAGCGGTGTTGAAAAACATGAAGAGCCTGAAAAGGTGTGAAAAATATGAAGAGCTTCAAAAGGTGTCGAAAATATGAGGAGCATGAAACGATATGAAAAATAGGAGGAGCATGAAACGGTGTTCAAAATCCTGAAGAGCCTGAAAACGTGTGAAAAATATGAAGAGCTTCAAACGGTGTGAAATATATGAGGAGCATGAAACGGTCTGAAAAATATGAGGAGCATGAAGCCGTGTTCAAAAAACTGAAGAGCCTGAAAAGTTGTGAAAAATATGAAGAGCTTCAATAGGGTTAAAAATATGAGGAGCATGAAACGGTCTGAAAAATAGGAGGAGCATGAAGCGGTGTTCCAAAACATTAAGAGCCTGAAAAGGTATGAAAAATATGAAGAGCTTCAAAAAGTGTCAAAAATATGAGGAGCATGAAACGGTCTGAAAAATACGAGGAGCATGAAGCCGTGTTCAAAAACCTGAAGAGCATGAAACGGTGTTGAGAAACATGAAGAGCATGAAAAGATGTGAAAAATATGAAGAGCATGAAAAAGTGTGAAAAATATGAGGAGCATGAAACGGTCTGAAAAATACGAGGAGCATGAAGCCGTGTTAAAAAACCTGAAGAAACTGAAAACGTGTGAAAAATATGAAGAGCTTCAAAAGGTGTCAAAGTTATGAGGAGCATGAAACCGTCTGAAAAATAGGAGGAGCATGAAATGGTGTTCAAAAACATGAAGAGCCTGAAAGGTGTGAAAAATATGAAGAGCATGAAAATGTGTGAAAAATATGAGGAGCATGAAACTGTGTTCAAAAAAATGCAGAGCCTGAAAAGGTGTGAAAAATATGAATAACTTCAAAACGTGTCAAAAATATGAGGAGCATGAAACTGTCTGAAAAAGGAGGAGCATGAAGCGGTGTTCAAAAACATGAAGAGGCTGAAAAGGTGTAAAATTTATGAAGAGCTTCAAAAAGTGTCAAAAATATGAGGAACATGAAACCTTTTGAAAAATAGGAGGAGCATGAAGCGGTGTTAGAAAACCTAAAGAGCCTGAAAAGGTGTGAAAAATATGAAGAGCTTCAAAAGGTGTGTAAAATATGAGGAGCATGAAACGGTCTGAAATATAGGAGGAGCATGAAACGGTGTTCAAAAACATGAAGAGGATGAAAAGGTGTGAAAAATATGAAGAGCTTCAAAACGTGTCAAAAATATGAGGAGCATGAAACAGTCTGAAAAATAGGAGGAGCATGAAGCGGTGTTCAAAAACATGAAGAGCCTGAAAAGGTGTGAAAAATATGAAGAGCTTCAAAAGGTGTGCATAATATGAGGAGCATGAAACTGTCTCAAAAATAGGAGGACCATGAAGCGGTGTTGAAAAACATGAAGAGCCTGAAAAGGTGTGAAAAATATGAAGAGTTTCAAAATGTATCAAAAATATGAGGAGCATGAAGCGCTGTTTAAAAATATGAAGAGCCTGAAAAAGTGTGAAAAATATGAAGAGCTTCAAATGGTGTCAAATATAGGAGGAGCATGAAACAGTGTTCAAAAACAAGAAGAGCCTGAAAAGATGTGAAAAATATGAAGAGCTTCAAAAGGTGTCAAAATATGAGGAGCATGAAACAGTCTGAGAAATAGGAGGAGCATGAAGCGGTGTTCAAAAACATGAAGAGCCTGAAAAGGTGTGAAAAATATGAAGAGCTTCAAAAGGTGTGAAATATAAGAGGAGCATGAAACGGTCTGAAAAATAGGATCAGCATGAAGCGGTGTTGAAAAACATGAAGAGCCTGAAAAGGTGTGAAAAATATGAGGAGCTTCAAAAGGTGTGAAATACATGTGGAGCATTAAACGGTCTGAAAAACAGGAGGAGCATGAAGCGGTGTGCAAAAACAAGAAGAGCCTGAAAAGGTGTGAAAAATATGAGGAGCTTCAAAAGGTGTGAAATACATGTGGAACATTAAACGGTCTGAAAAATAGGAGGAGCATGAAACGGTGATAAAAAATGAAGAGCGTGAAATGGTGTGAAAAATATGAAGAGCTTCAAAATGTGTCAAATATAAGAGGAGCTTGAAACAGTGTTCAAAAACATGAAGAGCCTGAAAAGCTGTGAAAAATATGAAGAGCTTCAAAAGGTGTCAAAAATATGAGGAGCATGAAACGATATGAAAAATAGGAGGAGCATGAAACGGTGTTCAAAAACATGAAGAGCCTGAAAAGGTATGAAAAATATGAAGAGCTTCAAAACGTCTCAAAAACATGAGGAGCATGAAACCGTATGAAAATAGGAGGAGCATGAAGCAGTGTTCACAAATATGAA
The DNA here is from genome assembly GCF_033118175.1 of Dama dama. Classification (NCBI taxonomy): domain Eukaryota; kingdom Metazoa; phylum Chordata; class Mammalia; order Artiodactyla; family Cervidae; genus Dama; species Dama dama. The sequence continues at coordinate 5,047,189 of NW_026870945.1, forward strand.
GAGCCTGAAAAGGTGTGAAAAATATGAAGTGTTTCAAAACGTGTCAAAAATATGAGGAGCATGAAAAGTTCTGAAAAATAGGAGGAGCATGAAGCGGTGTTGAAAAACATGAAGAGCCTGAAAAGGTGTGAAAAATATGAAGAGCTTCAAAAGGTGTCGAAAATATGAGGAGCATGAAACGATATGAAAAATAGGAGGAGCATGAAACGGTGTTCAAAATCCTGAAGAGCCTGAAAACGTGTGAAAAATATGAAGAGCTTCAAACGGTGTGAAATATATGAGGAGCATGAAACGGTCTGAAAAATATGAGGAGCATGAAGCCGTGTTCAAAAAACTGAAGAGCCTGAAAAGTTGTGAAAAATATGAAGAGCTTCAATAGGGTTAAAAATATGAGGAGCATTAAACGGTCTGAAAAATAGGAGGAGCATGAAGCGGTGTTCCAAAACATTAAGAGCCTGAAAAGGTATGAAAAATATGAAGAGCTTCAAAAAGTGTCAAAAATATGAGGAGCATGAAACGGTCTGAAAAATACGAGGAGCATGAAGCCGTGTTCAAAAACCTGAAGAGCATGAAACGGTGTTGAGAAACATGAAGAGCATGAAAAGATGTGAAAAATATGAAGAGCATGAAAAAGTGTGAAAAATATGAGGAGCATGAAACGGTCTGAAAAATACGAGGAGCATGAAGCCGTGTTAAAAAACCTGAAGAAACTGAAAAGGTGTGAAAAATATGAAGAGCTTCAAAAGGTGTCAAAGTTATGAGGAGCATGAAACCGTCTGAAAAATAGGAGGAGCATGAAATGGTTTTCAATAACATGAAGAGCCTGAAAGGTGTGAAAAATATGAAGAGCATGAAAATGTGTGAAATATATGAGGAGCATGAAACTGTGTTCAAAAAAATGCAGAGCCTGAAAAGGTGTGAAAAATACGAATAACTTCAAAACGTGTCAAAAATATGAGGAGCATGAAACTGTCTGAAAAAGGAGGAGCATGAAGCGCTGTTCAAAAACATGAAGAGCCTGAAAAGGTGTAAAATTTATGAAGAGCTTCAAAAAGTGTCAAAAATATGAGGAACATGAAACCTTTTGAAAAATAGGAGGAGCATGAAGCGGTGTTAGAAAACCTAAAGAGCCTGAAAAGGTGTGAAAAATATGAAGAGTTTCAAAAGGTGTGAAAAATATGAAGAGCTTCAAAAGGTGTCAACAAGTAGATGAGCATGAAACGGTCAGAAAAATAGGAGGAGCATGAAGTGGTGTGGAAAAAAATGAAGAGCCTGAAAAGTTGTGAAAAATATGGAAAGCTTCAAAAGGTGTCAAAAATATGAGGAGCATGTAACGGTCTCAAAAAATAGGAGGAGCATGAAGCGGTGTTCAAAAACATGAAGAGCCTGAAAAGATTTGAAATATATGAAGAGCTTCAAAAGGTGTCAAAAATATGAGGAGAATGAAACGGTCTGAAAAAAAGGAGGAGCATGAAGCGGTGTGCAAAAACAAGAAGAGCCTGAAAAGGTGTGAAAAATATGAGGAGCTTCAAAAGGTGTGAAATACATGTGGAGCATTAAACGGTCTGAAAAATAGGAGGAGCATGAAATGGTGATAAAAAATGAAGAGCGTGAAATGGTGTGAAAAATATGAAGAGCTTCAAAATGTGTCAAATATAAGAGGAGCATGAAACAGTGTTCAAAATCATGAAGAGCCTGAAAAGCTGTGAAAAATATGAAGAGCTTCAAAAGGTGTCAAAAATATGAGGAGCATGAAACGATATGAAAAATAGGAGGAGCATGAAACGGTGTTCAAAAACATGAAGAGCCTGAAAAGGTATGAAAAATATGAAGAGCTTCAAAACGTCTCAAAAACATGAGGAGCATGAAACCGTATGAAAATAGGAGGAGCATGAAGCAGTGTTCACAAATATGAAGAGCCTGAAAAGGTGTGAAAAATATGAAGTGTTTCAAAACGTGTCAAAAATATGAGGAGCATGAAAAGTTCTGAAAAATAGGAGGAGCATGAAGCAGTGTTGAAAAACATGAAGAGCCTGAAAAGCTGTGAAAAATATGAAGAGCTTCAAAAGGTGTCGAAAATATGAGGAGCATGAAACGATATGAAAAATAGGAGGAGCATGAAACGGTGTTCAAAATCCTGAAGAGCCTGAAAACGTGTGAAAAATATGAAGAGCTTCAAACGGTGTGAAATATATGAGGAGCATGAAACGGTCTGAAAAATATGAGGAGCATGAAGCCGTGTTCAAAAAACTGAAGAGCCTGAAAAGTTGTGAAAAATATGAAGAGCTTCAATAGAGTTAAAAATATGAGGAGCATGAAACGGTCTGAAAAATACGAGGAGCATGAAGCCGTGTTCAAAAACCTGAAGAGCATGAAACGGTGTTGAGAAACATGAAGAGCATGAAAAGATGTGAAAAATATGAAGAGCATGAAAAAGTGTGAAAAATATGACGAGCATGAAACGGTCTGAAAAATACGAGGAGCATGAAGCCGTGTTAAAAAACCTGAAGAAACTGAAAAGGTGTGAAAAATATGAAGAGCTTCAAAAGGTGTCAAAGTTATGAGGAGCATGAAACCGTCTGAAAAATAGGAGGAGCATGAAATGGTGTTCAAAAACATGAAGAGCCTGAAAGGTGTGAAAAATATGAAGAGCATGAAAATGTGGGAAATATATGAGGAGCATGAAACTGTGTTCAAAAAAATGCAGAGCCTGAAAAGGTGTGAAAAATATGAATAACTTCAAAACGTGTCAAAAATATGAGGAGCGTGAAACTGTCTGAAAAAGGAGGAGCATGAAGCGGTGTTCAAAAACATGTAGAGCCTGAAAAGGTGTAAAATTTATGAAGAGCTTCAAAAAGTGTCAAAAATATGAGGAACATGAAACCTTTTGAAAAATAGGAGGAGCATGAAGCGGTGTTAGAAAACCTAAAGAGCCTGAACAGGTGTGAAAAATATGAAGAGTTTCAAAAGGTGTGAAAAATATGAAGAGCTTCAAAAGGTGTCAAAAAGTAGAAGAGCATGAAATGGTCTGAAAAATAGGAGGAGCATGAAGTGGTGTGGAAAAAAATGAAGAGCCTGAAAAGGTGTGAAAAATATGGAAAGCTTCAAAAGGTGTCAAAAATATGAGGAGCATGAAACGGTCTCAAAAAATAGGAGGAGCATGAAGCGGTGTTCAAAAACATGAAGAGCCTGAAAAGATTTGAAATATATGAAGAGCTTCAAAAGGTGTCAAAAATATGAGGAGCATGAAACGGTCTGAAAAAAAGGAGGAGCATGAAGCGGTGTTCAAAAACATAAAGAGCCTGAAAAGGTTTGAAAAATATGAAGAGCTTCAAAAGGTGTCAAAAATATGAGGAGCATGAAACGGTCTTAAAAATAGGAGGAGGATGAAGCGGTGTTCAAAAACATGAATAGCCTGAAAAGGTGTGAAAAATAGGAAAAGCCTCAAAACATGTCAAAAATATGAGGAGCATGAAACGGTTGAAAAATTGCAGGAGCATGAAGCGGTGTTGAAAAACATGAATAGTCTGAAAACGTGTGAAAATATGAAAAGCTTCAAAAGATGTGAAAAATATGAAGAGCTTCAAAAGGGGTCAAAAATGAGATGAGCATGACGGTCTGAAAAATAGGAGGAGAATGAAGCACTGTTGAAAATCATGAAGAGTCTGAAAAGGTGTGAAAAATATGAAAAGCTTCAAAAGATGTGAAAAATATGAAGAGCTTCAAAAGGTGTCAAAATGAGATGAGCATGAAACGGTCTGAAAAATAGTAGGAGCATGAAGTGGTGTTGAAAAAAGAAAAGCCTGAAAAGGTGTGAAATATATGAAAAGCTTCAAAAGGTGTCAAAAATATGAGGGGAATGAAACGGTCTGCGAAATAAGAGGAGCATGAAATGGTGTTCAAAAACATGAAGAGTCTGAAAATATGTGAAAATTATGAAGAGCTTCAAAAAGTGTGAAACACATGAGGAGGATTAAACGGTCTGAAAATTAGGAGGAGCATTAAGCGGTGTTGAAGAACATGAAGGCCTAAATCCCTTGCATTCCTATATACTAACAATGAAAAAACAGACAGAGAAATTAAGGAAACAATACCATTCACCATTGCAACAAAAAGAATAAAATACTTAGGAGTATATCTACCTAAAGAAACAAAGGACCTATACATAGAAAACTATAAAACACTGATGAAAGAAATCAAAGAGGACACAAACAGATGGAGAAACATACCGTGTTCGTGGATTGGAAGAATTAATATTGTCAAAATGGCTATTCTACCCAAAGCAGTCTATAGATTCAATGCAATCCCTATCAAGCTACCAACGGTATTTTTCACAGAACTAGACCAAAGAATTTCACAATTTGTATGGAAATACAAAAAACCTCGAATAGCCAAAGTAATCTTGAGAAAGAAGAATGGAACTGGAGGAATCAACCTGCCTGACTTCAGACTCTACTACAAAGCCACAGTCATCAAGACAGTATGGTACTGGCACAAAGACAGAAATATAGATCAATGGAACAGAATAGAAAGCCCAGAGATAAATCCACGAACCTATGGACACCTTATCTTTGACAAAGGAGGCAAGGATATACAATGGAAAAAAGACAACCTCTTTAACAAGTGGTGCTGGGAAAACTGGTCAACCACTTGTAAAAGAATGAAACTAGAACACTTTCTAACACCATACACAAAAATAAACTCAAAATGGATTAAAGATCTAAATGTAAGACCAGAAACTATAAAACTCCTAGAGGAGAACATAGGCAAAACACTCTCTGACATAAATCAAAGCAAGATCCTCTATGACCCACCTCCCAGAATATTGGAAATATAAGCAAAACTAAACAAATGGGACCTAATGAAACTTAAAAGCTTTTGCACTACAAAGGAAACTATAAGTAAGGTGAAAAGACAGCCCTCGGATTGGGAGAAAATAATAGCAAATGAAGAAACAGACAGAGGATTAATCTCAAAAATATACAAGCAACTCCTGCAGCTCAATTCCAGAAAAATAAATGACCCAATCAAAAAATGGGCCAAAGAACTAAACAGACATTTCTCCAAAGAAGACATACAGATGGCTAACAAACACATGAAAAGATGCTCAACATCACTCATTATTAGAGAAATGCAAATCAAAACCACAATGAGGTACCATTACACGCCAGTCAGGATGGCTGCTATCCAAAAGTCTACAAGCAATAAATGCTGGAGAGGGTGTGGAGAAAAGGGAACCCTCTTACACTGTTGGTGGGAATGCAAACTAGTACAGCCGCTATGGAAAACAGTGTGGAGATTTCTTAAAAAACTGGACATAGAACTGCCATATGACCCAGCAATCCCACTTCTGGGCATACACACTGAGGAAACCAGATCTGAAAGAGACACGTGCACCCCAATGTTCATCGCAGCACTGTTTATAATAGCCAGGACATGGAAGCAACCTAGATGCCCATCAGCAGATGAATGGATAAGGAAGCTGTGGTACATATACACCATGGAATATTACTCAGCCATTAAAAAGAATTCATTTGAACCAGTCCTAATGAGATGGATGAAGCTGGAGCCCCTTATACAGAGTGAAGTAAGCCAGAAAGATAAAGAACATTACAGCATACTGACACATGTATATGGAATTTAGAAAGGTGATAACGATAACCCTATATGCAGAACAGAAAAAGACACACAGAAATACAGAACAGACTTTTGAACTTTGTGGGAGAATGTGAGGGTGGGATATTTCAAAAGAACAGCATGTATACTATCTATGGTGAAACAGATCACCAGCCCAGGTGGGATGCACGAGACAAGTGCTCCGGCCTGGTGCACTGGGAAGACCCAGAGGAATCGGGTGGAGAGGGAGGTGGGAGGGGGGATCGGGATTGGGAATACATGTAAATCCATGGCTGATTCATATCAATGTATGACAAAACCCACTGGCAAAAAAAAAAAAAAATAATAATAAAAATTAAAAAAAATAAAATAAAATCTAAAAAAAAAAACAAAAAGAAAAATATGAAGAGCTTCAGAAGGTGTGAAAATATGAAGAGCTTCGTAAGTTGTCAAAAATTAGATGAGCATGAAACGGTCTGAAAAATAGGAGGAGCATGAAGTGGTGTTGAAAAAAATGAAGAGCCTGAAAAGGTTTGAAAAACATGAAAAGCTTCAAAAGGTGTTAAAGATATGGGGAGCATGAAACGGTCTTAAAAATAGGAGGAGGATGAAGCGGTGTTCAAAAACATGAATAGCCTGAAAAGGTGTGAAAAATAGGAAAAGCCTCAAAACGTGTCAAAAATATGAGGAGCATGAAACGGTTGAAAAATTGCAGAAGCATGAAGCGGTGTTGAAAAACATGAATAGTCTGAAAACGTGTGAAAATATGAAAAGCTTCAAAAGATGTGAAAAATATGAAGAGCTTCAAAAGGGGTCAAAAATGAGATGAGCATGACGGTCTGAAAAATAGGAGGAGCATGAAGCACTGTTAAAAATCATGAATAGTCTGAAAAGGTGTGAAAAATATGAAAAGCTTCAAAAGATGTGAAAAATATGAAGAGCTTCAAAAGGTGTCAAAATGAGATGAGCATGAAACGGTCTGAAAAATAGGAGGAGCGTGAAGTGGTGTTGAAAAAAGGAAAAGCCTGAAAAGGTGTGAAATATATGAAAAGCTTCAAAAGGTGTCAAAAATATGAGGGGAATGAAACGGTCTGCGAAATAAGAGGAACATGAAATGGTGTTCAAAAACATGAAGAGTCTGAAAATATGTGAAAAATATGAAGAGCTTCAAAAAGTGTGAAAAACATGAGGAGGATTAAACGGTCTGAAAAATAGGAGGAGCATTAAGCGGTGTCGAAAAACATGAAGGCCTGAAAACATGTGAAAAATATGAAGAGCTCCAGAAGGTGTGAAAAATACGAAGAGCTTCGAAAGTTGTCAAAAATTAGATGAGCATGAAACGGTCTGAAAAATAGGAGGAGCATGAAGTGGTGTTGAAAAAAATGAAGAGGCTGAAAAGGTTTGAAAAACATGAAAAGCTTCAAAAGGTGTCAAAGATATGAGGAGCATGAAACTGTCTCAAAAATAGGAGGAGCATGAAGCGGTGTTCAAAAACAAGAAGAGCCTGAAAAGGTGTGAAAAATATGAGGAGCTTCAAAAGGTGTGAAATACATGTGGAGCATTAAACGGTCTGAAGAATAGGAGGAGCATGAAGCGGTGTTGAAAAACATGAAGAGCCTGAAAAGTTGTGAAAAATATGAAGATCTTCAAAAGGTGTCAAAAATGAGATGAGCATGAAACGTTCTGAAAAATAGGAGGAGCATGAACTGGTGTTGAAAAACATGGAGAGACTGAAAAGGTTTGAAAGATATGAAGAGCTTCAAAAGGTGTGAAAAATATGAGGAGCATGATTCGGTCTGAAAAATAGGAGGAGCATGAAGCGGTGTTGAAAAACATGAAGAGCCTTAAAACGTGTGAAAAATATGAAGAGTTTCAAAAGGTGTGAAAAATATGAAGAGCTTCAAAAGGTGTCAAAAATTAGATGAGCATGAAACGGTCTGAAAAATAGGAGGAGCATGAAGCCGTGTTCAAAAAACTGAAGAGCCTGAAAAGGTGTGAAAAATATGAAGAGCTTCAAAAGGTGTCAAAAATTAGATGAGCATGAAACGGTGTGAAAAATAGGAGGAGCATGAAGCCGTTTTCAAAAAACTGAAGAGCCTGAAAAATTGTGAAAAATATGAAGAGCTTCAATAGGGTTAAAAATATGAGGAGCATGAAACGGTCTGAAATATAGGAGGAGCATGAAGCGTTGTTCCAAAACATTAAGAGCCTGAAAAGGTATGAAAAATATGAAGAGCTTCAAAAAGTGTCAAAAATATGAGGAGCATAAAACGGTCTGAAAAATACGAGGAGCATGAAGCCGTGTTCAAAACCTGAAGAGCATGAAACGGTGTTGAGAAACATGAAGAGCATGAAAAGATGTGAAAAATATGAAGAGCATGAAAAAGTGTGAAAAATATGAGGAGCATGAAACGGTCTGAAAAATACGAGGAGCATGAAGCCGTGTTCAAAAACCTGAAGAAACTGAAAAGGTGTGAAAAATATGAAGAGCTTCAAAAGGTGTCAAAGTAATGAGGAGCATGAAACAGTCTGAAAAATAGGAGGAGCATGAAACGGTGTTCAAAAACATGAAGAGCCTGAAAGGTGTGAAAAATATGAAGAGCATGAAAATGTGTGAAAAATATGAGGAGCATGAAACTGTGTTCAAAAAAATGCAGAGCCTGAAAAGGTGTGAAAAATATGAGGAGCTTCAAAAGGTGTCAAAATTGAGAGGAGAATGAATCGGTCTGAAAAATAGGAGGAGCATGAAGAGGTGTTGAAAAACGGTAGAGCCTGAAAAGGTGTGAAAAATATGAAGACTTCAAAAGTTGTCAAAAATATGAGGAGCATGAAACGATTTGAAAATTAGGAGGAGCATGATGTGGTGTTGAAAAACATTAAGAGCCTGAAAAGGTGTGAAAAATATGAAGAGCTTCAAAAGATGTGAAAAATGTGAAGAGCTTCAAAAGGTGTCAAAATTGAGAGGAGCATGAATCGGTCTGAAAAATAGGAGGAGCATGAAGCGGTGTTGAAAAACGGTAGAGCCTGAAAAGGTGTGAAAAATATGAAGACTTCAAAAGTTGTCAAAAATATGAGGAGCATGAAACGGTCTGAAAAATAGGAGGAGCATGAAGCGGTGTTGAAAAATATTAAGAGCCTGAAAAGGTGTGAAAAATATGAAGAGCTTCAAAATGTGTTCAAAAATATGAGGAGCATGACACGGTCTGAAAAATAGGAGGAGCATGAAGCGGTGTTGAAAAAAAAGAAGAGCCTGAAAAGGTGTGAAAAATATGAAGAGCTTCAAAATGTATCAAAAATATGAGGGGCATGAAACGGGCTGAAAAATAGGAGGAGCATGAAAAGTAGTTCAAAAACATGAAGAGCCTGAAAATGTGTGAAAAATATGAAGACTTTCAAAAGGTGTGAAAAATATGAGGATCATGAAACGATCTGAAAAATAGGAGGAGCATGAAGCGGTTTTGAAAAACATGAAGAGCATGAAAAGGTGTGAAATATATGAAGAGCTTCAAAGGGTGTCAAAAATATGAGGAGCATGAAACGGTCTGAAAATAGGAGGAGCATGAAATGTTGTTCAGAAACATGAAGGGCTTGAAATGATGTGAAAAATATGAAGACTTTCAAAAGGTGTCAAAATTATGAGGGGCATGAAACGGTATGAAAAATAGGAGGAGCATCAAACGGTGTTGAAAAATATGAAGAGCCTGAAAAGGATTGAAAAATATGAAGAGCTTCAAAAGGTGTCACAAATAGGAGGAGCATGAAACGGTGTTCAAAAACATGAAGAGCCAGTAAAGGTGTGAAAAATATGAATAGCTTCCAAATGTGACAAAAATAAGATGAGCATGAAACGGTCTGAAAAATAGGAGGAGCATGAAGCGGTGTTGAAAAACATGAGGAGCCTGAAAAGGTGTGAAAAATATGAAGAGGTTCAAAAGGTGTTCAAAAATATGAGGAGCAGGAAACGGTGTTCAAAAACATGAAGAGCGTGAAAAGGTGTGAAAAATATGAAGAGGTTCAAAAGGTGTCAAAAATGTGAGTAGCATGAAACGGTCTCAAAACTAGGAGGAGCATGAAGCGGTGTTGAAAAAAATGAAGAGCCTGAAAAAGTGTGAAATATATGAAGAGGTTCAAAAGGTGTCAAAAATGCGAGGAGCATGAAGCCATTGAAATATAGGAGGAGCATGAAATGGTGGTGAAAAACATTAATAGCCTGAAAAGGTGTGAAATATATGAAGAGTTTCAAAAGGTGTCAAAAATATGAGGAGCATGAAACGGTGTGAAAAAAAGGAGGAGCATGAAGCGGTGTTGAAAATCATGAAGTGCCTGAAAATGTGTAAAAAATATGAAGAGCTTGAAAAGGTGTCAAAAATATGAGTAGCAAGAAACGGTCTAAAAATTAAATGGAGCATGCAAAGGTGTTCCAAAACATGGAGAGCCTGAAAAGGTGTGAAAAATATGAAGAGCTTCAAAAGGTGTCAAAAATACGAGGAGCATGAAACGTTCAGACAAATAAGAGGAGCATGAAGTGGTGTTGAAAAACATGAAGAGCCTGAAAATGTGTTAAAAATATGAAGAGCTTCAAAAGATGTCACAAATAGGAGGAGCATGAAACTCTGTTCAAAAACATGAAGAGTCTGAACAGGTGTGAAAAATATGAAAGCTTCAAAAGGTGCCAAAAATATGAGGAGCATGAAACGGACTGAAAAATAGGAGGATCATGAAGCGGTGTTCAAAAACATGAAGAGCCTGAAAAGGTGTGTAAAATATGAAGAGCTTCAATAGGTTGAAAAATATGAAGAGCTTCAAAAGATGTGAAAAACATGAAGAGCTTCAAAAGGTGTCAAAAATGAGAGGAGCATGAAACTGTCTGAAAAATATGAGGAGTATGAATCGGTGTTGAAAAACATGAAGCCTGAAAACGTGTGAAAAATATGAAGACTTTCAAAAGGTGTCAAAAATATGAGGAGCATGAAACGATCTGAAAATTAGGAGGAGCATGAAGCGGTGTTGAAAAACATTAAGAGCCTGAAAAGTTGTGAAAAATATGAAGAGCTTTAAAAGGTGTCAAAAATATGAGGAGCACGAAACGGTCTGAAACATAGGAGGAGCATGAAACGGTGTTGAAAAATAGGAAGAGCCTCAAAAGGTGTGAAAAATATGAAGAGCTTCAAAAGTTGTCACAAATAGGAGGAGCATGAAACGGTGTTCAAAAACATGAAGAGCATGAACAGGTGTGAAAAATATGAAGAGCTTTAAAAAGTGTCAAATATATGAAGAGCTTGAAACGGTCTGAGAAATAGGAGGAGCATGAAGCGGTGTTCAAAAACATGAAGAGCCTGAAAAGGTGTGAAAAATATGAAGAGCTTCAAAAGGTGTGAAAAATATGAAGAGTTTCAAAAGGTGTGAAAAAAATGAAGAGCTTCAAAAGGTGTCAAAAATTAGAGGAGCAAGAAACGGTCTGAAAAATAGGAGGAGCATGAAACAGTGTTGAAAAATATGAAGAGAATGAAAAGGTGTGAAAAATATGAAGAGCTTCAAAAGGTGTCAAAAACATGAGGAGCATGAAACGGTCTGAAAAATAGGAGGAGCATGAAACGGTCTTGAAAAACATGAATAGTCTGAAAAGGTGTGAAAAATATGAAGAGCTTCAAAAGGTTTCAAAATTATTAGTCGCATGAAACGGGTAAAAAGAATAGGAGGAGCATGAGACGGTGTTGAAAAACATGAAGAGCATGAAAAGGTGTGAAAAATATGAAGAGGTTCAAAAGTTATCAAAAATATGAGGAGCATGAAAGGGTCTGAAAATAGGAGGAGCATGAAACTTTGTATGTATACATGAAGAGCATGAAAAGGTGTGAAAAATTTGAAGAGCTGCAAAAGGTGTCAAAAATATGAGGAGCATGAAACGGTCTGAAAAATGGTAGGAGCATGAGATGGTGTTGAAAAACCTGAAGAATCTGAAAAGGTTGGAAATATATGAAAGCTTTCAAGGTGTCAAAAATATGAGGAGCATGAAACGGTGTTGAAAAACATGAGGAGCATTAAAAGTGTGAAAAATATAAACAGCTTCAAAAGCTGTCAAAAATATGAGGAGCAAGAAACGGTCTGAAAAAGAGGAGGAGCATGAAACGGTGTTGAAAAACATGAAGAGAATGAAAAGGTGTGAAAAATATGAAGAGCTTCAAAAGGTGTCAAAAATATGAGGAGCATGAAACGGTCTTAAAAATAGGAGAAGCATGAGACGGTGTAAAAACAGGAAGAACCTGAAAACGTTGGAAAAATATGACAAGCTTCAAAGGTGTCAAAAATATGAGGAACATGAAACTGTCAGAAAAATATGAGGAACATGAAACTGTCTAAAAAATAGGAGGAGCATGAAACGGTGTTGAAAATCATGAAGAGCGTGAAAAGGTGTGCACAATAAGAAGAGCTTCAGAAGGTGTCAATAATATGAGGAGCATGAAAGGGTCTGAAAAATAGGAGGAGCATGAAGCGGTGTTGAAAATCATGAAGAGCGTGAAAAGATGTGCACAATAAGAAGAGCTTCAAAAGATGTTAAAAATATGAGGAGCATGAAAGGGTCATAAACATTGGAGGAGCATGAAACGGTGTTGAAAAACATGAAGAGCTTCAAAGAGTGTGAAAAATATGAAGAGCTTCAAAAGCTGTCATAAATATGAGGAGCATGAGACGGTCTGAAAAATATGAGGAGCACGAAATGGTCTGAAAAATGGGAGGAGCATGAAACGTTGTATGAAAACAATAAGAGCATGAAAAGGTGTGAAAAATATGAAGAGCTTCAAAATGTGTGAAAAATATGAGGAGCATGAAACGGTCTGAAAAATAGGAGGAGCATGATACGGTGAAAAAAAATGAAGAGCGTGAAATGGTGTGAAAAATATGAAGAGCTTCAAAATGTGTCAAATGTAAGAGGAGCATGAAACAGTGTTCAAAAACATGAAGAGCCTGAAAAGGTGTGAAAAATATGAAGAGCTTCAAAAGGTGTCAAAAATATGAGGAGCATGAAACGGTCTTAAAAAAAGGAGGAGGATGAAGCGGTGTTGAAAAACATGAAGAGTCTGAAAACGTGTGAAAAATATGAAGAGCTTCAAAAGGTGTCAAAAATGAGATGAGCATGAAACGGTCTGAAAAATAGGAGGAGCATGAACCGGTGTTGAAAATCATGAAGAGCCTGAAAAGGTGTGAAAAATATGAAAAACTTCAAAAGATGTGAAAAATATGAAGAGCTTCAAAAGTTGGCAAAATGAGATGAGCATGAAACGGTCTGAAAAATAAGAGGAGCATGAAGCGGTGTTGAAAAACATGAAGAGCCTGAAAAGTTGTGAAAAATATGAACAGTTTCAAAAAGTGTGAAATACATGAGGAGAATTAAACGGTCTGAAAAATAGGAGGAGCATGAAATGGTGTTCAAAAACATGAAGAGCCTGAAAAGGTGTGAAAAATATGAACAGTTTCAAAAAGTGTGAAATACATGAGGAGAATTATACTGTCTGAAAAATAGGAGGAGCATGAAGCGGTTTTGAAAAACATGAGGGCCTGAAAACGTGTGAAAAATATGAAGAGCTTCAAAAGTTGTGAAAAATATGAACAGCTTCAAAAGTTGTGAAAAATATGAAGAGCTTCAAAAGGTGTCAAAAATTAGATGAGCATGAAACGGTCTGAAAAATAGGAGGAGCATGAAGTGGTGTTGAAAAAAATGGAGAGCCTGAAAAGGTTTGAAAAATATGAAAAGCTTCAAAAGGTGTCAAAAATATGAGGAGCATGAAACTGTCTCAAAAATAGGAGGAGCATGAAGCGGTGTTCAAAAACAAGAAGAGCCTGAAAAGGTGTGAAAAATATGAAGAGCTTCAAAAGGTGTCAAAAATATGAGGAGCATGAAACGGTTTTGAGAAACATGAATAGCCTGAAAATATGTGAAAAATATGAAGAGCATAAAAATATGTGAAAAATATGAGGAGCATGAAACGGTTTTGAGAAACATGAATAGCCTGAAAATATGTGAAAAATATGAAGAGCATAAAAATATGTGAAAAATATGAGGAGCTTGAAACTGTGTTCAAAACATGAAGAGCCTGAAAAGGTGTGAAAAATATGAAGATCTTCAGAAGGTGTCAAAATTGAAGGCATTTCCCCTGAAATCAGGAACAAGACAAGGATGCCCACTCTCACCACTACTATTCAACATAGTGTTGGAAGTTCTGGCCACAGCAATCAGAGCAGAAAAAGGAGTAAAAGGAATCCAGATAGGAAAAGAAGAAGTAAATCTCTCACTGTTTGCAGATGACATGATCCTCTACATAGAAAACCCTAAAGACTCTACCAGAAAATTACTAGAACTAATCAATGAATATAGTAAAGTTGCAGGATATAAAATTAACACACAGAAATCCCTTGCATTCCTATATACTAACAATGAAAAAACAGACAGAGAAATTAAGGAAACAATACCATTCACCATTGCAACAAAAAGAATAAAATACTTAGGAGTATATCTACCTAAAGAAACAAAGGACCTATACATAGAAAACTATAAAACACTGATGAAAGAAATCAAAGAGGACACAAACAGATGGAGAAACATACCGTGTTCGTGGATTGGAAGAATTAATATTGTCAAAATGGCTATTCTACCCAAAGCAGTCTATAGATTCAATGCAATCCCTATCAAGCTACCAACGGTATTTTTCACAGAACTAGACCAAAGAATTTCACAATTTGTATGGAAATACAAAAAACCTCGAATAGCCAAAGTAATCTTGAGAAAGAAGAATGGAGCTGGAGGAATCAACCTGCCTGACTTCAGACTCTACTACAAAGCCACAGTCATCAAGACAGTATGGTACTGGCACAAAGACAGAAATATAGATCAATGGAACAGAATAGAAAGCCCAGAGATAAATCCACGAACCTATGGACACCTTATCTTTGACAAAGGAGGCAAGGATATACAATGGAAAAAAGACAACCTCTTTAACAAGTGGTGCTGGGAAAACTGGTCAACCACTTGTAAAAGAATGAAACTAGAACACTTTCTAACACCATACACAAAAATAAACTCAAAATGGATTAAAGATCTAAATGTAAGACCAGAAACTATAAAACTCCTAGAGGAGAACATAGGCAAAACACTCTCTGACATAAATCAAAGCAAGATCCTCTATGACCCACCTCCCAGAATATTGGAAATATAAGCAAAACTAAACAAATGGGACCTAATGAAACTTAAAAGCTTTTGCACTACAAAGGAAACTATAAGTAAGGTGAAAAGACAGCCCTCGGATTGGGAGAAAATAATAGCAAATGAAGAAACAGACAGAGGATTAATCTCAAAAATATACACGCAACTCCTGCAGCTCAATTCCAGAAAAATAAATGACCCAATCAAAAAATGGGCCAAAGAACTAAACAGATATTTCTCCAAAGAAGACATACAGATGGCTAACAAACACATGAAAAGATGCTCAACATCACTCATTATTAGAGAAATACAAATCAAAACCACAATGAGGTACCATTACACACCAGTCAGGATGGCTGCTATCCAAAAGTCTACAAGCAATAAATGCTGGAGAGGGTGTGGAGAAAAGGGAACCCTCTTAAACTGTTGGTGGGAATGCAAACTAGTACAGCCGCTATGGAAAACAGTGTGGAGATTTCTTAAAAAACTGGAAATAGAACTGCCATATGACCCAGCAATCCCACTTCTGGGCATACACACTGAGGAAACCAGAACTGAAAGAGACACGTGCACCCCAATGTTCATCGCAGCACTGTTTATAATAGCCAGGACATGGAAGCAACCTAGATGCCCATCAGCAGATGAATGGATAAGGAAGCTGTGGTACATATACACCATGGAATATTACTCAGCCATTAAAAAGAATTCATTTGAACCAGTCCTAATGAGATGGATGAAGCTGAAGCCCATTATACAGAGTGAAGTAAGCCAGAAAGATAAAGAATATTACAGCATACTGACACATGTATATGGAATTTAGAAAGGTGATAACGATAACCCCATATGCAGAACAGAAAAAGAGACACAGAAATACAGAACAGACTTTTGAACTTTGTGGGAGAATGTGAGAGTGGGATATTTCAAAAGAACAGCATGTATCCTATCTATGTTGAAACAGATCACCAGCCCAGGTGGGATGCACAAGACAAGTGCTCCGGCCTGGTGCACTGGGAAGACCCAGAGGAATCGGGGGGAGAGGGAGGTGGGAGGGGGGATCGGGATTGGGAATACATGTAAATCCATGGCTGATTCATATCAATGTATGACAAAACCCACTGGAAAAAAAAAATATGAGGAGCATGAAACAGTCTGAAAAATAGGAGGAGCATGAAACGGTGATCAAAAACATGAAGAGCCTGAAAAGGTGTGAAAAATATGAAGAGCTTCAAAAGGTGTGAAATACATGAGGGGCATGAAACTCTGAAAAATAGAAGGAGCATGAAGTTGTGTTCAAAAACATGAATAGCCTGAAAAGGTGTGAAAAATATGAAGATCTTCAAAAGGTGTGAAAAATATGAGGAGCATGATACGGTCTGAAAAATAGGAGGAGCATGAAGCGGTGTTGAAAAACATGAAGAGCCTGAAAACGTGTGAAAAATATGAAGAGCTTCAAAAGGTGTGAAAAATATCAAGAGCTTCAAAAACTGTGAAATACATGAGGAGGATTAAACGGTCTGAAAAATAGGAGGAGCATGAAGTGGTGTTGAAAAAAACTGAAGAGCCTGAAAAGGTGTGAAAAATATGAAGAGCTTCAAAAGGTGTCAAAAATATGAGGAGCATGAAACTGTCTGAAAAATAGGAGGAGCATGAAGCCGTGTTCAAAAACATGAAGAGCCTGAAAAGGTGTGAAAAATATGAAGAGCTTCAAAAGTGTGAAATAAATGAGGAGGATTAAACGGTCTGAAAAATAGGAGGAGCATTAAGGGGTGTTGAAAAACATGAAGGCCTGAAAACATGTGAAAAATATGAAGAGCTTCAAAAGGTGTGAAAAATATGAAGAGCTTCAAAAGGTGTGAAATACATGTGGAGCATTAAACGGTCTGAAAAATAGGAGGAGCATGAAGCGGTGTTGAAAAACATGAAGAGCCTGAAAAGGTGTGAAAAATATGAGGAGCTTCAAAAGGTGTGAAATACATGTGGAACATTAATCGATCTGAAAAACAGGAGGAGCATGAAGCGGTGTGCAAAAACAAGAAGGGCCTGAAAAGGTGTTAAAAATATGAGGAGCTTCAAAAGGTGTGAAATACATGTGGAGCATTAAACGGACTGAAAAATAGGAGGAGCATGAAGCGGTGTTCAAAAACAAGAAGAGCCTGAAAAGGTGTGAAAAATATGAGGAGCTTCAAAAGGTGTGAAATACATGTGGAACATTAATCGGTCTGAAAAACAGGAGGAGCATGAAGCGGTGTGCAAAAACAAGAAGGGCCTGAAAAGGTGTGAAAAATATGAGGAGCTTCAAAAGGTGTGAAATACATGTGGAGCATTAAACGGACTGAAAAATAGGAGGAGCATGAAGCGGTGTTCAAAAACAAGAAGAGCCTGAAAAGGTATGAAAAATATGAAGAGCTTCAAAACGTCTCAAAAACATGAGGAGCATGAAACCGTATGAAAATAGGAGGAGCATGAAGCAGTGTTCACAAATATGAAGAGCCTGAAAAGGTGTGAAAAATATGAAGTGTTTCAAAACGTGTCAAAATATGAGGAGCATGAAAAGTTCTGAAAAATAGGAGGAGCATGAAGCGGTGTTGAAAAACATGAAGAGCCTGAAAAGGTGTGAAAAATATGAAGAGCTTCAAAAGGTGTCGAAAATATGAGGAGCATGAAACGATATGAAAAATAGGAGGAGCATGAAACGGTGTTCAAAATCCTGAAGAGCCTGAAAACGTGTGAAAAATATGAAGAGCTTCAAACGGTGTGAAATATATGAGGAGCATGAAACGGTCTGAAAAATATGAGGAGCATGAAGCCGTGTTCAAAAAACTGAAGAGCCTGAAAAGTTGTGAAAAATATGAAGAGCTTCAATAGGGTTAAAAATATGAGGAGCATGAAACGATATGAAAAATAGGAGGAGCATGAAACGGTGTTCAAAATCCTGAAGAGCCTGAAAACGTGTGAAAAATATGAAGAGCTTCAAAAAGTGTCAAAAATATGAGGAGCATGAAACGGTCTGAAAAATACGAGGAGCATGAAGCCGTGTTCAAAAACCTGAAGAGCATGAAACGGTGTTGAGAAACATGAAGAGCATGAAAAGATGTGAAAAATATGAAGAGCATGAAAAAGTGTGAAAAATATGAGGAGCATGAAACGGTCTGAAAAATATGAGGAGCATGAAGCCGTGTTAAAAAACCTGAAGAAACTGAAAACGTGTGAAAAATATGAAGAGCTTCAAAAGGTGTCAAAGTTATGAGGAGCATGAAACCGTCTGAAAAATAGGAGGAGCATGAATTGGTTTTCAAAAACATGAAGAGCCTGAAAGGTGTGAAAAATATGAAGAGCATGAAAATGTGTGAAATATATGAGGAGCATGAAAGTGTGTTCAAAAAAATGCAGAGCCTGAAAAGGTGTGAAAAATATGAATAACTTCAAAACGTGGCAAAAATATGAGGAGCATGAAACTGTCTGAAAAAGGAGGAGCATGAAGCGGTGTTCAAAAACATGAAGAGGCTGAAAAGGTGTAAAATTTATGAAGAGCTTCAAAAAGTGTCAAAAATATGAGGAACATGAAACCTTTTGAAAAATAGGAGGAGCATGAAGCGGTGTTAGAAAACCTAAAGAGCCTGAAAAGGTGTGAAAAATATGAAGAGTTTCAAAAGGTGTGAAAAATATGAAGAGCTTCAAAAGGTGTCAACAAGTAGATGAGCATGAAACGGTCAGAAAAATAGGAGGAGCATGAAGTGGTGTGGAAAAAAATGAAGAGCCTGAAAAGTTGTGAAAAATATGGAAAGCTTCAAAAGGTGTCAAAAATATGAGGAGCATGAAACGGTCTCAAAAAATAGGAGGAGCATGAAGCGGTGTTCAAAAACATGAAGAGCCTGAAAAGATTTGAAATATATGAAGAGCTTCAAAAGGTGTCAAAAATATGAGGAGAATGAAACGGTCTGAAAAAAAGGAGGAGCATGAAGCGGTGTGCAAAAACAAGAAGAGCCGGAAAGGTGTGAAAAATATGAGGAGCTTCAAAAGGTGTGAAATACATGTGGAGCATTAAACGGTCTGAAAAATAGGAGGAGCATGAAACGGTGATAAAAAATGAAGAGCGTGAAATGGTGTGAAAAATATGAAGAGCTTCAAAATGTGTCAAATATAAGAGGAGCATGAAACAGTGTTCAAAAACATGAAGAGCCTGAAAAGCTGTGAAAATTATGAAGAGCTTCAAAAGGTGTCAAAAATATGAGGAGCATGAAACGATATGAAAAATAGGAGGAGCATGAAACGGTGTTCAAAAACATGAAGAGCCTGAAAAGGTATGAAAAATATGAAGAGCTTCAAAACGTCTCAAAAACATGAGGAGCATGAAACCGTATGAAAATAGGAGGAGCATGAAGCAGTGTTCACAAATATGAAGAGCCTGAAAAGGTGTGAAAAATATGAAGTGTTTCAAAACGTGTCAAAAATATGAGGAGCATGAAAAGTTCTGAAAAATAGGAGGAGCATGAAGCGGTGTTGAAAAACATGAAGAGCCTGAAAAGGTGTGAAAAATATGAAGAGCTTCAAAAGGTGTCGAAAATATGAGGAGCATGAAACGATATGAAAAATAGGAGGAGCATGAAACGGTGTTCAAAATCCTGAAGAGCCTGAAAACGTGTGAAAAATATGAAGAGCTTCAAACGGTGTGAAATATATGAGGAGCATGAAACGGTCTGAAAAATATGAGGAGCATGAAGCCGTGTTCAAAAAACTGAAGAGCCTGAAAAGTTGTGAAAAATATGAAGAGCTTCAATAGGGTTAAAAATATGAGGAGCATGAAACGGTCTGAAAAATACGAGGAGCATGAAGCCGTGTTCAAAAACCTGAAGAGCATGAAACGGTGTTGAGAAACATGAAGAGCATGAAAAGATGTGAAAAATATGAAGAGCATGAAAAAGTGTGAAAAATATGACGAGCATGAAACGGTCTGAAAAATACGAGGAGCATGAAGCCGTGTTAAAAAACCTGAAGAAACTGAAAAGGTGTGAAAAATATGAAGAGCTTCAAAAGGTGTCAAAGTTATGAGGAGCATGAAACCGTCTGAAAAATAGGAGGAGCATGAAATGGTGTTCAAAAACATGAAGAGCCTGAAAGGTGTGAAAAATATGAAGAGCATGAAAATGTGGGAAATATATGAGGAGCATGAAACTGTGTTCAAAAAAATGCAGAGCCTGAAAAGGTGTGAAAAATATGAATAACTTCAAAACGTGTCAAAAATATGAGGAGCGTGAAACTGTCTGAAAAAGGAGGAGCATGAAGCGGTGTTCAAAAACATGTAGAGCCTGAAAAGGTGTAAAATTTATGAAGAGCTTCAAAAAGTGTCAAAAATATGAGGAACATGAAACCTTTTGAAAAATAGGAGGAGCATGAAGCGGTGTTAGAAAACCTAAAGAGCCTGAACAGGTGTGAAAAATATGAAGAGTTTCAAAAGGTGTGAAAAATATGAAGAGCTTCAAAAGGTGTCAAAAAGTAGAAGAGCATGAAATGGTCTGAAAAATAGGAGGAGCATGAAGTGGTGTGGAAAAAAATGAAGAGCCTGAAAAGGTGTGAAAAATATGGAAAGCTTCAAAAGGTGTCAAAAATATGAGGAGCATGAAACGGTCTCAAAAAATAGGAGGAGCATGAAGCGGTGTTCAAAAACATGAAGAGCCTGAAAAGATTTGAAATATATGAAGAGCTTCAAAAGGTGTCAAAAATATGAGGAGCATGAAACGGTCTGAAAAAAAGGAGGAGCATGAAGCGGTGTTCAAAAACATAAAGAGCCTGAAAAGGTTTGAAAAATATGAAGAGCTTCAAAAGGTGTCAAAAATATGAGGAGCATGAAACGGTCTTAAAAATAGGAGGAG
Organism: Dama dama; assembly: GCF_033118175.1. Lineage (NCBI taxonomy): Eukaryota > Metazoa > Chordata > Mammalia > Artiodactyla > Cervidae > Dama > Dama dama. The sequence continues at coordinate 5,067,874 of NW_026870945.1, forward strand.
GATGAAGCGGTGTTCAAAAACATGAATAGCCTGAAAAGGTGTGAAAAATAGGAAAAGCCTCAAAACGTGTCAAAAATATGAGGAGCATGAAACGGTTGAAAAATTGCAGGAGCATGAAGCGGTGTTGAAAAACATGAATAGTCTGAAAACGTGTGAAAATATGAAAAGCTTCAAAAGATGTGAAAAATATGAAGAGCTTCAAAAGGGGTCAAAAATGAGATGAGCATGACGGTCTGAAAAATAGGAGGAGAATGAAGCACTGTTGAAAATCATGAAGAGTCTGAAAAGGTGTGAAAAATATGAAAAGCTTCAAAAGATGTGAAAAATATGAAGAGCTTCAAAAGGTGTCAAAATGAGATGAGCATGAAACGGTCTGAAAAATAGTAGGAGCATGAAGTGGTGTTGAAAAAAGAAAAGCCTGAAAAGGTGTGAAATATATGAAAAGCTTCAAAAGGTGTCAAAAATATGAGGGGAATGAAACGGTCTGCGAAATAAGAGGAGCATGAAATGGTGTTCAAAAACATGAAGAGTCTGAAAATATGTGAAAATTATGAAGAGCTTCAAAAAGTGTGAAACACATGAGGAGGATTAAACGGTCTGAAAATTAGGAGGAGCATTAAGCGGTGTTGAAGAACATGAAGGCCTAAATCCCTTGCATTCCTATATACTAACAATGAAAAAACAGACAGAGAAATTAAGGAAACAATACCATTCACCATTGCAACAAAAAGAATAAAATACTTAGGAGTATATCTACCTAAAGAAACAAAGGACCTATACATAGAAAACTATAAAACACTGATGAAAGAAATCAAAGAGGACACAAACAGATGGAGAAACATACCGTGTTCATGGATTGGAAGAATTAATATTGTCAAAATGGCTATTCTACCCAAAGCAGTCTATAGATTCAATGCAATCCCTATCAAGCTACCAACGGTATTTTTCACAGAACTAGACCAAAGAATTTCACAATTTGTATGGAAATACAAAAAACCTCGAATAGCCAAAGTAATCTTGAGAAAGAAGAATGGAACTGGAGGAATCAACCTGCCTGACTTCAGACTCTACTACAAAGCCACAGTCATCAAGACAGTATGGTACTGGCACAAAGACAGAAATATAGATCAATGGAACAGAATAGAAAGCCCAGAGATAAATCCACGAACCTATGGACACCTTATCTTTGACAAAGGAGGCAAGGATATACAATGGAAAAAAGACAACCTCTTTAACAAGTGGTGCTGGGAAAACTGGTCAACCACTTGTAAAAGAATGAAACTAGAACACTTTCTAACACCATACACAAAAATAAACTCAAAATGGATTAAAGATCTAAATGTAAGACCAGAAACTATAAAACTCCTAGAGGAGAACATAGGCAAAACACTCTCTGACATAAATCAAAGCAAGATCCTCTATGACCCACCTCCCAGAATATTGGAAATAAAAGCAAAACTAAACAAATGGGACCTAATGAAACTTAAAAGCTTTTGCACTACAAAGGAAACTATAAGTAAGGTGAAAAGACAGCCCTCGGATTGGGAGAAAATAATAGCAAATGAAGAAACAGACAGAGGATTAATCTCAAAAATATACAAGCAACTCCTGCAGCTCAATTCCAGAAAAATAAATGACCCAATCAAAAAATGGGCCAAAGAACTAAACAGACATTTCTCCAAAGAAGACATACAGATGGCTAACAAACACATGAAAAGATGCTCAACATCACTCATTATTAGAGAAATGCAAATCAAAACCACAATGAGGTACCATTACACGCCAGTCAGGATGGCTGCTATCCAAAAGTCTACAAGCAATAAATGCTGGAGAGGGTGTGGAGAAAAGGGAACCCTCTTACACTGTTGGTGGGAATGCAAACTAGTACAGCCGCTATGGAAAACAGTGTGGAGATTTCTTAAAAAACTGGACATAGAACTGCCATATGACCCAGCAATCCCACTTCTGGGCATACACACTGAGGAAACCAGATCTGAAAGAGACACGTGCACCCCAATGTTCATCGCAGCACTGTTTATAATAGCCAGGACATGGAAGCAACCTAGATGCCCATCAGCAGATGAATGGATAAGGAAGCTGTGGTACATATACACCATGGAATATTACTCAGCCATTAAAAAGAATTCATTTGAACCAGTCCTAATGAGATGGATGAAGCTGGAGCCCCTTATACAGAGTGAAGTAAGCCAGAAAGATAAAGAACATTACAGCATACTGACACATGTATATGGAATTTAGAAAGGTGATAACGATAACCCTATATGCAGAACAGAAAAAGACACACAGAAATACAGAACAGACTTTTGAACTTTGTGGGAGAATGTGAGGGTGGGATATTTCAAAAGAACAGCATGTATACTATCTATGGTGAAACAGATCACCAGCCCAGGTGGGATGCACGAGACAAGTGCTCCGGCCTGGTGCACTGGGAAGACCCAGAGGAATCGGGTGGAGAGGGAGGTGGGAGGGGGGATCGGGATTGGGAATACATGTAAATCCATGGCTGATTCATATCAATGTATGACAAAACCCACTGGCAAAAAAAAAATAATAATAATAAAAATTAAAAAAAATAAAATAAAATCTAAAAAAAAAAACAAAAAGAAAAATATGAAGAGCTTCAGAAGGTGTGAAAATATGAAGAGCTTCGTAAGTTGTCAAAAATTAGATGAGCATGAAACGGTCTGAAAAATAGGAGGAGCATGAAGTGGTGTTGAAAAAAATGAAGAGCCTGAAAAGGTTTGAAAAACATGAAAAGCTTCAAAAGGTGTCAAAGATATGGGGAGCATGAAACGGTCTTAAAAATAGGTGGAGGATGAAGCGGTGTTCAAAAACATGAATAGCCTGAAAAGGTGTGAAAAATAGGAAAAGCCTCAAAACGTGTCAAAAATATGAGGAGCATGAAACGGTTGAAAAATTGCAGGAGCATGAAGCGGTGTTGAAAAACATGAATAGTCTGAAAACGTGTGAAAATATGAAAAGCTTCAAAAGATGTGAAAAATATGAAGAGCTTCAAAAGGGGTCAAAAATGAGATGAGCATGACGGTCTGAAAAATAGGAGGAGCATGAAGCACTGTTAAAAATCATGAATAGTCTGAAAAGGTGTGAAAAATATGAAAAGCTTCAAAAGATGTGAAAAATATGAAGAGCTTCAAAAGGTGTCAAAATGAGATGAGCATGAAACGGTCTGAAAAATAGGAGGAGCGTGAAGTGGTGTTGAAAAAAGGAAAAGCCTGAAAAGGTGTGAAATATATGAAAAGCTTCAAAAGGTGTCAAAAATATGAGGGGAATGAAACGGTCTGCGAAATAAGAGGAACATGAAATGGTGTTCAAAAACATGAAGAGTCTGAAAATATGTGAAAAATATGAAGAGCTTCAAAAAGTGTGAAAAACATGAGGAGGATTAAACGGTCTGAAAAATAGGAGGAGCATTAAGCGGTGTCGAAAAACATGAAGGCCTGAAAACATGTGAAAAATATGAAGAGCTCCAGAAGGTGTGAAAAATACGAAGAGCTTCGAAAGTTGTCAAAAATTAGATGAGCATGAAACGGTCTGAAAAATAGGAGGAGCATGAAGTGGTGTTGAAAAAAATGAAGAGGCTGAAAAGGTTTGAAAAACATGAAAAGCTTCAAAAGGTGTCAAAGATATGAGGAGCATGAAACTGTCTCAAAAATAGGAGGAGCATGAAGCGGTGTTCAAAAACAAGAAGAGCCTGAAAAGGTGTGAAAAATATGAGGAGCTTCAAAAGGTGTGAAATACATGTGGAGCATTAAACGGTCTGAAGAATAGGAGGAGCATGAAGCGGTGTTGAAAAACATGAAGAGCCTGAAAAGTTGTGAAAAATATGAAGATCTTCAAAAGGTGTCAAAAATGAGATGAGCATGAAACGTTCTGAAAAATAGGAGGAGCATGAACTGGTGTTGAAAAACATGGAGAGACTGAAAAGGTTTGAAAGATATGAAGAGCTTCAAAAGGTGTGAAAAATATGAGGAGCATGATTCGGTCTGAAAAATAGGAGGAGCATGAAGCGGTGTTGAAAAACATGAAGAGCCTTAAAACGTGTGAAAAATATGAAGAGTTTCAAAAGGTGTGAAAAATATGAAGAGCTTCAAAAGGTGTCAAAAATTAGATGAGCATGAAACGGTCTGAAAAATAGGAGGAGCATGAAGCCGTGTTCAAAAAACTGAAGAGCCTGAAAAGGTGTGAAAAATATGAAGAGCTTCAAAAGGTGTCAAAAATTAGATGAGCATGAAACGGTGTGAAAAATAGGAGGAGCATGAAGCCGTTTTCAAAAAACTGAAGAGCCTGAAAAATTGTGAAAAATATGAAGAGCTTCAATAGGGTTAAAAATATGAGGAGCATGAAACGGTCTGAAATATAGGAGGAGCATGAAGCGTTGTTCCAAAACATTAAGAGCCTGAAAAGGTATGAAAAATATGAAGAGCTTCAAAAAGTGTCAAAAATATGAGGAGCATAAAACGGTCTGAAAAATACGAGGAGCATGAAGCCGTGTTCAAAACCTGAAGAGCATGAAACGGTGTTGAGAAACATGAAGAGCATGAAAAGATGTGAAAAATATGAAGAGCATGAAAAAGTGTGAAAAATATGAGGAGCATGAAACGGTCTGAAAAATACGAGGAGCATGAAGCCGTGTTCAAAAACCTGAAGAAACTGAAAAGGTGTGAAAAATATGAAGAGCTTCAAAAGGTGTCAAAGTAATGAGGAGCATGAAACAGTCTGAAAAATAGGAGGAGCATGAAACGGTGTTCAAAAACATGAAGAGCCTGAAAGGTGTGAAAAATATGAAGAGCATGAAAATGTGTGAAAAATATGAGGAGCATGAAACTGTGTTCAAAAAAATGCAGAGCCTGAAAAGGTGTGAAAAATATGAGGAGCTTCAAAAGGTGTCAAAATTGAGAGGAGAATGAATCGGTCTGAAAAATAGGAGGAGCATGAAGAGGTGTTGAAAAACGGTAGAGCCTGAAAAGGTGTGAAAAATATGAAGACTTCAAAAGTTGTCAAAAATATGAGGAGCATGAAACGATTTGAAAATTAGGAGGAGCATGATGTGGTGTTGAAAAACATTAAGAGCCTGAAAAGGTGTGAAAAATATGAAGAGCTTCAAAAGATGTGAAAAATGTGAAGAGCTTCAAAAGGTGTCAAAATTGAGAGGAGCATGAATCGGTCTGAAAAATAGGAGGAGCATGAAGCGGTGTTGAAAAACGGTAGAGCCTGAAAAGGTGTGAAAAATATGAAGACTTCAAAAGTTGTCAAAAATATGAGGAGCATGAAACGGTCTGAAAAATAGGAGGAGCATGAAGCGGTGTTGAAAAATATTAAGAGCCTGAAAAGGTGTGAAAAATATGAAGAGCTTCAAAATGTGTTCAAAAATATGAGGAGCATGACACGGTCTGAAAAATAGGAGGAGCATGAAGCGGTGTTGAAAAAAAAGAAGAGCCTGAAAAGGTGTGAAAAATATGAAGAGCTTCAAAATGTATCAAAAATATGAGGGGCATGAAACGGGCTGAAAAATAGGAGGAGCATGAAAAGTAGTTCAAAAACATGAAGAGCCTGAAAATGTGTGAAAAATATGAAGACTTTCAAAAGGTGTGAAAAATATGAGGATCATGAAACGATCTGAAAAATAGGAGGAGCATGAAGTGGTTTTGAAAAACATGAAGAGCATGAAAAGGTGTGAAATATATGAAGAGCTTCAAAGGGTGTCAAAAATATGAGGAGCATGAAACGGTCTGAAAATAGGAGGAGCATGAAATGTTGTTCAGAAACATGAAGGGCTTGAAATGATGTGAAAAATATGAAGACTTTCAAAAGGTGTCAAAATTATGAGGGGCATGAAACGGTATGAAAAATAGGAGGAGCATCAAACGGTGTTGAAAAATATGAAGAGCCTGAAAAGGATTGAAAAATATGAAGAGCTTCAAAAGGTGTCACAAATAGGAGGAGCATGAAACGGTGTTCAAAAACATGAAGAGCCAGTAAAGGTGTGAAAAATATGAATAGCGTCCAAATGTGACAAAAATAAGATGAGCATGAAACGGTCTGAAAAATAGGAGGAGCATGAAGCGGTGTTGAAAAACATGAGGAGCCTGAAAAGGTGTGAAAAATATGAAGAGGTTCAAAAGGTGTTCAAAAATATGAGGAGCAGGAAACGGTGTTCAAAAACATGAAGAGCATGAAAAGGTGTGAAAAATATGAAGAGGTTCAAAAGGTGTCAAAAATGTGAGGAGCATGAAACGGTCTCAAAACTAGGAGGAGCATGAAGCGGTGTTGAAAAAAATGAAGAGCCTGAAAAAGTGTGAAATATATGAAGAGGTTCAAAAGGTGTCAAAAATGCGAGGAGCATGAAGCCATTGAAATATAGGAGGAGCATGAACTGGTGGTGAAAAACATTAATAGCCTGAAAAGGTGTGAAATATATGAAGAGTTTCAAAAGGTGTCAAAAATATGAGGAGCATGAAACGGTGTGAATAAAAGGGGGAGCATGAAGCGGTGTTGAAAATCATGAAGTGCCTGAAAATGTGTAAAAAATATGAAGAGCTTGAAAAGGTGTCAAAAATATGAGTAGCAAGAAACGGTCTAAAAATTAAATGGAGCATGCAAAGGTGTTCCAAAACATGGAGAGCCTGAAAAGGTGTGAAAAATATGAAGAGCTTCAAAAGGTGTCAAAAATACGAGGAGCATGAAACGTTCAGACAAATAAGAGGAGCATGAAGCGGTGTTGAAAAACATGAAGAGCCTGAAAATGTGTTAAAAATATGAAGAGCTTCAAAAGATGTCACAAATAGGAGGAGCATGAAACTCTGTTCAAAAACATGAAGAGTCTGAACAGGTGTGAAAAATATGAAAGCTTCAAAAGGTGCCAAAAATATGAGGAGCATGAAACGGACTGAAAAATAGGAGGATCATGAAGCGGTGTTCAAAAACATGAAGAGCCTGAAAAGGTGTGTAAAATATGAAGAGCTTCAATAGGTTGAAAAATATGAAGAGCTTCAAAAGATGTGAAAAACATGAAGAGCTTCAAAAGGTGTCAAAAATGAGAGGAGCATGAAACTGTCTGAAAAATATGAGGAGTATGAATCGGTGTTGAAAAACATGAAGAGCCTGAAAACGTGTGAAAAATATGAAGACTTTCAAAAGGTGTCAAAAATATGAGGAGCATGAAACGATCTGAAAATTAGGAGGAGCATGAAGCGGTGTTGAAAAACATTAAGAGCCTGAAAAGTTGTGAAAAATATGAAGAGCTTTAAAAGGTGTCAAAAATATGAGGAGCACGAAACGGTCTGAAACATAGGAGGAGCATGAAACGGTGTTGAAAAATAGGAAGAGCCTCAAAAGGTGTGAAAAATATGAAGAGCTTCAAAAGTTGTCACAAATAGGAGGAGCATGAAACGGTGTTCAAAAACATGAAGAGCATGAACAGGTGTGAAAAATATGAAGAGCTTTAAAAAGTGTCAAATATATGAAGAGCTTGAAACGGTCTGAGAAATAGGAGGAGCATGAAGCGGTGTTCAAAAACATGAAGAGCCTGAAAAGGTGTGAAAAATATGAAGAGCTTCAAAAGGTGTGAAAAATATGAAGAGTTTCAAAAGGTGTGAAAAAAATGAAGAGCTTCAAAAGGTGTCAAAAATTAGAGGAGCAAGAAACGGTCTGAAAAATAGGAGGAGCATGAAACAGTGTTGAAAAATATGAAGAGAATGAAAAGGTGTGAAAAATATGAAGAGCTTCAAAAGGTGTCAAAAACATGAGGAGCATGAAACGGTCTGAAAAATAGGAGGAGCATGAAACGGTCTTGAAAAACATGAATAGTCTGAAAAGGTGTGAAAAATATGAAGAGCTTCAAAAGGTTTCAAAATTATTAGTCGCATGAAACGGGTAAAAAGAATAGGAGGAGCATGAGACGGTGTTGAAAAACATGAAGAGCATGAAAAGGTGTGAAAAATATGAAGAGGTTCAAAAGTTATCAAAAATATGAGGAGCATGAAAGGGTCTGAAAATAGGAGGAGCATGAAACTTTGTATGTATACATGAAGAGCATGAAAAGGTGTGAAAAATTTGAAGAGCTGCAAAAGGTGTCAAAAATATGAGGAGCATGAAACGGTCTGAAAAATGGTAGGAGCATGAGATGGTGTTGAAAAACCTGAAGAATCTGAAAAGGTTGGAAATATATGAAAGCTTTCAAGGTGTCAAAAATATGAGGAGCATGAAACGGTGTAGAAAAACATGAGGAGCATTAAAAGTGTGAAAAATATAAACAGCTTCAAAAGCTGTCAAAAATATGAGGAGCAAGAAACGGTCTGAAAAAGAGGAGGAGCATGAAACGGTGTTGAAAAACATGAAGAGAATGAAAAGGTGTGAAAAATATGAAGAGCTTCAAAAGGTGTCAAAAATATGAGGAGCATGAAACGGTCTTAAAAATAGGAGAAGCATGAGACGGTGTAAAAACAGGAAGAACCTGAAAACGTTGGAAAAATATGACAAGCTTCAAAGGTGTCAAAAATATGAGGAACATGAAACTGTCAGAAAAATATGAGGACCATGAAACTGTCTAAAAAATAGGACGAGCATGAAACGGTGTTGAAAAACATGAAGAGCTTCAAAAGGTGTCAAAAATATGAGGAGCCTGAAACCATCTGAAAAATAGGAGGAGCATGAAACGGTGTTGAAAATCATGAAGAGCGTGAAAAGGTGTGCACAATAAGAAGAGCTTCAGAAGGTGTCAATAATATGAGGAGCATGAAAGGGTCTGAAAAATAGGAGGAGCATGAAACGGTGTTGAAAATCATGAAGAGCGTGAAAAGATGTGCACAATAAGAAGAGCTTCAAAAGATGTTAAAAATATGAGGAGCATGAAAGGGTCATAAACATTGGAGGAGCATGAAACGGTGTTGAAAAACATGAAGAGCTTCAAAGAGTGTGAAAAATATGAAGAGCTTCAAAAGCTGTCATAAATATGAGGAGCATGAGACGGTCTGAAAAATATGAGGAGCACGAAATGGTCTGAAAAATGGGAGGAGCATGAAACGTTGTATGAAAACAATAAGAGCATGAAAAGGTGTGAAAAATATGAAGAGCTTCAAAATGTGTGAAAAATATGAGGAGCATGAAACGGTCTGAAAAATAGGAGGAGCATGATACGGTGAAAAAAAATGAAGAGCGTGAAATGGTGTGAAAAATATGAAGAGCTTCAAAATGTGTCAAATATAAGAGGAGCATGAAACAGTGTTCAAAAACATGAAGAGCCTGAAAAGGTGTGAAAAATATGAAGAGCTTCAAAAGGTGTCAAAAATATGAGGAGCATGAAACGGTCTTAAAAAAAGGAGGAGGATGAAGCGGTGTTGAAAAACATGAAGAGTCTGAAAACGTGTGAAAAATATGAAGAGCTTCAAAAGGTGTCAAAAATGAGATGAGCATGAAACGGTCTGAAAAATAGGAGGAGCATGAAGCGGTGTTGAAAATCATGAAGAGCCTGAAAAGGTGTGAAAAATATGAAAAACTTCAAAAGATGTGAAAAATATGAAGAGCTTCAAAAGTTGGCAAAATGAGATGAGCATGAAACGGTCTGAAAAATAAGAGGAGCATGAAGCGGTGTTGAAAAACATGAAGAGCCTGAAAAGTTGTGAAAAATATGAACAGTTTCAAAAAGTGTGAAATACATGAGGAGAATTAAACGGTCTGAAAAATAGGAGGAGCATGAAATGGTGTTCAAAAACATGAAGAGCCTGAAAAGGTGTGAAAAATATGAACAGTTTCAAAAAGTGTGAAATACATGAGGAGAATTATACTGTCTGAAAAATAGGAGGAGCATGAAGCGGTTTTGAAAAACATGAGGGCCTGAAAACGTGTGAAAAATATGAAGAGCTTCAAAAGTTGTGAAAAATATGAACAGCTTCAAAAGTTGTGAAAAATATGAAGAGCTTCAAAAGGTGTCAAAAATTAGATGAGCATGAAACGGTCTGAAAAATAGGAGGAGCATGAAGTGGTGTTGAAAAAAATGGAGAGCCTGAAAAGGTTTGAAAAATATGAAAAGCTTCAAAAGGTGTCAAAAATATGAGGAGCATGAAACTGTCTCAAAAATAGGAGGAGCATGAAGCGGTGTTCAAAAACAAGAAGAGCCTGAAAAGGTGTGAAAAATATGAAGAGCTTCAAAAGGTGTCAAAAATATGAGGAGCATGAAACGGTTTTGAGAAACATGAATAGCCTGAAAATATGTGAAAAATATGAAGAGCATAAAAATATGTGAAAAATATGAGGAGCATGAAACTGTGTTCAAAACATGAAGAGCCTGAAAAGGTGTGAAAAATATGAAGATCTTCAGAAGGTGTCAAAATTGAAGGCATTTCCTCTGAAATCAGGAACAAGACAAGGATGCCCACTCTCACCACTACTATTCAACATAGTGTTGGAAGTTCTGGCCACAGCAATCAGAGCAGAAAAAGAAGTAAAAGGAATCCAGATAGGAAAAGAAGAAGTAAATCTCTCACTGTTTGCAGATGACATGATCCTCTACATAGAAAACCCTAAAGACTCTACCAGAAAATTACTAGAACTAATCAATGAATATAGTAAAGTTGCAGGATATAAAATTAACACACAGAAATCCCTTGCATGCCTATATACTAACAATGAAAAAACAGACAGAGAAATTAAGGAAACAATACCATTCACCATTGCAACAAAAAGAATAAAATACTTAGGAGTATATCTACCTAAAGAAACAAAGGACCTATACATAGAAAACTATAAAACACTGATGAAAGAAATCAAAGAGGACACAAACAGATGGAGAAACATACCGTGTTCGTGGATTGGAAGAATTAATATTGTCAAAATGGCTATTCTACCCAAAGCAGTCTATAGATTCAATGCAATCCCTATCAAGCTACCAATGGTATTTTTCACAGAACTAGACCAAAGAATTTCACAATTTGTATGGAAATACAAAAAACCTCGAATAGCCAAAGTAATCTTGAGAAAGAAGAATGGAGCTGGAGGAATCAACCTGCCTGACTTCAGACTCTACTACAAAGCCACAGTCATCAAGACAGTATGGTACTGGCACAAAGACAGAAATATAGATCAATGGAACAGAATAGAAAGCCCAGAGATAAATCCACGAACCTATGGACACCTTATCTTTGACAAAGGAGGCAAGGATATACAATGGAAAAAAGACAACCTCTTTAACAAGTGGTGCTGGGAAAACTGGTCAACCACTTGTAAAAGAATGAAACTAGAACACTTTCTAACACCATACACAAAAATAAACTCAAAATGGATTAAAGATCTAAATGTAAGACCAGAAACTATAAAACTCCTAGAGGAGAACATAGGCAAAACACTCTCTGACATAAATCAAAGCAAGATCCTCTATGACCCACCTCCCAGAATATTGGAAATATAAGCAAAATTAAACAAATGGGACCTAATGAAACTTAAAAGCTTTTGCACTACAAAGGAAACTATAAGTAAGGTGAAAAGACAGCCCTCAGATTGGGAGAAAATAATAGCAAATGAAGAAACAGACAAAGGATTAATCTCAAAAATATACAAGCAACTCCTGCAGCTCAATTCCAGAAAAATAAATGACCCAATCAAAAAATGGGCCAAAGAACTAAACAGACATTTCTCCAAAGAAGACATACAGATGGCTAACAAACACATGAAAAGATGCTCAACATCACTCATTATTAGAGAAATACAAATCAAAACCACAATGAGGTACCATTACACGCCAGTCAGGATGGCTGCTATCCAAAAGTCTACAAGCAATAAATGCTGGAGAGGGTGTGGAGAAAAGGGAACCCTCTTACACTGTTGGTGGGAATGCAAACTAGTACAGCCGCTATGGAAAACAGTGTGGAGATTTCTTAAAAAACTGGACATAGAACTGCCATATGACCCAGCAATCCCACTTCTGGGCATACACACTGAGGAAACCAGATCTGAAAGAGACACGTGCACCCCAATGTTCATCGCAGCACTGTTTATAATAGCCAGGACATGGAAGCAACCTAGATGCCCATCAGCAGATGAATGGATAAGGAAGCTGTGGTACATATACACCATGGAATATTACTCAGCCATTAAAAAGAATTCATTTGAACCAGTCCTAATGAGATGGATGAAGCTGAAGCCCATTATACAGAGTGAAGTAAGCCAGAAAGATAAAGAATATTACAGCATACTGACACATGTATATGGAATTTAGAAAGGTGATAACGATAACCCCATATGCAGAACAGAAAAAGAGACACAGAAATACAGAACAGACTTTTGAACTTTGTGGGAGAATGTGAGAGTGGGATATTTCAAAAGAACAGCATGTATCCTATCTATGGTGAAACAGATCACCAGCCCAGGTGGGATGCACGAGACAAGTGCTCCGGCCTGGTGCACTGGGAAGACCCAGAGGAATCGGGGGGAGAGGGAGGTGGGAGGGGGGATCGGGATTGGGAATACATGTAAATCCATGGCTGATTCATATCAATGTATGACAAAACCCACTGGAAAAAAAAAATATGAGGAGCATGAAACAGTCTGAAAAATAGGAGGAGCATGAAACGGTGATCAAAAACATGAAGAGCCTGAAAAGGTGTGAAAAATATGAAGAGCTTCAAAAGGTGTGAAATACATGAGGAGCATGAAACTCTGAAAAATAGAAGGAGCATGAAGTTGTGTTCAAAAACATGAATAGCCTGAAAAGGTGTGAAAAATATGAAGATCTTCAAAAGGTGTGAAAAATATGAGGAGCATGATACGGTCTGAAAAATAGGAGGAGCATGAAGCGGTGTTGAAAAACATGAAGAGCCTGAAAACGTGTGAAAAATATGAAGAGCTTCAAAAGGTGTGAAAAATATCAAGAGCTTCAAAAACTGTGAAATACATGAGGAGGATTAAACGGTCTGAAAAATAGGAGGAGCATGAAGTGGTGTTGAAAAAAACTGAAGAGCCTGAAAAGGTGTGAAAAATATGAAGAGCTTCAAAAGGTGTCAAAAATATGAGGAGCATGAAACTGTCTGAAAAATAGGAGGAGCATGAAGCCGTGTTCAAAAACATGAAGAGCCTGAAAAGGTGTGAAAAATATGAAGAGCTTCAAAAGTGTGAAATAAATGAGGGGGATTAAACGGTCTGAAAAATAGGAGGAGCATTAAGCGGTGTTGAAAAACATGAAGGCCTGAAAACATGTGAAAAATATGAAGAGCTTCAAAAGGTGTGAAATACATGTGGAGCATTAAACGGTCTGAAAAATAGGAGGAGCATGAAGCAGTGTTGAAAAACATGAAGAGCCTGAAAAGGTGTGAAAAATATGAGGAGCTTCAAAAGGTGTGAAATACATGTGGAACATTAATCGGTCTGAAAAACAGGAGGAGCATGAAGCGGTGTGCAAAAACAAGAAGGGCCTGAAAATGTGTGAAAAATATGAGGAGCTTCAAAAGGTGTGAAATACATGTGGAGCATTAAACGGACTGAAAAATAGGAGGAGCATGAAGCGGTGTTCAAAAACAAGAAGAGCCTGAAAAGGTGTGAAAAATATGAGGAGCTTCAAAAGGTGTGAAATACATGTGGAGCATTAAACGGTCTGAAAAATAGGAGGAGCATGAAACGGTGATAAAAAATGAAGAGCGTGACATGGTGTGAAAAATATGAAGAGCTTCAAAATGTGTCAAATATAAGAGGAGCATGAAACAGTGTTCAAAAACATGAAGAGCCTGAAAAGCTGTGAAAAATATGAAGAGCTTCAAAAGGTGCCAAATATATATGGAGCATGAAACGGTCTGAAAAATAGGAGGAGCATGAAGCGGTTTTCAAGAATATGAAGAGCCTGAAAATGTGTGAAAAATATGAAGAGCTTCCAAAGGTGTGAAAAATATTTGGAGCATGAAACGGTCTGAAAAATAGGAGGAGCATGAAACCGTGTTAAAAAATATGAAGAGCCTGAAAATGTGTGAAAAATATGAGGAGCATGAAACGGCCAGAAAAATAGGAGGAGCATGTATCGGTGTTGAAAACATGAAGAGCCTGAAAAGGTATGAAAAATATGAAGAGCTTCAAAAGGTGTCAAAAATATGAGGTGCATGAAACGGTCTGAAGAATAGGAGGAGCATCAAACGGTGTTCAAAAACATGAAGAGCATGAAAAGCTGTGAAAAATATGAAGAGCTTCAAAACGTGTCAAAAAATGAGGAGCATGAAGCGATCTGAAAAATAGGAGGAGCATGAAACGGTGTTGAAAACATGAAGAGCCTGTAAATGTGTGAAAAATATGAAGCGCTTCAGAAGGTGTGAAAAATATGAGGAGCATGAAACGGTCCTGAAAAACAAGAGGAGCAAGAAGCGGTGTTGAAAAACATGAAGAGACTGAAATGGTGTGAAAAATATGAAGAGCTTCAAAACGTGTCAAAAATAGGAGGAGCATGAAACGGTCTGAAAAATAGGAGAAGCATGAAACCATGTTGAAAACATGAAGAGCCTGTAAAGGGGTGAAAAATATGAAGAGCTTTACAAGATGTGAAAAATATGAGGAGCATGAAACGGTCTGAAAAATAGGAGGAGCATGAAGTGGTTTTGAAAAAAATGAAGACCCTGTAAATGTGTGAAAAATATGAAGAGCTTCAAACGGTGTCAAAATTATGAGGACATGAAACAGTCTGAAAAATAGGAGGAGCATGAAGTGGTGTTCAAAAACATGAAGAGCCTGAAAAGGTGGAAAAATATGAAGAGCCTCAAAAGGTGTGAAAAATATGAGGAGCATGAAACCCTCTGTAAAATTGGAGGAGCATGAAGCGGTGTTGAAAAACCTGAAGAGTTTGAAAACGTGTGAAATATATGAAGAGCTTGAAAAGGTGTCAAACATATGAGGAGCATGAAACAGTCTGAAAAATAGGAGGAGCATGAAACGGTGTTGAAAAACATGAAGAGCATGAAAAGGTGTGAAAAATACGAAGAGCTTCAAAAAGTGTCAAAAATATGAGCAGCCTGAAACGGTCTGAAAAATAGTAGGATGATGAAGCGGTGTTGAAAAACATGAAGAGTCTGTAAAGGTGTGAAAATTATGAAGAGCTTCAAAAGGTGTCAAAAATTTGAAGAGAATGAAACGGTCTGAAAAATAGGAGCAGAATGAAGCGGTTTTGAAAAATATGAAGATCCTGAAAAGGTGTGAAAAATATGAAGAGCTTCAAAAGGTGCAAAAATATGAGGAGCATGAAATGGTCTGAAAAAATAGGAGGAGCATGAAACGGTGTGAAAAAATAGGAGGAGCATGAAGCAGTGTTGCAAACATGAAGAGCCTGAAAATGTGTGAAATATATGAAGAGCTTCAAAAGGTGCAAAAATATGAGGAGCATGAAACGTCTGAAAAATAGGCAGAGCAACAAGTGGTGTTGAAAAACAAGACAAGCCTGAAAAAGTGTGAAATATATGAAGAGCTTCAGAAGGTGTTAAAATTTGAGGAGCATGATATGGTCTGAAAAATAGGAGGAGCATGAAGCGGTGTTGAAAAACATGAAGAGCCAGAAAAGGTGTTAAAAATATTAGGAGCATGAAACGGTCTTAAAAATAGGTGTAGCATGAAACGGTGTTGAAAAACATGGAAAGCGTGAAAATGTGTGAAAAATATGAAGAGCTTCAAAATGTGTAAAAAATAGGAGGAGCATGAAACGGTGTTCAAAAACATGAAGAGCCTGAAAAGGTGTGAAAAATATGAAGAGCTTCAAAAGGTGTCAAAAATATGAGGAGCAGGAAACGGTCTGGAAAATAGGAGGAGCATGAAGCAGTGTTCAAAAACATGAAGAGCCTGAAAAGGTGTGAAAAATATGAAGAACTTCAAAAGGTGTGAAAAATATGAAGAGCTTCAAAAGGTGTGAAAAATATGCGGAGCATGAAACGGTCTGAAAAACAGGAGGAGCATCAAATGGTGTTGAAGAACATGAAGATCCTGAAAAGTTGTGAAAAATATGAAGAGCGTCAAAAGGTGTCAAAATTATGAGGAGCATGAAACGGTCTGAAAAATAGGAGGAACAAGAAGCGGTGTTGAAAAACATGAAGAGCCTGAAAGCTGTGAAATATATGAAGAGCTTAAAAAGGCGGGAAATATACGAGGAACCTGAAACTCTCTGAGAAACAGGAGGAGAATGAATCGGTGTTGAAAAATATGAAGAGCCTGAAAAGGTGTTAACAATATTAGGAGCCTGAAACGGTCTGAAAAATAGGAGGCGCATGAAGCGGTGTTGAAAAACTTGAAAAGCCTGAAAAGGTGTGAAAAACATGAAGAGCTTCAAAAAGTGTCAAAAATATGAGGAGCATGAAACGGTCTGAAAAATAGGAGGAGCATGAAACGGTGTTGAAAAACATGAAGAGCCTGAAAAGAGTGAAATGTATGAAGAGCTTCAAAAGGTGTCAAAAATATGAGCAACATGAAACGGTCTGAAAAATAGGAGAAGCATGAAGTGGGGTTGAAAAACATGAACAGCCTGTAAAGGTGTGAAAAACATGAAGAGCTTCAAAAGGTGTCAAAAATATGAGGAGCATGAAATGGCCTGAAAAATAGGAGGAGCATGAAGAGGTGCTCAAAAACATGAAGAGCCCTAAAAGTTGTGAAAAACATGAAAAGCTTCAAAAGGTGTCAAAAATATGAGGTGTATGAAACGGTCTTAAAAATAGAAGGAGCATGCAACGGTGTTCAAAAATATGAAGAGCCCGAAAAGGTGTGAAAAATATGAAGAGCTTCAAAAGGTGTCAAAAATATGAGGAGCATGAAACGGTCTGAAAAATAGGAGGAGCAAGAAGCGGTGTTGAAAAACATGAAGAGTCTGAAAAGGTGTGAAAAATATAAAGAGTTTCAAAATGTTTCAAAAATATGAGGAGCATGAAACAGTCTGAAAAATAGGAGGTGCATGAAGCGGTGTTCAAAAACATGAAGAGCCTGAAAGGGTGTTAAATATATTAAGAGCTTCAAAATGTATCAAATATATGAGGAGCAGAAACGGTCTCAAAATAGGAGGAGCATGAAGCGGTGTTGAAAAACATGAAGAGTCTGAAAAGGTGTGAAAAATATGAAGAGCTTCAAAAAGTGTCAAAAATATGAGGAGCATGAAACGGTCTGAAAAATAGGAGGAGCATGAAGCGGTGTTGAAAAACAAGAAGAGCCTGAAAAGGTGTGAAAGATATGAAGAGCTTAAAAAGGCGTGAAATATATCAGGAACCTGAAACGCTCTGAAATACAGGAGGAGAATGAAGCGGTGTTGAAAAATATGAAGAGCCTGAAAAGTTGTGAAATATACGAAGAGCTTCAAAAGGTGTCAAAAATTTTAGGAGCATGAAATGGTCTGAAAAATTGGAGGAGCATGAAGCGGTGTTCAAAAATATGAAGACCTGAAAAGGTGTGAAATATATGAAGAGTTTAAAAAGGCGTGAAATATATGAGGAACCTGAAACGCTCTGAGAAACAGGAGGAGAACGAAGCGGTGTTGAAAAATATGAAGAGCCTGAAAAGGTGTTAACAATATTAGAAGCCTGAAACAGTGTGAAAAATAGGAGGCGCATGAAGCGGTGTTGAAAAACTTGAAAAGCCTGAAAAGGTGTGAAAAACATGAAGAGCTTCAAGAAGTGTCAAAAATATGAGGAGCATGAAACGGTCTGAAGAATAGGAGGAGCATCAAACGGTGTTCAAAAACATGAAGAGCATGAAAAGCTGTGAAAAATATGAAGAGATTCAAAACGTTTCAAAAATATGAGGAGCATGATGCGATCTGAAAAATAGGAGGAGCATGAAACGGTGTTGAAAACATGAAGAGCCTGTAAATGTATGAAAAATATGAACCGCTTCAGAAGGTGTGAAAAATATGAGGAGCATGAAACGGTCTGAAAAACAAGAGGAGCATGAAGCAGTGTTGAAAAACATGAAGAGCCTGAAAAGATGTGAAAAATATGAAGAGCTTCAGAACGTGTGAAAAATATGAGGAGCATGAAACCGTCTGAAAAATAGGAGGAGCATGAATCGGTCTTAAAAACATGAAGAGCCTGAAAATGTGTGAAAAATATGAATAGCTTCAAAAGTTGTCAAAACTATGAAGAGCATGAAACGGTCTGAAAAAAAGGAGCAGCACGAAAAGGTCTGAAAAAAAAGGAGGAGCATGAAACGGTGTTGAAAAACATGAATAGCCTGAAAAGGTGTGAAAAATAAGAAGACCTTCAAATGGTGTCAAAAATATGAGGAGCATGAAACGGTGTTCAAAAACATGAAGAGCCTGAAAATGTGTTAAAAACATGAAGAGCTTCAAAAAGTGTCAAAAATATGAGGAGCAAGAAATGGTCTGAAAAATAGGAGGAGCATGAAACGGTGTTGAAAAACATGAAGAGCCTGAAAAGAGTGAAATATATGAAGAGCTTCAAAAGGTGTCAAAAATATGAGGAACATGAAGCGGTCTGAAAAATAGGAGGAGCATGAAGTGGGGATGAAAAACATGAAGAGCCTGACAGGTGTGAAAAATATGAAGAGCTTCAAAAAATGTGAAAAATATGAGGAGAATGATACGGGCTGAAAAAAAGGAGGAGCATGAAGCGGTGTTGAAAAACATGAACAGCCTGAAAAGGTGTGAAAAACATGAAGAGCTTCAAAAGGTGTAAAAAATATGAGGAGCATGAAACGGCCTGAAAAATAGGAGGAGCATGAAGCGGTGTTCAAAAATATGAAGAGCCTGAAAAGGTGGGGAAAATATGAAAAGCTTCAAAAAGTGTCAAAAATATGAGGAGCATGAAACGGTCTGAAAAATAGGAGGAGCATGAAGCGGTGTTGAAAAACATGAAGAGCCTGACAGGTGTGAAAAATATGAAGAGCTTCAAAGAGTGTGAAAAATATGAGGAGCATGAAACGGTCTGAAAAAAAGGAGAAGCATGAAGCGGTGCTCAAAAACATGAAGAGCCCAAAAAGGTGTGAAAAACATAAAGAGCTTCAAAAGGTGTCAAAAATATGAGGTGTATGAAACGGTCTTAAAAACAGAAGGAGCATGAAACGGTGTTCAAAAATATGAAGAGCCCGAAAAGGTGTGAAAAATATGAAGAGCTTCAAAAGGTGTCAAAAATATGAGGAGCATGAAACGGTGTGAAAAATAGGAGGAGCAAGAAGCGGTGTTGAAAAACATGAAGAGTCTGAAAACGTGTGAAAAATATAAGGAGTTTCAAAATGTTTCAAAAATATGAGGAGCATGAAACAGTCTGAAAAATAGGAGGTGCATGAAGCGGTATTCAAAAACATGAAGAGCCTGAAAAGGTGTTAAATATATTAAGAGCTTCAAAATGTATCAAATATATGAGGAGCAGTAACGGTCTCAAAAAAAGGAGGAGCATGAAGCGGTGTTGAAAAACATGAAGAGCCTGAAAAGGTGTGAAATATATGAAGAGCTTAAAAAGGCGTGAAATATATGAGGAACCTGAAACGCTCTGAAAAACAGGAGGAGAATGAAGCGGTGTTGAAAAATATGAAGAGACTGAAAAGTTGTGAATATATGAAGAGCTTCAAAAGGTGTCAAAAATTTTAGGAGCATGAAACGGTCTGAAAAATTGGAGAAGCATGAAGCGGTGTTGAAAAATATGAAGAGCCTGAAAAGGTGTGAAATATATGAAGAGCTTAAAAAGGCGTGAAATATATGAGGAACCTGAAACGCTCTGAGAAACAGGAGGAGAATGAAGCGGTGTTGAAAAATATGAAGAGCCTGAAAAGGTGTGAAATATATGAGGAGCTTAAAAAGGCGTGAAATATATGAGGAACCTGAAACGCCCTGAGAAACAGGAGGAGAATGAAGCGGTGTTGAAAAATATGAAGAGCCTGAAAAGGTGTTAACAATATTAGGAGCCTGAAACAGTCTGAAAAATAGGAGGCGCATGAAGCGGTGTTGAAAAATTTGAAAAGCCTGAAAAGGTGTGAAAATCATGAAGAGCTTCAAGAAGTGTCAAAAATATGAGGAGCATGAAACGGTCTGAAAAATAGGAGGAGAATGAAATGGTGTTGAAAAACATGAAGAGCCTGAAAAGAGTGAAATATATGAAGAGCTTCAAAAGATGTGAAAAATATGAGGAGAATGATACGGGCTGAAAAAAAGGAGGAGCATGAAGCGCTGTTGAGAAACATGAACAGCCTGAAAAGGTGTGAAAAACATGAAGAGCTTCAAAAGGTGTCAAAAATATGAGGAGCATGAAACGGCCTGAAAAATAGGAGGAGCATGAAACGGTGTTCAAAAATATGAAGAGCCTGAAAAGGTGTGAAAAATATGAAGAGCTTCAAAAGGTGTCAAAAATATTAGGAGCATGAAAAGTTCTGAAAAATATGAGGAGCAACAAGCGGTGTTGAAAAACATGAAGAGTCTGAAAAGGTGTGAAAAATATAAAGAGTTTCAAAATGTGTCAAAAATATGAGGAGCATGAAACAGTCTGAAAAATAGGAGGTGCATGAAGCGGTGTTCAAAAACATGAAGAGCCTGAAAAGGTGTTAAATATATTAAGAGCTTCAAAATGTATCAAATATATGAGGAGCAGAAACGGTCTCAAAAACAGGAGGAGCATGAAGCGGTGTTGAAAAACATGAAGAGTCTGAAAAGGTGTGAAGAATATGAAGAGCTTCAAAAAGTGTCAAAAATATGAGGAGCATGAAACGGTCTGAAAAATAGGAGGAGCATGAAGAGGTGTTCAAAAACATGAAGAGCCTGAAAAGGTGTGAAACATATGAAGAGTTTCAAAATTTGTCAAAAATATGGGGAGCATGAAACGGTCTGAAAAATAGAGGGAACATGAAGCGGTGTTGAAATACTTGAAGAGCCTGAAAAGGTGTGAAAAATATGAAGAGCCTGAAAAGAGTGAAATATACGAAGAGCTTCCAAAGGTGTCAAAAATATGAGGAGCATGAAACGATCCGAAAAGTAGGTGGGTCATGAAGCGGTGTTGAAAACCTTGAAGAGCCTGAAAAGGTGTTAAAAATATTAGGAGCCTGAAACGGTCTGAAAAATAGGAGGCGCATAAAGCGGTGTTGAAAAACTTGAAAAGCCTGAAAAGGTGTGAAAAACATGAAGAGCTTCAAGAAGTGTCAAAAATATGAGGAGCATGATACGGTCTGAAAAATAGGTGGAGCATGAAGCGGTGTTCAAAAACATGAAGAGGCTGACAGGTGTGAAAAATATGAAGAGCTTCAAAGAGTGTGAAAAATATGAGGAGCATGAAACGGTCTGAAAAATCGGTGGAGCATGAAGCGGTGTTGAAAAACATGACGAGACTGAAAAAGTGTGAAATATATGAAGAGCTTCAAAAGGTGTTAAAATTTGAGGAGCATGATACGGTCTGAAAGATAGGAGGAGCATGAAGCGGTGTTGAAAAACATGAAGAGCCTGAAAAGGTGTTAAAAATCTTAGGAGCATGAAACGGTTTGAAAAATAGGTGGAGCATGAAGTGGTGTTGAAAAACTTGAAGAGCCTGAAAAGGTGTTAACAATATTAGGAGCCTGAAAAGGTCTGAAAAATAGGAGGCACATAAAGCGGTGTTGAAAAACTTGAAAAGCCTGAAAATGTGTGAAAATCATGAAGAGCTTCAAAAAGTGTCAAAAATATGAGGAGCATGAAACGGTCTGAAAAATAGGAGGAGCATGAAACGGTGTTGAAAAACATGAAGAGCCTGAAAAGAGTGAAATATATGAAGAGCTTCAAAAGGTGACAAAATTATGAGGAACATGAAACGGTCTGAAAAATAGGAGGAGCATGAAGCGGGGTTGAAAAACATGAAGAGCCTGAAAAGTTGTGTAATATATGAAGAGCTTCAAAAGATGTGAAAAATATGAGGAGAATGATACGGGCTGAAAAGAAGGAGGAGCATGAAGCGGTGTTGAAAAACATGAACAGCCTGAAAAGGTGTGAAAAACATGAAGAGCTTCAAAAGGTGTCAAAAATATGAGGAGCATGAAACGGCCAGAAAATAGGAGGAGCATGAAGCGGTGTTCAGAAATATGAAGCGCCTGAAAAGGTGGGAAAAATATGAGGAGAATGATACGGTCTGAAAAATAGGTGGAGCATGAAGCGGTGTTCACATGAAGAGCCTGAAAAGGTGTGAAAAATATGAAGAGCTTAAAAAAGTGTCAAAAATATGAGCAGCATGAAACGGTGTTGAAAAACATGAAGGGCCTGAAAAGAGTGAAATAAATGAAGAGCTTCAAAAGGTGTCAAAAATATGAGGAGCATGAAACGGTCTGAAAAATAGGTGGAGCATGAAGGGTGATGAAAAACATGAAGAGCCTGAAAAATTGTGAAATACATGAAGAGCTTCAAAGGTGTTAAAATTTGAGGAGCATGATACGGTCTGAAAAATAGGAGGAGCATGAAGCAGTGTTGAAAAACATGAAGAGCCTGAAAAGGTGTGAAAATTAGGAAGAGCTTCAAAAGGTGTCAAAAATTTGAAGAGAATGAAACAGTCTGATAAATAGGAGAAACATGAAGCGGTGTTGAAAAACATGAAGAGCCTGAAAAGGTGTTAAAAATATTAGGAGCATGAAACGGTCTTAAAAATAGGTGGAGCATGAAGCGGTTGTGAAAAACATGAAGAGCCTGAAAAGGTGTGAAATATATGAAGAGCTTCAAAACGTGTAAAAAATATGAGGAGCATGAAACGGTATTCAAACACATGAAGAGCCTGAAAAGATGTGAAAAATATGAAGAGCGTCAAAAGGTGTCAAAATTATGAGGAGCATGAAACGGTCTGAAAAATAGGAGGAGCAAGAAGCGGTGTTGAAAAACCTGAAGAGCCTGAAACGGTGTGAAATATATGAAGAGCTTCAAAAGGTGTCAAAAATATGAGGAGCATGAAACGATCTGAAAAATAGGAGGAGCATGAAGCGGTGTTCAAAAACAAGAATTGCCTGAAAAGGTGTGAAAAATATGAAGAGATTCAAAAGGTGTCTAATATTTGAGGAGCAAGAAACGGTCTGAAATATAGGAGGAGCATGAAGCGGTGTTGAAAAACATGAAGAGCCTGAAAAGGTGTGAAATATATGAAGAGCTTAAAAAGGCGTGAAATATATAAGGAACGTGAAACGCTCTGAAAAACAGGAGGAGAATGAAGCGGTGTTGAAAAATATGAAGAGCCTGAAAAGTTGTGAAATATATGAAGAGCTTCAAAAGGTGTCAAAAATGTTAGGAGCATGAAACGGTCTGAACAATTGGAGGAGCATGAAGCGGTGTTGAAAAATATGAAGAGCCTGAAAAGGTGTGAAATATATGAAGAGCTTAAAAAGGCGGGAAATATATGAGGAACCTGAAACGTTCTGAGAAACAGGAGGAGAATGAATCGGTGTTGAAAAATATGAAGAGCCTGAAAAGGTGTGAAATATATGAGGAGCTTAAAAAGGCGTGAAATATATGAGGAACCTGAAACGCTCTGAGAAACAGTAGGAGAATGAAGCGGTGTTGAAGAATATGAAGAGCCTGAAAAGATGTTAACAATATTAGGAGCCTGAAAAGGTCTGAAAAATAGGAGGCACATGAAGCGGTGTTGAAAAACTTGAAAAGCCTGAAAAGGTGTGAAAAACATGAAGAGCTTCAAAAAGTGTCAAAAATATGAGGAGCATGAAACGGTGTGAAAAATAGGAGGAGAATGAAACGGTGTTGAAAAACATGAAGAGCCTGAAAAGAGGGAAATATATGAAGAGCTTCAAAAGGTGTCAAAAATATGAGGAACATGAAATGGTCTGAAGAATAGGAGGAGCATGAAGCGGGGTTGAAAAACATGAAGAGCCTGAAAAGTTGTGTAATATATGAAGAGCATCAAAAGGTGTCAAAAATATGAGGAGCATGAAACGGTCTGAACAATAGGAGGAGCATGAAGCAATGTTGAAAAACATGAAGAGCCTGAAAAGGTGTGAAAAATAAGAAGAGCTTCAAAAGGTGTCCAAAAAATGAGGAGCATGACAGTCTGAAAAATAGGAGGAGCATGAAGCGGTGTTGAAAAACATGAAGAGCCTGAAAAGGTGTGAAAATTATAAAGAGCTTCAAAAGGTGTCAAAAATTTGAAGAGAATGAAACAGTCTGATAAATAGGAGAAACATGAAGCGGTGTTGAAAAACATGAAGAGCCTGAAAAGGTGTTAAAAATATTAGGAGCATGAAACGGTCTTAAAAATAGGTGGAGCATGAAGCGGTTGTGAAAAACATGAAGAGCCTGAAAAGGTGTGAAATATATGAAGAGCTTCAAAACGTGTAAAAAATATGAGGAGCATGAAACGGTATTCAAAAACATGAAGAGCCTGAAAAGATGTGAAAAATATGAAGAGCTACAAAAGGTCTCAAAAAGATGAGGGCCAGGAAACGGTCTGAAAAATAGGAGGAGCATCAAATGGTGTTGAAGAACATGAAGATCCTGAAAAGTTGTGAAAAATATGAAGAGCGTCAAAAGGTGTTAAAATTATGAGGAGCATGAAACGGTCTGAAAAATAGGAGGAGCATCAAATGGTGTTGAAAAACATGAAGAGCCTGAAAAGTTGTGAAATATATGAAGAGCTTCAAAAGGTGTCAAAAATTTTAGGAGCATGAAACGGTCTGAAAAATTGGAGGAGCATGAAGCGGTGTTGAAATATATGAAGAGCCTGAAAAGGTGTGAAATATATGAAGAGCATAAAAAGGCGGGAAATATATGAGGAACCTGAAACGCTCTGAGAAACAGGAGGAGAATGAATTGGTGTTGAAAAATATGAAGAACCTGAAAAGGTGTGAAATATATGACAAGCTTAAAAAGGCGTGAAATATATGAGGAACCTGAAACGCTCTGAGAAACAGTAGGAGAATGAAGCGGTGTTGAAGAATATGAAGAGCCAGAAAAGGTGTTAACAATATTAGGAGCCTGAAACGGTCTGAAAAATAGGAGGCACATGAAGCGGTGTTGAAAAACTTGAAAAGCCTGAAAAGGTATGAAAAACATGAAGAGCTTCAAAAAGTGTCAAAAATATGAGGAGCATGAAACGGTCTGAAAAATAGGAGGAGCATGAAACGGTGTTGAAAAACATGAAGAGCCTGAAAAGAGTGAAATATATGAAGAGCTTCAAAAGGTGTCAAAAATATGAGGAACATGAAACGGTCTGAAAAATAGGATGAGCATGAAGCAGGGTTGAAAAACATGAAGAGCCTGAAAAGTTGTGTAATATATGAAGAGCTTCAAAAGGTGTCAAAAATATGAGGAGCATGAAACGGTCTGAACAATAGGAGGAGCATGAAGCAATGTTGAGAAACATGAAGAGCCTGAAAATGTGTGAAAAATATGAGGAGCATGAAACGGCCTGAAAAATAGGAGGAGCATGTATCCGTGTTGAAAACTTGAAGAGCCTGAAAAGGTATGAAAAATATGAAGAGCTTCAAAAGGTGTCAAAAATATGAGGAGCATGAAACGGTCTGAAGAATAGGAGGAGCATCAAACGGTGTTCAAAAACATGAAGAGCATGAAAAGCTGTGAAAAATATGAAGAGCTTCAAAACGTGTCAAAAATATGAGGAGCATGAAGCGATCTGAAAAATAGGAGGAACATGAAACGGTGTTGAAAACATGAAGAGCCTGTAAATGTGTGAAAAATATGAACCGCTTCAGAAGGTGTGAAAAATATGAGGAGCATGAAATGGTCTGAAAAACAAGAGGAGCATGAAGCAGTGTTGAAAAACATGAAGAGCCTGAAAAGATATGAAAAATATGAACAGCTTCAAAACGTGTGAAAAATATGAGGAGCATGAAACGGTCTGAAAAATTGGAGGAGCATGAAGCGGTGTTGAAAAATATGAGGAGCCTGAAAAGGTGTGAAATATATGAAGAGCTTAAAAAGGCGTGAAATATATGAGGAACCTGAAACACTCTGAGAAACAGGAGGCGAATGAAGCGGTGTTGAAAAATATGAAGAGCCTGAAAAGGTGTTAACAATATTAGGAGCCTGAAACAGTCTGAAAAATAGGAGGCGCATGAAGCGGTGTTGAAAAACTTGAAAAGCCTGAAAAGGTGTGAAAAACATGAAGAGCTTCAAGAAGTGTCAAAAATATGAGGAGCATGAAACGGTCTGAAAAATAGGAGGAGAATGAAACGGTGTTGAAAAAAAAGAAGAGCCTGAAAAGAGTGAAATATATGAAGAGCTTAAAAAGATGTGAAAAATATGAGGAGAATGATACGGGCTGAAAAAGAGGAGGAGCATGAAGCGCTGTTGAGAAACATGAACAGCCTGAAAAGGTGTGAAAAACATGAAGAGCTTCAAAAGGTGTCAAAAATATGAGGAGCATGAAACGGCCTGAAAAATAGGAGGAGCATGAAATGGTGTTCAAAAATATGAAGAGCCTGAAAAGGTGTGAAAAATATGAAGAGCTTCAAAAGGTGCCAAAAATATTAGGAGCATGAAAAGGTCTGAAAAATATGACGAGCAACAAGCGGTGTTGAAAAACATGAAGAGTCTGAAAAGGTGTGAAAAATATAAAGAGTTTCAAAATGTGTCAAAAATATGAGGAGCATGAAACAGTCTGAAAAATAGGAGGTGCATGAAGCGGTGTTCAAAAACATGAAGAGCCTGAAAAGGTGTTAAATATATTAAGAGCTTCAAAATGTATCAAATATATGAGGAGCAGTAACGGTCTCAAAAACAGGAGGAGCATGAAGCGGTGTTGAAAAACATGAAGAGTCTGAAAAGGTGTGAAGAATATGAAGAGCTTCAAAAAGTGTCATAAATATGAGGAGCATGAAACGGTCTGAAAAATAGGAGGAGCATGAAGAGGTGTTCAAAAACATGAAGAGCCTGAAAAGGTGTGAAACATATGAAGAGTTTCAAAATTTGTCAAAAATATGGGGAGCATGAAACGGTCTGAAAAATAGAGGGAACATGAAGCGGTGTTGAAATACTTGAAGAGCCTGAAAAGGTGTGAAAAATATGAAGAGCCTGAAAAGAGTGAAATATACGAAGAGCTTCAAAAGGTGTCAAAAATATGAGGAGCATGAAACGATCCGAAAAGTAGGTTGGTCATGAAGCGGTGTTGAAAAACTTGAAGAGCCTGAAAAGGTGTTAAAAATATTAGGAGCCTGAAACGGTCTGAAAAATAGGAGGCGCATAAAGCGGTGTTGAAAAACTTGAAAAGCCTGAAAAGGTGTGAAAAACATGAAGAGCTTCAAGAAGTGTCAAAAATATGAGGAGCATGATACGGTCTGAAAAATAGGTGGAGCATGAAGCGGTGTTCAAAAACATGAAGAGCCTGACAGGTGTGAAAAATATGAAGAGCTTCAAAGAGTGTGAAAAATATGAGGAGCATGAAACGGTCTGAAAAAAAGGAGAAGCATGAAGCGGTGTTCAAAAATATGAAGATCTTGAAAAAGTGTGAAAAACATGAAGAGCTTCAAAAAGTGTCAAAATTATGAGATGTATGAAACGGTCTTAAAAATAGAAGGAGCATGAAACGGTGTTCAAAAATATGTAGAGCCTGAAAAGGTGTGAAAAATATGAAGAGCTTCAAAAGGTGTCAAAAATATGAGGAGCATGAAACGGTCTGAAAAATAGGAGGAGCAAGAAGCGGTGTTGAAAAACATGAAGAGTATGAAAAGGTGTGAAAAATATAAAGAGTTTAATAATGTTTCAAAAATATGAGGAGCATGAAACAGTCTGAAAAATAGGAGGTGCATGAAGCGGTGTTCAAAAACAAGAATTGCCTGAAAAGGTGTGAAAAATATGAAGAGATTCAAAAGTTGTCTAATATTTGTGGAGCATGAAATGGTCTGAAAAATAGGAGGAGCATGAAGCGGTGTTGAAAAACAGGAAGAGCCTGAAAAGGTGTGAAGTTTATGAAGAGCTTAAAAAGGCGTGAAATATATGAGGAACCTGAAACGCTCTGAAAAACAGGAGGAGAATGAAGCGGTGTTGAAAAATATGAAGAGCTTGAAAAGTTGTGAAATATATGAAGAGCTTCAAAAGGTGTCCAAAATTTTAGGAGCATGAAACGGTCTGAAAAATTGGAGGAGCATGAAGCGGTGTTGAAAAATATGAAGAGCCTGAAAAGGTGTGAAATATATGACGAGCTTAAAAAGGCGTGAAATATATGAGGAACCTGAAACGCTCTGAGAAACAGGAGGCGAATGAAGCGGTGTTGAAAAATATGAAGAGCCTGAAAAGGTGTTAACAATATTAGGAGCCTGAAACAGTCTGAAAAATAGGAGGCGCATGAAGCGGTGTTGAAAAACTTGAAAAGCCTGAAAAGGTGTGAAAAACATGAAGAGCTTCAAGAAGTGTCAAAAATATGAGGAGCATGAAACGGTCTGAAAAATAGGAGGAGAATGAAACGGTGTTGAAAAAAAAGAAGAGCCTGAAAAGAGTGAAATATATGAAGAGCTTAAAAAGATGTGAAAAATATGAGGAGAATGATACGGGCTGAAAAAGAGGAGGAGCATGAAGCGCTGTTGAGAAACATGAACAGCCTGAAAAGGTGTGAAAAACATGAAGAGCTTCAAAAGGTGTCAAAAATATGAGGAGCATGAAACGGTCTGAAAAATAGGAGGAGCATGAAACGGTGTTGAAAAACATGAAGAGCCTGAAAACAGTGAAATATATGAAGAGCTTCAAAAGGTGTCAAAAATATGAGGAACATGAAACGGTCTGAAAAATAGGAGGAGCATGAAGCGGTGTTGAAAAGCATGAAGAGCCAGTAAAGGTGTGAAAAACATGAAGAGCTTCAAAAGGTGTCAAAAATATGAGGAGCATGCAACGGTCTGAAAAATAGGAGGAGCATGAAGCGGTGTTGCAAAGATGAAGAGCATGAAAAGGTGTGAAAATCATGAAGAGTTTCAAAAGGTGTCAAAAATATGAGGAGAATGAAAAGGTCTCAAAAATAGGAGGAGCATGAAGCGGTGTTGAAAAACATGAAGAGCATGAAAAGGTGTGCACAATATGGAGAGCTACAAAATGTGTTAAAAATATGTGGAGCAGGAAACGGTCTGAAAAATAGGAGGAGCATAAAGCGGTGTTGAAAAACATGAAGCGCCTGAAATTGTGTGAAAAATATGAAAAGCTTCAAAAGGTGTCAAATACATGAAGAGCATGAAACCTTCTGAAAAATTGGAGGAGCATGAAGCTGTGTTGAAAAACATGAAGAGCCTGAAAAGGTGTGAAAAATATGAAGAGATTCTAAAGGTGTCAAAAATATGAGGAGCATGAAACGGTCTGAAAAATAGGAGGAGCATGAAGCTGTGTTGAAAAATATGAAGACGCTGAAAAGGTGTGAAAAATATGAAGAGCTTCAAAAGGTGTGAAAAATATGAGGAGCATGAAACGGTCTGAACAATAAGAAGGGCATGAAGTGGTGTTCAAATCATGAAGAGCCTGAAAATGTGTGAAAATTATGAAGAGATTCAAAAGGTATCAATATTTGAGGAGCATGAAACGGTCTGAAAAATAGGAGGAGCATGAAGCGGTGTTGAAAAGCATGAAGAGCCAGTAAAGGTGTGAAATATATGAAGAGCTTCAAAAGGTGTCAAAAATATGAGGAGCATGAAACGGTCTGAAAAATCGGAGGAATATGAAGCGGTATTGAAAAACATGAAAAGCCTGAAAAAGTGTGAAAAATATTAGGAGCATGAAACGGTCTGAAAAAGAGGTGGAGCATGAAGCACTGTTGAAAAACATGAAGAGCCTGAAAAGGTGTGAAATATATGAAGAGCTTCAAAAGGTGTCAAAAAATTTAGGAGCATGAAAAGCTCTGAAACATAGGAGGAGCATGAAGCGGTGTGGAAAAGCATGAAGAGCCTGAAACGGTGTGAAATATATGAAGAGCTGCAAAAGCTGTCAAAAATATGAGGAGCATGAAACGGTCTGAAAAATTGGAGGAGCATGAAGCGGTCTTGAAAGACATGAAGACCCTGAAAAGGTGTGAAAAATATGAATAGCTTCAAAATGTGTCAAAAATATGAGGAGCATGAAACAGTCTGAAAACAAGGAGGAGCATGAAGCAGTGTTGAAAAACATGAGACCTGAAAATGTGTGAAATATATGAAGAGCTTCAAAAGGTCTCAAAAATTTTAGGAGCATGAAACGGTCTGAAAAATTGGAGGAGCATGAAGCGGTGTTGAAAAAGATGAAGAGCCTGAAAAGGAGTGAAAAATATGAAGAGTTTCAAACGGTGTGAAAAATATGAGGAAAATGAAATGGTCTGAAAAATAGAAGTAGCATGAAGCGGTGTGGAAAAACATGAAGAGACTGAAAAGTTGTGAAATATATGAAGAGCTTCAAAAGGTGTTAAAAATATGAGGAGCATGAAACGATCTGAAAAATAGGAGCAGCATGAAGCGGTGTTGAAAAACATGAACAACCTGAAAAGGTGTGAAAAATATGAGGAGCAGGAAACGGTCTGAAATATAGGAGGAGCATGAAGTGGTGATGAAAATCATGAAGCGTCTGAAATTGTGTGAAGTATATGAAGAGCTTCAAAAGGTGTGAAAAATATGAGGAGCATGAAACGGCATGAAAAATAGGAGGAGCATGAAGCTGAGTTGAAAAACATGAGGGGCCTGAAAATGTGTGAAAAATATGAAGAGCTTCACAAGGTGTCAAAAATATGAGGAGAATGAAACAGTCTGAAAAATAGAATGAGAAAGAAACGGTTTTGAAAAAGATGAAGCGCATGAAAAGCTGTGGAAAATATGAAGAGCTTCAAAAGTTGTCAAAAATATGAGAAGCATGTAACGGTATGAAAAATAGGAAAAGCATGAAATGGTGTTTAAAAATATGAAGAGCCTGAAAAGGTGTGAAACATATGAAGAGCTTCAAAAGTTGTCAAAAATATGAAGAGCATGAAACGGTCTCAAAAATAGGAGGAGCATGAAGCGGTGTTGAAAAACAAGAAGAGCCTGAAAAGGTGTGAAAAATATGAAGAGCTTCAAAAGTTGTCAAAAATATGAGGAGTATATAACGGTCTGAAAAATAGGAGGAGCACGAAGCGGTGTTCAAAAACTTGAAGAGCCTGAGAAGGTGTGAAAAATTTGAAGAGACTCAAAAAGTGTCAAAAATATGAGGAGCATGAAACGGTGTTGAAAAACATGAAGAGCCTGAAAAGAGTGAAATAAATGAAGAGCTTCAAAAGGTGTCAAAAATATGAGGAGCATGAAACGGTCTGAAAAATAGGTGGAGCATGAAGCGGTGATGAAAAACATGAAGAGCCTGAAAAAGTGTGAAATACATGAAGAGCTTCAAAGGTGTTAAAATTTGAGGAGCATGATACGGTCTGAAAAATAGGAGGAGCATGAAGCGGTGTTGAAAAACATGAAGAGCCTGAAAAGGTGTGAAAAACATGAAGAGCTTCAAAAGGTGTCCAATATATGAGGTGCATGAAACGGTCTGAAAAATAGGAGGAGAATGAAACGGTGTTGAAAAACATGAAGCCTGAAAAGGTGTGAAAAATATTAGGAGCAAGAAACGGTCTGAAAAATAGGTGGAGCATGAAGCGGTGTTGAAAAACATGAAGAGCCTGAAAAGTTGTGAAAAATATGAGGAGCATGATACGGTCTGAAAAATAGGTGGAGCATGAAGCGGTGTTGAAAAACATGAAGAGCCTGAAAAGGTGTGAAAAATATGAGGGGCATGAAACGGTCTGAAAAACAGGAGGAGCATGAAACGGTGTTCAAAAGCAAGAACAGCCTGAAAAGGTGTGAAAAATATGAAGAGCTTCAAAAGGTGTGAAAATATGAGGAGCATGAAACGGTCTGAAAAATGGGAGGAGCATGAAGCTTTGTTGAAAAACATGAAGAGCCTGAAAAGATGTGAAAAATATGAAGAGCTTCAAAAGGTGTGAAAAATATGCAGAGCATGAAACGGTCTGAAATTAGATGGAGCATGAAGCGGTGTTGGAAAATATGAAGACCCTGAAAAAGTGTGAAATATATGAAGAGCTTCAAAAGGTGTGAAAAATATGAGGAGCAAGAAACGGTCTGAAAAATAGGAGGAGCATCAAGTGGTGTTGAAAAACATGAAGAGCCTGAAAAGGTGTGAAAAATATGAAGAGCTTCAAAAGGTGTCAAAATTATGAGGAGCATGAAACGGTCTGAAAAGTAGGAGGAGCAAGAAGTGTTGTTGAAAAACCTGAAGAGCCTGAAACGGTGTGAAATATATGAAGAGCTTCAAAAGGTGTCAAAAATAGGAGGAGCATGAAACGGTCTGAAAAATAGGAGGAGCATGAAGCGGTGTTCAATAACATGAAGAGCCTGAAAAGGTATGAAAAATATGAAGAGATACAAAAGCTGTCAAATATTTGAGAAGCATTAAACGGCCTGAAAAACAGGAAGAACATGAAGCGGTGTTGAAAAACATGAAGAGCCTGAAAAGGTGTGAAATATATGAAGAGCTTCAAAAGGCGTGAAAAATATGAGGAACATGAAACGCTCTGATAAATAGGAGGAGCATGAAGCGGTGTTGAAAAACATGAAGAGCCTGAAAAGGTGTGAAATATATGAAGAGCTTCAAAAGGTGTCAAAATTATGAGGAG
This sequence comes from Dama dama, assembly GCF_033118175.1. Lineage (NCBI taxonomy): Eukaryota > Metazoa > Chordata > Mammalia > Artiodactyla > Cervidae > Dama > Dama dama. Next base: position 5,100,414 of record NW_026870945.1, read on the forward strand.
CATGAAACAGTCTGAAAAACAGGAGGAGCATGAAACGGTGTTCAAAAACATGAAGACCCTGAAAAGGTGTGAAAAATATGAAGAGCTTCAAAAGGTGTCAAAAATGAGATGAGCATGAAACGGCCTGAAAAATAGATGGAGCATGAAGCAGTGTTGGAAAATATGAAGACCCTGAAAAAGTGTGAAATATATGAAGAGCTTCAAAAGGTGTGAAAAATATGAGGAGCATGAAACGGTTTGAAAAATGGGAGGAGCATGAAGCTTTGTTGAAAAACATGAAGAGCCTGAAAAGGTGTGAAATATATGAAGAGCTTCAAAAGGCGTGAAAAATATGAGGAACATGAAACGCTCTGATAAATAGGAGGAGCATAAAGCAGTGTTGAAAAACATGTAGCGCCTGATAATGTGTGAAAAATATGAATAGCTTCAAAAGGTGTCAAATATTTGAAGAGCATGAAACCTTCTGAAAAATTGGAGGAGCATGAAGCTGTGTGGAAAAACATGAAGAGCCTGAAAAGATGTGAAAAATATGAAGAGCTTCAAAAGGTGTCAAAAATGAGATGAGCATGAAACGGCCTGAAAAATAGATGGAGCATGAAGCAGTGTTGGAAAATATGAAGACCCTGAAAAAGTGTGAAATATATGAAGAGCTTCAAAAGGTGTGAAAAATATGAGGAGCATGAAACGGTTTGAAAAATGGGAGGAGCATGAAGCTTTGTTGAAAAACATGAAGAGCCTGAAAAGGTGTGAAAAATATGAAGAGCTTCAAAAGGTGTGAAAAATATGCAGAGCATGAAACGGTCTGAAATATAGATGGAGCATGAAGCGGTGTTGGAAAATATGAAGACCCTGAAAAAGTGTGAAATATATGAAGAGCTTCAAAAGGTGTGAAAAATATGAGGAGCAAGAAACGGTCTGAAAAATAGGAGGAGCATCAAGTGGTGTTGAAAAACGTGAAGAGCCTGAAAAGGTGTGAAAAATATGAAGAGCTTCAAAAGGTGTGAAATACATGAGGAGCATGAAACGGTCTGAAGAATAGGAGGAGCATTAAGTGATGTTAAAAATATGAAGAGCCCGAAAAGGTATGAAAATATGAAGAGCTTCAAAAGTTGTCAAAAATATGAGGAGCATGAAACGCTCTGAAAAATAGGAGAAGCATGAAGTTCTGTGGAAAAACATGAAGAGCCTGAAAAGTTGTGAAAAATATGAAGAGCTTCAAAAAGTGTCAATTATAAGAGGTGCATGAAACGGTCTGAAAAAAAAGGAGAGGCATGAAACGGTGTGAAAAACAGGAGGAGCATGAAGCGTTGTTGAAAACATGAAGAGCCTGAAAAGGTGTGACAAATATAAAGACTTTCAAAACGTGTCAATGATATGAGGAGCATGAAAAGGTCTGAATAATAGGAGGAGCATGAAACGGTGTTGAGAAACATGAAGAGCATGAAAAGGTGTGAAAAATAGGAAGAGCTTCAAAAGGTGTGAAAAATATGAAGAGCTTCAAAAGGTGTCAAAATTGAGATGAGCAAGAAACGGTGTGAAACTCAGAAGGAGCATGAAGTGGTGCTGAAAAATATGAAGAGTCTGAAAAGGTGTGAAATATATGAAGAGCTTCAAAAGGTGTCAAAAATATGAGGAGCATGAAACGGTCTGAAACATAGGAGGAGCATGAAGCGGTGTTGAAAAATATGAAGAGCCTGAAAACGTGTGAAAAATATGAAGAGCTTCAAAACGTGTCAGAAAATGAGGAGCATGAAATTGTCTGAAAAATAGGACGAGCATGAAACGGTGTTCAAAAACATGAAGAGGCTGAAAAGGTGTGAAATATATTAAGAGCTTCAAAAGGTGTGAAAAATATGAGGAGAATGAAACGGTCTGAAAAATAGGAGGAGCATCAATTGGTGTTGAAGAACATGAAGATCCTGAAAATTTGTGAAAAATATGAAGAGCTTCAAAAGGTGTCAAATATATGAAGAGCATGAAACCTTCTGAAAAATTGGAGGAGCAAGAAGCTGTGTTCAAAAACATGAAGAGCCTGAATATGTGTGAATAATATGAAGAGCTTCAAAAGCTGTGAAAAATATGAGGAGCAGGAAACGGTCTGCAAAAAAGGAGGAGCATGAAGTGGTGTTGATAAACTTGAAGAACCTGAAAAGATGTGAAAAATATGAAAAGCTTCAAAAGGTGTCAAAAATGAGATGAGCATGAAACGGTCTGAAAAATAGGAGGAGCATGAAGTGGTGTTGAAAAAATGAAGAGCCTGAAAAGGTGTGAAAAATATTAAGAGCATCAATAGGTGTCAAAAATATGAGGAGCATGAAACGGTCTGCAGAAAAGGAGGAGCATGAAGTGGTGTTGATAAACTTGAAGAGCCTGAAAAGGTGTGAAAAATATGAAAAGCTTCAAAAGGTGTCAAAAATATGAGGAGCATGAAACGGTCTGAAAAATAAGAGGAGCATGAAGCGGTGTTCAAAAACATGAAGAGCCTGAAAAGGTGTGAAAAATATGAAGAGCTTGAAAAGGTGTCAGAAATATGAGGAGCATGAAACGATCTGAAAAATAGGAGGAGCATGAAGCGGTGTTGAAAAACATGAAGAGCCTGAAAAGTTGTGAACTATATGAAGAGCTTCAAAAGGTGTCGAATATATGAGGAGCATGAAACGGTCTGAAAAATAGGAGGATCATGAAACGGTGTTGATAAACATGAAGAGGCTAAAAAGGTGTGAAAAATATGAAGAGCTTCAAAAGGTGTCAAAAATATGAGGAGCATGATACGATCAGAAAAATAGGAAGAGCATGAAGCTGTGTTCAAAAACAAGAAGAGCCTGAAAATGTGTGAAAAATATGAAGAGCTTCAAAAGTGTGAAAAATATGAAGAGCTTCAAAAGGTGTTAAAAATGGAATGAGCATGAAACGGTCTGAAAAATACGAAGAGCCTGAAGTAGTGTTGAAAAACATGAAGAGCATGAAAAGGTGTGAAATATATGAAGAGCTTCAAAAGGTGTCAAGTATATGAGTAGCATGAAACGGTCTGAAAATTAGGACGATCATGAAACGGTGTTGAAAAACATGAAGAGCCTGAAAAGTTGTGAAAAATATGAAGAGATTCTAAAGGTTTCAAAAATGTGAGGAGCATGAAACAGTCTGAAAATAGGAGGAGCATGAAGTGTTGTTGAAAAACATGAAGAGCCTGAAAAGGTGTGAAAAATATGAAGAGCTTCAAAAGGTGTCAAAAATATGAGGGGCATGAAACGGTCTGAAAAATACGAAGAGAATGAAGTGGTGTTGAAAAACATGAAGAGCCTGAAAAGGTGTGAAAAATATGAAGAGCTTCAAAAGGTGTCAAAAATATGAGGAGCATGAATCGGTCTGAAAAATAGGAAGAGCATGGGGCGGTGTTCAAAAACATGAAGAGCCTGAAAAGGTTTGGAAAATATGAGGAGCTTCAAAAAGTGTCAAAAATATGAGGAGCATGAAACGGTCTGAAAAATAGGAGGAGCATGAAGCGGTGTTCAAAAACATGAAGAGCCTGAAAAGGTGTGAAAAATATGAAAAGCCTCAAAACCTGTCAAAAATGTGAGGAGCATGAAACGGTCTGAAAAATAGCAGGATCATGAAGCGGTGTTGAAAAACATGAAGAGTATGAAAACGTGTGAAAATATAAAGAGCTTCAAAAATATGAAAAATATGAAGAGTTTCAAAAGGTGTGAAAAATATGAAGAGCTTCAAAAGGTGTCAAAAATATGAGGAGCATGAAACGGTGTGAAAAATATGAGCAGCATGAAACGGTGTTCAAAAACATGAAGACATTGAAAAGGTGTGAAAAATATGAAGAGCTTCTAAAGGTGTCAAAAATATGAGGAGCATGAAACGATCTGAAATGTAGGAGCAGCATGAAATGATGTTCAAAAACCTGAAGAGCCTGAAAAGGAGTGGAAAAATATGAAGAGCTTCAAAAGGTGTGAAATACATGCGGAGCATGAAACGGTCTGAAAATAGGAGGACCATGATGCGCTGTTCAAAAACATGTGGAGCCTGAAAAGGAGTGAAAAATATGAAGAGCTTCAAAAGGGGTCATAAAAAGAGGAGCATGAAACGACCTGAAAAGAAGGAGGAGTATGAAGCAGTGTTCAAAAACATGAAGAGCCTGAAAAGGTGTGAAAAATATGAAAAGCCTCAAAACCTGTCATAAATGTGAGGAGCATGAAACGGTCTGAAAAATAGCAGGATCATGAAGCGGTGTTGAAAAACATGAAGAGTATGAAAACGTGTGAAAATATAAAGAGCTTCAAAAATATGAAAAATATGAAGAGTTTCAAAAGGTGTGAAAAATATGAAGAGCTTCAAAAGGTGTCAAAAATATGAGGAGCATGAAACGGTGTGAAAAATATGAGCAGCATGAAACGGTGTTCAAAAACATGAAGACATTGAAAAGGTGTGAAAAATATGAAGAGCATCTAAAGGTGTCAAAAATATGAGGAGCATGAAACGATCTGAAATGTAGGAGCAGCATGAAATGATGTTCAAAAACCTGAAGAGCCTGAAAAGGAGTGGAAAAATATGAAGAGCTTCAAAAGGTGTGAAATACATGCGGAGCATGAAACGGTCTGAAAATAGGAGGACCATGATGCGCTGTTCAAAAACATGTGGAGCCTGAAAAGGAGTGAAAAATATGAAGAGCTTCAAAAGGGGTCATAAAAAGAGGAGCATGAAACGACCTGAAAAGTAGGAGGAGTATGAAGCAGTGTTCAAAAACATGAAGAGCCTGAAAAGGTGTGAAATATATTAAGAGCTACAAAAGGTGTCAAAAATATGAGGAGCATGTAACGGTCTGAAAAATAGGAGGAGAATGAAGCGGTGTTCAAAAACATGAAGAGCCTGAAAAGATGTGAAAAATTTGAAGAGCTTCAAAAGGTGTCAAACATAAGAGGAGCTTGAAACAGTCTAAAAAATAGGAGGAGCATGAAGTGTTGTTGAAAAACATGAAGAGCCTGAAAAAGTGTGAAAAATATGAAGAGCTTCAAAAGGTGTCAAATATATGAAGAGCTTCAAAAGGTGTCAAAAATGAGATGAGCATGAAAAGGTCTGAAAAATAGGAGGAGCATAAGTGGTGTTCAAAAAAATGAAGAGCCTGAGAAGGTGTGAAATATATCAAGAGCTTCAAGAGGTGTCAAAAATATGAGGAGCATGAAACGTTCTGAAAAATAGGAGGAGCATGAAGCGGTGTTGAAAAACATGCAGAGCCTGAAAAGGTGTGAAAAATATGAAGAACTTCAAAATGTGTGAAATATATGAGGAGCATGAAACGGTCTGAAAAATAGGAGGGGCATGAAGCGGTGTTCAAAAACATGAAGAGCCTGAAAAGGTGTGAAAAATATGAAGAGTTTCAAAAGGTATGAAATACATGAGGAGTATGAAACGGTCTTGAAAATAGGAGGAGCATGAAGCGGTGTTAAAAAACATGAAGAGGCTTAAAAGGTATGAAAAATATGAAGAGCTTCAAAATGTGTGAAAAATATGAGGAGCATGAAACGGTCTGAAAAATAGGAGGAGCCTGAAGCTGTGTTGAAAAACATGAAGAGACTGAAAACGTGTGAATAATATGAAGAGCTTCAAAAGGTTTGAAAAATATGAAGAGATTCAAAAGGTGTGAAAAATATGAAGAGCTTCAGAAGGTGTCAAAAATGAGATGAGCATGAAACGGTTTGAAAAATAGGAGGAGACTGAAACGATCTGAAAAATAGGAGGAGCATGACACGGTGTTGAAAACATAAAGAGCATGAAAATGTGTTAAAAAATACGAAGAGCTTCAAAAGGTGTCAAAAATATGAGGCGCATGAAACGGTCTGAAAAATAGGAGGAGCATGAAGCGGTGTTGAAAAACATGAAGAGCCTTAAAAGGTGTGAAAAATATGAAGAGCTTCAAAAGGTGTCAAAAATATGAGGAGCATGAGACGGTCTGAAAAATAGGAGGAGCATGACGGGGTTCAAAAACATGACGAGCCTGAAAAGGTGTGAAAAATATGAGAGCTTCAAAAGGTGTGAAATACATGAGAAGCATGAAACGGTCTGAAAAATAGGAGGAACATAAAACGTTGTTCAAAAACATGAAGGGCCTGAAAAGGTGTGAAATATATGAAGATCCACAAAAGATGTCAAAAATCTGAGGAGCTTGAAACGGTCTGAAAAATAGGAGGAGCATGAAGCGGTGTTGAAAAACATTTAGAGACTGAAAAGGTGTGAAAAATAAGAAGAGTTTCAAAAGGTGTGAAAAATATGAAGAGATTCAAAGGTGTCAAAAATATGAGGAGCATGAAATGGTCTGAAAAATAGGAGGAGCATGAAACGGTGTTCAAAAACATGAAGAGCCTTAAAAGGTGTGAAAAATATGAAGAGCTTCAATAGGTGTGAAAAATATGAGGAGCATGAAACGGTCTGAAAAATAGGAGGAGCATGAAGCCGTGTTCAAAAACATGAAGAGCCTGAAAAGAGGTAAAAATATGAAGAGCTTCCAAAGGTGTCAAATATATGAGGAGCATGAAACGGTCTGAAAAATAGGAAGAGCAAGAAGCGGTGCTGAAAAACATGAAGAGCATGAAAAGGTGTGAAAAATATGAAGAGCTACAAAGGTGTCAAATATATGAGGAGCATGAAACGGTCTGAAAATATGAGGAGCATGAAGCGGTGCTCTAAAACATGAGGAGCCTGAAAAGATATGAAATATATGAAGAGCTTCAAAATGTGTGAAAAATATGAGGAGAATGAAAAGGTCTGAAAAATAGGAGGAGCATGAATCATTGTTGAAATACATGAAATGCCTGAAAAGGTGTGAAAAACATGAAGAGACTGAAAAGGTGTGAAATATATGAAGAGCTTCAAAAAGTGTGAAAAATATGAGGAGCATGAAACGTTCTGAAAAATTAGAGGGGCATGAAGCGGTGTTGAAAAACATGAAGAGACAGAAATGATGTGAAAAATATGAAGAGCTTCACAAGGTGTCAAAAATATGGGGACCATGAAACGGTCTGAAAAATAGGAGGAGCATGAACTGGTGTTGAAAAACATGAAGAGCCTGAAAAAGTGTGAAATATACGAAGAGCTTCAAAAGGTGTCAAACAGATGAGGAGGATGAAAATGTCTGAAAAATAGGAGGAGCATGAAGCAGTGTTGAAAAACATGAAGAACCTGAAAAGGTGTGAAAAATATGAAGAGCTTCAAAAGGTGTCAAAAATAAAACAAGCATGAAATGGTCTGAAAAACAGGAGGAGCATGAAGCGGTGTTGAAAAACATGAAGAGCCACAAAAGGTGTGAAAAATATAAAGAGCTTCAAAAGGTGTGAAATACATGAGGAGCATGAAACGGTCTGAATAATAGGAGGAGCATGAAGCGGTGTTCAAAAACATGAAGAGCCTGAAAAGCTGTGAAAAATATTAAGAGCTTCAAAAGGTGTGAAAAATATGAAGAGCTTCAAAAGGTGTGAAAAATATGAAGAGCTTCAAAAGGTGTCAAAAAGGAGATGAGCATCAAAAGGTCTGAAAAATAGGAAGAGCATGGAGTGGTGTTGAAAAACATGAAGAGCTTGAAAAAGTGTGAAATATATGAAGAGTTTCAAAAGGTGTGAAAAATATGGGGAGCTTAAAACGTGTCAAAAATATGAGGAGCATGAAACGGTCTGAAAAATATGAGGAGCATGAAACAGCATTCAAAACATGAAGAGCTTGAAAAGGTGTGAAAAATATGAAGAGCTTCAAAAGGTGTGAAATACATGAGGAACATGAAACGGTTTGAAAAATAGGAGGAGCTTGAAGCGGTGTTCAAAAACATGAAGAGCCTGAAAAGGTGTGAAAAACATGAAGACCTTCAAAATGTGTCAAATATATGAGGAGCATGAAACGGTCTGAAAAATAGGAGGAGCATGAAACGGTGTTCAAATACATGAAGAGCCTGAAAAGGTGTGAAAAATATGAAGAGCTTCAAAAGGTGTGAAATACATGAGGAACATGAAACGGTTTGAAAAATAGGAGGAGCTTGAAGCAGTGTTCAAAAACATGAAGAGCCTGAAAAGGTGTGAAAAATATGAAGAGCTTCAAAAGGTGTGAAAAATATGAGGAGCTTCAAAAGGTTTCAAAAATATGAGGAGCATGAAACGCTCAGAAAAGTAGGAGGATCATGAAGCGATGTTGAAAAACATGAAAAGCCTGAAAACGTGTGAAAAATATGAAGAGCTTCAAAAGGTGTCAAAAATATGAGGAGCATGAAACGGTCTGAAAAATAGGAGGAGCAAGAAATCGTGTTCAAAAACATGAGGAGCCTGAAAACGTGTGAAAAATATGAAGAGCTTCAAAAGGTGTGAAATACATGAAAAGCCTGAAACTCTCTGAAAAATAAGAGGAGCATGAAGTGGTGTTCAAAAACATGAAGAGCCTGAAAAGGTGTGAAAAATATGAGGAGCATGAAATTGTCTGAAAAATAGGAGGAGCATGAAGTGGTGTTCAAAAACATGAAGAGCCTGAAAAGTTGTGAAAAATATGAAGAGCTTCAAAAGGTGTCAAAAATACGAGGAGCATGTAATGGTCTGAAAAATAGGAGGAGCATGAAGCGTTGTTCAAAAACGTGAAGAGCTTGAAAAGGTGTGAAAAATATGAATAGCTTCAAAAGGTGTGATATTCATGAGGAGCATGAAAGCTTTCTGAAAAATAGGAGAAGCATGAAGTGGTGTGGAAAAACATGAAGAGCCTGAAAAGGTGTGAAAAATATGAAGAGCTTCAAAAGTTGTTAAAAATATGACGAGCATGAAACGGTCTGAAAATTTGGAGGATCATGAGCGGTGTTCAAAAACATGAAGAGCCTGAAAAGGTGTGAACAATATGAAGAGCTTCAAATGGTGTCAAAAATATGACAAGCATGAAACGGTCTGAAAGATAGGAGGAGCATGAAGTGGTGTTCAAAATCATGAAGAGCCTGAAAAAGTGTGAAAAATATGAAGAGCTTCAAAAGGTGTCAATAATATGAGGAGCATGAAACGTTCTGAAAAATAGGAGGAGCATGAAGTGGTGTTCAAAAACATGAGGAGCCTGAAAAGGTGTGAAAAATATGAAGAGCTTCAAAAGGTGTCAAAAATATGAAGAGCATGAAACGGTCTGAAAATTTGGAGGATCATGAGAGGTGTTCAAAAACATGGAGAGCCTGAAAAGTTGTGAAAAATATGAAGAGCTTCAAAAGGTGTGAAATTCATGAGGATCATGAAACGGTCTGAAAAATAGGAGAAGCATGAAGTGGTGTTGAAAAACATGAAGAGCCTGAAAAGGTGTGAAAAATATCAAGAGCTTCAAAAGGTGTCAAAAATATGAAGAGCATGAAACGGTCTGAAAATTTGGAGGATCATGAGCGGTGTTCAAAAACATGAAAAGCCTGAAAAGTTGTGAAAAATATGAAGAGCTTCAAAAGGGGTCAAAAATATGAAGAGCATGAAACGGTCTGAAAAATAGGAGGATCATGAAGCGGTGTTCAAAATCATGAAGAGCCTGAAAACGTGTTAAAAATATGAAGAGCTTCAAAAGGTATCAAAATTATGAGGAGCATGAAACGGTCTGAAAAATAGGAGGAGCCTGAAACGGTGATCGAAAACATGAGGAGCCTGAAAAGGTGTGAAAAATATGAAGAGCTTCAAAAGGTGTGAAATACATGAGGACCATTAAACGGTCTGAAAAATATGAGAAGCATGAAGTGGTGTGGAAAAACATGAAGAGCCTGAAAAGGTGTGAAAAATATGAAGAGCTTCAAATGGTGTCAAAAATATGAGGACCATGTAACGTTCTGAAAAATAGTAGGAGCAAGAAACGGTGATCAAAAACATGAGGAGCCTGAAAAGGTGTGAAAAATATGAAGAGCTTCAAATGGTGTCAAAAATATGAGAAGCAAGAAACGGTCTGAAAGATAGGAGGAGCCTGACACGGTGATCAGAAACATGAAGAGCCTGAAAAGTTGTGAAAAATATGAAGAGCTTCAAAAGGTGTGAAAAATATGAGGAGCATGAAACGGCCTGAAATATAGAAGCTGCATGAAACGGTGTGGAAAAACATGAAGAGCGTGAAAAGGTGTGAAAAATATGAAGAGCTTCAAATGGTTTCCAAAAATATGAGGAACATGTAACGTTCTGAAAAATAGGAGGAGCATGAAACGGTGATTAAAAAAATGAGAAGCCTGAAAAGGTGTGATAAATATGAAGAGCTTCAAATGGTGTCAAAAATATGAGAAGCATGAAACGGTCTGAAAGATAGGAGGAGCATGAAACGATGATCAGAAACATGAAGAGCCTGAAAAGTTGTGAAAAATATGAAGAGCTTCAAAAGGGGTCAAAAATATGAAGAGCATGAAACGGTCTGAAAAATAGGAGGATCACGAAGCGGTGTTCAAAATCATGAAGAGCCTGAAAACCTGTTAAAAATATGAAGAGCTTCAAAAGGTGTCAAAATTATGAGGAGCATGAAACGGTCTGAAAAATAGGAGGAGCCTGAAACGGTGACCGAAAACATGAGGAGCCGGAAAAGGTGTGAAAAATATGAAGAGCTTCAATAGGTGTGAAAAATATGAGGAGCATGAAACGGGCTGAAAAATAGGAGAAGCATGAAGTGGTGTGGAAAAACATGAAGAGCCTGAAAAGGTGTGAAAAATATGAAGAGCTTCAAAAGGTGTGAAAAATATGAGGAGCATGAAACGGTCTGAAAATTTGGAGGATCATGAGCGGTTTTCAAAAACATGAAGAGCCTGAAAAGGTGTGAAAAATATGAAGAGCTTCAAATGGTGTCAAAAATATGAGAAGCATGTAACGGTCTGAAAGATAGGAGGAGCATGAAACGGTGATCAGAAACATGAAGAGCCTGAAAAATTGTGAAAAATATGAATAGCTTCAAAAGGTGTGAAATTCATGAGGAGCATGAAACGGTCTGAAAATTAGGAGAAGCATGAAGTGGTGTGGAAAAACATGAAGAGCCTGAAAAAGTGTGAAAAATATGAAGAGCTTCAAAAGGTGTGAAATACATGAGGAGCATTAAACTCTCTGAAAAATAGGAGGAGCATGAAGTGTTCAAAAACATGAAGAGCTTGAAAAGTTGTGAAAAATATGAAGAGCTTCAAAAGGTGTGAAAAATATGAGGAGCATGAAACGGTCTGAAAAATAGATGCGGCAAGAAATGGTGTTGAAAAACATGAAGAGAGTGAAAAGGTGTGAAAAATATGAAGAGCTTCATAAGGTGTGAAATACATGAGGAGCATGAAACGAGCTGAAAAATAGAAGCATGAAGTGGTGTGGAAAAACATGAAGAGCCTGAAAAGGTGTGAAAAATATGAAGAGCTTCAAAAGGTGTGAAAAATATGAGGAGCATGAAACGATCTGAAAAATAGATGCGGAATGAAATGGTGTTGAAAAACATGAAGAGAGTGAAAAGGTGTGAAAAATATGAAGAGCTTCATAAGGTGTGAAATACATGAGGAGCATGAAACGAGCTGAAAAATAGAAGCATGAAGTGGTGTGGAAAAACATGAAGAGCCTGAAAAGGTGTGAAAAATATGAAGAGCTTCAAAAGGAGTGAAATACATTAGGAGCATGACACTCTCTGAAAAAAAGGAGGAGCATGAAGCGGTGTTCAAAAACATGAAGAGCCTAAAAAGTTGTGAAAAATATGAAAAGCTTCAAAAGGTGTCAAAAATGAGATGAGCATGAAACGGTCTGAAAAATAGGAGGATCATGAAACGGTGTTGAAAAACATGAAGAGCCTGAAAAGGTGTGAAAAATATGAAGAGCTTCAAAAGGTGTGAAATAAATGAGGAGCATGAAACGGTCTGGAATATAGGAGGAGCATGAAGCGGTGTTCAAAAACATGAAGAGCCTGAAAAGGTGTTAGAAATATGAAGAGCTTCTAAAGGTGTCAAAAATATGAGGAGCATGAAACGGTCTGAAAAACAGGAGTAGCATGAAGTTGTGATGAATAACGTGAAGAGCCTGAAAAGGTGTGAAAAATATGGAGAGCTTCAAAAGGGGTGAAATACATGAGGAGCATGAAACGGGCTGAAAAATAGGAGAAGCATGAAGTGGTGTGGAAAAACATGAAGAGCCTGAAAAGGTGTGAAAAATATGAAGAGCTTCAAAAGGTGTGAAAAATATGAGGAGCATGAAACGGCCTGAAATATAGAAGCTGCATGAAACCGTGTGGAAAAACATGAAGAGCCTGAAAAGGTGTGAAAAATATGAAGAGCTTCAAATGGTGTCAAAAATATGAGGAGCATGTAACGTTCTGAAAAATAGGAGGAGCATGAAACGGTGATCAAAAACATGAGAAGCCTGAAAAGGTGTGATAAATATGAAGAGCTTCAAATGGTGTCAAAAATATGAGAAGCATGAAACGGTCTGAAAGATAGGAGGAGCATGAAACGGTGATCAGAAACATGAAGAGCCTGAAAAGTTGTGAAAAATATGAAGAGCTTCAAAAGGTGTGAAATTCATGAGAGCATGAAACGGTCTGAAAAATAGGAGAAGCATGAAGTGGTGTGGAAAAGCATGAAGAGCCTGAAAAGGTTTGAAAAATATGAAGAGCTTCAAAAGGTGTGAAATACATGAGGAGCATGAAACTCTCTGAAAAATAGAAGGAGCATGAAGTGGTGTTCAAAAACATGAAGAGCCTGAAAAGTTGTGAAAAATATGAAGAGCTTCAAAAGGTGTGAAAAATATGAGGAGCATGAAACGGTCTGAAAAATAGATGCGGCATGAAATGTTGTTGAAAAACATGAAGAGCCTCAAAAGTTGTGAAAAATATGAAGAGCTTCAAAAGGTATGAAAAATATGAGGAGCATGAAACGGCCTGAAAAATAGAAGCACCATGAAACGGTGTTGAAAAATATGATGAGCCTGAAAAGGTGTGAAAAATATGACGAGCTTCAAAAGGGGTCAAAAATATGAAGAGCATGAAACGGTCTGTAAAATAGGAGGATCATGAAGCGGTGTTCAAAATCATGAAGATCCTGAAAAGGTGTGAAAAATATGAAGAGCTTCAAAACGTGTCAAAAATATGAGGAGCATGAAACGGTCTGAAAAATAGGAGGAGCAAGAAGCGGTGTTGAAAAAAATGAACAGCCTGCAAACGTTTGAAAAATATGAAGAGCTTCAAATGGTGTGAAATTAAAGAGGAGCATGAAACGGTATGAAAAATACGAGAAGCATGAAGTGGTATTGAAAAACATGAAGAGCCTGAAAAGGTGTGAAAAATATGAAGAGTTTCAAAAGGTGTCAAAAATATGAGGAGCATGAAACGGTCTGAAAAACAGGAGGAGCATGAAGCTGTGTTCAAAAATGTGAAGATCCTGAAAAGTTGTGAAAAGCATGAAAAGCTTCAAAAGGTGTCAAAAATATGAGGAGCATGAAACCGTCTGAAAAATAGAAGCAGCATGAAACGGTGTTGAAAAATATGATGAGCCTGAAAAGGTGTGAAAAATATGAAGAGCTTCAAAAGGGGTCAAAAATATGAAGAGCATGAAACGGTCTGTAAAATAGGAGGATCATGAAGCGGTGTTCAAAATCATGAAGAGCCTGAAAAGGTGTGAAAAATATGAAGAGCTTCAAAATGTGTCAAAAATATGAGGAGCATGAAACGGTCTGAAAAATAGAAGGAGCAAGAAGCGGTGTTGAATAAAATGAACAGCCTGCAAACGTTTGAAAAATATGAGAGCTTCAAATGGTGTGAAACTAATGAGGAGCATGAAACGGTCTGAAAAATCGACAAGCATGTAGTGGTGTGGAAAAACATGAAGAACCTGAAAAGGTGTGAAAAATATGAAGAGTTTCAAAAGGTGTCAAAAATATGAAGAGCATGAAACGGTCTGAAAATTTGAAGGATCATGAGCGGTGTTCAAAAACATGAGGAGCCTGAAAAAGTGTGAAAAATATGAAGAGCTTCAAATGGTGTCAAAAATATGAGAAGCATGAAACGGTCTGAAAGATAGGAGGAGCATGAAACGGTGATCAGAAACATGAAAAGCCTGAAAAGTTGTGAAAAATATGAAGAGCTTCAAAAGGTGTGATACATGAGGAGCCTGAAACTCTCTGAAACATAAGAGGAGCATGAAGTGGTGTTCAAAAACATGAAGAGCCTGAAAAGGTGTGAAAAATATGAGGAGCATGAAATTGTCTGAAAAATAGGAGGAGCATGAAGTGGGGTTCAAAAACATGAAGAGCCTGAAAAGTTGTGAAAAATATGAAGAGCTTCAAAAGGTGTCAAAAATACGAGGAGCATGAAATGGTCTGAAAAAAAGGAGGAGGATGAAGCGTTGTTCAAAAACGTGAAGAGCCTGAAAAGGTGTGAAAAATATGAATAGCTTCAAAAGGTGTGATATTCATGAGGAGCATGAAAGCTTTCTGAAAAATAGGAGAAGCATGAAGTCGTGTGGAAAAACATGAAGAGCCTGAAAAGGTGTGAAAAATATGAAGAGCTTCAAAAGGTGTTAAAAATATGACGAGCATGAAACGGTCTGAAAATTTGGAGGATCATGAGCGGTGTTCAAAAACATGAAGAGCCTGAAAAGGTGTGAACAATATGAAGAGCTTCAAATGGTGTCAAAAATATGAGAAGCATGAAACGGTCTGAAAGATAGGAGGAGCATGAAGTGGTGTTCAAAATCATGAAGATCCTGAAAAAGTGTGAAAAATATGAAGAGCTTCAAAAGGTGTCAAAAATATGAGGAGCATGAAACGTTCTGAAAAATAGGAGGAGCATGAAACGGTGATCAAAAACATGAGGAGCCTGAAAAAATGTGAAAAATATGAAGAGCTTCAAAAGGTGTGAAATTCATGAGGAGCATGAAACGGTCTGAAAATAGGAGAAGCATGAAGAGGTGTTCAAAAACATGAAGAGCCTGAAAAGGTGTGAAAAATATGAAGAGCTTCAAAAGGTGTCAAAAATATGAAGAGCATGAAATGGTCTGAAAATTTGGAGAATCATGAGCGGTGTTCAAAAACATGAGGAGCCTGAAAAGTTGTGAAATATATGAAGAGCTTCAAAAGGGGTCAAAAATATGAAGAGCATGAAACGGTCTGAAAAATAGGAGGATCATGAAGCGGTGTTCAAAATCATGAAGAGCCTGAAAACGTGTTAAAAATATGAAGAGCTTCAAAAGGTGTCAAAATTATGAGGAGCATGAAACGGTCTGAAAAATAGGAGGAGCCTGAAATGGTGATCGAAAACATGAGGAGCCTGAAAAGGTGTGAAAAATATGAAGAGCTTCAAAAGGTGTGAAATACATGAGGAGCATTAAACGGTCTGAAAATTATGAGAAGCATGAGCGGTGTGGAAAAACATGAAGAGCCTGAAAAGATGTGAAAAATATGAAGAGCTTCAAAAGGTGTGAAAAATATGAGGAGCATGAAACGATCTGAAAAATAGATGCGGAATGAAATGGTGTTGAAAAACATGAAGAGAGTGAAAAGGTGTGAAAAACATGAAGAGCTTCAAAAGGTGTGAAATACATGAGGAGCATAAAACGAGCTGAAAACTAGAAGCATGAAGTGGTGTGGAAAAACATGAAGAGCCTGAAAAGGTGTGAAAAATATGAAGAGCTT
The DNA here is from genome assembly GCF_033118175.1 of Dama dama. NCBI lineage: Eukaryota > Metazoa > Chordata > Mammalia > Artiodactyla > Cervidae > Dama > Dama dama. The sequence goes on from NW_026870945.1 coordinate 5,116,019, forward strand.
CAAAAGGTGTGAAAAATATGAGGAGCATGAAACGATCTGAAAAATAGATGCGGAATGAAATGGTGTTGAAAAACATGAAGAGAGTGAAAAGGTGTGAAAAATATGAAGAGCTTCATAAGGTGTGAAATACATGAGGAGCATGAAACGAGCTGAAAAATAGAAGCATGAAGTGGTGTGCAAAAACATGAAGAGCCTGAAAAGGTGTAAAAAATATGAAGAGCTTCAAAAGGAGTGAAATACATTAGGAACATGACACTCTCTGAAAAATAGGAGGAGCATGAAGCGGTGTTCAAAAACATGAAGAGCCTAAAAAGTTGTGAAAAATATGAAAAGCTTCAAAAGGTGTCAAAAATGAGATGAGCATGAAACGGTCTGAAAAATAGGAGAAGCATGAAGTGGTGTGGAAAAACATGAAGAGCCTGAAAAGTTGTGAAAAATATGAAGAGCTTCAAAAGGTGTGAAAAATATGAGGAGCATGAAACGGTCTGAAAAATAGATGCGGCATGAAATGGTGTTGAAAAACATGAAGAGCCTGAAAAGTTGTGAAAAATATGAAGAGCTTCAAAAGGTATGAAAAATATGAGGAGCATGAAACGTCCTGAATAATAGAAGCAGCATGAAACGGTGTTGAAAAATATGATGAGCCTGAAAAGGTGTGAAAAATATGAAGAGCTTCAAAAGGGGTCAAAAATATGAAGAGCATGAAACGGTGGGTAAAATAGGAGGATCATGAAGCGGTGTTCAAAATCATGAAGATCCTGAAAAAGTGTCGAAAATATGAAGAGCTTCAAAACGTGTCAAAAATACGAGAAGCATGAAACGGTCTGAAAAATAGGAGGAGCAAGAAGCTGTGTTGAAAAGAATGAACAGCCTGCAAACGTTTGAAAAATATGAAGAGCTTCAAATGGTGTGAAATTAATGAGGAGCATGAAACGGTCTGAAAAATACGAGAAGCATGAAGTGGTGTGGAAACACATGAAGAGCCTGAAAAGGTTTGAAAAATATGAAGAGTTTCAAAAGGTGTCAAAAATATGAGGAGCATGAAACGGTCTGAAAAATAGGAGGAGCATGAAGCTGCGTTCAAAAATCTGAAGAGCCTGAAAAGTTGTGAAAAGTATGAAAAGCTTCAAAAGGTGTCAAAAATATGAGGAGCATGAAACGGTCTGAAAAATAGAAGCAGCATGAAACGGTGTTGAAAAACGTAAAGAGCATGAAAACGTGTGAAAAATATGAAGAGCTTCAAAAGGTGTGAAAAATATGAGGAGCATGAAACAGTGTGAAAAATAGGAGGAGCATGAAGCGGTGTTCAAAAACATGACGAGACTGAAAAGGTGTGAAATATATGAAGAGCTTCAAAAGGTGTGAAATACATGAGGAGCATGAAACTCTCTGAAAAATAGGAGGAGCATGAAGTGGTGTTCAAAAACATGAAGAGCCTGAAAGGTTGTGAAAAATATGAAGAGCTTCAAAAGGTGTCAAAAATATGAGGAGCATCAAACGGTCAGAAAAATAGATGCGGCATGAAATGGTGTTGAAAAACATGAAGAGCCTGAAAAGTTGTGAAAAATATGAAGAGCTTCAAAAGGTATGAAAAATATGAGGAGCATGAAACGGCCTGAAAAATAGAAGCAGCATGAAACGGTGTTGAAAAATATGATGAGCCTGAAAAGGTGTGAAAAATATGAAGAGCTTCAAAAGGGGTCAAAAATATGAAGAGCATGAAACGGTCTGTAAAATAGGAGGATCATGAAGCGGTGTTCAAAATCATGAAGATCATGAAAAGGTGTGAAAAATATGAAGAGCTTCAAAACGTGTCAAAAATATGAGGAGCATGAAACGATCTGAAAAATAGATGCGGAATGAAATGGTGTTGAAAAACATGAACAGAGTGAAAAGGTGTGAAAAATATGAAGAGCTTCAAAAGGTGTGAAATACATGAGGAGTATGAAACGAGCTGAAAAAAAGAAGCATGAAGTGGTGTGGAAAAACATGAAGAGCCTGAAAAGTTGTGAAAAATATGAAGAGCTTCAAAAGGTGTCAAAAATACGAGGAGCATGAAATGGTCTGAAAAAAAGGAGGAGGATGAAGCGTTGTTCAAAAACGTGAAGAGCCTGAAAAGGTGTGAAAAATATGAATAGCTTTAAAAGGTGTGATATTCATGAGGAGCATGAAAGCTTTCTGAAAAATAGGAGAAGCATGAAGTCGTGTGGAAAAACATGAAGAGCCTGAAAAGGTGTGAAAAATATGAAGAGCTTCAAAAGGTGTTAAAAATATGACGAGCATGAAACGGTCTGAAAATTTGGAGGATCATGAGCGGTGTTCAAAAACATGAAGAGCCTGAAAAGGTGTGAACAATATGAAGAGCTTCAAATGGTGTCAAAAATATGAGAAGCATGAAACGGTCTGAAAGATAGGAGGAGCATGAAGTGGTGTTCAAAATCATGAAGAGCCTGAAAAAGTGTGAAAAATATGAAGAGCTTCAAAAGGTGTCAAAAATATGAGGAGCATGAAACGTTCTGAAAAATAGGAGGAGCATGAAACGGTGATCAAAAACATGAGGAGCCTGAAAAAATGTGAAAAATATGAAGAGCTTCAAAAGGTGTGAAATACATGAGGAGCATGAAACGGTCTGAAAATAGGAGAAGCATGAAGAGGTGTTCAAAAACATGAAGAGCCTGAAAAGGTGTGAAAAATATGAAGAGCTTCAAAAGGTGTCAAAAATATGAAGAGCATGAAATGGTCTGAAAATTTGGAGAATCATGAGCGGTGTTCAAAAACATGAGGAGCCTGAAAAGTTGTGAAATATATGAAGAGCTTCAAAAGGGGTCAAAAATATGAAGAGCATGAAACGGTCTGAAAAATAGGAGGATCATGAAGCGGTGTTCAAAATCATGAAGAGCCTGAAAACGTGTTAAAAATATGAAGAGCTTCAAAAGGTGTCAAAATTATGAGGAGCATGAAACGGTCTGAAAAATAGGAGGAGCCTGAAATGGTGATCGAAAACATGAGGAGCCTGAAAAGGTGTGAAAAATATGAAGAGCTTCAAAAGGTGTGAAATACATGAGGAGCATGAAACTCTCTGAAAAATAGGAGGAGCATGAAGTGGTGTTCAAAAACATGAAGAGCCTGAAAGGTTGTGAAAAATATGAAGAGCTTCAAAAGGTGTGAAAAATATGAGGAGCATCAAACGGTCAGAAAAATAGATGCGGCATGAAATGGTGTTGAAAAACATGAAGAGCCTGAAAAGTTGTGAAAAATATGAAGAGCTTCAAAAGGTATGAAAAATATGAGGAGCATGAAACGGCCTGAAAAATAGAAGCAGCATGAAACGGTGTTGAAAAATATGATGAGCCTGAAAAGGTGTGAAAAATATGAAGAGCTTCAAAAGGGGTCAAAAATATGAAGAGCATGAAACGGTCTGTAAAATAGGAGGATCATGAAGCGGTGTTCAAAATCATGAAGATCATGAAAAGGTGTGAAAAATATGAAGAGCTTCAAAACGTGTCAAAAATATGAGGAGCATGAAACGATCTGAAAAATAGATGCGGAATGAAATGGTGTTGAAAAACATGAACAGAGTGAAAAGGTGTGAAAAATATGAAGAGCTTCAAAAGGTGTGAAATACATGAGGAGTATGAAACGAGCTGAAAAAAAGAAGCATGAAGTGGTGTGGAAAAACATGAAGAGCCTGAAAAAGTGTGAAAAATATGAAGAGCTTCAAAAGGAGTGAAATACATTAGGAGCATGACACTCTCTGAAAAATAGGAGGAGCATGAAGCGGTGTTCAAAAACATGAAGAGCCTAAAAAGTTGTGAAAAATATGAAAAGCTTCAAAAGGTGTCAAAAATGAGATGAGCATGAAACGGTCTGAAAAATAGGAGAAGCATGAAGTGGTGTGGAAAAACATGAAGAGCCTGAAAAGTTGTGAAAAATATGAAGAGCTTCAAAAGGTGTGAAAAATATGAGGAGCATGAAACGGTCTGAAAAATAGATGCGGCATGAAATGGTGTTGAAAAACATGAAGAGCCTGAAAAGTTGTGAAAAATATGAAGAGCTTCAAAAGGTATGAAAAATATGAGGAGCATGAAACGTCCTGAATAATAGAAGCAGCATGAAACGGTGTTGAAAAATATGATGAGCCTGAAAAGGTGTGAAAAATATGAAGAGCTTCAAAAGGGGTCAAAAATATGAAGAGCATGAAACGGTGGGTAAAATAGGAGGATCATGAAGCGGTGTTCAAAATCATGAAGATCCTGAAAAAGTGTCGAAAATATGAAGAGCTTCAAAACGTGTCAAAAATACGAGAAGCATGAAACGGTCTGAAAAATAGGAGGAGCAAGAAGCTGTGTTGAAAAGAATGAACAGCCTGCAAACGTTTGAAAAATATGAAGAGCTTCAAATGGTGTGAAATTAATGAGGAGCATGAAACGGTCTGAAAAATACGAGAAGCATGAAGTGGTGTGGAAACACATGAAGAGCCTGAAAAGGTTTGAAAAATATGAAGAGTTTCAAAAGGTGTCAAAAATATGAGGAGCATGAAACGGTCTGAAAAATAGGAGGAGCATGAAGCTGTGTTCAAAAATCTGAAGAGCCTGAAAAGTTGTGAAAAGTATGAAAAGCTTCAAAAGGTGTCAAAAATATGAGGAGCATGAAACGGTCTGAAAAATAGAAGCAGCATGAAACGGTGTTGAAAAACGTGAAGAGCATGAAAACGTGTGAAAAATATGAAGAGCTTCAAAAGGTGTGAAAAATATGAGGAGCATGAAACAGTGTGAAAAATAGGAGGAGCATGAAGCGGTGTTCAAAAACATGACGAGACTGAAAAGGTGTGAAATATATGAAGAGCTTCAAAAGGTGTGAAATACATGAGGAGCATGAAACTCTCTGAAAAATAGGAGGAGCATGAAGTGGTGTTCAAAAACATGAAGAGCCTGAAAGGTTGTGAAAAATATGAAGAGCTTCAAAAGGTGTGAAAAATATGAGGAGCATCAAACGGTCAGAAAAATAGATGCGGCATGAAATGGTGTTGAAAAACATGAAGAGCCTGAAAAGTTGTGAAAAATATGAAGAGCTTCAAAAGGTATGAAAAATATGAGGAGCATGAAACGGCCTGAAAAATAGAAGCAGCATGAAACGGTGTTGAAAAATATGATGAGCCTGAAAAGGTGTGAAAAATATGAAGAGCTTCAAAAGGGGTCAAAAATATGAAGAGCATGAAACGGTCTGTAAAATAGGAGGATCATGAAGCGGTGTTCAAAATCATGAAGATCATGAAAAGGTGTGAAAAATATGAAGAGCTTCAAAACGTGTCAAAAATATGAGGAGCATGAAACGATCTGAAAAATAGATGCGGAATGAAATGGTGTTGAAAAACATGAACAGAGTGAAAAGGTGTGAAAAATATGAAGAGCTTCAAAAGGTGTGAAATACATGAGGAGTATGAAACGAGCTGAAAAAAAGAAGCATGAAGTGGTGTGGAAAAACATGAAGAGCCTGAAAAAGTGTGAAAAATATGAAGAGCTTCAAAAGGAGTGAAATACATTAGGAGCATGACACTCTCTGAAAAATAGGAGGAGCATGAAGCGGTGTTCAAAAACATGAAGAGCCTAAAAAGTTGTGAAAAATATGAAAAGCTTCAAAAGGTGTCAAAAATGAGATGAGCATGAAACGGTCTGAAAAATAGGAGGATCATGAAACGGTGTTGAAAAACATGAAGAGCCTGAAAAGGTGTGAAAAATATGAAGAGTTTCAAAAGGTGTCAAAAATATGAGGAGCATGAAACGGTCTGAAAAATAGGAGGAGCATGAAGCTGTGTTCAAAAATATGAAGATCCTGAAAAGTTGTGAAAAATATGAAGAGCTTCAAAAGGTGTGAAAAATATGAGGAGCATGAAACAGTCTGAAAAATAGAAGCAGCATGAAACGGTGTTGAAAAACATGAAGTGCCTGAAAAGGTGTGAAAAATATGAAGAGCTTCAAAAGGTGTGAAAAATATGAGGAGCATGAAACGGTCTGAAAAATAGGAGGAGCATGAAGCGGTGTTCATAAACATGAAGAGCCTGAAAAGGTGTTAAAAATATGAAGAGCTTCTAAAGGTGTCAAAAATATGAGGAGCATGAAACGGTCTGAAAAACAGGAGTAGCATGAAGTGGTGTTGAATAACGTCAAGAGCCTGAAAAGGTGTGAAAAATATGAAGAGCTTCAAAAGGGGTGAAATACATGAGGAGCATGAAACGGGCTGAAAAATAGGAGAAGCATGAAGTGGTGTGGAAAAAAATGAAGAGCCTGAAAAGGTGTGAAAAATATGAAGAGCTTCAAAAGGTGTGAAAAATATGAGGAGCATGAAACGGCCTGAAATATAGAAGCTGCATGAAACGGTGTGGAAAAACATGAAGAGCCTGAAAAGGTGTGAAATATATGAAGAGCTTCAAATGGTGTCAAAAATATGAGGAGCCTGAAACGGTCTGAAAAATAGGAGGAGCATGATACGGTGTTAAAAAATATGAAGAGCCTGAAAAGGTGTGAAAAACATGAAGATCTTCAAAAGGGGTCAAAAATATGAGGAGCATGAAATGATCTGAAAAATAGGAGGAGCATGAAGTGGTGTTCAAAAACATGAAGCGCCTGAAAGGTGTGAAAAACATGAAGAGCCTCAAAACGTGTCAAAAATATGAGGAGCATGAAACGGTCTGAAAAATAGGAGGAGCATGAAGCAGTGTTGAAAAACATGAAGAGCCTGAAAACGTGTGAAAAATATGAAGAGCTTCAAAAGGTGTGAAATATATGAAGAGCTTCCAAAGGTGTCAAAAATGAGATGAGCATGAAACGGTCTGAAAAATAGGAGGAGCATGAAGTGGTCGTGGAAATCATGAAGTGCCTGAAAAGGTGTGAAATATATGAAGAGTTTCAAAAGTTGTGAAAAAATGAGGAGGTTCAAAAGGTGTCAAAAATATGAGGAGCATGAAACGGTCTGAAAAATAGGAGGAGCATGAAACGGTGTTCAAAAACATGAAGAGCTTGAAAAGGTGTGAAAAATATGAAGAGCTAGAAAAGGTGTGAAATACATGAGGAGCCTGAAGCGGTCTGAAAAATAGGAGGAGCATGAAACGGTGTTGAAAAACATGAAGAGTCTGAAATGGTGTGAAAAATAGGAAGAACTTCACAAGGTGTCAAATATATGAGGAGCATGAAACGGTCTGAAAAATAGGAGGAGCATGAAGCAGTCGTCAAAAACATGAAGAACCTGAAAAGTTTTGTAAAATATGAAGAGCTTTAAAAGGTGTGAAAAATATGAGGATTATGAAACGGTCTGAAAAATAAGAGGATCATGAAACGGTCTGAAAAATAGGAGCAGCATGAAACGGTGTTGAAAGACATGAAGAGCTTCAAAATGTGTCAAAATGAGATGACCATGAAATGGTCTGAAAAATAGGAGGAGCATGAAGTCGTGTTGAAAAAAATGAAAAATCTGAAAAGGTGTGAAATATATGAAGAGCTTCAAAAGGTGTCAAAAATATGAGGAGAATGAAACGGTCTGCAAAATAGGAGGAGCGTGAAATGGTGTTCAAAAACATGAAGAGCCTGAAAAGTTGTGAAAAATATGAAGAGCTTCAAAAGGTGTCAAAAATATGAGGAGCATGAAAAGTTCTGAAAATTAGGAGGAGCATGAAGCGGTGTTGAAAAACATGAAGAGCCTGAAAACGTGTGAAAAATTTGAAGAGCTTCAAAAGGTGTGAAAAATATGAAGAGCTTCAAAAAGTGTCAAAAATGAGATGAGCATGAAGCGGTCTGAAAAATGGTGGAGCATGAAGTGCTGTTGAAAAACATGAAGAGCCTGAACAGGTTTGAAAAATATGAAAAGCTTTAAAAGGTGTGAAGTACAGGAGGAGCATTAAACGGTCTGAAAAATAGGAGGAGCATGAAGCGGTGTTGAAAAACATGAAGAGCCTGAAAAGGTGTGAAAAATTTGAAGAGCTTCAAAAGCTTTCAAAAATATGAGGAGCATGAAACGCTCTGAAAAATAGGAGCAGCATGAAGCGGTGTTCAAAAACATGAAGAGCCTGAAAACGTGTGAAAAATATGAAGAGCTTCAAAAGGTGTGAAAAATATGAAGAGCTTCAAAAAGTGTCAAAAATGAGATGAGCATGAAGCCGTCTGAAAAATGGTGGAGCATGAAGTGTTGTTGAAAAATATGAAGAGCCTGAAAAGATGTGAAAAATATGAAGATCTTCAAATGGTGTCAAAAATATGAGAAGCATGTAACGGTCTGAAAGATAGGAGGAGCATTAAACGGTGATCAGAAACATGAAGAGCCTGAAAAATTGTGAAAAATATGAATAGCTTCAAACGGTGTGAAATTCATGAGGAGCATGAAACGGTCTGAAAATTAGGAGAAGCATGAAGTGGTGTGGAAAAACATGAAGAGCCTGAAAAAGTGTGAAAAATATGAAGAGCTTCAAAAGGTGTGAAATACATGAGAAGCATTAAACTCTCTGAGAAATAGGAGGAGCATGAAGTGTTCAAAAACATGAAGAGCTTGAAAAGTTGTGAAAAATATGAAAAGCTTCAAAAGGTGTGAAAAATAAGAGGAGCATAAAACGGTCTGAAAAATAGGAGGAGCATGAAACGGTGATCAAAAACATGAGGAGCCTGAAAAAATGTGAAAAATATGAAGAGCTTCAAAAGTTGTGAAATTCATGAGGAGCATGAAACGGTCTGAAAAATAGGAGAAGCATGAAGAGGTGTTCAAAAACATGAGGAGCCTGAAAAGGTGTGAAAAATATGAAGAGCTTCAAAAGGTGTCAAAAATATGAAGAGCATGAAACGGTCTGAAAATTTGGAGGATCATGAGCGGTGTTCAAAAACATGAAGAGCCTGAAAAGTTGTGAAAAATATGAAGAGCTTCAAAAGGGGTCAAAAATATGAAGAGCATGAAACGGTCTGAAAAATAGGAGGATCATCAAGCGGTGTTCAAAATCATGAAGAGCCTGAAAACGTGTTAAAAATATGAAGAGCTTCTAAATGTATCAAAATTATGAGGAGCATGAAACGGTCTGAAAAATAGGAGGAGCCTGAAACGGTGATCGAAAACATGAGGAGCCTGAAAAGGTGTGAAAAATATGAAGAGCTTCAAAAGGTGTCAAAAATATTTGGAGCATGAAACAGTATGAAACCAAGGATGAGCATGAAACTTTTTTGAAAAAGATGAAGAGCATGAAAAGGTGTGAAAAATATGAAGAGCTTCAAAAGATGTTAAAAATATGAGGAGCATGAAACTTTCTGAAAAATTGGAGGAGCATGAAGCGGTGTTGAAAAATAGGATGAGCATGAAACGGTTTTAAAAAGACGAAGAGCCTAAAAGGTGTGACATATATGAAGAGCTTCCAAAGGTGTCAAAAATGAGATGAGCATGAAACGGTCTGAAAAATAGGAGGAGCATGTTGTGGTCGTGGAAATCATGAAGTGCCTGAAAAGGTGTGAAATATATGAAGAGTTTCAAAAGTTGTGAAAAAATGAGGAGGTTCAAAAGGTGTCAAAAATATGAGGAGCATGAAACGGTCTGAAAAATAGGAGGAGCATGAAACGGTGTTCAAAAACATGAAGAGCTTGAAAAGGTGTGAAAAATATGAAGAGCTTGAAAAGGTTTGAAATACATGAGGAGCCTGAAGCGGTCTGAAAAATAGGAGGAGCATGAAACGGTGTTGAAAAACATGAAGAGCCTGAAATGGTGTGAAAAATAGGAAGAACTTCACAAGGTGTCAAATATATGAGGAGCATGAAACGGTCTGAAAAATAGGAGGAGCATGAAGCAGTCGTCAAAAACATGAAGAACCTGAAAAGTTTTGTAAAATATGAAGAGCTTCAAAAGGTGTGAAAAATATGAGGAGTATGAAACGATCTGAAAAATAAGAGGATCATGAAACGGTCTGAAAAATAGGAGCAGCATGAAACGGTGTTGAAAGACATGAAGAGCTTCAAAAGGTGTCAAAATGAGATGATCATGAAACGGTCTGAAAAATAGGAGGAGCATGAAGTCGTGTTGAAAAAAAATGAAAAATCTGAAAAGGTGTGAAATATATGAAGAGCTTCAAAAGGAGTCAAAAATATGAGGAGAATGAAACGGTCTGCAAAATAGGAGGAGCATGAAATGGTGTTCAAAAACATGAAGAGCCTGAAAAGTTGTGAAAAATATGAAGAGCTTCAAAAGGTGTCAAAAATATGAGGAGCATGAAAAGTTCTGAAAATTAGGAGGAGCATGAAGCGGTGTTGAAAAACATGAAGAGCCTGAAAATGTGTGAAAAATATGAAGAGCTTCAAAAGGTGTCAAAAATATGAGGAGCATTAAACGGTCTGAAAAATAGGAGTAGCATGAAGCGGTGTTCAAAAATATGAAGAGCCTGAAAAGGTGTGAAAAATATGAAGAGCATTAAAAGATGTGAAAAATATGAAGAGCTTCAAAAGGTGTAAAAAATATGAGGAGCATGAAACGGTCTGAAAAATAGGAAGAGCATGAAACGGTGTTCAAACAAATCAAGAGCCTGAAAAAGGTGTGAAAAATATGAAGAGCTTCAAAAGGTTTGAAAAACATGAGGAGCATGAAACGGTCCGAAAAATAGGAGATGCATGAAGTTGTGTTGAAAAACATGAAGAGCCTGAAAAGGTGTGAAAAATATGAAGAGCTTCAAAAGGTGTCAAAAATGAGATGAGCATGAAACGGTCTGAAAAATAGGAAGAGCATGAAGTGGTGTTGAAAACGAGAAGAGCCTGAAAAGGTGTGAGAAATATGAAGAGCTTCAAAGGGGTCAAAAATATGAGGAGCATTAAACGGTCTGAAAAATAGGAGGAGCATGAAGCGGTGTTCAAAAACATGAAGAGCCTGAAAACGTGTGAAAAATATGAAGAGCCTCAAAACGTGTCAAAAATATAAGGAGTATGAAACGGTCTGAAATATAGCAGCAGCATGAAGCGGTGTTGAAAAACATGAAGAGCCTGAAAACGTGTGAAAAATATGAAGAGCTTCAAAAATATGAAAAATATGAAGAGCTTCAAAGGGTGTGAAAAATATGAGAGCTTCAAAATGAGTGAAAAATATGAAAAGATTCTAAAGGTGTCAAAATTATGAGGAGCTTGAAAAGGTGTCAAAAATGAGATGAGCATGAAACGGTGTGAAAAATAGGAGGAGCATGAAGCCGTGTTGAAAATCATGAAGAACCTGAAAATGTGTGAAATATATGAAGAGCTTCAAAATGTGTGAAAAATATGAAGAGCTTCAAAAGGTGTCAATAATTAGATGAGCATGAAATGGTCTGAAAAATAGAAGGAGCAAGAAGTGGTGTTGAAAAACATGAAGAGCCTGAAAAGGTGTGAAAAATATGAAGAACTTCAAAAGGTGTGAAAAATATGAAGAGATTCTAAAGGTGCCAAAAATATGAGGAGCATGAAACGGTCTGAAAAATAGAAGGAGCAGGAAATGGAGTTCAAAAACATTAAGAGACTGAAAAGGTGTGAAAAATATGAAGAGCTTCAAAAGGTGTGAAATACATGAGGAGAATGAAACGGTCTGAAAAATAGGAGGACCATGAAGCGGGGAACAAAAACATGAAGAGCCTGAAAACGTGAGAAAAATATGAAGAGGTTCTAAATGTGTCAAAAATATGAGGAGCATGAAACGGTCTGAAAAACAGGAGGAGCAAGAAGCGGTGTTGAAAAACATGAAGAGCCTGAAAAGGTGTGAAAAATAGGAAGAGCTTCAAAAGGTGTCAAAAATATGAGGAGCATGAACCGGTCTGAAAAATAGGAGCAGTATGAAACGGTGTTCAAATACATGAAGAGCCTGAAAAGGTGTGTAAAATATGAAGAGACACAAAAAATGTCAAATATATGAGGAGCATGAAACGGTCTGAAAAATAGGAGGATCATGAAGCAGTGTTGAAAAACATGAAGAGCCTGAAAAGGTGTGAAATATATGAAGAGCTTCAAAAGGTGTAAAAAATGAGATGTGCATGAAACGGTCTGAAAAATAGGATCATGAAGCGGTGTTGAAAAACATGAAGAGCCTGAAAAGGTGTGAAAAATATGAAGAGCTTTAAAAGGTGTCAAAAATATGAGGAGCATAAAACGGTCTGAAAAACAGGAGGAGCATGAAGCGGTGTTGAAAAAATGAAGAGCCTGAAAAGGTGTGAAATATATGAAGAGCTTCAAAAGGAGTCAAAAATATGAGGAGAATGAAACCGTCTGAAAAATAGGAGGAGCATGAAGTCGTGTTGAAAAACTTGAAGAGCCTGAAAAATGTGAAAAATATAAAGAGCTTCAAAAGGTGTCAAAAATATGAGGAGCATGAAACGGTCTGAAAAATAGGAGGATCATGAAGCGGTGTTGAAAAACATGAAGAGCCTGAACAGGTGTGAAAAATATGAAGAGCTTCAAAAGGTGTGAAGTACAGGAGGAGCATTAAGCGGTCTGAAAAATAGGAGGAGCATGAAGCGGTGTTGAAAAACATGAAGAGCCTGAAATGGTGTGAAAAAAGTGAAGAGCTTCAAAAGGTGTGAAAAATAGGAGGAGCATGAAGAGGTGTTCAAAAACATGAAATGCCTGAAAAGTTGTAAAAAATATGAAGAGCTTCAAAAGGTGTCAAAAATATGAGGAGCCTGAAACGGTCTGAAAAACAGGAGGAGCATGAATCGGTCTTCAAAAACATGAAGAGCCTGAAAAGGTGTGAAAAATATGAAGAGCTTCAAAAGTTTTCAAAAATTTGAGGAGCATGAAACGGTCTGAAAAATAGAAGGAACATGAAGCAGTGTTCAAAAACATGAAGAGCCTGAAAAGATGTGGAAAATATGAAGAGCTTCAAAAGGTGTTAAAATTAAGAGGAGCATGAAATGGTCTGTAAAACATGAGAAGCATGAAGCGGTGTTGAAAAACATGAAGAGCCTGAAAAGGTGTGAAAAATATGAAGAGCTTTAAAAGGTGTGAAATATTTGAGGAGCATGAAACGGTCTGAAAAATAGGAGGATCATGAAGCATTGTTGAAAAACATGAACAGCCTGAAAAGGTGTGAAAAATATGAAGAGATTCAAAAGGTTTAAAATATATGAGGAGCATGAAACGGTCTGAAAAATAGAAGCAGCATAAAACGGTGTTCAAAAACATGAAGAGCCTGAAAAGGTGAGAAAAATACGAAGAGCTTCAAAAGGTGTGAAAAATATGAAGAGCTTCAAAAGGTGTCAAAAATACGAGGAGCATGAAAAGGTCTGAAAAATACGAGGAGCATGAAGTGGTGTTGAAAATCATGAAGAGCCTGAAAAGATGTGAAAAATATGAAGAGTTTCAAAAGGTGTCAAAAATATGAGGAGCATGAAACGCTCTGAATAATAGGAGCAGCATGAAGCGGTGTTCAAAAATATGAAGAGCCGGAAAAGGTGTGAAAAATATGAAGAACTTCAACAGTTGTGAAAAATAGGAGGAGCATGAAGCGGTGTTGAAAAACATGAAGAGCCTGAAAAGGTGTGAAAAATTTGAAGAGCTTCAAAAGGTTGGAAATACATGAGGAGCATGAAACGGTCTGAAAAATAGGAGGAGCATGAAGCGGTGTTGAAAAACATGAAGAGCCTGAAAAGGTGAGTAAAATATGAAGAGCTTCAAAAGGTGTCAAAAATATGAGGAGCATGAAACGGTCTGAAAAATAGGAGGAGCATGAAACGGTGTTCAAAAACATGAAGAGCTTCAAAAGGTGTGAAAAATATGAGGAGCATGAAACGGTCTGAAAAATAGGAGGAGCAAGAAACGGTTATAAAAACATGAAGAGCGGGAAAAGTTGTGAAAAATATGAAGAGCTTCAAAAGGTGTCAAAATTATGAGGAGCATGAAACAGGCTGTAAAATAGGAGGTGCATGAAGCGGTGTCGAAAAACATGAAGAGCATGAAGAGTTGTGAAAAATAGGAAGAACTTCAAAAGGTGTCAAAAATATGAGGAGCATGAACGGTATGAAAAATAGGAGGATCATGAAGCCGTGTTGAAAAACATGAAGAGCCTGAAAACGTGTGAAAATTATGAAGAGCTTCAAAAGGTGTGAAATATACGAAGAGCTTCAAAAGATGTCAAAAATGAGATGAGCATGAAATGGTCTGAAAGATAGGAGGGGCATGAAGCGGTGTTGAAAAACATGAAGAGCCTGAAAAGATGTGAAAAATATGAAGAGCTTCAAATGGTGTGAAATACATGAGGACCTTGAAATGGTCTGAAAAACAGGAGGAGCATGAAATCTTGTTGAAAAACATGAAGAGCCTGAAAACGTGTGAAAATTATCAAGAGCTTCAAAAGGTGTGAAATATATGAAGAGCTTCAAAAGGTGTCAAGAATGAGATGAGCATGAAATGTTCTGAAAGATAGGAGGCGCATGAAGCGGTGTTGAAAAACATGAAGAGCCTGAAAAGGTGTGAGAAATAGAAAGAGCTTCAAAAGGTGTCAAAAATATGAGGAGCAGGAAAAGGTCTGAAAAATAGGAGGAGCATGAAGTGGTGTTGAAAAACATGAAGAGTCTGAAAAGGTGTGAAAAATATGAAGAGTTTCATAAGGTGTCAAAAATATGAGGAGCATGAAACGGTCTGGAAAATAGGAGAAGCAAGAAACGGTTTTAACAATCATGAAGAGCGTGAAAAGGTGTGAAATATATGAAGAGCTTCAAAAGGTGTCAAAAATATGAGGAGCAAGAAACGGTCTGAAAAATAGGAGGAGCATGAAACGGTGTTCAAAAACATGAAGAGCCTGAAATGGTGTGACAAATATGAGGAACTTCAAAAGGTGTCAAAAATATGAGGAGCATGAAACGCTCTGAAAAATAGGAGGAGCAGGAAGTGGTATTGAAAAACATGAAGACCTGAAAAGGTGTGAAATATATGAAGAGCTTCAAAAGGTGTCAAAAATATGAGGAGCATGAAACGGTCTCAAAAATAGGAGGAGCATGAAGCGGTGTTGAAAAACATGAAGAGCCTGAAAAGGTGTGAAAAAAATGAAGAGATTCAAAAGGTGTCAAAAATATGAGGAGCATGAAACGGTCTGAAAAATAGGAGGAGCATGAATCTGTGCTCAAATACATGAAGCGCCTGAGAAGGTGTGAAAAATATGAAGAGCTTCAAAAGGTGTTGAAAATATGAGGAGCATGAAACGATCTCAAAAATAGGAGGAGCATGAAGCGGTGTTAAAAAACATGAAGAGCCTGAAAAGGTGTGACAAATATAAAGAGCTTCAAGATGTGTGAAAAATATGAGGAGCATGAAACGGTCTGAAAAATACGAGGAGACTGAAGCGGTGTTGAAAAACATGAAGAGCCTGAAAAGTTGTGACAAATATAAAGAGCTTCAAAAGGTGTGAAAAATATGAGGAGCATGAAACGGTCTGAAAAATAGGAGGAGAATGAAACGGTGTGAAAAACATGAAGAGCATGAAAAGGTGTGAAAAAAAGGAAGAGCTTCAAAAGGTGTCAAAAGTATGAGGAGCATGAAAAGGTCTGAAAAATACGAGGAGCATGAAGTGTTGTTCAAAAACATGAAGAGCCTGAAAAGGTGTGACAAATATGAAGAGCTTCAAAAGGTTTCAAAAATATGAGGAGCATGTATCGGTCTGAAAAATAGGAGGAGCATGAAGCGGTGTTCAAAAACATGAAGAGCCTGAAAAGGTGTGAAAAATATGAAGAGCTTCCAAAATTGTCAGAAATATGAGGAGCATGAAACGGTCTGAAAAATAGGAGGAGCATGAAGCGGTCTGAAAAATAGGAGGAGCATGAATCGGTGTTCAAAAACATGAAGAGCCTGAAAAGGTGTGAAAAATATGAAAAGCTTCAAAAGCTGTCAAAAATATGAGGAGCATGAAACGGTCTGAAAAATAGGAGGACCATGAAGCGGTGTTCAAAAATATGAAGAGCCTGAAAAGGTGTGAAAAATATGAAGAGCTTCAAAAGTTTTCAAAAATATGAGGAGCATGAAACGGTCTGAAAAATAGGAGGAGCATGAAGCGGTGTTCAAAAACATGAAGAGCCTGAAAAGGTGTGAAAAATAGTAAAAGCTTCAAAAGCTGTGAAAAATATGAAGAGCATGAAACGGTCTGAAAAATTAGGAGGAGCATGAAGCGGTGTTCAAAAACAAGAAGAGCCTGAAAAGGTGTGAAAAATATGAAGAGCTTCTAAAATTGTTAAAAATATGAGGAGCATGAAACGGTCTGAAAAATACGAGGAACATGAAGCGGTGTTCAAAAACGTCAAGAGCCTGAAAAGTTGTGAAAAATATGAAGAGCTTCAAAAGGCGTGAAAAATATGAGGAGCATCAAAAGGTGTAAAAAATGCGATGAGCATAAGACAGTCTGAAAAATAGGAGGAGCATGAAGTGGTGTTGAAAAACTTGAAGAGCCTGAAAATGTTTGAAAAATATGAAGAGCTTCAAAAAGTGTCAAACATATGAGGAGCATGAAACGGTCAGAAAAATAGGAGGAGCATGAAACCGTGTTCAAAAACATGAAGAGCCTGAAAAGGTGTGAAAAATATGAAGAGCCTTAAAAAATGTCAAAAATTTGAGGAGTATTAAACGGTCTGAAAAATCGCAGTAGCATGAAGTGGTGTTGAAAAACATGAAGAGCCTGAAAAGGTGTGAAAAATATGAAGAGCTTTAAAAGGTGTGAAAAATATGACGAGCATGAAACGGTCTGAAAAATAGGAGGAGCATGAAGCGGTGTTCAAAAACATGAAGAGCCTGAAAAGGTGTGAAAAATATGAACAGCTTCAAAATGTGTCAAATATATGAGGAGAAAGAAACGGTCTGAAAAAAAGGAAGAGCATGAAGTGGTGTTCAAAAACCTGAAGAGCCTGAAAAGGTGTGCAAAATATGAAGAGCTTCAAAAGGTGTAAGAAATGAGATGAGCATGTAACGGTCTAAAAAATAGGAGGAGCATGAACTGGTGCTGAAAAACATGAAGAGCCTGAAAAGGTTTGAAAAATATGAAGAGCTTCAAAAGGTGTGAAAAATATGAGGAGCATGAGACGGTCTGAAAAATAGGAGGAGCATGAAGTGGAGCTGAAAAACATGAAGAGCCTGAAAAAAGTGTGCAAAATATGAAGAGCTTCAAAAGGTGTAAAAAATGAAATGAGCATGAAACGGTCTGAAAAATAGGAGGAGCATGAACTTGTGCTGAAAAACATGAAGAGCCTGAAAAGGTGTGCAAAATATGAAGAGCTTCAAAAGGTGTAAAAAATGAGAGCAGCATGAAACGCTCTGAAAAATAGGAGGAGCATGAAGTGGAGCTGAAAAACATGAAGAGCCTGAAAAGGTGTGACAAATATGAAGAGCTTCAAAAGGTGTGAAAAATATGAGGAGCATGAAACGGTCTCAAAAATAGGAGGAGCATGAAGCGGTGTTCAAAAATATGGAGAGCCTGAAAAGGTATGAAATATATGAAGAGCTTCAAAAGGTGTCAAAAATATGAGGAACATGAAACGGTCTGAAAAACAGAAGAAGCATGAAGCGGTGTTTAAAAACATGAAGAGCCTGAAAAGGTGTGAAAAATATGAAGAGCTTCAAAAGGTTTGAAAAATGTGAAGAGCAGGGAACGGTCTGAAAAATAGGAGGAGGATAAAGCGGTGTTCAAAAATATGAAGAGCCTGGAATGGTGTGAAAAATATGAGAGCCCCAAAACGTGTCAAAAATATGAGGAGCAAGAAACGGTCTGAAACATACGAGGAGCATGAAACGGTGTTCAAAAATATGAAGAGCCTGGAATGGTGTGAAAAATATGAGAGCCCCAAAACGTGTCAAAAATATGAGGAGCATGAAACGGTCTGAAACATACGAGGAGCATGAAGTGGTGTTCAAAAACATAAAGAGCCTGAAAAGGTGTGAAATATATGAAGAGCATCAAAAGGTGTGAAAAATATGAGGAGCATGAAACGATGTGAAAAATATGAGGATCATGAAGCGGTGTGCAAAAACATGATGAGCCTGAAAAGGTGTGAAAAATATGAAGAGCTTCAAAAGGTGTCAAAAATATGAGGAGCATGAAACGGCCTCAAATATAGGAGGAGCATGAATTGCTGATGAAAAACATGGAGAGCCTGAAAAGGTGTGAAAAATATGAAGAGCTTCAAAACTTGTCAAAAATATGAGGAGCATGATATGGTCTCAAAAATAGGAGGAGCATGAAACGGTCTGAAAAATATGAGGGCATGAAACTGTGTTGAAAAACATGAAGAGCCTGAAATGGTGTGAAAAATATGAAGAGCTTCAAAAGGTTTCAAAAATATGAGGAGCATGAAACGGTCTGAAAAATAGGAGGAGAATGAAGCGGTTTTGAAAACATGAAGAGCCTTAAAAGGTATGGAAAATAAGAAGAGCTTCAAAAGATGTGAAATACATGAGGAGCATGAAACGGTCTGAAAAATAGGAGGAGCATGAAGCGGTGTTGAAAAACATGAAGAGCCTGAAAAGGTGTGAAAAATATGAAAAGCTTCAAAAGGTGTCAATAATAAGACGTGCATGACACAGTCTGAAAAATAGGAGGAGCATGAAACGGTCTGAAATATAGGAGGAGCATGAAGCGGTGTTCAAAAACAAGAAGAGCCTGAAAAGCTGTGACAAATATAAAGAGCTTCAAAACGTGTGAAAAATATGAGGAGCATGTAACGGTCTGAAAAATAGGAGGAGCATGAAACGGTGTGAAAAACATGAAGAGCATGAAAAGGTGTGAAAAATATGAAGAGCTTCAAAAGGTGTCAAAAATATGAGGAGCATGAAACGGTCTCAAAAATAGGAGGAGCATGAAGCGGTGTTGAAAAACATGAAGAGCCTGAAAAGGTGTGAAAAAAATGAAGAGACTCAAAAGGTGTCAAAAATATGAGGAGCATGAAACGGTCTGAAAAATAGGAGGCGCATGAATCTGTGCTCAAATACATGAAGCGCCTGAGAAGGTGTGAAAAATATGAACAGCTTCAAAAGGTGTTAAAAATATGAGGAGCTTGAAACGATCTCAAAAATAGGAGGAGCATGAAGCGGTGTTAAAAAACATGAAGAGCCTGAAAAGGTGTGACAAATATAAAGAGCTTCAAGATGTGTGAAAAATATGAGGAGCATGAAACGGTCTGAAAAATACGAGGAGCATGAAGCGGTGTTGAAAACATGAAGAGCCTGAAAAGTTGTGACAAATATAAAGAGCTTCAAAAGGTGTGAAAAATATGAGAAGCATGAAACGGTCTGAAAAATAGGAGGAGCATGAAACGGTGTGAAAAACATGAAGAGCATGAAAAGGTGTGAAAAAAAGGAAGAGCTTCAAAAGGTGTCAAAAATATGAGGAGCATGAAAAGGTCTGAAAAATAGAGGAGCATGAAGTGTTGTTCAAAAACATGAAGAGCCTGAAAAGGTGTGACAAATATGAAGAGCTTCAAAAGGTTTCAAAAATATGAGGAGCATGTATCGGTCTGAAAAATAGGAGGAGCATGAAGCGGTGTTCAAAAACATGAAGAGCCTGAAAAGGTGTGAAAAATATGAAGAGCTTCCAAAATTGTCAGAAATATGAGGAGCATGAAATGGTCTGAAAAATAGGAGGAGCATGAAGCGATCTGAAAAATAGGAGGAGCATGAATCGCTGTTCAAAAACATGAAGAGCCTGAAATGGTGAGAAAAATATGAAGAGCTTCAAAAGGTGTCAAAAATATGAGGAGCATGAAACGGTCTGAAAAATAGGAGGACCATGAAGCAGTGTTCAAAAATATGAAGAGCCTGAAAAGGTGTGAAAAATATGAAGAGCTTCAAATGTTTTCAAAAATATGAGGAGCATGAAACGGTCTGAAAAATAGGAAGAGGATGAAGCGGTGTTCAAAAACATGAAGAGCCTGAAAAGGTGTGAAAAATAGTAAAAGCTTCAAAAGCTGTGAAAAATATGAAGAGCATGAAACGGTCTGAAAAATTAGGAGGAGCATGAAGCGGTGTTCAAAAACAAGAAGAGCCTGAAAAGGTGTGAAAAATATGAAGAGCTTCCAAAACTGTTAAAAATATGAGGAGCATGAAACGGTCTGAAAAATACGAGGAACATGAAGCGGTGTTCAAAAACGTCAAGAGCCTGAAAAGTTGTGAAAAATATGAAGAGCTTCAAAAGGCGTGAAAAATATGAGGAGCATGAAAAGGTGTAAAAAATGCGATGAGCATAAAACGGTCTGAAAAATAGGAGGAGCATGAAGTGGTGTTGAAAAACTTGAAGAGCCTGAAAATGTTTGAAAAATATGAAGAGCTTCAAAAGGTGTCAAACATATGAGGAGCATGAAACGGTCAGAAAAATAGGAGGAGCATGAAGCGGTGTACAGAAACATGAAGAGCCTGAAAAGGTGTGAAAAATATGAAGAGCTTCAAAAGCTGTCAGGTATATGAGGAGCATGAAACGGTATGAAAAATAGGAGGAGCATGAAACGGTCTGAAAAATAGGAGGAGCATGAATCGGAGTTCAAAAACATGAAGAGCCTGAAAAGGTGAGAAAAATATGAAGAGCATCAAAAGCTGTCAAAAATATGAGGAGCATGAAACGGTATGAAAAATAGGAGGAGCATGAAACGGTCTGAAAAATAGAAGGAGCATGAAGTGGAGCTGAAAAACATGAAGTGCCTGAAAAGGTGTGAAAAACATGAAGAGCTTCAAAAGGTGTAAAAATGAGATGAGCATGAAACGGTCTGAAAAATAGGAGGAGCATGAAGTGGTGTTCAAAAACATGAAGAGCCTGAAATAATGTGAAAAATATGAAGAGCTTCAAAAGGTGTGAAAAATATGAATAGCATGATATTGTCTGAGAAATAGGAGGAGCATGAAGCGGTGTTCAAAAACATGAAGAGCCTGAAAAGTTTTGAAAAATATGCAAAGCTTTAAAAGGTGTCAAGAATTAGATGAGCATGAAACGGTCTGAAAAATTGGAGGAGCAAGAAGTAGCATTGAAAAAAATGAAGAGCCTGAAAAGGTGTGAAAAATATGAAGAGCTTCAAAAGGTGTCAAAAATATGAGGAGCATGAAACGGTCTGAAAAATAGGAGGAGCATGAAGCGGTGATGAAAAACATGAAGGGCATGAAAAAGTGTGAAAAATATGAAGAGCTTCAAAAGGTGTGAAAAATATGAAGAGCTTCAAAAGGTGTCAAAAATATGAGGAGCATGAAACGGTCTGAAAAATAGGAGGAGCATGAAGCGGTGATGAAAAACATGAAGGGTATGAAAACGTGTGAAAAATATTAAGAGCCTGAAAAGGTGTGAAAAATATGAAGAGCTTCAAAAGGTG
Organism: Dama dama; assembly: GCF_033118175.1. NCBI lineage: Eukaryota > Metazoa > Chordata > Mammalia > Artiodactyla > Cervidae > Dama > Dama dama. The sequence continues at coordinate 5,137,308 of NW_026870945.1, forward strand.
TCAAATGAGATGAGCATGAAACTGTCTGAAAAATAGGAGGAGCATGAAGTGGTGTTGAAAAAAATGAAGAGCCTGAAAAGGTGTGAAATATATGAAGAGCTTCAAACGTTGTCAAGAATATGAGGAGAATGAAACGGTCTGAAAAATAGGAGGAGCATGAAGCGGTGTTGAAAAACATGAAGCGCCTGAAAAGGTGTGAAAGATATGAAGAGTTTCTAAAGGTGTCAAAAATATGAGGAGTAAGACAGGGTCTGAAAAATAGGAGGAGCATGAAGCGGTGTTCAAAAACATGAAGAGCCTGAAAGGTGTGAAAAATATGAAGAGCCGCAAAAGGTGTCAAAATGAGATGAGCATGAACCGGTCTGAAAAATAGGAGGAGCATGAAGTGATGTTGAAAAAAATGAAAAGCCTGAAAAGGTGTGAAATATATGAAGAGCTTCAAAAGGTGTAAAAATATGAGGAGAATGAAACGGTCTGCATAATAGGAAGAGCATGAAATGGTGTTCAAAAACATAAAGAGCATGAAAAGGTCTGAAAAATATGAAGAGTTTCAAAAGGTGTGAAATACATGAGGAGGATTAAACGGTCTGAAAAATAGGAGGAGCATGAAGCGGTGTTCAAAAACATGAAGAGCCTGAAAAGGTGTGAAATAAATGAAGAGCTTCAAAACGTGTCAAAAATATGAGGAGCATGAAACGGTCTGAAAAATAGGAGGAGCATGAAACTCTTTTCAAAAACATGAAGAGCCTGAAAAGGTGTGAAATAAATGAAGATCTTCAAAACGTGTCAAAAATATGAGGAGCATGAAACGGTCTGAAAAATAGGAGGAGCATGAAGCGGTGTTGAAAAACATGAAGAGCCTGAAATGGTGTGAAAAATATGAAGAGCTTCAAAAGTAGGCAAAAATATGTAGAGCATGAAAGGGTCAGAAAAATAGGAGGAGCATGAAACTGTTTTCAAAAACATGAAGAGTCTGAAAAGGTGTGAAATATATGAAGAGTTTCAAAAGGTGTCAAAAATATGAAGAGGATGAAACGGTCTGAAAAATAGTAGGAGCATGAAGCGGCGTTGAAAAACATGAAGAGCCTGAAAAGGTGTGAAAAATATGAAGAGCTTCAAAAGGTGTCAAAAATATGAAGAGCATGATATGGTCTGAAAAATATGAGGAGCATGAACCAGTGTTCAAAAACATGAAGAGCCTGAAAAGGTGTGAATAAAATGAAGAGCTTCAAAAGGTGTGAAAAATATGAGGAGCATGAAACTCTCTAAAAAATAGGAGGAGCATGAAGTGGTGTTGAAAATCATGAGGAGCCTGAAAACCTGTGAAAAATATGAAGAGCTTTAAAAGGTGTGAAAAATATGAGGAGCATGAAACGGTCTGAAAAATAGGAGGAGCATGAAGTAGAGCTGAAAAACATGAAGAGCCTGAAAAGGTGTGCAAAATATGAAGAGCTTCAAAAGGTGTAAAAAATGAAATGAGCGTGATATGGTCTGAAAAATATGAGGAGCATGAAACGGTGTTCAAAAACATGAAGAGCCTGAAAAGGTGTGAATAAAATGAAGAGCTTCAAAAGGTGTCAAAAATATGAGGAGCATGAAACTGTCTAAAAAATAGGAGGAGCATGAAGTGGTGTTGAAAAACATGAGGAGCCTGAAAACCTGTGAAAAATATGAAGAGCTTTAAAAGGTGTCAAAAATATGAGGAGCATGAAACGGTCTGAAAAATAGGAGGAGCATGAAGCGGTGTTGAAAAACATGAAGAGCCTGAAATGGTGTGAAAAATATGAAGAGCTTCAAAAGTAGGCAAAAATATGTAGAGCATGAAACGGTCAGAAAAATAGGAGGAGCATGAAACTGTTTTCAAAAACATGAAGAGTCTGAAAAGGTGTGAAATATATGAAGAGTTTCAAAAGGTGTCAAAAATATGAAGAGGTTGAAACGGTCTGAAAAATAGTAGGAGCATGAAGCGGCGTTGAAAAACATGAAGAGCCTGAAAAGGTGTGAAAAATATGAAGAGCTTCAAAAGGTGTCAAAAATATGAAGAGCATGATATGGTCTGAAAAATATGAGGAGCATGAAACGGTGTTCAAAAACATGAAGAGCCTGAAAAGGTGTGAATAAAATGAAGAGCTTCAAAAGGTGTGAAAAATATGAGGAGCATGAAACTGTCTAAAAAATAGGAGGAGCATGAAGTGGTGTTGAAAATCATGAGCAGCCTGAAAACCTGTGAAAAATATGAAGAGCTTTAAAAGGTGTGAAAAATATGAGGAGCATGAAACGGTCTGAAAAATAGGAGGAGCATGAAGTAGAGCTGAAAAACATGAAGAGCCTGAAAAGGTGTGCAAAATATGAAGAGCTTCAAAAGGTGTAAAAAATGAAATGAGCATGATATGGTCTGAAAAATATGAGGAGCATGAAACGGTGTTCAAAAACATGAAGAGCCTGAAAAGGTGTGAATAAAATGAAGAGCTTCAAAAGGTGTGAAAAATATGAGGAGCATGAAACTGTCTAAAAAATAGGAGGAGCATGAAGTGGTGTTGAAAAACATGAGGAGCCTGAAAACCTGTGAAAAATATGAAGAGCTTTAAAAGGTGTCAAAAATATGAAGAGCATGAAACTGAAAAATAGGAGGAGCATGAAATGGTCTGATAAATAGGAGGAGCATGAAGCGGTGTTGAAAAACATGAAGAGCCTGAAAAGGTGTGAAATATATGAAGAACTTAAAAGGAGTCAAAAATATGAGATGCATGAAACGGGCTGAAAAATAGAAGGAACATGAAGCGGTGTTGAAAAATGTGAAGAGCCTGAAAAGGTGTGAAAAATATGAAGAGCTTCAAAAGTTTTCAAAAATATGAGGATCATGAAACGGTCTGAAAAATAGGAGCAACATGAAACGGTCTGAAAAATAAGAGGAGGATGAAATGGTGTTGAAAAACAGGAAGAGCCTGAAAATGTGAGAAAAATATGAAGAGCTTCAAAAGGTTTCAAAAATATGAGGAGCATGAAACTTTCTGAAAAATAGGAGGATCATGAAACCGTGTTGAAAAACATGAAGAGCCTGAAAAGGTGTGAAAAATATGAAGAGGTTTAAAAGGTGTCAAAAATATGAGGAGCATGAAACTTTCTGAAAAATAGGAGGAACATGAAACCGTGTTCAAAAACATGAAGAGCCTGAAAAGGTGTGAAAAATATGAAGAGCCTTAAAAAATGTCGAAAATTTGAGGAGTATTAAACGGTCTGAAAAATAGCAGTAGCATGAAGTGGTGTTGAAAAACATGAAGAGCCTGAAAAGGTGTGAAAAATATGAAGAGCTTTAAAAGGTGTGAAAAATATGACGAGCATGAAACGGTCTGAAAAATAGGAGGAGCATGAAGCGGTGTTCAAAAACATGAAGAGCCTGAAAAGGTGTGCAAAATATGAAGAGCTTCAAAAGGTGTAAGAAATGAAATGAGCATGAAACGGTCTGAAAAATAGGAGGAGCATGAACTGGTGCTGAAAAACATGAAGAGCCTGAAAAGGTTTGAAAAATATGAAGAGCTTCAAAAGGTGTGAAAAATATGAGGAGCATGAAACGGTCTGAAAAATAGGAGGAGCATGAAGTAGAGCTGAAAAACATGAAGAGCCTGAAAAGGTGTGCAAAATATGAAGAGCTTCAAAAGGTGTAAAAAATGAAATGAGCATGAACCGGTCTGAAAAATAGGAGGAGCATGAACTGGTCCTGAAAAACATGAAGAGCCTGAAAAGGTGTGCATAATATGAAGAGCTTCAAAAGGTGTAAAAATGAGAGCAGCATGAAACGGTCTGAAAAATAGGAGGAGCATGAACTGGTGCTGAAAATCATGAAAGCCTGAAAAGTTTTGAAAAATATGAAGAGCTTCAAAAGGTGTGAAAAAGGAGGATCATGAAACGGGCTGAAAAATAAGAGGAGCATGAAGCGGTGTAGAAAACCATGAAGAGCCTGAAAAAGTGTGACAAATATGAAGAGCTTCAAAAGTAGGCAAAAATAAGAAGAGAATGAAACGGTCAAAAAATAGGAGGAGCATGAAACTGTGTTCAAAAACATGAAGAGTCTGAAAAGGTGTGAAATATATAGAGAGTTTCAAAAGGTGTCAAAAATATGAAGAGCATGAAACGGTCTGAAAAATAGGAGGAGCATGAAGCGGTGTTGAAAAACAAGTAGAGTCTGAAAAGGTGTGAAAAATATGAAGAGCTTCAAAAGGTGTGAAAAATATGAGGAGCATGAACCGGTCTGAAAAATAGGAGGAGGATGAAGCGGTTTTGAAAAGCATGAAGAGTCTGAAAAGGTGTGAAAAATATGAAGACCTTCAAAAGGTGTGAAGTACATGAGGAGCATTAAACGCTCTGAAAAATAGGAGAAGCATGAAGTTTTGTTCAAAAACATGAAGAGCCTGAAAAGGTGTGAAATATATGAAGATCTTTAAAAGGTGTGAAAAATATGAGGGGCATGAAAGGGTCTGAAAAATAGGAGGTGCATGAAGCGGTGTTGAAAACATGAAGAGCCTGAAAACGTGTGAAATATGAACAGCTTCAAAAGGTGTGAAAAATATGAAGAGCTTCAAACGGTGTCAAAAATGAGATGAGCATGAAATGGCCTAAAAAATAGGAGGAGCATGAAGTGTTGGTGAAAAACATGAAGAGCCTGAAAAAGTGTGAAGTATATGAAGAGATTCAAAAGGTTTCAAAATATGAGGAGCATGAAACGGTCTGAAAAATAGAAGGAGAATGAAGCGGTGTTGAAAAACATGAAGAGCCTGAAAAGGTGTGCAAAATATGAAGAGCTTCAAAAGGTGTGAAATATATGAGGAGCATGAGACGGTCTGAAAAATAGGAGGAGCATGAAGCGGTGTTGAAAAACATGAAGAGCCTCAAAAGGTGTGAGAAATATGGAGATCTTCAAAAGGTGTCAAAAATATGAGGAGCATGAAACGGTCTGAAAAATAGGAGGATCATGAAGTGATGTTGAAAAACATGAAGAGCCAAAAAAGGTGTGAAAAATATGAAGAGCTTCAAAAGGTGTCAAAAATATGAGGAGCAGGAAAAGGTCTGAAAAACAGGAGGAGCATGAAGTGGTGTTGAAAAACATGAAGAGTCTGAAAAGGTGTGAAAAATATGAAGAGTTTCATAAGGTGTCAAAAATATGAGGAGCATGAAACGGTCTGGAAAATAGGAGAAGCAAGAAACGGTTTTAACAATCATGAAGAGCGTGAAAAGGTGTGAAATATATGAAGAGCTTCAAAAGGTGTCAAAAATATGAGGAGCAAGAAACTGTCTGAAAAATAGGAGGAGCATGAAACGGTGTTCAAAAACATGAAGAGCCTGAAATGGTGTGACAAATATGAGGAACTTCAAAAGGTGTCAAAAATATGAGGAGCATGAAACGCTCTGAAAAATAGGAGGAGCAGGAAGTGGTATTGAAAAACATGAAGACCTGAAAAGGTGTGAAATATATGAAGAGCTTCAAAAGGTGTCAAAAATATGAGGAGCATGAAACGGTCTCAAAAATAGGAGGAGCATGAAGCGGTGTTGAAAAACATGAAGAGCCTGAAAAGGTGTGAAAAAAATGAAGAGATTCAAAAGGTGTCAAAAATATGAGGAGCATGAAACGGTCTGAAAAATAGGAGGCGCATGAATCTGTGCTCAAATACATGAAGCGCCTGAGAAGGTGTGAAAAATATGAAGAGCTTCAAAAGGTGTTAAAAATATGAGGAGGATGAAACGATCTCAAAAATAGGAGGAGCATGAAGCGGTGTTAAAAAACATGAAGAGCCTGAAAAGGTGTGACAAATATAAAGAGCTTCAAGATGTGTGAAAAATATGAGGAGCATGAAACGGTCTGAAAAATACGAGGAGCCTGAAGCGGTGTTGAAAAACATGAAGAGCCTGAAAAGGTGTGACAAATATAAAGAGCTTCAAAAGGTGTGAAAAATATGAGGAGCATGAAACGGTCTGAAAAATAGGAGGAGAATGAAACGGTGTGAAAAACATGAAGAGCATGAAAAGGTGTGAAAAAAAGGAAGAGCTTCAAAAGGTGTCAAAAATATGAGGAGCATGAAAAGGTCTGAAAAATACGAGGAGCATGAAGTGTTGTTCAAAAACATGAAGAGCCTGAAAAGGTGTGACAAATATGAAGAGCTTCAAAAGGTTTCAAAAATATGAGGAGCATGTATCGGTCTGAAAAATAGGAGGAGCATGAAGCGGTGTTCAAAAACATGAAGAGCCTGAAAAGGTGTGAAAAATATGAAGAGCTTCCAAAATTGTCAGAAATATGAGGAGCATGAAACGGTCTGAAAAATAGGAGGAGCATGAAGCGGTCTGAAAAATAGGAGGAGCATGAATCGGTGTTCAAAAACATGAAGAGCCTGAAAAGGTGTGAAAAATATGAAGAGCTTCAAAAGCTGTCAAAAATATGAGGAGCATGAAACGGTCTGAAAAATAGGAGGACCATGAAGCGGTGTTCAAAAATATGAAGAGCCTGAAAAGGTGTGAAAAATATGAAGAGCTTCAAAAGTTTTCAAAAATATGAGGAGCATGAAACGGTCTGAAAAATAGGAGGAGCATGAAGCGGTGTTCAAAAACATGAAGAGCCTGAAAAGGTGTGAAAAATAGTAAAAGCTTCAAAAGCTGTGAAAAATATGAAGAGCATGAAACGGTCTGAAAAATTAGGAGGAGCATGAAGCGGTGTTCAAAAACAAGAAGAGCCTGAAAAGGTGTGAAAAATATGAAGAGCTTCTAAAATTGTTAAAAATATGAGGAGCATGAAACGGTCTGAAAAATACGAGGAACATGAAGCGGTGTTCAAAAACGTCAAGAGCCTGAAAAGTTGTGAAAAATATGAAGAGCTTCAAAAGGCGTGAAAAATATGAGGAGCATCAAAAGGTGTAAAAAATGCGATGAGCATAAAACGTTCTGAAAAATAGGAGGAGCATGAAGTGGTGTTGAAAAACTTGAAGAGCCTGAAAAAGTTTGAAAAATATGAAGAGCTTCAAAAAGTGTCAAACATATGAGGAGCATGAAACGGTCAGAAAAATAGGAGGAGCATGAAACCGTGTTCAAAAACATGAAGAGCCTGAAAAGGTGTGAAAAATATGAAGAGCCTTAAAAAATGTCAAAAATTTGAGGAGTATTAAACGGTCTGAAAAATAGCAGTAGCATGAAGTGGTGTTGAAAAACATGAAGAGCCTGAAAAGTTGTGTAAAATATGAAGAGCTTTAAAAGGTGTGAAAAATATGACGAGCATGAAACGGTCTGAAAAATAGGAGGAGCATGAAGCGGTGTTCAAAAACATGAAGAGCCTGAAAAGGTGTGAAAAATATGAACAGCTTCAAAATGTGTCAAATATATGAGGAGAAAGAAACGGTCTGAAAAAAAGGAAGAGCATGAAGTGGTGTTCAAAAACCTGAAGAGCCTGAAAAGGTGTGCAAAATATGAAGAGCTTCAAAAGGTGTAAGAAATGAGATGAGCATGTAACGGTCTGAAAAATAGGAGGAGCATGAACTGGTGCTGAAAAACATGAAGAGCCTGAAAAGGTTTGAAAAATATGAAGAGCTTCAAAAGGTGTGAAAAATATGAGGAGCATGAAACGGTCTGAAAAATAGGAGGAGCATGAAGTGGAGCTGAAAAACATGAAGAGCCTGAAAAAAGTGTGCAAAATATGAAGAGCTTCAAAAGGTGTAAAAAATGAAATGAGCATGAAACGGTCTGAAAAATAGGAGGAGCATGAACTTGTGCTGAAAAACATGAAGAGCCTGAAAAGGTGTGCAAAATATGAAGAGCTTCAAAAGGTGTAAAAAATGAGAGCAGCATGAAACGGTCTGAAAAATAGGAGGAGCATGAAGTGGAGCTGAAAAACATGAAGAGCCTGAAAAGGTGTGACAAATATGAAGAGCTTCAAAAGGTGTGAAAAATATGAGGAGCATGAAACGGTCTCAAAAATAGGAGGAGCATGAAGCGGTGTTCAAAAATATGGAGAGCCTGAAAAGGTATGAAATATATGAAGAGCTTCAAAAGGTGTCAAAAATATGAGGAACATGAAACGGTCTGAAAAACAGAAGAAGCATGAAGCGGTGTTTAAAAACATGAAGAGCCTGAAAAGGTGTGAAAAATATGAAGAGCTTCAAAAGGTTTGAAAAATATGAAGAGCAGGGAACGGTCTGAAAATTAGGAGGAGGATAAAGCGGTGTTCAAAAATATGAAGAGCCTGGAATGGTGTGAAAAATATGAGAGCCCCAAAACGTGTCAAAAATATGAGGAGCATGAAACGGTCTGAAACATACGAGGAGCATGAAACGGTGTTCAAAAATATGAAGAGCCTGGAATGGTGTGAAAAATATGAGAGCCCCAAAACGTGTCAAAAATATGAGGAGCATGAAACGGTCTGAAACATACGAGGAGCATGAAGTGGTGTTCAAAAACATAAAGAGCCTGAAAAGGTGTGAAATATATGAAGAGCATCAAAAGGTGTGAAAAATATGAGGAGCATGAAACGATGTGAAAAATATGAGGATCATGAAGCGTTGTGCAAAAACATGATGAGCCTGAAAATGTGTGAAAAATATGAAGAGCTTCAAAAGGTGTCAAAAATATGAGGAGCATGAAACGGCCTCAAATATAGGAGGAGCATGAATTGCTGATGAAAAACATGGAGAGCCTGAAAAGGTGTGAAAAATATGAAGAGCTTCAAAACTTGTCAAAAATATGAGGAGCATGATATGGTCTCAAAAATAGGAGGAGCATGAAACGGTCTGAAAAATATGAGGGCATGAAACTGTGTTGAAAAACATGAAGAGCCTGAAATGGTGTGAAAAATATGAAGAGCTTCAAAAGGTTTCAAAAATATGAGGAGCATGAAACGGTCTGAAAAATAGGAGGAGAATGAAGCGGTTTTGAAAAACATGAAGAGCCTTAAAAGGTATGGAAAATAAGAAGAGCTTCAAAAGATGTGAAATACATGAGGAGCATGAAACTGTCTGAAAAATAGGAGGAGCATGAAGCGGTGTTGAAAAACATGAAGAGCCTGAAAAGGTGTGAAAAATATGAAAAGCTTCAAAAGGTGTCAATAATAAGACGTGCATGACACAGTCTGAAAAATAGGAGGAGCATGAAACGGTCTGAAATATAGGAGGAGCATGAAGCGGTGTTCAAAAACAAGAAGAGCCTGAAAAGGTGTGACAAATATAAAGAGCTTCAAAACGTGTGAAAAATATGAGGAGCATGTAACGGTCTGAAAAATAGGAGGAGCATGAAACGGTGTGAAAAACATGAAGAGCATGAAAAGGTGTGAAAAATATGAAGAGCTTCAAAAGGTGTCAAAAATATGAGGAGCATGAAACGGTCTCAAAAATAGGAGGAGCATGAAGCGGTGTTGAAAAACATGAAGAGCCTGAAAAGGTGTGAAAAAAATGAAGAGACTCAAAAGGTGTCAAAAATATGAGGAGCATGAAACGGTCTGAAAAATATGAGGCGCATGAATCTGTGCTCAAATACATGAAGCGCCTGAGAAGGTGTGAAAAATATGAAGAGCTTCAAAAGGTATTAAAAATATGAGGAGCTTGAAACGATCTGAAAAATAGGAGGAGCATGAAGCGGTGTTAAAAAACATGAAGAGCATGAAAAGGTGTGACAAATATAAAGAGCTTCAAGATGTGTGAAAAATATGAGGAGCATGAAACGGTCTGAAAAATACGAGGAGCATGAAGCGGTGTTGAAAAACATGAAGAGCCTGAAAAGTTGTGACAAATATAAAGAGCTTCAAAAGGTGTGAAAAATATGAGAAGCATGAAACGGTCTGAAAAATAGGAGGAGCATGAAAAGGTGTGAAAAACATGAAGAGCATTAAAAGGTGTGAAAAAAAGGAAGAGCTTCAAAAGGTGTCAAAAATATGAGGAGCATGAAAAGGTCTGAAAAATACGAGGAGCATGAAGTGTTGTTCAAAAACATGAAGAGCCTGAAAAGGTGTGAAAAATATGAAGAGCTTCCAAAATTGTCAGAAATATGAGGAGCATGAAACGGTCTGAAAAATAGGAGGAGCATGAAGCGGTCTGAAAAATAGGAGGAGCATGAATCGCTGTTCAAAAACATGAAGAGCCTGAAAAGGTGAGAAAAATATGAAGAGCTTCAAAAGCTGTCAAAAATATGAGGAGCATGAAATGGTCTGAAAAATAGGAGGACCATGAAGCGGTGTTCAAAAATATGAAGAGCCTGAAAATGTGTGAAAAATATGAAGAGCTTCAAAAGTTTTCAAAAATATGAGGAGCATGAAACGGTCTGAAAAATAGGAGGAGGATGAAGCGGTGTTCAAAAACATGAAGAGCCTGAAAAGGTGTGAAAAATAGTAAAAGCTTCAAAAGCTGTGAAAAATATGAAGAGCATGAAACGGTCTGAAAAATTAGGAGGAGCATGAAGCGGTGTTCAAAAACAAGAAGAGCCTGAAAAGGTGTGAAAAATATGAAGAGCTTCCAAAATTGTTAAATATATGAGGAGCATGAAACGGTCTGAAAAATACGAGGAACATGAAGTGGTTTTCAAAAACGTCAAGAGCCTGAAAAGTTGTGAAAAATATGAAGAGCTTCAAAAGGTGTGAAAAATATGAGGAGCATGAAACGGTGTGAAAAATATGAGGATCATGAAGCGGTGTGCAAAAACATGATGAGCCTGAAAAGGTGTGAAAAATATGAAGAGCTTCAAAAGCTGTCAAGTATATGAGGAGCATGAAACGGTATGAAAAATAGGAGGAGCATGAAACGGTCTGAAAAATAGGATGAGCATGAAGCTTTTTTCAAAAAGATGAAGACCCTGAAAAGGTGTGAAAAAGATGAAGAGCTTCAAAGGTGTCAAAAATGAGATGAGCATGAAACGGTCTGAAAAATAGGAGGAGCATGAAGCTTTGTTCAAAAAGATGAAGAGCCTGAAAAGGTGTGAAAAATATGAAGAGCTTCCAAAATTGTCAAAAATATGAGGAGCATGAAATGGTCTGAAAAATAGGAGGAGAATGAAGCGGTGTTTAAAAACATGAAGAGCCTGAAAAGGTGTTGAAAAATATGAAGACACTCAAAACTTGTCAAAAATATGAGGAGCATGAAACGGTCTGAAAAATAGGAGGAGCATGAAAAGATGTTGAAAAACATGAAGAACCTGAAAACGTGTGAAAATATGAAGATCTTCAAAAGGTGTGAAAAATATGAAGAGCTTCAAAAGGTGTCAAAAATGAGATGAGCATGAAACTGTCTGAAAAATGGGAGGAGCATGAAGTGGTGTTCAAAAAAATGAAGAGCCTAAAAAGGTGTGAAAAATATGCAGACCTTCAAAAGAAATCAAAAATATGAGGAGCATGAAACGGTCTGAAAAGTAGGAGGAGCAGGAAGCGGTATTCAAAAACATGAAGAGCCTGAAAAGGTGTGAAAAAAGTGAAGAGCTTCAAAAGGTGTCAAAAAAATGAGTAGCATGAAACGGTCTGAAAAATCGGAGGAGCATGAAACGGTATTCAAAAACCTGAAGAGCCTGAAAAGGTGTGAGAAATATGAAGAGTTTCAAAAGGTATCAAAAATATGAGGAGACTGAAACGGTCTGAAAAATAAGAGGAGCATGAAGCGGTGTTCAAAAACATGAAGAGCCTGAAAAGGTGTGGAATATATGAAGACCTTCAAAAGGTGTCAAAAGTATGAGGAGAATGAAACTCTCTGAAAAATAGGAGGAGCATGAAACGGTGATCAAAAACATGAAGAGCCTGAAAAGGTGTGAAAAATATGAAGAGCTTCAAAAGGTGTGAAATACATGAGGAGCATGAAACGGGCTGAAAAATAGGAGAAGCATGAAGTGGTGTTGAAAAACATGAAGATCCTGAAAAGGTGTGAAAAATATGAAGAGCTTCAAAAGGTGTGAAAAACATGAGGAGCATGAAACTCTCTGAAAAATAGAAGGAGCATGAAGTGGTGTTCAAAAACATAAAGAGCCTGAAAAGTTGTGAAAAATATGAAAAGCTTCAAAAAGTGTCAAAAATTAGATGAGCATGAAACGGTCTGAAATATAGAACGAGCAAGAAGTAGTGTTGAAAAAATGAAGAGCCTGAAAAGGTGTGAAAAATATGAAAGCTTTAAAAGGTGTCAAAAATATGAGGAGCATGAAACGATCTGAAAAATAGGAGGAGCATGAAGCGGAGTTGAAAAACATGAAGAGCCTTAAAATGTGTGAAACATGTGAAGAGCTTCAAAAGGTGTGAAATACATGAGGTGCATGAAACGAGCTGAAAATTAGGAGGAGCATGAAGCAGTGTGGCAAAACATGAAGAGCCTGAAAAGGTGTGAAAGATATGAAGAGTTTCTAAAAGTGTCAAAAATATGAGGAGCATAAAAACGTCTGAAAAATAGGAGGAGCATGAAGCGGTGTTGAAAAACATGAAGAGCATGCAGAGTTGTGAAAAATAGGAAGAACTTCCAAAGGTGTCAAAAATATGAGGAGCATGAACGGTATGAAAAATAGGAGGATCATGAAGCCGTGTTGAAAAACATGAAGAGCCTGAAAACGTGTGAAAATTATGAAGAGCTTCAAAAGGTGTCAAAAATGAGATAAGCATGAAATGGTCTGAAAGATAGGAGGGTCATGAAGCGGTGTTGAAAAACATGAAGAGCCTGAAAAGGTGTGAAAAATATGAAGAGCTTCAAATGGTGTGAAATACATGAGGAGCTTGAAACGGTCTGAAAAACAGGAGGAGCATGAAATCTTGTTGAAAAACATGAAGAGCCTGAAAACGTGTGAAAATTATGAAGAGCTTCAAAAGGTGTGAAATATATGAAGAGCTTCAAAAAGTGTCAAAAATGAGATGAGCATGAAATGGTCTGAAAGATAGGAGGGGCATGAAGCGGTGTTCAAAAATATGAACAGCCTGGAAAGGTGTGAAAAATATGAGAGCCCCAAAACGTGTCAAAATTATGAGGAGCATGAAACGGTGTTGAAAAACATGAAGAGCCTGAAAAGATGTGACAAATATGAAGAACTTCAAAAGGTGTCAAAAATATGAGGAGCATGAAACGGTCTGAAAAATAGGAGGATCATGAAACGGTGTGAAAAACATGAAGAGCATGAAAAGGTGTTAAAAATATGAAGAGCTTCAAAAGGTGTGAAAAATATGAGGAGCATGAAACGGTCTGAAAAATAGGAAGAGCATGAAGCGGTGTTTAAAAACATGAAGAGCCTGAAAAGGTGTGAAAAATATGAAGAGCTTCAAAAGGTTTGAAAAATATGAAGAGCATGGAACGGTCTGAAAAATAGGAGGAGGATAAAGCGGTGTTCAAAAACATGAAGAGCCTGAAAAGGTGCGACACATATGAAGAGCTTCAAAAGGTGTCAAAATATGAGGAGCATGAAACTGTCTCAAAAATAGGAGGAGCATGAAGCGGTGTTCAAAAATATGGAGAGCCTGAAAAGGTATGAAAAATATGAAGAGCTTCAAAAGGTGTCAAAAATATGAGGAACATGAAACGGTCTGAAAAACAGAGGAGCATGAAGCGGTGTTTAAAAACATGAAGAGCCTGAGAAGGTGTAAAAAATATGAAGAGCTTCAAAAGGTTTGAAAAATATGAAGAGCAGGGAACGGTCTGAAAAATAGGAGGAGGATAAAGCGGTGTTCAAAAACATGAAGAACCTGAAAAGGTGTGACAAATATTAAGAGCTTCAAAAGGTGTCAAACATATGAGGAGCATGAAACGGTCTCAAAAATAGGAGGAGCATGAAGCAGTGTTCAAAACTATGGAGAGCCTGAAAAGGTATGAAAAATATGAACAGCTTCAAAAGGTGTCAAAAATATGAGGAGCATGAAACGGTCTGAGAAATAGGAGGAGTATGAATTGGTGTTCAAATATATGAAGAGCCTGGAATGGTGTGAAAAATATGAAGAGCCCAAAACGTGTCAAAAATATGAGGAGCATGAAACGGTCTGAAAAATAACAGGAGCATGAAACGGTGTTCAAAAATATGAAGAGCCTGGAATGGTGTGAAAAATATGAGAGCCCCAAAATGTGTCAAAAATATGGGGAGCATGAAACGGTCTGAAAAATAAGAGGAGCATGAAACGGTAATCAAAAACATGAAGAGCCTGAAAAGGTGTGAAAAATATGAAGAGCTTCAAAAGGTGTGAAATACATGAGGAGCATGAAACGGGCTGAAAAATAGGAGAAGCATGAAGTGGTGTTGAAAAACATGAAGATCCTGAAAAGGTGTGAAAAATATGAAAGCTTTAAAAGGTGTCAAAAATATGAGGAGCATGAAACGGTCTGAAAAATAGGAGGAGCATGAAACGGTGATCAAAAACATGAAGAGCCTGAAAAGGTGTGAAAAATATGAAGATCTTCAAAAGGTGTGAAATACATGAGGAACATGAAACGGGCTGAAAAATAGGAGGAGCATGAAGTGGTGTTGAAAAACATGAAGATCCTGAAAAGGTGTGAAAAATATGAAGAGCTTCAAAAGGTGTGAAATACATGAGGAGCATGAAACGGCCTCAAAAATAGGAGGAGCATGAATCGGTGATGAAAAACATGGAGAGCCTGAAAAGGTGTGCAAAATATGAAGAGCTTCAAAAGGTTTCAAAATGTGTAGATCTTGAAACGGTCTGAAAAATAGGAGGAGCATGAAGCGGTGTTGAAAAACATGAAGAGCCTGAAAAGGTGTGAAAAATATGAAGAGCTTGAAAAGGTGTGAAAAATATGAAGAACTTCAAAAGGTGTGAAACATATGAAGAGCTTCAAAACGTGTGAAATACATGAGGAGCATGAAACTCTCTGAAAAATAGAAGGAGCATGAAGTGGTGTTCAAAAACATGAAGAGCCTGAAAAGGTGTGAAAAATATGAAAAGCTTCAAAAGGTGTCAAAAATATGAGGAGCATGAAACGGGCTGAAAAATAGGAGAAGCATGAAGTGGTGTTGAAAAACATGAAGATCCTGAAAAGGTGTGAAAAATATGAAGAGCTTCAAAAGTGTGAAATACATGACGAGCATGAAATGGCCTGAAAAATACGAGGAACATGAAACGGTGTTCAAAACATGAAGAGCCTGAGAAGGTGTGAACAATATGAAGAGCTTCAAAAGGTGTCAAAAATATGAGGAGCATGAAAACGTATGAAAAATAGGAGGAGCATGAAGTGGTGTTGAAAAACATTAAGAGCCTGAAATGGTGTCAAAAATATGAAGAGCTTCAAAAGGTGTCAAAAATATGAGAATCATGAAACGGTCTGAATAATAGGAGGAGCATGAAGTGGTGTTGAAAAACATGAAGATCCTGAAAAGGTGTGAAAAATATGAAGAGCTTCAAAAGGTGTGAAATACATGAGGAGCATGAAACGGCCTCAAAAATAGGAGGAGCATGAATCGGTGATGAAAAACATGGAGAGCCTGAAAAGGTGTGCAAAATATGTAGAGCTTCAAAAGGTTTCAAAATGTGTGGATCTTGAAACGGTCTGAAAAATAGGAGGAGAATGAAGCGGTGTTGAAAAACATGAAGAGCCTGAAAAGGTGTGAAAAATATGAAGAGCTTGAAAAGGTGTGAAAAATATGAAGAACTTCAAAAGGTGTGAAACATATGAAGAGCTTCAAAACGTGTGAAATACATGAGGAGCATGAAACTCTCTGAAAAATAGAAGGAGCATGAAGTGGTGTTCAAAAACATGAAGAGCCTGAAAAGGTGTGAAAAATATGAAAAGCTTCAAAAGGTGTCAAAAATATGAGGAGCATGAAACGGGCTGAAAAATAGGAGAAGCATGAAGTGGTGTTGAAAAACATGAAGATCCTGAAAAGGTGTGAAAAATATGAAGAGCTTCAAAAGTGTGAAATACATGACGAGCATGAAATGGCCTGAAAAATACGAGGAACATGAAACGGTGTTCAAAACATGAAGAGCCTGAGAAGGTGTGAACAATATGAAGAGCTTCAAAAGGTGTCAAAAATATGAGGAGCATGAAAACGTATGAAAAATAGGAGGAGCATGAAGTGGTGTTGAAAAACATTAAGAGCCTGAAATGGTGTCAAAAATATGAAGAGCTTCAAAAGGTGTCAAAAATATGAGAATCATGAAACGGTCTGAATAATAGGAGGAGCATGAAGCGGTGTTGAAAAACATGAAGAGTCTGAAAAGGTGTGAAAAATATGAACAGCTTCAAAAGGTGTCAAAAATATGAAGAACTTCAAAAGGTGTGAAACATATGAAGAGCTTCAAAACGTGTGAAATACATGAGGAGCATGAAACTCTCTGAAAAATAGAAGGAGCATGAAGTGGTGTTCAAAAACATGAAGAGCCTGAAAAGGTTTGAAAAATATGAAAAGCTTCAAAAGGTGTCAAAAATATGAGGAGCATGAAACGGGCTGAAAAATAGGAGAAGCATGAAGTGGTGTTGAAAAACATGAAGATCCTGAAAAGGTGTGAAAAATATGAAGAGCTTCAAAAGTGTGAAATACATGACGAGCATGAAATGGCCTGAAAAATACGAGGAACATGAAACGGTGTTCAAAACATGAAGAGCCTGAGAAGGTGTGAACAATATGAAGAGCTTCAAAAGGTGTCAAAAATATGAGGAGCATGAAAACGTATGAAAAATAGGAGGAGCATGAAGTGGTGTTGAAAAACATTAAGAGCCTGAAATGGTGTCAAAAATATGAAGAGCTTCAAAAGGTGTCAAAAATATGAGAATCATGAAACGGTCTGAATAATAGGAGGAGCATGAAGCGGTGTTGAAAAACATGAAGAGTCTGAAAAGGTGTGAAAAATATGAACAGCTTCAAAAGGTGTCAAAAATATGAGGAGCATGAAACGGTCTGAAAAATGGGAGGAGCATGAAATGGTGATCAAAAACATGAAGAGCCTGAAAAGGTGTGAAAAATATGAAGAGCTTCAAAAGGTGTGAAATACATGAGGAGCATGAAACGGGCTGAAAAATAGGAGAAGAATGAAGTGGTGCTGAAAAACATGAAGAGCCTGAAAAAGTGTGAAAAATATGAAAAGCTTCAAAAGGTGTGAAATACATGAGGAGCATGAAACGGTCTGAAAAATCGGCGGAGCATGAAGCGATGTTGAAAAACATGAAGAGCCTGAAAAGGTGTGAAAAATATGAAGAGCTTCAAAAGGTGTGAAAAATATGAGGAGCATGATACAGTTTTAAAAATAGGAGGAGCATGAAGCGGTGTTGAAAAACATGAAGAGCCTGAAAACGTGTGAAAATATGAAGAGCTTCAAAAATATGAAAAATATGAAGAGCTTCAAAGGGTGAGAAAAATATGAAGAGCTTCAAAATGTGTCAAAAATATGAGGAGCATGAAACGTTCTGAAAAATAGGAGGAGCATGAAGCGGTGTTGAAATACATGAAGAGCCTGAAAACGTGTGAAAAATATGAAGAGCTTCAAAAGGTGTGAAAAATATGAAGAGCTTCAAAAGGTGTGAAATACATGAAGAGCATGAAACGGGTTGAAAAATAGGAGAAGCATGAAGTGGTGTGGAAAAATATGAAGAGCGTGAAAAGGTGTGAAAAATATGAAGAGCTTCAAAAGGTGTGAAATACATGAGGAGCATGAAACGGGCTGAAAAATAGGAGAAGCATGAAGTGGTGTGGAAATATATGAAGAGCGTGAAAAGGTGTGAAAAATATGAAGAGCCTCAAAAGGTGTGGAAAATATGAGGAGCATGATATGGTTTGAAAAATAGGATTAGCATGAAGCGGTGTTCAAAAACATGAAGAGCCTGAAAAATTGTGAAAAATATGAAAAGCTTCAAAAGGTGTCAAAAATATGAGGAGCATGAAACGGTCTGAAAAATAGGAGGAGCATGAAGCGGTGTTGAAAAACATGAAGAACCTGAAAAGGTGTGAAAAATATGAAGAGCTTGAAAACATGTGAAATATATGAAGAGCTTCAAAAGGTGTTAAAAATGAGATGAGCATGAAACCGTCTGAAAAATATGAGGAGCATGAAACGGTGATCAAAAACATGAAGAGCCTGAAAAGCTGTGAAAAATATGAAGAGCTTCAAAAGGTGTGAAATACATGAGGAGCATGAAACTCTCTGAAAAATAGAAATAGCATGAAGTGGTGTTCAAAAACAGGAAGAGCCTGAAAAGGAGTGAAAAATATGAAGAGCTTCAAAAGGTGTGAAAAATATGAGGAGCATGATACAGTTTGAAAAATAGGAGGAGCATGAAGCCATGTTGAAAAACATGAAGAGTCTGAAAACGTGTGAAAATATGAAGAGCTTCAAAAATATGAGAAATATGAAGAGCTTCAAAAGGTGTGAAAAATATGAAGAGTTTCTAAAGGTATCAAAAATATGAGGAGCATGAAACGGTCTTAAAAATACGAGGAGCATGCAGTGGTGTTGAAAAACGTGAAGAGCCTGAAAAGTTGTGAAAAATATGCATACCTTCAAAA
Organism: Dama dama; assembly: GCF_033118175.1. NCBI lineage: Eukaryota > Metazoa > Chordata > Mammalia > Artiodactyla > Cervidae > Dama > Dama dama. Next base: position 5,155,728 of record NW_026870945.1, read on the forward strand.
GGTGTCAAAAATTAGATGAGCATGAAACGGTCTGAAAAATTGGAGGAGCAAGAAGTACTGTTGAAAAAAAGGAAGAGCCTGAAAAGGTGTGAAAAATATGAAAAGCTTCAAAAGGTGTCAAAAATATGAGGACCTTGAAACGTTCTGTAAAATAGGAGGAGCATGAAGCGGTGTTGAAAAATATGAAGAGCCTGAAAAGGTGTGAAAAATATGAAGAACTTCTAAAGGTGTCAAAAATATGAGGAGCAAGTAACGGTCTGAAAAATAGGAGAAGCATGAAGCGGTGTTGAAAAACATGAAGAGCCTCAAAAGGTGTGAAAATTATGAAGAGCTTGAAAAGGTGTGAAATATATGAAGAGCTTCAAAAGGTGTCAAAATTGAGATGAGCATGAAACTGTCTGACAAATAGGAGGAGCATGAAACGGTGATCAAAAACATGAAGAGCCTGAAAAGGTGTGAAAAATATGAAGAGCTTCAAAAGGTGTGAAATACATGAGGAGTTTGAAACGGGCTGAAAAATAGGAGAAGCATGAAGTGGTGTGGAAAAATTTGAAGAGCCTGAAAAGGTGTGAAAAATTTGAAGAGCCTGAAAAGGTGTGAAAAATATGAAGAGCCTGAAAAGGTGTGAAAAATTTGAAGAGCCTGAAAAGGTGTGAAAAATTTGAAGAGCCTGAAAAGGTGTGAAAAATTTGAAGAGCCTGAAAAGGTGTGAAAAATATGAAGAGCTTCAAATTGTGTGAAATACAAGAGGAGCATGAAACTCTCTGAAAAATAGGAGGAGCATGAAGTGATGTTCAAAAACATGAAGAGCCTGAAAATGAGTGAGAAATATGAAAAGCTTCAAAAGGTGTCAAAAATATAGGAGCATGAAACGGTCTGCAAAATAGGAGGAGCATAAAGCGGTGTTGAAAAACATGAAGAGCCTGAAAATCTGTGAAAAATATGAAGAGCTTCAAAAGGTGTCAAAAATATGAGGAGCATGAAACATTCTGAAAAATAGGAGGAGCATGAAGCGGTGTTGAAAAACATGAAGAGCCTGAAAAGGTGTGAAAAATATATAGAGCTTCAAAAGGTGTCAAAAATATGAAGAGCATGAAACGGTCTGAAAAATAGTAGGAACATGAATCGGTATTCAAAAACATGAAGAGCCTGAAAAGGTGTGAAAAATATGAAGAGCTTCAAAAGGTTTGAAAAATATGAAGAGCTTCAAAAGGTGTCAAAAAGGAGATCTGCATGAAACGGTCTGAAAAAAAGGAGGAGCATGAAGTGGTGTTGAAAAAAATGAAGAGCCTGAAAAGGTGTGAAAAATATGAAGAGCTTCAAAAGTGTCAAAAATATGAGGAGCATGAAACGGTTTGAAAAATAGGACGAGCATGAAGCGATGTTCCAAAACATGAAGAGCCTGAAAAGGTGTGAAAATTATGAAGAGCTTCAAAATATGTCAAAAATATGACGAGCATGAAACCCTGTTAAAAATAGGAGGAGGATGAAGCGGTGTTCAAAAACATGAAGCGCCTGAAAAGGTGTGCAAAATATGAAGAGCTTCAAAAGGTGTGAAATACATGAGGAGCATGAAACGGTGTTCAAAACCATGCAGAGACTGAAAAGGTGTGAAAAATATGAAGAGCTTCATAAAGTGTCAAAAATTAGATTAGCATGAAAGGGTCTGAAAAATAGGAGGATTATGAAACGGTGTTCAAAAACATGAAGAGCCTGAAAAGGTGTGGAAAATATGAAGAGCCTCAAAACGTGTCAAAAATATGAGAAGTATGAAATGGTATGATAAATAGCAGGAGCATGAAGCGGTGTTGAAAAACAGGAAGAGTCTGAAATCGTGTGAAAAATATGAAAAGCTTCAAAAATGTGAAAAATATGAAGAGATTCAAAAGGTTTGAAAAATATGAAGAGCTTCAAAAGGTGTCAAAAATGAGAAGAGCTTGAAACGGTCTGAAAATTAGGAGGAGCATGAAGTGGTGTTGAAAAACATGAAGAGCCTGAAAAGTGTGAAAAATATGAAGAGCTTCTAAAGGTGTCAAAAATATGAGGAGCATGACACGGTCTGAAAAATAGGAGGAGCATGGAGTGGTGTTGAAAAACAAGAAGAGCCTGAAAAGTGTGAAAAATATGAAGAGCTTCAAAAGGTGTCAAAAATATGAGGAGCATGAAACCTTCTGAAAAATAGGAGGATCATGAATCGGTGTTGAAAAACATGAAGAGCCTGAAAAGGTGTGAAAAATATGAAGAGCTTCAAAATGTGTCAAAAATATGAGGTGCATGAATCGGTCCGAAAAATAGGAGGTTCATGAAGCGGTGTTGAAAAACATGAAGAGCCTGAAAAGGTGTGAAAAATATGAAGAGCTTCAAAAGGTGTCAAAAATTAGATTAGCATGAGAGGGTCTGAAAAATAGGAGGAGCATGAAGTGGTGTTGAAAAACATGAAGAGCCTGAAAAGGTGTGAAATATATGAACAGATTCAAAAGGTGTGAAATGTATGAAGAGCTTCAAAATGTGTCAAAAATATGACGTGCATGAAACCCTCTTAAAAATAGGAGGAGGATGAAGCGGTGTTCAACAACATGAAGAGCCTGAAAAGGTGTGCAAAATATGAAGAGCTTCAAAATGTGTGAAATACATGAGGAGCATGAAACGGTGTTCAAAAACATGCAGAGACTGAAAAGGTGTGAAAAATATGAAGAGCCTCAAAACGTGTCAAAAATATGAGAAGTATGAAACGGTATGATAAATAGCAGGAGCATGAAGCGGTGTTGAAAAACAGGAAGAGTCTGAAATCGTGTGAAAAATATGAAGATCTTCAAATTATGAAAAGTATGAAGAGCTTCAAAAGGTGTGAAAACTATGAGGAACTTGATACGGTCTGAAAAATAGGAGGAGCATGAAGCGGAGTTGAAAAACATGAAGAGCCTGACAAGGTGTGAAAAATATGAAGAGCTTCAAAACGTGTCAAAAATATGAGGAGCATGAAACGGTCTGAAAAATAGGAGGATTATGAAACGGTGTTTAAAAACATGAAGTGCCTGAAAAGGTGTGGAAAATATGAAGAGCCTCAAAACGTGTCAAAAATATGAGAAGTATGAAACGGTATGATAAATAGCAGGAGCATGAAGCGGTGTTGAAAACAGGAAGAGTCTGAAATCGTGTGAAAAATATGAAAAGCTTCAAAAGGTGTAAAAAATATGGGGAGCATGAAACAGTCTGAAAAATAGGAGGAGCATGAAACGGTGTTGAAAAACATGAAGAGCCTGAAAAGGTGTGAAAAATATGAAGAGCTTCAAAAGGTGTGAATTATATGAGGAGCATGTAACGGGCTGAAAAATAGGAGAACCATGAAGTGGTGTGCAAAAACATGAAGAGCCTGAAAAGGTGTGAAAAATAGGAAAGGATTCAAAAGGTGTGAAATACATGAGGCGCATGAAACTGTCTGAAAATTAGGAGGAGCAAGAAGCAGTGTTCAAAAACATGAAGAGCCTGAAAACTTGTGAAAAATATGAAGAGCTTCAAAAGGTGTGAAATACATGAGGTGCATGAAACTCTCTGAAAATTAGGAGGAGCAAGAAGCAGTGTTCAAAAACATGAAGAGCCTGAAAAGGTGTGAAAAATATGAAGAGCTTCAAAAGGTGTGAAATAGATGAGGCACATGAAACTCTCTGAAAATTAGGACGAGCAAGAAGCAAGGTTGAAAAACATGAAGAGCCTGAAAAGGTGTGAAAAATATGAAGACCTTCAAAAGGTGTGAAATACATGAGGCGCATGAAACTCTCTGAAAGTTAGGAGTAGCAAGAAGCAGTGTTCAAAAACATGAAGAGCCTGAAAACTTGTGAAAAATATGAAGAGCTTCAAAAGGGGTCAAAAATATGAAGAACATGAAACCGTCTGAAAAATAGGAGGAGCATGAGGTGGTGTTGAAAAACATGAAGAGCCTGAAAACATGTGAAAAATATGAAGAGCTTTAAAAGGTGTGAAAAATATGAACAGCTTCAAAAGGTGTGAAATATATGAAGAGCTTCAAAATGTGTCAAAAATATGAGGAGCATGAAACGGTCTGAAAAATAGGAGGAGCATGAAGCGGTGTTGAAAAACATGAGGAGCCTGAAAAGGTGTGAAAAATATGAAGAGCTTCAGAAATGTGAAAATTATGAAGAGCTTCAAAAGATGTGAAATATATGAAGAGCATGAAACGGTCTGAAAAATAGGACGAGCATGAAACGGTGTTCAAATACATGAAGAGCCTGAAAATGTGTGAATAAAATGAAGAGCTTCAAAAGGTGTGAAAAATATGAGGAGCATGAAACTGTCTAAAAAATAGGAGGAGCATGAAGTGGTGTTGAAAAACATGAAGAGCCTGAAAACCTGTGAAAAATATGAAGAGCTTTAAAAGGTGTGAAAAATATGAACAGCTTTAAAAGGTGTGAAATATATGAAGAGCTTCAAAAGCTGTCAAAAATTAAATGAGCATGAAACGGTCTGAAAAACAGGAGCATGAAGTGGTGTTGAAAATCATGAAGAGCCTGAAAAGGTGTGAAAAATATGCAGAGCTTCAAAAGGTGTCAAAAATATGAGGAGCATGAAACGGTCTGAAAAATAGGAGGAGCATGAAGCAGTGTTCAAAAACATGAAGTGCCTGAAAATGTGTGAAAAATTAGAAGAGCTTCAAAAGGTGTCAAAAATACGAGGAGCATGAAACGGTCTGAAAAATACGAGGAGCATGAAGCGTTGTTCAAAAAAGTGAAGAGCCTGAAAAGGTTTGAAAAATATGAAGAGCTTCAAAGTTGTGAAAAATATGAAGAGCTTCAAAAGGTGTCAAAAATGAGATGAGCATGAAACGGTCTGAAATTAGGAGGAGCATGAAGTGGTGTTGAAAAAAAAGAAGAGCCTGTAAAGGTGTGAAATATATGAAGAGCTTCAAAAATGTGAAAAATAGGAAGAGCTTCAAAAGGTTTGAAAAATATGAAGAGCTTGAAAAGGTGTCAAAAATGAGATGAGCATGAAACGGTCTGAAAAATAGGAGGAGCATGAAATGCTGTTGAAAATCATGAAGAGAATGAAAAGGTTTGAAAAATATGAAGAGCTTCAAAAGGTGTCAAAAATATGAGGAGCATGAAACGGTCTGAAAAATAGGAGGAGCATGAAGCGGTGTTCAAAAACATGAAGTGCCTGAAAATGTGTGAAAAATTAGAAGAGCTTCAAAAGGTGTCAAAATTATGAGGATCATGAAATGTTCTGAAAAATAGAAGGAGGATGAAGTGGTGTTCAAAAACATGAAGAGCTGAAAAGGTGTTCAAAATAGAAAAGCCTCAAAACGTGTCAAAAATATGAGGAGCGTGAAACGGTCTGAACAATAGCAGGAGCATGAAGCGGTGTTGAAACACATGAAGAGTCTGAAAACGTGTGAAAATATAAAGAGCTTCAAAAATATGAAAAATATGAAGCGCTTCAAAAGGTGTGACAAATATGAAGAGCTTTAAAAGGTGGCAAAAATGAGATGAGCATGAAACGGTCTGAAAAATAGGAGGAGCATGAAGCGGTGTTGAAAACGATGAAGAGCCTGAAAACGTGTGAAAAATATGAAGAGATTCAAAAGGTGTGAAATACATGAGGAGGATTAAACGGTCTGAAAAATAGGAGGAGCATGAAGCTGTGTTGAAAAACATGAAGAGCCTGAAAACGTGTGAAAAATATGAAGAGCTTCAAAAGGTGTGAAAAATATGACGAGCTTCAAAAGCTGTCAAAAATTACATGAGCATGAAACGGTTGAAAAATAGGAGGAGCATGAAGTGGTGTTGAAAAACATGAAGAGCCTGAAAAGGTGTGAAAAATATGGAAAGCTTCAAAAGGTGTCAAAAATATGAGGAGCATGAAACATTCTGAAAAATAGGAGGAGCATGAAGCGGTGTTCAAAAAAGTGAAGAGCCTGAAAAGGTTTGAAAAATATGAAGAGCTTCAAAAGGTGTCAAAAATATGAGGAGCATAAATCATTCTGAAAAATAGGAGGAGCATGAAGCGGTGTTGAAAAACATGAAGAGCCTGAAAAGGTGTGAAAAATATATAGAGCTTCAAAAGGTGTCAAAAATATGAGGAGCATGAAACGGTCTGAAAAATAGGAGGAGCATGAAGCGGTGTTGAAAAACATGAAGAGCCTGAAAACGTGTGAAAAATATGAAGAGCTTCAAAAGGTTTGAAAAATATGAAGAGTTTCAAAAGGTGTCAAAAAGGAGATCTGCATGAAACGGTCTGAAAAATAGGAGGAGCATGAAGTGATGTTGAAAAAAATGAAGAGCCTGAAAAGGTGTGAAAAATATGAAGAGCTTCAAAAGGTGTCAAAAATATGAGGAGCATGAAACGGTTTGAAAAATAGGACAAGCATGAAGCGGTGTTCAAAAACATGAAGAGCCTGAAAAGGTGTGAAAATTATGAAGAGCTTCAAAATATGTCAAAAATATGACGAGCATGAAACCCTCTTAAAAATAGGAGGAGGATGAAGCGGTGTTCAAAAACATGAAGAGCCTGAAAAGGTGTGCAAAATATGAAGAGCTTCAAAAGTTGTGAAATACATGAGGAGCATGAAACGGTGTTCAAAACCATGCAGAGACTGAAAAGGTGTGAAAAATATGAAGAGCTTCAAAAAGTGTCAAAAATTAGATTAGCATGAAAGGGTCTGAAAAATACGAGGAGCCTGAAGTGGGTTGAAAAACATGAAGAACCTGAAAATGTGTGAAAAATATGAAGAGATTCAAAAATATGAAAATTATGAAGAGCTTCAAAAGGTGTAAAAAATATTAAGAGCTTCAAAAGATGTCAAAAATGAGATGAGCATGAAACGGTCTGAAAAACAGGAGCATGAAGTGGTGTTGAAAATCATGAAGAGCCTGAAAAGGTGTGAAAAATATGCAGAGCTTCAAAAGGTGTCAAAAATATGAGGAGAATGAAACGTTCTGAAAAATACGAGGAGCATGAAGCTGTGTTGAAAACATGAAGAGCCTGAAAAGGTGTGAAAAATAAGAAGAGCTTCTAAAGGTGTCATAAATATGAGGAGCATGAAACGGTCTGAAAAATAGGAGCAGCATGAGGCGGTGTTGAAAAACATGAAGAGCCTGAAAAGGTGTGAAAAATATGAGGAGCTTTAAAAGGTGTCAAAAATATGAGGAGCATGAAACGGTCTGAAAAATAGGAGAAGCATGAAATGGTGATCAAAAACATGAAGAGCCTGAAAAGGTGTGAAAAATATGAAGAGCTTCAAAAGGCGTGAAAAATATGAGGAGCATGAAACTGTCTAAAAAATAGGATTAGCATGAAGCGGTGTTCAAAAACATGAAGAGCCTGAAAACGTGTGAAAAATATGAAGAGCTTTAAAAGGTGTGAAAAAAATGAAGAGCTTCAAAAGGTGTCAAAAATATGAAGAGCTTCAAAAGGTGTCAAAAATATGAGGAGCATGAAACGTTCTGAAATATAGGAGGTGCATGAAGCATTGTTGAAAAACATGAAGAGCCTGAAAAGGTGTGCAAAATATGAAGAGCTTCAAAAGGTGTCAAAAATATGAGGAGCATGAAACATTCTGAAAAATAGGAGGAGCATGAAGCGGTGTTGAAAAACATGAAGAGCCTGAAAAGGTGTGAAAAATATATAGAGCTTCAAAAGGTGTCAAAAATATGAGGAGCATGAAACGGTCTGAAAAATAGGAGGAGCATGAACCGGTGTTGAAAAACATGAAGAGCCTGAAAACGTTTGAAAAATATGAAGAGCTTCAAAAGGTTTGAAAAATATGAAGAGCTTCAAAAGGTGTCAAAAAGGAGATCTGCATGAAACGGTCTGAAAAAAAGGAGGAGCATGAAGTGGTGTTGAAAAAAATGAAGAGCCTGAAAAGGTGTGAAAAATATGAAGAGCTTCAAAAGTGTCAAAATTATGAGGAGCATGAAACGGTTTGAAAAATAGGACGAGCATGAAGCGATGTTCAAAAACATGAAGAGCCTGAAAAGGTGTGAAAATTATGAAGAGCTTCAAAATATGTCAAAAATATGACGAGCATGAAACCCTGTTAAAAATAGGAGGAGGATGAAGCGGTGTTCAAAAACATGAAGCGCCTGAAAAGGTGTGCAAAATATGAAGAGCTTCAAAAGGTGTGAAATACATGAGGAGCATGAAACGGTGTTCAAAACCATGCAGAGACTGAAAAGGTGTGAAAAATATGAAGAGCTTCATAAAGTGTCAAAAATTAGATTAGCATGAAAGGGTCTGAAAAATAGGAGGATTATGAAACGGTGTTCAAAAACATGAAGAGCCTGAAAAGGTGTGGAAAATATGAAGAGCCTCAAAACGTGTCAAAAATATGAGAAGTATGAAACGGTATGATAAATAGCAGGAGCATGAAGCGGTGTTGAAAAACAGGAAGAGTCTGAAATCGTGTGAAAAATATGAAAAGCTTCAAAAATGTGAAAAATATGAAGAGATTCAAAAGGTTTGAAAAATATGAAGAGCTTCAAAAGGTGTCAAAAATGAGAAGAGCTTGAAACGGTCTGAAAATTAGGAGGAGCATGAAGTGGTGTTGAAAAACATGAAGAGCCTGAAAAGGTGTGAAATATATGAACAGATTCAAAAGGTGTGAAAAGTATGAAGAGCTTCAAAATGTGTCAAAAATATGACGTGCATGAAACCCTCTTAAAAATAGGAGGAGGATGAAGCGGTGTTCAACAACATGAAGAGCCTGAAAAGGTGTGCAAAATATGAAGAGCTTCAAAATGTGTGAAATACATGAGGAGCATGAAACGGTGTTCAAAAACATGCAGAGACTGAAAAGGTGTGAAAAATATGAAGAGCCTCAAAACGTGTCAAAAGTATGAGAAGTATGAAACGGTATCATAAATAGCAGGAGCATGAAGCGGTGTTGAAAAACAGGAAGAGTCTGAAATCGTGTGAAAAATATGAAGATCTTCAAATTATGAAAAGTATGAAGAGCTTCAAAAGGTGTGAAAACTATGAGGAACTTGATACGGTCTGAAAAATAGGAGGAGCATGAAGCGGAGTTGAAAAACATGAAGAGCCTGACAAGGTGTGAAAAATATGAAGAGCTTCAAAAGGTGTGAAATAGATGAGGCACATGAAACTCTCTGAAAATTAGGAGGAGCAAGAAGCAAGGTTGAAAAACATGAAGAGCCTGAAAAGGTGTGAAAAATATGAAGACCTTCAAAAGGTGTGAAATACATGAGGCGCATGAAACTCTCTGAAAATTAGGAGTAGCAAGAAGCAGTGTTCAAAAACATGAAGAGCCTGAAAAGGTGTGAAAAATATGAAGAGATTCAAAAGGTGTCAAAAATATGAGGAGCATAAATCATTCTGAAAAATAGGAGGAGCATGAAGCGGTGTTGAAAAACATGAAGAGCCTGAAAAGGTGTGAAAAATATATAGAGCTTCAAAACGTGTCAAAAATATGAGGAGCATGAAACGGTCTGAAAAATAGGAGGATTATGAAACGGTGTTCAAAAACATGAAGTGCCTGAAAAGGTGTGGAAAATATGAAGAGCCTCAAAACGTGTCAAAAATATGAGAAGTATGAAACGGTATGATAAATAGCAGGAGCATGAAGCGGTGTTGAAAACAGGAAGAGTCTGAAATCGTGTGAAAAATATGAAAAGCTTCAAAAGGTGTCAAAAATATGGGGAGCATGAAACGGTCTGAAAAATAGGAGAAGCATGAAACGGTGTTGAAAAACATGAAGAGCCTGAAAAGGTGTGAAAAATATGAAGAGCTTCAAAAGGTGTGAATTATATGAGGAGCATGTAACGGGCTGAAAAATAGGAGAACCATGAAGTGGTGTGCAAAAACATGAAGAGCCTGAAAAGGTGTGAAAAATAGGAAAGGATTCAAAAGGTGTGAAATACATGAGGCGCATGAAACTGTCTGAAAATTAGGAGGAGCAAGAAGCAGTGTTCAAAAACATGAAGAGCCTGAAAACTTGTGAAAAATATGAAGAGCTTCAAAAGGTGTGAAATACATGAGGTGCATGAAACTCTCTGAAAATTAGGAGGAGCAAGAAGCAGTGTTCAAAAACATGAAGAGCCTGAAAAGGTGTGAAAAATATGAAGAGCTTCAAAAGGTGTGAAATAGATGAGGCACATGAAACTCTCTGAAAATTAGGAGGAGCAAGAAGCAAGGTTGAAAAACATGAAGAGCCTGAAAAGGTGTGAAAAATATGAAGACCTTCAAAAGGTGTGAAATACATGAGGCGCATGAAACTCTCTGAAAATTAGGAGTAGCAAGAAGCAGTGTTCAAAAACATGAAGAGCCTGAAAACTTGTGAAAAATATGAAGAGCTTCAAAAGGGGTCAAAAATATGAAGAACATGAAACCGTCTGAAAAATAGGAGGAGCATGAGGTGGTGTTGAAAAACATGAAGAGCCTGAAAACATGTGAAAAATATGAAGAGCTTTAAAAGGTGTGAAAAATATGAACAGCTTCAAAAGGTGTGAAATATATGAAGAGCTTCAAAATGTGTCAAAAATATGAGGAGCATGAAACGGTCTGAAAAATAGGAGGAGCATGAAGCGGTGTTGAAAAACATGAGGAGCCTGAAAAGGTGTGAAAAATATGAAGAGCTTCAGAAATGTGAAAATTATGAAGAGCTTCAAAAGATGTGAAATATATGAAGAGCATGAAACGGTCTGAAAAATAGGACGAGCATGAAACGGTGTTCAAATACATGAAGAGCCTGAAAATGTGTGAATAAAATGAAGAGCTTCAAAAGGTGTGAAAAATATGAGGAGCATGAAACTGTCTAAAAAATAGGAGGAGCATGAAGTGGTGTTGAAAAACATGAAGAGCCTGAAAACCTGTGAAAAATATGAAGAGCTTTAAAAGGTGTGAAAAATATGAACAGCTTTAAAAGGTGTGAAATATATGAAGAGCTTCAAAAGCTGTCAAAAATTAAATGAGCATGAAACGGTCTGAAAAACAGGAGCATGAAGTGGTGTTGAAAATCATGAAGAGCCTGAAAAGGTGTGAAAAATATGCAGAGCTTCAAAAGGTGTCAAAAATATGAGGAGCATGAAACGGTCTGAAAAATAGGAGGAGCATGAAGCAGTGTTCAAAAACATGAAGTGCCTGAAAATGTGTGAAAAATTAGAAGAGCTTCAAAAGGTGTCAAAAATACGAGGAGCATGAAACGGTCTGAAAAATACGAGGAGCATGAAGCGTTGTTCAAAAAAGTGAAGAGCCTGAAAAGGTTTGAAAAATATGAAGAGCTTCAAAGTTGTGAAAAATATGAAGAGCTTCAAAAGGTGTCAAAAATGAGATGAGCATGAAACGGTCTGAAATTAGGAGGAGCATGAAGTGGTGTTGAAAAAAAAGAAGAGCCTGTAAAGGTGTGAAATATATGAAGAGCTTCAAAAATGTGAAAAATAGGAAGAGCTTCAAAAGGTTTGAAAAATATGAAGAGCTTGAAAAGGTGTCAAAAATGAGATGAGCATGAAACGGTCTGAAAAATAGGAGGAGCATGAAATGCTGTTGAAAATCATGAAGAGAATGAAAAGGTGTGAAAAATATGAAGAGCTTCAAAAGGTGTCAAAAATATGAGGAGCATGAAACGGTCTGAAAAATAGGAGGAGCATGAAGCGGTGTTCAAAAACATGAAGTGCCTGAAAATGTGTGAAAAATTAGAAGAGCTTCAAAAGGTGTCAAAAATACGAGGAGCATGAAACGGTCTGAAAAATACGAGGAGCATGAAGCGTTGTTCAAAAAAGTGAAGAGCCTGAAAAGGTTTGAAAAATATGAAGAGCTTCAAAGTTGTGAAAAATATGAAGAGCTTCAAAAGGTGTCAAAAATGCGATGAGCATGAAACGGTCTGAAATTAGGAGGAGCATGAAGTGGTGTTGAAAAAAAAGAAGAGCCTGTAAAGGTGTGAAATATATGAAGAGCTTCAAAAATGTGAAAAATAGGAAGAGCTTCAAAAGGTTTGAAAAATATGAAGAGCTTGAAAAGGTGTCAAAAATGAGATGAGCATGAAACGGTCTGAAAAATAGGAGGAGCATAAAATGCTGTTGAAAATCATGAAGAGAATGAAAAGGTGTGAAAAATATGAAGAGCTTCAAAAGGTGTCAAAAATATGAGGAGCATGAAACGGTCTGAAAAATAGGAGGAGCATGAAGCGGTGTTCAAAAACATGAAGTGCCTGAAAATGTGTGAAAAATTAGAAGAGCTTCAAAAGGTGTCAAAATTATGAGGATCATGAAATGTTCTGAAAAATAGAAGGAGGATGAAGTGGTGTTCAAAAACATGAAGAGCTGAAAAGGTGTTCAAAATAGAAAAGCCTCAAAACGTGTCAAAAATATGAGGAGCATGAAACGGTCTGAAAAATAGCAGGAGCATGAAGCGGTGTTCAAAAACATGAAGAGCCTGAAAACGTGTGAAAAATATGAAGAGCTTTAAAAGGTGTGAAAAAAATGAAGAGCTTCAAAAGGTGTCAAAAATATGAAGAGCTTCAAAAGGTGTCAAAAATATGAGGAGCATGAAACGTTCTGAAATATAGGAGGTGCATGAAGCATTGTTGAAAAACATGAAGAGCCTGAAAAGGTGTGCAAAATATGAAGAGCTTCAAAAGGTGTCAAAAATATGAGGAGCATGAAACATTCTGAAAAATAGGAGGAGCATGAAGCGGTGTTGAAAAACATGAAGAGCCTGAAAAGGTGTGAAAAATATATAGAGCTTCAAAAGGTGTCAAAATATGAGGAGCATGAAACGGTCTGAAAAATAGGAGGAGCATGAACCGGTGTTGAAAAACATGAAGAGCCTGAAAACGTTTGAAAAATATGAAGAGCTTCAAAAGGTTTGAAAAATATGAAGAGCTTCAAAAGGTGTCAAAAAGGAGATCTGCATGAAACGGTCTGAAAAAAAGGAGGAGCATGAAGTGGTGTTGAAAAAAATGAAGAGCCTGAAAAGGTGTGAAAAATATGAAGAGCTTCAAAAGTGTCAAAAATATGAGGAGCATGAAACGGTTTGAAAAATAGGACGAGCATGAAGCGATGTTCAAAAACATGAAGAGCCTGAAAAGGTGTGAAAATTATGAAGAGCTTCAAAATATGTCAAAAATATGACGAGCATGAAACCCTGTTAAAAATAGGAGGAGGATGAAGCGGTGTTCAAAACATGAAGCGCCTGAAAAGGTGTGCAAAATATGAAGAGCTTCAAAAGGTGTGAAATACATGAGGAGCATGAAACGGTGTTCAAAACCATGCAGAGACTGAAAAGGTGTGAAAAATATGAAGAGCTTCAAAAAGTGTCAAAAATTAGATTAGCATGAAAGGGTCTGAAAAATACGAGGAGCCTGAAGTGGGTTGAAAAACATGAAGAACCTGAAAATGTGTGAAAAAATATGAAGAGATTCAAAAATATGAAAATTATGAAGAGCTTCAAAAGGTGTAAAAAATATTAAGAGCTTCAAAAGATGTCAAAAATGAGATGAGCATGAAACGGTCTGAAAAACAGGAGCATGAAGTGGTGTTGAAAATCATGAAGAGCCTGAAAAGGTGTGAAAAATATGCAGAGCTTCAAAAGGTGTCAAAAATATGAGGAGAATGAAACGTTCTGAAAAATACGAGGAGCATGAAGCTGTGTTGAAAACATGAAGAGCCTGAAAAGGTGTGAAAAATAAGAAGAGCTTCTAAAGGTGTCATAAATATGAGGAGCATGAAACGGTCTGAAAAATAGGAGCAGCATGAGGCGGTGTTGAAAAACATGAAGAGCCTGAAAAGGTGTGAAAAATATGAGGAGCTTTAAAAGGTGTCAAAAATATGAGGAGCATGAAACGGTCTGAAAAATAGGAGAAGCATGAAATGGTGATCAAAAACATGAAGAGCCTGAAAAGGTGTGAAAAATATGAAGAGCTTCAAAAGGCGTGAAAAATATGAGGAGCATGAAACTGTCTAAAAAATAGGATTAGCATGAAGCGGTGTTCAAAAACATGAAGAGCCTGAAAACGTGTGAAAAATATGAAGAGCTTTAAAAGGTGTGAAAAAAATGAAGAGCTTCAAAAGGTGTCAAAAATATGAGTAGCAAGGAACGGTCTGAAAAATAGGAGAAGCATGAAGCAGTGTTGAAAAACATGAAGAGCCTGAAAACGTGTGAAAAATATGAAGAGCTTCAAAAGGTGTCAAAAATATGAGGAGCATGAAACGGTCTGAAAAATATAAGAAGCATGAAGCGGTGTTCAAAAACATGAAGAGCCTGAAAAAGTGTGAAAAATATGAAGAGCTTCAAAAGGTGTCAAAAATATGAGGAGCATGAAACGGTCTGAAAAATAGGAAGATTATGAAACGGTGTTCAAAAACATGAAGAAACTGAATGGGTGTTAAAAATATGAAAAGCCTCAAAACCTGTCAAAAATATGAGGAGGATGAAACGGTCTGAAAAAGAGCAGGAGCATGAAGCGGTGTTGAAAAACATGAAGAGTATGAAAACGTGTGAAAATATGAAGAGCTTCAAAAATATGAAAAATAAGAACAGCTTCAAAAGGTGTGAAAAATATGAAGAGCTTCAAATGGTGTCAAAAATGAGACGAGCATGAAACGGTCTGAAAAATAGGAGGAGCATGAAGCGGTGTTGAAAATCATGAAGAGCCTGAAAAGGTATGAAATACATGAAGAGCTTCAAAAGGTATGAAAAATATGAAGAGCTTCAAAAGGTGTGAAAAATATGAGGAGCTTCAAAAGGTGTCAAAAATACGAGGAGCATGAAACGGTCTGAAAAATACGAGGAGCATGAAGCGTTGTTCAAAAAAGTGAAGAGCCTGAAAAGGTTAGAAAAATATGAAGAGCTTCAAAGTTGTGAAAAATATGAAGAGCTTCAAAAGGTGTCAAAAATGAGATGAGCATGAAACGGTCTGAAAAATAGGAGGAGCATGAAGTGGTGTTGAAAAAAAAGAAGAGCCTGTAAAGGTGTGAAATATATGAAGAGCTTCAAAAATGTGAAAAATAGGAAGAGCTTCAAAAGGTTTGAAAAATATGAAGAGCTTGAAAAGGTGTCAAAAATGAGATGAGCATGAAACGGTCTGAAAAATAGGAGGAGCATGAAATGCTGTTGAAAATCATGAAGAGAATGAAAAGGTGTGAAAAATATGAAGAGCTTCAAAAGGTGTCAAAAATATGAGGAGCATGAAACGGTCTGAAAAATAGGAGGAGCATGAAGCGGTGTTCAAAAACATGAAGTGCATGAAAAGGTGTGAAAAATTAGAAGAGCTTCAAAAGGTGTCAAAAATATGAGGATCATGAAATGGTCTGAAAAATAGAAGGAGGATGAAGCGGTGTTCAAAAACATGAAGAGCTGAAAAGATGTGAAAAATAGAAAAGCCTCAAAACGTGTCAAAAATATGAGGAGCATGAAACGGTCTGAACAATAGCAGGAGCATGAAGCGGTGTTGAAACACATGAAGAGTCTGAAAACGTGTGAAAATATGAAGAGCTTCAAAAATATGAAAAATATGAAGCGCTTCAAAAGGTGTGACAAATATGAAGAGCTTTAAAAGGTGTCAAAAATGAGATGAGCATGAAACGGTCTGAAAAATAGGAGGAGCATGAAGCGGTGTTGAAAACGATGAAGAGCCTGAAAACGTGTGAAAAATATGAAGAGATTCAAAAGGTGTGAAATACATGAGGAGGATTAAACGGTCTGAAAAATAGGAGGAGCATGAAGCTGTGTTGAAAAACATGAAGAGCCTGAAAACGTGTGAAAAATATGAAGAGCTTCAAAAGGTGTGAAAAATATGACGAGCTTCAAAAGGTGTCAAAAATTACATGAGCATGAAACGGTTGAAAAATAGGAGGAGCATGAAGTGGTGTTGAAAAACATGAAGAGCCTGAAAAGGTGTGAAAAATATGGAAAGCTTCAAAAGGTGTGAAAAATATGAAGAGCTTCAAAAGGTTTCAAAAATATGAGGAGCATGAAACGGTCTGAAAAATACGAGGAGCATGAAGCCGTGTTCAAAAACATGAAGAGCCTGAAAAGTTGTGAAAAATATGAAGATCTTCAAAAGGTGTGAAAAATATGAGGAGCATGAAACGGTCTGAAAAATAGGAGGAGCATGAAACGGTGTTTAAAAACATGAAGAGGCTGAAAAGTTGTGAAAAATATGAAGAGCTTCAAAAGGTGTCAAAAATATGAGGAGCATGAAACGGTCTGAAAAATAGGAGGAGCATGAAGCGGTGTTGAAAAACATGAAGAGCCTGAAAAGGTGTGAAAAATATCAAGAACTTCAAAAGGTGTGAAAAATATGAGGTGCATGAAACGGTCTTAAAAATAGGAGGAGCATGAAGCGGTGTTGAAAATCATGAAGAGCCTGAAAAGGTGTGAAATATATGAAGAGCTTCAAAACGTGTGAAAAATATGAAGAGCTTCAAATGGTGTCAAAAATTAGATGAGCATGAAACGGTCTGAAAAATAGGAGGAGCTTGAAGTGGTGTTGAAAAAAATGAAGAGCCTGAAAAGGTGTGAATAATATGAAGAGCCTCAAAAGGTGTCAAAAATATGAGGAGTATGAAACGGTATGATAAATAGCAGGAGCATGAAGCGGTGTTCAAAAACATGAAGAGTCGGAAATCGTGTGAAAAATATGAAGAGCTTCAAAAATGTGACAAATATGAAGAGCTTCAAAAGATGTGAAAAATATGAAGAGCTTCAAAAGGTGTCAAAAATGAGATGAGCATGAAACGGTCTGAAAAATAGGAGGAGCATGAAGCGGTGTTGAAAATCATGAAGATAAAGAAAAGGTGTGAAAAATATGAAGAGCTTCAAAAGGTGTCAAAATGAGATGAGCATGAAACGTCTGAAAAATAGGAGGAGCATGAAGCGGTGTTCAAAACATGAGGAGCCTGAAAATGTGTGAAAAATATGAAGAGCTTCAAAAGGTGTCAAAAATATGAGGAGCATGAAACGTTCTGAAAAATAGGAGGTGCATGAAGCATTGTTGAAAAACATGAAGAGCCTGAAAAGGTGTGAAAAATATGAAGAGCTTCAAAAGGTGTCAAAAATATGAGTAGCAAGGAACGGTCTGAAAAATAGGAGGAGCATGAGGTGGTGTTGAAAAACATGAAGAGCCTGAAAACATGTGAAAAATATGAAGAGCTTTAAAAGGTGTGAAAAATATGAACAGCTTCAAAAGGTGTGAAATATATGAAGAGCTTCAAAATGTGTCAAAAATATGAGGAGCATGAAACGGTCTGAAAAATAGGAGGAGCATGAAGCGGTGTTGAAAAACATGAGGAGCCTGTAAAGGTGTGAAAAATATGAAGAGCTTCAGAAATGTGAAAATTATGAAGAGCTTCAAAAGATGTGAAATATATGAAGAGCATGAAACGGTCTGAAAAATAGGAGGAGCATGAAACGGTGTTCAAATACATGAAGAGCCTGAAAATGTGTGAATAAAATGAAGAGCTTCAAAAGGTGTGAAAAATATGAGGAGCATGAAACTGTCTAAAAAATAGGAGGAGCATGAAGTGGTGTTGAAAAACATGAGGAGCCTGAAAACCTGTGAAAAATATGAAGAGCTTTAAAAGGTGTGAAAAATATGAACAGCTTTAAAAGGTGTGAAATATATGAAGAGCTTCAAAAGCTGTCAAAAATTAAATGAGCATGAAACGGTCTGAAAAAGAGGAGCATGAAGTGGTGTTGAAAATCATGAAGAGCCTGAAAAGGTGTGAAAAATATGCAGAGCTTCAAAAGGTGTCAAAAATATGAGGAGCATGAAACGGTCTGAAAAATAGGAGGAGCATGAAGCAGTGTTCAAAAACATGAAGTGCCTGAAAATGTGTGAAAAATTAGAAGAGCTTCAAAAGGTGTCAAAAATACGAGGAGCATGAAACGGTCTGAAAAATACGAGGAGCATGAAGCGTTGTTCAAAAAAGTGAAGAGCCTGAAAAGGTTTGAAAAATATGAAGAGCTTCAAAGTTGTGAAAAATATGAAGAGCTTCAAAAGGTGTCAAAAATGAGATGAGCATGAAACGGTCTGAAATTAGGAGGAGCATGAAGTGGTGTTGAAAAAATAGAAGAGCCTGTAAAGGTGTGAAATATATGAAGAGCTTCAAAAATGTGAAAAATAGGAAGAGCTTCAAAAGGTTTGAAAAATATGAAGAGCTTGAAAAGGTGTCAAAAATGAGATGAGCATGAAACGGTCTGAAAAATAGGAGGAGCATGAAATGCTGTTGAAAATCATGAAGAGAATGAAAAGGTGTGAAAAATATGAAGAGCTTCAAAAGGTGTCAAAAATATGAGGAGCATGAAACGGTCTGAAAAATAGGAGGAGCATGAAGCGGTGTTCAAAAACATGAAGTGCCTGAAAATGTGTGAAAAATTAGAAGAGCTTCAAAAGGTGTCAAAATGATGAGGATCATGAAATGTTCTGAAAAATAGAAGGAGGATGAAGCGGTGTTCAAAAACATGAAGAGCTGAAAAGGTGTTCAAAATAGAAAAGCCTCAAAACGTGTCAAAAATATGAGGAGCGTGAAACGGTCTGAACAATAGCAGGAGCATGAAGCGGTGTTGAAACACATGAAGAGTCTGAAAACGTGTGAAAATATAAAGAGCTTCAAAAATATGAAAAATATGAAGCGCTTCAAAAGGTGTGACAAATATGAAGAGCTTTAAAAGGTGTCAAAAATGAGATGAGCATGAAACGGTCTGAAAAATAGGAGGAGCATGAAGCGGTGTTGAAAACGATGAAGAGCCTGAAAACGTGTGAAAAATATGAAGAGATTCAAAAGGTGTGAAATACATGAGGAGGATTAAACGGTCTGAAAAATAGGAGGAGCATGAAGCTGTGTTGAAAAACATGAAGAGCCTGAAAACGTGTGAAAAATATGAAGAGCTTCAAAAGGTGTGAAAAATATGACGAGCTTCAAAAGCTGTCAAAAATTACATGAGCATGAAACGGTTGAAAAATAGGAGGAGCATGAAGTGGTGTTGAAAAACATGAAGAGCCTGAAAAGGTGTGAAAAATATGGAAAGCTTCAAAAGGTGTCAAAAATATGAGGAGCATGAAACATTCTGAAAAATAGGAGGAGCATGAAGCGGTGTTCAAAAACAAGAAGAGCCTGAAAAGGTGTGAAAAATATGAAGAGCTTCAAAAGTGTCAAAAATATGAGGAGCATAAATCATTCTGAAAAATAGGAGGAGCATGAAGCGGTGTTGAAAAACATGAAGAGCCTGAAAAGGTGTGAAAAATATATAGAGCTTCAAAAGGTGTCAAAAATATGAGGAGCATGAAACGGTCTGAAAAATAGGAGGAGCATGAAGCGGTGTTGAAAAATATGAAGAGCCTGAAAACGTGTGAAAAATATGAAGAGCTTCAAAAGGTTTGAAAAATATGAAGAGTTTCAAAAGGTGTCAAAAAGGAGATCTGCATGAAACGGTCTGAAAAATAGGAGGAGCATGAAGTGATGTTGAAAAAAATGAAGAGCCTGAAAAGGTGTGAAAAATATGAAGAGCTTCAAAAGGTGTCAAAAATATGAGGAGCATGAAACGGTTTGAAAAATAGGACAAGCATGAAGCGGTGTTCAAAAACATGAAGAGCCTGAAAAGGTGTGAAAATTATGAAGAGCTTCAAAATATGTCAAAAATATGACGAGCATGAAACCCTCTTAAAAATAGGAGGAGGATGAAGCGGTGTTCAAAAACATGAAGAGCCTGAAAAGGTGTGCAAAATATGAAGAGCTTCAAAAGGTGTGAAATACATGAGGAGCATGAAACGGTGTTCAAAACCATGCAGAGACTGAAAAGGTGTGAAAAATATGAAGAGCTTCAAAAAGTGTCAAAAATTAGATTAGCATGAAAGGGTC
Source organism: Dama dama (assembly GCF_033118175.1). NCBI lineage: Eukaryota > Metazoa > Chordata > Mammalia > Artiodactyla > Cervidae > Dama > Dama dama. The sequence goes on from NW_026870945.1 coordinate 5,175,554, forward strand.
TGAAAAATACGAGGAGCCTGAAGTGGGTTGAAAAACATGAAGAACCTGAAAATGTGTGAAAAATATGAAGAGATTCAAAAATATGAAAATTATGAAGAGCTTCAAAAGGTGTAAAAAATATTAAGAGCTTCAAAAGATGTCAAAAATGAGATGAGCATGAAACGGTCTGAAAAACAGGAGCATGAAGTGGTGTTGAAAATCATGAAGAGCCTGAAAAGGTGTGAAAAATATGCAGAGCTTCAAAAGGTGTCAAAAATATGAGGAGAATGAAACGTTCTGAAAAATACGAGGAGCATGAAGCTGTGTTGAAAACATGAAGAGCCTGAAAAGGTGTGAAAAATAAGAAGAGCTTCTAAAGGTGTCATAAATATGAGGAGCATGAAACGGTCTGAAAAATAGGAGCAGCATGAGGCGGTGTTGCAAAACATGAAGAGTCTGAAAAGGTGTGAAAAATATGAGGAGCTTTAAAAGGTGTCAAAAATATGAGGAGCCTGAAACGGTCTGAAAAATAGGAGAAGCATGAAATGGTGATCAAAAACATGAAGAGCCTGAAAAGGTGTGAAAAATATGAAGAGCTTCAAAAGGCGTAAAAATTTGAGGAGCATGAAACTGTCTAAAAAATAGGATTAGCATGAAGCGGTGTTCAAAAACATGAAGTGCGTGAAAAGGTGTGAAAAATATGAAGAGCTTTAAAAGGTGTGAAAAAAATGAAGAGCTTCAAAAGGTGTCAAAAATATGAAGAGCTTCAAAAGGTGTCAAAAATATGAGGAGCATGAAACGTTCTGAAATATAGGAGGTGCATGAAGCATTGTTGAAAAACATGAAGAGCCTGAAAAGGTGTGCAAAATATGAAGAGCTACAAAAGGTGTCAAAAATATCAGGAGCATGAAACATTCTGAAAAATAGGAGGAGCATGAAGCGGTGTTGAAAAACATGAAGAGCCTGAAAAGGAGTGAAAAATATATAGAGCTTCAAAAGGTGTCAAAAATATGAGGAGCATGAAACGGTCTGAAAAATAGGAGGAGCATGAAGCGGTGTTGAAAAACATGAAGAGCCTGAAAAGGTGTGCAAAATATGAAGAGCTTCAAAAGGTGTCAAAAATATGAGGAGCATGAAACATTCTGAAAAATAGGAGGAGCATGAAGCGGTGTTGAAAAACATGAAGAGCCTGAAAAGGTGTGAAAAATATATAGAGCTTCAAAAGGTGTCAAAAATATGAGGAGCATGAAACGGTCTGAAAAATAGGAGGAGCATGAAGCGGTGTTGAAAAACATGAAGAGCCTGAAAAGGTGTTAAAAATATATAGAGCTTCAAAAGGTGTCAAAAATATGAGGAGCATGAAACGGTCTGAAAAATAGGAGGAGCATGAACCGGTGTTGAAAAACATGAAGAGTCTGAAATCGTTTGAAAATTATGAAGAGCTTCAAAAATGTTAAAAATATGAAGAGCTTCAAAAGGTGTAAAAAATATGAAGAGCTTCAAAAGGTGTCAAAAATTAGATGAGCATGAAAAGGTCTAAAAAATAGGAGGAGCAACAAGTAGTGTTGAAAAATAAGAAGAGCCTGAAAAGTTGTGAAAAATAAGAAGAGCTTCAAAACATGTGAAAAATATGAGGAGCATGATACGGTCTGAAAAATAGGAGGAGCATGAAGCGGTGTTCAAAAACATGAAGAGCCTGAAAAGTTGTGAAAAATATGAAAAGCTTCAAAAGGTGTCAAAATTGAGATGAGCATGAAACGGATGAAAAATAGGAGAAGCATGAAGTGGTGTGGAAAAACATGAAGAGCCTGAAAAGGTGTGAAAAATATGAAGAGCTTCAAAAGGTGTCAAAAATATGAGGAGCATGAAACGGTCTGAAAAATTGAAGGAGCATGAAGCGGTGTTGAAAAACATGAAGAGCCTGAAAAGGTGTGGAAAATATGAAGAGCTTCAAAAGGTGTCAAAAATATGAGGAGCATGAAACGGTCTGAAAAATAGGAGGAGCATGAAGTGCTGTTCAAAAACATGAAGAGCCTGAAAAGGTGTGAAAAATATGAAGAGCTTCAAAAGGTGTGAAAAATATGAGGAGCATGATACGGTAGAAAAAATAGGAGGAGCATGAAGCTGTGTTCAAAAACATGAAGAGCCTGAAAAGGTGTGAAAAATATGAAGACCCTCAAAACGTGTCAAAAATATGAGGAGTATGAAACGGTATGATAAATAGCAGGAGCATGAAGCGGTTTTGAAAAACATGAAGGGTCTGAAATCGTGTGAAAAATATGAAGAGCTTCAAAAATGTGAAAAATAAGAAGAGCTTCAAAAGGTGTAAAAAATATGAAGTGCCTCAAAATGTGTCAAAAATTAGATGAGTATGAAAAGTTCTAAAAAATAGGAGGAGCAACAAGTAGTGTTGAAAAAATGAAGAGCCTGAAAATGTGTGAAAAATATGAAGACCTTCAAAAGGTGTCAAAAATATGAGGAGCATGAAACTTTCTGAAAAATAGGACGAGCATGAAGCAGTGATAAAAAACATGAAGAGCCTGAAAAGGTGTGAAAAATATGAAGAGTTTCTAAAGGTGTCAAAAATATGAGGAGCATGATACGGTTTGAAAAAAGGAGGAGCATGAAGCGGGGTTGAAAAACATGAAGAGCCTGAAAAGGTGTGAAAAATATGAAGAGCTTCAAAATGTTTCAAAAATATGAAGAGCATGAAACGGACTGAAAATCAGGAGGATCATGAAGCGGTGTACAAAAACATGAAGAGCCTGAAAAGGTGTGAAAAATATGAAGAGCTTCAAAAGGTGTCAAAAATATGAGGAGCATGAAACGGTCTGAAAAATATGAGGAGCATGAAACGGTGATCAAAAACATGAAGAGCCTGAAAAGGTGTGAAAAATATGAAGAGCTTCAAAAGGTGTGAAATACATGAGGAGCATGAAACGGGCTGAAAAATAAGAGAAGCATGAAGTGCTGTGGAAAAACATGAAGAGCCTGAAAAGCTGTGAAAAATATGAAGAGCTTCAAAAGGTGTGAAATACATGAGGAGCATGAAACGGGCTGAAAAATAGGAGAAGCATGAAGTGGTGTGGAAAAATATGAAGAGCCTGAAAATGTGTGAAAAATATGAAAAGCTTCAAAAGGTGTCAAAAATGAGATGAGCTTGAAACGGTCTGAAAAATAGGAGGATCATGAAATGGTGTTGAAAAACATGAAGAGCCTGAAAAGATGTGAAAAATATGAAAAGCTTCAAAAAGTGTCAAAAATATGAGGAGCATGAAACAGTCTGAAAAATAGGAGGAGCATGAATCTGTGTTCAAAAACATGAAGAGCCTGAAAAGGTGTGAAAAATATGAAGAGCTTCAAAAGGTGTCAAAAATAGGAGGAGCATGAAACGGTCTGAAAAATAGGAGGAGCATGAAGCTGTGTTCAAAAACATGAAGATCTTAAAAGGGTGTGAAAAATATGAAGAGCTTCAAAAGGTGTGAAAAATATGAGGAGCATGAAACGGTCTGAAAAATAGAAGCAGCATGAAACGGTTTTGAAAAACATGAAGAGCCTGAAAACGTGTGAAAAATATGAAGAGCTTCAAAAGGTGTAAAAAATAGAAGAGCTTCAAATGTGACAAAAATGAGATGAGCATGAAACGGTCTGAAAAATAGGAGGAGCATGAAGTGGTGGTGAAAAACATGAAGAGCCTGAAAAGGTGTGAAAAATATGAAGAGCTTTAAAATATTTCAAAAATATGAAGAGCATGAAACGGTCTGAAAATCAGGAGGATCATGAAGCGGTGTTCAAAAACATGAAGAGCCTGAAAAGGTGTGAAAAATATGAAGAGCTCAAAAAGTGTCAAAAATATGAGGAGCATGAAACGATCTGAAAAACACGAGGAGCATGAAGCAGTGTTCAAAAACATGAAGAGCCTGAAAAGGTGTGAAAAATATGAAGAGCTTCAAAAGGTGGGAAATATATGAGGAGAATGAAACGGTCTGAAAAATAGGAGGATCATGAAGCGGTTTTCAGAAACATGAAGAGCATGAAAAGTTGTGAAAAATATGAAGAGCTTCAAAAGGTGTGAAATATATGAGGAGAATGAAACGGTCTGAAAAATAGGAGGATCATGAAGCGGTTTTCAGAAACATGAAGAGCATGAAAAGGTGTGAAAAATAGGAAGAGTTTCAAAAGGTGTCATAAATATGAGGAGCATGAAACGGTCTGAAAAATAGGAGGAGCATGAAACGGTGATCAAAAACATGAAGAGCCTGAAAAGGTGTGAAAAATATGAAGAGCTTCAAAAGGTGTGAAATACATGAGGAGCATGAAACACTCTGAAAAATAGGAGGAGCATGAAGCGGTGTTCAAAAACATGAAGAGCCTGAAAATGTGTGAAAAATATGAAGAGCTTCAAAAGGTGTCAAAATTGAGATGAGCATGAAACGGTCTGAAAAATAGGATGAGCCTGAAACGGTGTTGAAAGACATGAAGAGCCTGAAAAGGTGTGAAAAATATGAAGAGCTTCAAAATCTTTGAAAAATATGAAGAGCTTTCAAAGGTGTGAAATACAAGAGGAGCATGAAACTCTCTGAAAAATAGGAGGAGCCTGAAACGGTGTTCAAAAACATGAATAGACTGAAAACGTTTGAAAAATATGAAGAGCTTCAAAAGGTGTGAAAAATATGAGGAGCATGATACGGTCTGAAAAATATGAAGAGCATGAAGCTGTGTTCAAAAACATGAAGAGCCTGAAAAGTTGTGAAAAATATGAAAGGCTTCAAAAGGTGTGAAAAATATGTGGAGCATGAAACGGTCTGAAAAATCGGAGGAGCATGAAGCGGTGTTGAAAAACATGAAGAGCCTGAAAATGTGTGAAAAATATGAAGAGCTTCAAAAGGTGTCAAAAATATGAGGAGCATGAATGGTCTGAAAAATTGGAGGAGCATGAAGTGGTGTTGAAAAACATGAAGAGCCTTAAAAGGTGTGAAAAAAATGAAAAGCTTCAAAAGGTGTCAAAAATGAGATGAGCATTAAACTGACTGAAAAATAGGAATAACATGAAACGGTGTTGAAAATCATGAAGAGCCTGAGAAACTGTGAAAAATATAAAGAGCTTCAAAAGGTGTCAAAAATATGAGGAGCATGAAACGGTCTGATAAATTGGAGGAGCATGAATCTGTGTTCCAAAACATGAAGATCCTGAAAAGGTGTGAAAAATATGAAGAGCTTCAAAAGGTGTGAAAAATATGAGGAGCATGAAACGGTCTGAAAAATCGGAGGAGCATGAAGCGGTGTTGAAAAATATGAAGAGCCTGAAAAAGTGTGAAAAATATGAAGAGCTTCAAAAGGTGTGAAAAATAAAGAGCTTCAAAGGTGACAAAAATGAGATGAGCATGATACGGTCTGAAAAATAGGAGGAGAGTGAAGTGGTGGTGAAAAACATGAAGAGCCTGAAAAGTTGTAAAAAATATGAAGAGCTTCAAAATGTTTCACAAATATGAAGAGCCTGAAAACGTGTGAAAAATATGAAGAGCTTCAAAAGGTGTGAAAAATATAAAGAGCTTCAAAGGTGACAAAAATGAGATGAGCATGATACGGTCTGAAAAACAGGAGGATCATGAAGCGGTGTTCAAAAACATGAAGAGCCTGAAAAGGTGTGAAAAATATGAAGAGCTTCAAAAGGTGTCAAAAATATGAGGAGCATGAAACGGTCTGAACAATAGGAGGAGCATGAAACGGTGATCAAAAACATGAAGAGCCTGAAAAGGTGTGAAAAATATGAAGAGCTTTAAAAGGTGTGAAATATATGAGGAGCATGAAACGGGCTGAAAAATAAGAGAAGCATGAAGTGCTGTGGAAAAACATGAAGAGCCTGAAAAGCTGTGAAAAATATGAAGAGCTTCAAAAGGTGTGAAATACATGAGGAGCATGAAATGGGCTGAAAAATAGGAGAAGCATGAAGTGGTGTTTAAAAATATGAAGAGCTTGAAAAGGTGTGAAAAATATGAAGAACTTCAAAAGGTATCAAAAATGAGATGAGCATGAAACGGTCTGAAAAATAGGAGGATCATGAAACGGTGTTGAAAAACATGAAGAGCCTGAAAAGATGTGAAAAATATGAAGAGCTACAAAAGGTGTCAAAATTATGAGGAGCATGAAACGTTCTGAAAAATAGGAGGAGCATCAACCTGTGTTCAAAAACATGAAGAGCCTGAAAAGGTGTGAAAAATATGAAAAGCTTCAAAAGGTGTCAAAAATTAGATGAGCATGAACCCGTCTGAAAAATAGGAGGAGCATGAAGTGGTGTTGAAAGACATGAAGAGCCTGAAAAGGTGTGAGAAATATGAAGAGCTTCAAAAGGTGTCAAAAATATGAGGAGCATGAAACGGTCTGCAAAAAAGTAGGAGCATGAAGTGATGTTGAAAAACTTGAAGAGCATGAAAAGGTGTGAAAAATATGAAGAGGTTCAAAGTTGTGAAATACATGAGGATCATGAAACGGTGTGAAAAATTGGAGGAGCATGAAGCAGAGTTCGAAAACATGAAGAGCCTGAAAAGGTTTGAAAAATATGAAGAGCTCAAAAAGTGTCAAAAATATGAGGAGCATGAAACGATCTGAAAAATACGAGGAGCATGAAGCAGTGTTCAAAAACATGAAGAGCTTCAAAAGGTATGAAAAATATGAGAGCTTGAAACGGTCTGAACAATAGGAGAAGCATGAAGCGGTGTTCAAAAACATGAAGAGCCTGAAAAGGGGTGAAAAATATGAAGAGCTTCAAAAGGTGTCAAAAATATGAGGAGCATGAAACGGTCTGAACAATAGGAGAAGCATGAAGCGGTGTTCAGAAACATGAAGAGCCTGAAAAGGGGTGAAAAATATGAAGAGCTTCAAAAGGTGTCAAAAATATGAGGAGCATGAAACGGTCTGAAAAATCGGAGGAGCATGAAGCATTGTTGAAAAATACGAAGAGCCTGAAAAGGTGTGAGAAATATGAAGAGCTTCAAAAGGTGTTAAAAGTATGAGTAGCATGAAACGGTCTGCAAAAAAGGAGGAGCATGAAGTGGTGTTGAAAAAGATGAAGAGCCTGAAAAGGTGTTAAAAATATGAAAGCATCAAAAGGTGTCAAAATTATGAGGAGCATGAAACGGTCTGAAAAATAGGAGGAGCATGAAGCGCTGTTGAATATCATAAAGAGCCTGAAAAGTTGTGAAAAATATGAAGAGCTTCAAAAGATGAGAAAAACATGAAGAGCTTCAAAAGGTGTCAAAATGAGATGAGCATGAAACGGTCTGAAAAATAGGAGGAGCATGAAGTCGTGTTGAATAAAAGGAAAAGTCTGAAAAAGTGTGAAATATATGAAGAGCTTCAAAAGGTGTCAAAAATGAGATGAGCATGAAACGTTCTGAAAAATAGGAGGTGCATGAAGCGTTGTTGAAAACCATGAAGAGCCTGAAAAGGTGTGAGAAATATGAAGAGCTTCAAAATGTGTCAAAAAAATGAGGAGCATGAAACGGTCTGAAAAATAGGAGGAACATGAAGCGGTGTTGAAAAAATGTAGAGCCTGAAAAGGTGTGAAAAATATAAAGAGCATCATAAGGTATCAAAAATATGAGGAGCATCAAACGGTCTGCAAAAACGGAGGAGCATGAAGTGGTGTTGAAAAACTTGAAGAGCCTGAGAAGGTGTGAAAAACATGAAAAGCTTCAAAAGATGTCAAAAATACGAGGAGCATGAAACGGTCTGAAAAATATGAGGAGCATGAAGCGGTGTTCAAAAACATGAAGATCCTGAAAAGGTGTGAAAAATATAAAGAGCTTCAAAAGGTGTGAAATATATGAGGAGCATGAAACGGTCTGAAATATAGGAGGAGCATGAAGCGCTGTTCAAAAACAGGAAGAGCCTGAAAAGTTTTGAAAAATATGAAGAGCTTCAAAAGGTGTGAAATACATGAGGAGCATGAAACTTGCTGAAAAATAGGAGAAGCATGATGTGGTGTGGAAAAACATGAAGAGCCTGAAAATGTGTGAAAAATATGAAGAGCTTCCAAAGTTGTCAAAAATATGAGGAGCATGAAACGGTCTGAAAAATAGGAGGAGCATGAAGCTGTGTTCAAAAACATGAAGAGCCTGAAAATGTGTGAAATATATAAAGAGCTTCAAAAAGTGTCAAAAATATGAGGAACATGAAACGGTCTGAATAATAGGAGGAGAATGTAACGGTGATCAAAAACATGAAGAGCCTGAAAAGGTGTGAAATATATAAAGAGCTTCAAAAATTGTCAAAAATATGAGGAGCATGAAACGGTCTGAATAATAGGAGGAGAATGTACCGGAGATCAAAAACATGAAGAGCCTGAAAAGGTGTGAAAAATATGAAGAGCTTCAAAAGGTGTCAAAAATGAGATGAGCATGAAACGGTCTGAAAAATAGGAGGAGCATGAAGCGGTGTTCAAAAACTTGAAGAGCCTGAAACGTTGTGAAAAATATGAAAAGCTTCAAAAGGTTTCAACAATGAGATGAGCATGAAACGGTCTGAAAAATAGGAGGAGCATGAAGTGGTGTTGAAAAAATGAAGAGCCTGAAAAGGTGTGAAAAATATGAAGATCATCAAAAGGTATCAAAAATATGAGGAGCATGAAATGGTCTGCAAAAAACGAGGAGCATGAAGTGGTGTTGAAAAACTTGAAGAGCCTGAAAAGGTGTGAAAAATATGAAAAGCTTCAAAAGATGTCAAAAATATGAGGAGCATGAAACGGTCTGAAAAATAGGAGGAGCATGAAGCGGTGTTCAAAAACATGAAGAGCCTGAAAAGGTGTGAAAAATATGAAGAGCTTCAAAAGGTGTGAAATACATGAGGAGCATGAAACGGGCTGAAAAATAGGAGAAGCATGAAGTGGTGTAGAAAAACATGAAGAGCCTGAAAAGGTGTGAAAAATATGAAGAGCTTCAAAAGGTGTGAAAAATATGAGGAGCATGAAACGGTCTGAAAAATAGAAGCAGCATGAAACGGTGTTGAAAAACATGAAGAGCCTGAAATGGTGTGAAAAATATGAAGAGCTTCAAAAGGTGTGAAAAATATGAAGAGCTTCAAAAGGTGTCAAAAATTTGATGAGCATGAAACGGTCTGAAAAATAGGAGGAGCATGAAGCGGTGTTGAAAAACATGAAGAGCCTGAAAAAGTGTGAAAAATATGAAGATCTTAAAAGGTGTGAAAAATATGAGGCGCATGATATGATTTGAAAAATAGGATTAGCATGAAGCGGTGTTCAAAAACATGAAGAGCCTGAGAAGGTGTGAAAAATATGAAAAGATTCAAAAGGTGTCATAAATGAGATGAGCATGAAACGGTCTGACAAATAGGAGGTGCATGAAGCGTTGTTGAAAAATATGAAGAGCCTGAAAAGGTGTGAGAAATATGAAGAGCTTAAAAAGGTGTGAAAAATATGAAGAGCTTAAAAAGGTGTCAAAAATATGAGGAGCATGAAACGGTCTCAAAAATAGGAGGAGCATGAAGCTGTGTTCAAAAACATGAATAGCCTGAAAATGTGTGAAATATATGAAGAGCTTAAAAATGTGTCAAGTATATGAGGAGCATGAAACGGTCTGAAAAATAGGAGGATCATGCAACAGTGTTGAAAAACATGAAGAGCCTGAAAATGTGTGAAAAATATGAAGAGCTTCCAAAGTTGTCAAAAATATGAGGAGCATGAAACGGTCTTAAAAATAGGAGGAGCATGAAGCTGTGTTCAAAAACATGAAGAGCCTGAAAATGTGTGAAATATATAAAGAGCTTCAAAAAGTGTCAAAAATATGAGGAACATGAAACGGTCTGAATAATAGGAGGAGAATGTAACGGTGATCAAAAACATGAAGAGCCTGAAAAGGTGTGAAATATATAAAGAGCTTCAAAACGTGTCAAAAATATGAGGAGCATGAAACGGTCTGAATAATAGGAGGAGAATGTAACGGTGATCAAAAACATGAAGAGCCTGAAAAGGTGTGAAAAATATGAAGAGCTTCAAAAGGTGTAAAATATGAGGAGCATGAAACGGTATGAAAAATAGGAGGAGCATGAAACCGTTATCAAATACATGAAGAGCCTGAAAAGGTGTGTAAAATATGAAGAGCTTCAAAAGCTGTGAAATACATGAGGAGCATGAAACTCTCTGAAAAATAGGAGGAGCATGAAGCGGTGTTCAAAAACTTGAAGAGCCTGAAACGTTGTGTAAAATATGAAAAGCTTCAAAAGGTTTCAACAATGAGATGAGCATGAAACGGTCTGAAAAATAGGAGGAGCATGAAGTGGTGTTGAAAAAATGAAGAGCCTGAAAAGGTGTGAAAAATATGAAGATCATCAAAAGGTATCAAAAATATGAGGAGCATGAAATGGTCTGCAAAAAACGAGGAGCATGAAGTGGTGTTGAAAAACTTGAAGAGCCTGAAAAGGTGTGAAAAATATGAAAAGCTTCAAAAGATGTCAAAAATATGAGGAGCATGAAACGGTCTGAAAAATAGGAGGAGCATGAAGTGGTGTAGAAAAACATGAAGAGCCTGAAAAGGTGTGAAAAATATGAAGAGCTTCAAAAGGTGTGAAATACATGAGGAGCATGAAACGGGCTGAAAAATAGGAGAAGCATGAAGTGGTGTAGAAAAACATGAAGAGCCTGAAAAGGTGTGAAAAATATGAAGAGCTTCAAAAGGTGTGAAAAATATGAGGAGCATGAAACGGTCTGAAAAATAGAAGCAGCATGAAACGGTGTTGAAAAACATGAAGAGCCTGAAAAGGTGTGAAAAATATGAAGAGCTTCAAAAGGTGTGAAATAAATGAGGAGCATGAAACGGGCTGAAAAATAGGAGAAGCATGAAGTGGTGTAGAAAAACATGAAGAGCCTGAAAAGGTGTGAAAAATATGAAGAGCTTCAAAAGGTGTGAAACATATGGGGAGCATGAAACGGTCTGAAAAATAGAAGCAGCATGAAACGGTGTTGAAAAACATGAAGAGCCTGAAATGGTGTGAAAAATATGAAGAGCTTCAAAAGGTGTGAAAAATATGAAGAGCTTCAAAAGGTGTCAAAAATTTGATGAGCATGAAACGGTCTGAAAAATAGGAGGAGCATGAAGCGGTGTTGAAAAACATGAAGAGCCTGAAAAAGTGTGAAAAATATGAAGAGCTTAAAAGGTGTGAAAAATATGAGGAGCATGATATGGTTTGAAAAATAGGATTAGCATGAAGCGGTGTTCAAAACATGAAGAGCCTGAGAAGGTGTGAAAAATATGAAAAGATTCAAAAGGTGTCATAAATGAGATGAGCATGAAACGGTATGACAAATAGGAGGTGGATGAAGCGTTGTTGAAAAACATGAAGAGCCTGAAAAGGTGTATGAAATATGAAGAGCTTAAAAAGGTGTGAAAAATATGAAGAGCTTAAAAAGGTGTCAAAAATATGAGGAGGATGAAACGGTCTTAAAAGTACAAGGAGCATGAAGCGGTGTTGAAAAACATGAATAGCCTGAAAATGTGTGAAATATATGAAGAGCTTAAAAATGTGTCAAGTATATGAGGAGCATGAAACGGTCTGAAAAATAGGAGGATCATGCAACAGTGTTGAAAAACATGAAGAGCCTGAAAATGTGTGAAAAATATGAAGAGCTTCAAAAGGTTTCAAAAATGAGATGAGCATGAAACGGTCTGAAAAATAGGAGGAGCTTGAAGTGGTGTTGAAAAAATGAAGAGCCTGAAAAGGTGTGAAAAATATGAAGATCATCAAAATGTATCAAAAATATGAGGAGCATGAAACGGTCTGCAAAAAAGGAGGAGCATGAAGTGGTGTTGAAAAACTTGCAGAGCCTGAAAAGGTGTGAAAAATATGAAAAGCTTCAAAAGGTGTGAAAAATATGAGGAGCATGAAACGGTCTGAAAAATAGGAGGAGCATTAAGCGGTGTTCAAAAACATGAAGAGCCTGAAAAGTTGTGAAAAATATGAAGAGCTTCAAAAGGTGTGAAATACATGAGGAGCATGAAACGGGCTGAAAAATAGGAGAAGCATGAAGTGGTGTAGAAAAACATGAAGAGCCTGAAAAGGTGTGAAAAATATGAAGAGCTTCAAAAGGTGTGAAAAATATGAGGAGCATGAAACGGTCTGATAAATAGAAGCAGCATGAAACGGTGTTGAAAAACATGAAGAGCCTGAAAATGTGTGAAAAATATGAAGAGCTTCAAAAGGTGTGAAATAAATGAGGAGCATGAAACGGGCTGAAAAATGGGAGAAGCATGAAGTGGTGTAGAAAAACATGAAGAGCCTGAAAAGGTGTGAAAAATATGAGGAGCATGAAACGGTCTGAAAAATAGAAGCAGCATGAAACGTTGTTGAAAAACATGAAGAGCCTGAAATGGTGTGAAAAATATGAAGAGCTTCAAAAGGTGTGAAAAATATGAAGAGCTTCAAAAGGTGTCAAAAATTTGATGAGCATGAAACGGTCTGAAAAATAGGAGGAGCATGAAGCGGTGTTGAAAAACATGAAGAGCCTGAAATGGTGTGAAAAATATGAAGAGCTGAAAAGGTGTGAAAAATATGAGGAGCATGATATGGTTTGAAAAATAGGATTAGCATGAAGCGGTGTTGAAAAACAAGAAGAGCCTGAAAAAGTGTGAAAAATATGAAGAGCTAAAAAGGTGTGAAAAATATGAGGAGCATGATATGGTTTGAAAAATAGGATTAGCATGAAGCGGTGTTCAAAAACATGAAGAGCCTGAGAAGGTGTGAAAAATATCAAGAGCTTCAATAAGTGTCAAAAATGAGATGAGCATGAAACGGTCTGAAAAATAGGAGGAGCATGAAGTGGTGTTGAAAAAATGAAGAGACTGAAAAGGTGTGAAAAATATGAAGATCATCAAAAGGTATCAAAAATATGAGGAGCATGAAACGGTCTGCAAAAAAGGAGGAGCATGAAGTGGTGTTGAAAAACTTGAAGAGCCTGAAAAGGTGTGAAAAATATGAAAAGCTTCAAAAGGTGTGAAATACATGAGGAGCATGAAACGGGCTGAAAAATAGAAGCAGCATGAAACGTTGTTGAAAAACATGAAGAGCCTGAAAAGGTGTGAAAAATATGAAGAGCTTCAAAAGGTGTGAAAAATATGAGAAGCATGAAACGGTCTGAAAAATAGAAGCAGCATGAAACGGTGTTGAAAAACATGAAGAGCCTGAAATGGTGTGAAAAATATGAAGAGCTTCAAAAGGTGTGAAAAATATGAAGAGCTTCAAAATGTGTCAAAAATTTGATGAGCATGAAACGGTCTGAAAAATAGGAGGAGCATGAAGCGGTGTTGAAAAACATGAAGAGCCTGAAAAAGTGTGAAAAAAATGAAGAGCTTAAAAGGTGTGAAAAATATGAGGAGCATGATATGGTTTGAAAAATAGGATTAGCATGAAGCGGTGTTCAAAAACATGAAGAGCCTGAGAAGGTGTGAAAAATATCAAGAGCTTCAATAAGTGTCAAAAATGAGATGAGCATGAAACGGTCTGAAAAATAGGAGAAGCATGAAGCGGTGCTGAAAAAATGAAGAGCCTGAAAAGGTGTGAAAAATATGAAGAGCATCAAAAGGTATCAAAAATATGAGGAGCATGAAACGGTCTGCAAAAAAGGAGGAGCATGAAGTGGTGTTGAAAAACTTGAAGAGCCTGAAAAGGTGTGAAAAATATGAAAAGCTTCAAAAGATGTCAAAAATATGAGGAGCATGAAACGGTCTGAAAAATAGGAGGAGCATGAAGTGGTGTAGAAAAACATGAAGAGCCTGAAAAGGTGTGAAAAATATGAAGAGCTTCAAAAGGTGTGAAATAAATGAGGAGCATGAAACGGGCTGAAAAATAGGAGAAGCATGAAGTGGTGTAGAAAAACATGAAAAGCCTGAAAAGGTGTGAAAAATATGAAGAGCTTCATAAGGTGTGAAAAATATGAGGAGCATGAAACGGTCTGAAAAATAGAAGCAGCATGAAACGGTGTTGAAAAACATGAAGAGCCTGAAATGGTGTGAAAAATATGAAGAGCTTCAAAAGGTGTGAAAAATATGAAGAGCTTCAAAAGGTGTCAAAAATTTGATGAGCATGAAACGGTCTGAAAAATAGGAGCAGCATGAAGCGGTGTTGAAAAACATGAAGAGCCTGAAAAAGTGTGAAAAATATGAAGAGCTAAAAAGGTGTGAAAAATATGAGGAGCATGATATGGTTTGAAAAATAGGATTAGCATGAAGCGGTGTTCAAAAACATGAAGAGCCTGAGAAGGTGTGAAAAATAAGAAAAGATGCAAAAGGTGTCATAAATGAGATGAGCATGAAACGGTCTGACAAATAGAAGGTGCATGAAGCGTTGTTGAAAAATATGAAGAGCCTGAAAAGGTGTGAGAAATATGAAGAGCTTAAAAAGGTGTGAAAAATATGAAGAGCTTAAAAAGGTGTCAAAAATATGAGGAGCATGAAACGGTCTTAAAAATACACGGAGCATGAAGCGGTGTTGAAAAACATGAATAGCCTGAAAATGTGTGAAATATATGAAGAGCTTAAAAATGTGTCAAGTATATGAGGAGCATGAAACGGTCTGAAAAATAGGAGGATCATGCAACAGTGTTGAAAAACATGAAGAGCCTGAAAATGTGTGAAAAATATGAAGAGCTTCCAAAGTTGTCAAAAATATGAGGAGCATGAAACGGTCTGAAAAATAGGAGGAGCATGAAGCTGTGTTCAAAAACATGAAGAGCCTGAAAATGTGTGAAATATATAAAGAGCTTCAAAAAGTGTCAAAAATATGAGGAACATGAAACGGTCTGAATACTAGGAGGAGAATGTAACGGTGATCAAAAACATGAAGAGCCTGAAAAGGTGTGAAAAATATGAAGAGCTTCAAAAGGTGTCAAAAATGAGATGAGCATGAAACGGTCTGAAAAATAGGAGGAGCATGAAGCGGTGTTCAAAAACTTGAAGAGCCTGAAACATTGTGAAAAATATGAAAAGCTTCAAAAGGTTTCAAAAATGAGATGAGCATGAAACGGTCTGAAAAATAGGAGGAGCATGAAGTGGTGTTGAAAAAATGAAGAGCCTGAAAAGGTGTGAAAAATATGAAGATCATCAAAAGGTATCAAAAATATGAGGAGCATGAACCGGTCTGCAAAAAAGGAGGAGCATGAAGTGGTGTTGAAAAACTTGAAGAGCCTGAAAAGGTGTGAAAAATATGAAAAGCTTCAAAAGGTGTGAAATACATGAGGAGCATGAAACGGGCTGAAAAATAGAAGCAGCATGAAACGTTGTTGAAAAACATGAAGAGCCTGAAAAGGTGTGAAAAATATGAAGAGCTTCAAAAGGTGTGAAATAAATGAGAAGCATGAAACGGGCTGAAAAATGGGAGAAGCATGAAGTGGTGTAGAAAAACATGAAGAGCCTGAAAAGGTGTGAAAAATATGAAGAGCTTCAAAAGGTGTGAAAAATATGAGCAGCATGAAACGGTCTGAAAAATAGAAGCAGCATGAAACGGTGTTGAAAAACATGAAGAGCCTGAAAAGGTGTGAAAAATATGAAGAGCTTCAAAAGGTGTGAAATAAATGAGGAGCATGAAACGGGCTGAAAAATAGGAGAAGCATGAAGTGGTGTAGAAAAACATGAAGAGCCTGAAAAGGTGTGAAAAATATGAAGAGCTTCAAATGGTGTGAAAAATATGAGGAGCATGAAACGGTCTGAAAAATAGAAGCAGCATGAAACGGTGTTGAAAAACATGAAGAGCCTGAAATGGTGTGAAAAATATGAAGAGCTTCAAAAGGTGTGAAAAATATGAAGAGCTTCAAAAGGTGTCAAAAATTTGATGAGCATGAAACGGTCTGAAAAATAGGAGGAGCATGAAGCGGTGTTGAAAAACATGAAGAGCCTGAAAAAGTGTGAAAAATATGAAGAGCTTAAAAGGTGTGAAAAATATGAGGAGCATGATATTCTTTGAAAAATAGGATTAGCATGAAGCGGTGTTCAAAAACATGAAGAGCCTGAGAAGGTGTGAAAAATATCAAGAGCTTCAATAAGTGTCAAAAATGAGATGAGCATGAAAAGGTCAAAAAAATTGGAGGTGCATGAAGCGTTGTTGAAAAACATGAAGAGACTGAAAATGTGTGAGAAATATGAAGAGCTTAAAAAGGTGTCAAAAGTATGAGGAAATGAAACGGTCTTAAAAATACAAGGAGCATGAAGCGGTGTTGAAAAACATGAATAGCCTGAAAATGTGTGAAATATATGAAGAGCATAAAAATGTGTCAAGTATATGAGGAGCATGAAACGGTCTGAAAAATAGGAGGATCATGTAACGGTGTTGAAAAACATGAAGAGTCTGAAAAGGTGTGAAAAATATGAAGAGCTTCCAAAGCTGTCAAAAATATGAGGAGCATGAAACGGTCTGAAAAATAGGAGGAGCATGAAGGTGTGTTCAAAAACATGAAGAGCCTGAAAAGGTGTGAAAAATATGAAGAGCTTCAAAAGGTGTGAAAAATATGAGGAGTATGAAACGGTCTGAAAAATAGGAGGAGCATGAAGTTGTGTTCAAAAACATGAAGAGCCTGAAAAGGTGTGAAAAAAATGAAGAAATTCAAAAGGTATAAAAATATGAGGGGCATGAAACGGTCTGAAAAATAGGAGGAGCATGAAGTGGTGTTGAAAAACATGAAGAGCCTGAAAAGGTGTGAAAAATATGAAGAGCTTCAAAATGTGTCAAAAATATGAGGAGCATGAAACGGTCTGAAAAATAGGCGGAGCATGAGGCCGTGTTCAAAAACATGAAGAGCCTGAAAAGGTGTGAAAAATATGAAGAGCTTCAAAAGGTGTCAAAAATATGAGGAGCATGAAACGGTCTGAAAAATAGGAGGAGCATGAAACGGTGATCAAAAACATGAAGAGGCTGAAAAGGTATGAAAAAATGAAGAGCTTCAAAAGGTGTGAAATTCATGAGGAGCATGAAACGGTCTGAAAAATAGGAGGAGCATGAAGCTGTGTTGAAAAACGTGAAGAGCCTGTAAAGGTGTGAAAAATATGAAGAGCTTCAAAAGGTGTGTAATACATGAGGAGCATGAAACTCTCTGAAAAATAGAAGGAGCATGAAGTAGTGTTCAAAAACATGAAGAGCCTGAAAAGGTGTGAAAAATATGAAGAGCTTCAAAAGGTGTCAAAAATATGAGGAGCATGAAATGGTCTGAAAAATAGGAGGAGCAACAAGGGGTGTTGAAATACATGAAGAGCCTGAAAATGTGTGAAAAATATAAAGAGCTTCAAAAGATGTGAAAAATATGAAAAGCTTCAAAAGGTGTCAAAAATATGAGGAGCATGAAACTCTCTGAAATATAGGAGGAGCATGAAGCGGTGGTGAAAAATATGAATAGCCTGAAAATGTGTGAAATATATGAAGAGCTTAAAAATGTGTCAAATATATGAGGAGCATCAAACGGTCTGAAAAATAGGAGGATGACGAAACGGTGTTGAAAAACAAGAAGAGCCTGAAAAGGTGTGAAAAATATGAGGAGCATGAAACGGTCTGAAAAATAGGAGGAGAATGAAGCTGTTTCCAAACTCATGAAGAGCCTATAAATTTGTGAAAAATATGAAGAGCTTCAAAAGGGGTAGAAATTTGAAGAGTAGGAAACGGTCTGAAAAACAGGAGGAGCATGAAGTGGTGTCCAAAAACATGAAGAGCCTGAAAAGGTGTGAAAAATATGAAGAGCTTCAAAATGTGTCAAAAATATGAGGAGCATGAAATGGTCTGAAAAATAGCAGGAGCATGAGGCGGTGTTCAAAAACATGAAGAGCCTGAAAAGGTGTGAAAAATATGAAGAGCTTCAAAAAGTGTCAAAAATATGAGGAGCATGAAACGGTCTGAAAAATAGGAGGAGCATGAAACGGTGATCAAATACATGAAGAGCCTGAAAAGGTGTGAAAAATATGAAGAGCTTCAAAAGGTGTGAAATTCATGAGGAGCATGAAATGAGCTGAAAAATAGCATAAGCATGAAGTGGTGTGGAAAAACATGAAGAGCCTGTAAAGGTGTGAAAAATATGAAGAGCTTCAAAAGGTGTGTAATACATGTGGAGCATGAAACTCTCTGAAAAATAGAAGGAGCATGAAGTAGTGTTCAAAAACATGAAGAGCCTGAAAAGGTGTGAAAAATATGAAGAGCTTAAAAAGGTGTGAAAAATATGAGGAGCATGATATGGTTTGAAAAATAGGATTAGCATGAAGCGGTGTTCAAAAACATGAAGAGCCTGAAAAGGTGTGAAAAATAAGAAAAGCTTCAAAAGGTGTCACAAATGAGATGAGCATGAAACGTTCTGAAAAATAGGAGGTGCATGAAACGTTGTTGAAAATCATGAAGAGCCTGAAAAGGTGTGAGAAATATGAAGAGCTTCAAAATGTGTCAAAAAAATGAGGAGCATGAAACGGTCTGGAAAATAGGAGGAGCATGAAACCGTGTTGAAAACATGAAGAGCCTGAAAAGGTGTGAAAAATATGAAGAGCTTCCAAAGTTGTCAAAAATATGAGGAGCATGAAACGGTCTGAAAAATAGGAGGAGCATGAAGCTGTGTTCAAAAACATGAAGAGCCTGAAAATGTGTGAAAAATAAGAAGAGCTTCAAAAGGTCTGAAAAATATGAGGAATATGAAATGGTCTGAAAAATAGGAGGAGCATGAAGTAGTTTTCAAAAACATGAAGAGCCAGAAAAGGTGTGAAAAAAATGAAGACCTTCAAAAGGTGTAAAAAATATGAGGAGCATGAAACGGTCTGAAAAATAGGAGGAGCATGAAGTGGTGTTGAAAAACATGAAGAGCCTGAAAAGGTGTGAAAAATATGAAGAGCTTCAAAAAGTGTCAAAAATATGAGGAGCATGAAACGGTCTGAAAAATAGGAGGAGCATGAGGCGGTGTTAAAAAACATGAAGAGCCTGAAAAGGTGTGAAAAATATGAAGAGCTTCAAAAGGTGTCAAAAATATGAGGAGCATGAAACGGTCTGAAAAATAGGAGGAGCATGAAACGGTGATCAAAACAGGAAGAGCCTGAAAAGGTGTGAAAAATATGAAGAGCTTCAAAAGGTGTGTAATACATGAGGAGCATGAAACTCTCTGAAAAATAGAAGGAGCATGAAGTAGTATTCAAAAACATGAAGAGCCTGAAAAGGTGTGAAAAATATGAAGAGCTTAAAAAGGTGTGAAAAATATGAGGAGCATGATATGGTTCGAAAAATGGGAATAGCATGAAGCGGTGTTCAAAAACATGAAGAGCCTGAAAAGGTGTGAAAAATATGAAGATCTTCAAAAGGTGTCAAAAATAAGATGAGCATGAAACGGTCTGAAAAATAGGAGGAGCATGAAGCTGTGTTGAAAAACATGAAGAGCCTGAAAAGGTGTGAAAAATAAGAAGAGCTTCAAAAGATGTCAAAAATATGAGGAGCAGGAAACGGTCTGAAAAATAGGATGAGCATGAAGTGGTGTGGAAAAATATGAAGAGCCTGAAGAGTTTTGAAAAATATGAAGAGCTTCAAAAGGTTTCAAAAATGAGATGAGCATGAAACTTTCTGAAAAATAGGAGGAGCATGAAGTGGTGTTGAAAAACATGAATAGCGTGAAAATGTGTGAAATATATGAAGAGCTTCCAAAGTTGTCAAAAATATGAAGAGCATGAAACGGTCTGAAAAATAGGAGGAGCATGAAGCTGTGTTCAAAAACATGAAGAGCCTGAAAATGTGTGAAATATATAAAGAGCTTCAAAAAGTGTCAAAAATATGAGCAGCATGAAACGGTCTGAATAATAGGAGGAGAATGTAACGGTGATCAAAAACATGAAGAGCCTGAAAAGGTGTGAAATATATAAAGAGCTTCAAAAAGTGTCAAAAATATGAGGAGCAAGAAACGGTCTGAATAATAGGAGGAGAATGTAACGGTGATCAAAAACATGAAGAGCCTGAAAAGGTGTGAAAAATATGAAGAGCTTCAATAGGTTTAAAATATGAGGAGCATGAAACGGTCTGAAAAATAGGAGGAGCATGAAGCGGTGTTCAAAAACATGAAGAGCCTGAAAAGTTGTGAAAAATATGAAAAGCTTCAAAAGGTGTCAAAAAAGAGATGAGCATGAAACGGTCTGAAAAATAGGAGGAGCATGAAGCGGTGTTCAAAAACTTGAAGAGCCTGAAACGTTGTGAAAAATATGAAAAGCTTCAAAAGGTTTCAAAAATGAGATGAGCATGAAACGGTCTGAAAAATAGGAGGAGCATGAAGTGGTGTTGAAAAAATGAAGAGCCTGAAAAGGTGTGAAAAATATGAAGATCATCAAAAGGTATCAAATATATGAGGAGCATGAAACGGTCTGCAAAAAAAGAGGAGCATGAAGTGGTGTTGAAAAACTTGAAGAGCCTGAAAAGGTGTGAAAAATATGAAAAGCTTCAATAGATGTCAAAAATATGAGGAGCATGAAACGGTCTGAAAAATAAGAGGAGCATGAAGCGGTGTTCAAAAACATGAAGAGCCTGAAAAGGTGTGAAAAATATGAAGAGTTTCAAAAGGTGTGAAATACATGAGGAGCATGAAACGGGCTGAAAAATAGGAGAAGCATGAAGTGGTGTAGAAAAACATGAAGAGCCTGAAAAGGTGTGAAAAATATGAAGAGCTTCAAAAGGTGTGAAAAATATGAGGAGCATGAAACGGTCTGAAAAATAGAAGCAGCATGAAACGGTGTTGAAAAACATGAAGAGCCTGAAAAGGTGTGAAAAATATGAACAGCTTCAAAAGGTGTGAAATAAATGAGGAGCATGAAACGGGCTGAAAAATAGGAGAAGCATGAGGCGGTGTTCAAAACATGAAGAGCCTGAAAAGGTGTGAAAAATATGAAGAGCTTCAAAAGGTGTCAAAAATATGAGGAGCATGAAACTGTCTGAAAAATAGGAGGAGCATGAAACGGTGATCAAAAACATGAAGAGGCTGAAAAGGTGTGAAAAATATGAAGAGCTTCAAAAGGTGTGAAATTCATGAGGAGCATGAAACGAGCTGAAAAATAGGAGTAGCATGAAGTGGTGTGGAAAAACGTGAAGAGCCTGTAAAGGTGTGAAAAATATGAAGAGCTTCAAAAGGTGTGTAATACATGAGGAGCATGAAACTCTCTTAAAAAATAGAAGGAGCATGAAATAGTGTTCAAAAACATGAAGAGCCTGAAAAGGTGTGAAAAATATGAAGAGTTTAAAATGGTGTGAAAAATATGAGGAGCATGATATGGTTTGAAAAATAGGATTAGCATGAAGCGGTGTTCAAAAACATGAAGAGCATGAAAAGGTGTGAAAAATATGAAGAGCTTCAAAAGGTGTGAAATATGAGGAGCATGAAACGGTCTGAAAAATAGGAGGAGCATGAAGCGGTGTTCAAAAACATGAAGAGCCTGAAAAGGTGTGAAAAATATGAAGAGCTTAAAATGGTGTGAAAAATATGAGGAGTATGATATGGTTTGAAAAATAGGATTAGCATGAAGCGGTGTTCAAAATCATGAAGAGCCTGAAAAGGTGTGAAAAATATGAAAAGCTTCAAAAGGTGTCAAAAATGAGATGAGCATGAAACGGTCTGAAAAATAGGAGGTGCATGAAGCGTTGTTGAAAAACATGAAGATCCTGAAAATGTGTGAGAAATATGAAGAGGTTAAAAAGGTGTCAAAAATATGAGGAGCATGAAACGGACTTAAATATACAAGGAGCATGAAGCGGTGTTGAAAAACATGAATAGCCTGAAAATGTGTGAAATATATGAAGAGCTTAAAAATGTGTCAAGTATATGAGGAGCATGAAACGGTCTGAAAAATAGGAGGAGCATGAAACGCTGTTTAAAAACATGAAGAGCCTGAAAAGGTGTGAAAAATATGAAGAGCTTCAAAACGTGTCAAAAATATGAGGATCATGAAACGGTCTGAAAAATAGAAGCAGCTTGAAGCGGAGTTCAAAATCTTGAAGAGCCTGAAAAGGATTGAAAAATATGAAGAGCTTCAAAAGGTGTGAAATACATGAGGAGCATGAAAGTCTCTGAAAAATAGAAGGAGCATGAAGCGGTGTTCAAAAACATGAAGAGCCTGAAAAAGTGTGAAAAATATGAAGAGCTTCAAAAGGTGTGAAAAATATGAAGAGCTTCAGAAGGTGTCAAATATGAGATGAGCATGAAACGGTCTGAAAAATAGGAGGAGCATGAAGCGGTGTTGAAAAACATCAAGAGCCTGAAAAAGTGTGAAAAATATGAAGAGCTTAAAAAGGTGTGAAAAATATGAAGAGCTTCAAAAGGTGTCAAATGTATGAGGCACATGAAACGGTCTGAAAAATATGACCAGCCTGTAACGGTGTGGAAAAACATGAAGAGCCTGAAAATGTGTGAAAAATATGAAGAGCTTCAAAAGGTTTCAAAATTATGAGGTGCATGAAACGGTCTTAAAAATAGGAAGAGCATGAAGCGGTGTTGAAAAACATGATGAACCTGAAAAGGTGTGAAATAAATGAAGAATTTCAAAAGGTGTCAAAAATAGGAGGAGCATGAAACTGTTTGAAAAATAGGAGGAGCATGAATTGGTGTTGAAATACATGAGGAGCCTCAAAAGGTGTGAAATATATGAAGAGCATCAAAAGGTGTCAAAAATATGAGGAGCATGAAACGGTCTGAAAAATAGGAGGAGCATGAAACGGTGTTCAAAAACATGAATAGCCTGAAAAGGTGTGAAATATATGAAGAGCTTCAAAAGTTTTCAAAAGTATGAGGAGCATGATACGGTCTGAAAAATAAGAGGAGCATGAAGCGGTGTTGAAAAATGAAGAGCCTGAAAAGGTGTGAAAAACAGGAAGAGCTTCAAAAGCTGTCAAAAATAAGAGGCGCAAGAAACGGTCTGAAAAATAGGAGTGGCAAGAAGCAGTGTTGAAAAACATGAAGAGCCTGAAAAGGTGTGAAAAATATGAAGAGCTTCAAAAGGTGTGAAAACTATGAAGAGCTTCAAAAGGTGTCAAAAATATGAGGAGCATGAAACGGTCTGAAAAATAGGAGAAGCATGAAACCATGTTCAAAAACATGAAGAGCCTGAAAATGTGTGAAAAATATGAAGAGCTTCAAAAAGTGTCAGAAATATGAAGAGCAGGGAACGGTCTGAAAAATAGGGGGAGTATGAAGCAGTGTTCAAAAACATGAGGAGCCCGAAAAGGTGTCAAAATTATGAGGAGCATGACACGGTCTGAAAATTAGGAGAATCATGAAATGGTGTTCAAAAACATGAAGAACCTGAAAATTTGTGAAAAATATGAAGAGCTTCAAAAGGTCTGAAGAATATCAGGAGCCTGAAACTGTGTTCAAAAAATTGAAGACACTGAAAATGTGTGAAAAATATGAAGAGCTTCAAAAGGTGTCAAAAATATGAGGTGCATGAAACGGTCTGAAAAATAGGAGAAGCATGAAACCATGTTCAAAAATATGAAGAGCCTGAAAATGTGTGAAAAATATGAAAAGCTTCAAAAGGTTTGAAAAAAATGAAGAGCATGAAACGGTGTTCAAAAACATGAAGAGACTGAAAATGTGAGAAATATATGAAGAGCTTCAAAAGGTGTCAAAAATATGAGGAGCTTGAAACGGTCTCAAATATAGGAGGAGAATGAAACGGTGTTGACAAACATGTAGATCCTGAAAAGGTGTGAACAATATGCAGAGCCTCAAAAGGAGTGAAAAATATGAGGAGCATGAAACGGTCTGAAAAATAGGAGGAGCATGAAACGCTGTTCAAAACCATGAAGAGACTGAAAAGCTGTGAAATACATGAAGAGCTTCAAAAGGTGTCAAAAATATGAGGAGCATGAAACGGTCTGAAAAATAGGAGGAGCATGAAACGCTGTTCAAAACCATGAAGAGACTGAAAAGCTGTGAAATACATGAAGAGCTTCAAAAGGTGTCAAAAATATGAGGAGCATGAAACGGTCAGACAAATAGGAGGAGCATGAAACGGTGTTCAAAAACATAAAGAGCCTGAAAAGCTGTGAAATATATGAAGAGCTTAAAAAGGTGTCAAAAATATGAGGAAAATGAAACTGTCTGAAAAATAGGAGGAGCATGAAGTTTTGTTCAAAACATGAAGAGCCTGAAAAGGTGTGAAAAATAGGAAGAGTTTCAAAAGGTGTCAAAAATATGAGGAGCATGAAACGTTCTGAAAAATAGGGGGAGCATGAAGCAGAGTTGAAAAACATGAAGAGACTGAAAAGGTGTGAAATATATGAAGAGTTTCATAAGGTGTCAAAAATATGAGGAGCATGAAACGGTCTGAAAAATAGGAGGACCATGAAGCTGTGTTGAGAAACATGAAGAGCCTGAAAAGGTGAGAAATATATGAAGAGTTTCAAAAGGTGTCAAAAATATGAGCAGATTGAAGCGGTCTGAAAAATAGGAGGAGCATGAAGCGGTGTTGAAATACATGAAGAGCCTGAAAAGGTTTGAAAAATATGAAGAGCTTCAAAAAGTGTCAAAAATATGAGGAGCATGAAACGGTCTGAAAAATAGGAGGAGCATGAAGTGGAGTTGAAAAACATGAAGAGCCTGACAAGGTGTGAAATATATGAGGAGCTTCAAAAGGTGTCAAAAATATGAGGAGCAGGAAAAGTTCTGAAAAATAGGAGGAGCATGACCTGGTGTTGAAGTACATGAAAAGTCTGAAAAGATGTGAAAAATATGAAGAGCTTCAAAAGGTGTAAAAAATATGAAGAGCTTCAAAAAGTGTCAAACATATGAGGAGCATGAAACTTTCTGAAAAATAGGAGGAGCATGAAGCGTTGTTGAAGACATGAAGAGCCTGAAAAGGTATGAAAAATATGAAGAGCTTCAAAAGGTGTCAAAAATATGAGGAGCATGAAACGGTCTGAAAAATAGGAGGAGCATGAAATGGTGTTCAAAAACATGAAGAGCCTGAAAAGGTGTGAAAAATATGAATAGCTTCAAAGGTGTGAAAATATGAGGAGTATGAAACGGTCAGAAAAATAGCAGGAGCATGAAGCGGCGTTAAACAACATGAAGAGCCTGAAAAGGTGTGAAAAATATGAAGAGGTTCAAAAAGTTTGAAAAATATGAAGAGCTTCAAAATGTGTCAAAAATATGAGGAGTATGAAGTGGTGTTGAAAAACATGAAGAGCATGAAAAGGTGTGAAAAATATCAAGAGACTGAAAAGGTGTGAAAGATATGAAGAGCTTCAAAAGGTGGCAAAAATATGAAGAGTTTTAAAACATGTCAAAAATATGAGGAGCATGAAACGGTGTTCAAAAACATGAAGAGCCTGAAAAGGTGTGAAAAATATGAAGAGCTTCAAAAGGTGTCAAAAATAGGAGGAGCATGAAACGGTCTGAAACATAGGAGAAGCATGAAACGGTGTTCATCAACATGAAGAGCCTGAAAAGGTGTGAAAAATATGAAGAGCTTCAAAAGGTGTCAAAAATATGAGAAGCTTGAAACGGTTTGAAAAATAGGAGGAGCATGAAACTGTGTTGAAAAACATGAAGAGCCTGAAAAGGTGTGAAAAATATGAAGAGCTTCAAAAGGTGTGAAAAATATGAGGAGCATGAAACAGTCTGAAAAATAGGAGGAGCATGAAACGGTGTTCAAAAACATGAAGAGGATGAAAAGGTGTGAAAAATATGAAGAGCTTCAAAATGTGTCAAAAATATGAGGAGCAAAAATTGTCTGAAAAGGAGGAGGAGCATGAAGCGGTGTTGAAAAACATGAAGAGCCTGAAAAGGTGTGAAAAATATGAAGAGCTTCAAAAGGTGTGAAATACATAAGGAGCATGAAACGGTCTGAAAAATAGGAGGTGCATGAAGCTGTGTTCAAAACTTGAAGAGCCTGAAAATGTGTGAAAAATATGAAGAGCTTCAAAAGGTGTGAAATACATGAGGAGCATGAAACGGTCTGAAAAATAGGAGGAGCATGAAGCAGTGTTCAAAAACATGAAAAAAAGAATAAAAAAAATAAAAATATATAAAAAAAAACATGAAGAGCCTGAAAACGTGTGAAAATTATGAAGATCTTCAAAAGGTTTGAAATACATGAGGAGCATGAAACGGTCTGAAAAATACGAGGAGCATGAAGCGGTCTTCAAAAACATGAAGAGCCTGAAAAGGTGTGAAAAATATGAAGAGCTTCAAAAGGTCAGAAATACATGAGGATCATGAAACGGTCTCAAAAATAGGAGGAGCTTTAAGTGGTGTTGAAAAAGATGAAGAGCCTGAAAAGGTGTGAAAAATATGAAGAGCTTCAAATGGTGTCAAAAATATTAGGAGGCTGAAACGGTCTGAAAAATAGGAGGAGCATGAAGCGGTGTTCAAAAACATGAGACGCTGAAAAGGTGTGAAAAATATAAAGAGCTTCAAAAAGTGTGAAATACATGAGGAGCATGAAACGGTCTGAAAAATAGGAGGAGCATGAAGCGGTGTTCAAAAACATGAAGAGCCTGAAAAGGTGTGAAAAATATGAAGAGCTTCAAAAGGTGTGAAATATATGAAGAGCTTCAAAAGGTGTCAAAAATGAGATGAGCATGAAACGGTCTGAAAAATAGGAGGAGCATGAAGTGGTGTTCCAAAAAATGAAGAGCCTGAAAAGGTGTGAAATATATGAAGAACTTCAAAAGGTGTGAAAAATATGAGGAGCATGAAACGGTCTGAAAATTAGGAGGAGCTAGAAGCGGTGTTGAAAAACCTGAAGAGCCTGAAAACGTGTGAGAAATACGAAGAACTTCAAAAGGTGTCAAAAATATGAAGAGCTTCAAAAGGTGTCAAAAATATGAGGAGCATGAAGCAGTCTGAAAAATAGGAGGAGCAAGAAGCGGTCTGAAAAATAGAAGGAGCATGAAGCGGTCTGAAAAATAGGAGGAGCATGAAGCGGTGTTCAAAAACATGAAGAGCCTGAAAAGGTGTGAAATATATGAAGAGCTTCAAAAGGTGTGCAATACATGAGGAGCATGAAACAACCTTAAAAACAGGACGAGCATGAAGCTGTGTTCAAAAACATGAGATTTTGAAAAGGTGTCAAAAATATGAAGAGCTTCAAAAGGTGTCAAAAATAGGAGGAGCATGAAGCGGTGTTCAAAAACATGAAGAGCCTTAAAAGGTGTGAAAAATATGAAGAACTTGAAAAGGTGTCAAAAATATGAGGAGCATGAAACGGTCTGAAAATTAGGAGGAGCTAGAAGCGGTGTTGAAAAACCTGAAGAGCCTGAAAATGTGTGAAAAATATGAAAAGCTTCAAAAGTTGTGAAAAATATGAAGAGCTTCAAAAGGTGTCAAAAATGAGATGAGAATGAACCGGTCTGAAAAATAGGAGGAGCATGAAGTGGTGTTGAAAAACTTGAAGAGCCTGAAAATGTGTGAAATATTTGAAGAGCTTCAAAATGTGTCAGAAATGAGAGGAGCATGAAACGGTCTGAAAAATAGGAGGAGCATGAAGCGGTGTTGAAAACCATGAAGAGCCTGAAAAGATGTGAAAAATATGAAGAGCTTCAAAAGGTGTGAAATTATGAGGAGCATGAAATGGTCTGAAATATAGGAGGAGCATGAAACGGTGTTCAAAAATATGAAGAGCCTGAAATATTGTGAAAAATATGAAGAGCTTCAAAAGGTGTGAAAAATATGAAGAGCCTGAAAAGGTGTGAAAATATGAAGAGCTTCAAATGGTGTGAAATACAGGAGGAGACTGAAACGGTCGGTAAAATAGGAGGAGCATGAAGCGGTGTTCAAAAACTTGAAGAGCCTGAAAAGTTGTGAATAATATGAAGAGCTACAAAACGGGTCAAAAACTTCGAGGAGCATGAAATGGTCTGAAAAATAGGATGAGCATTTAAGCGGGGTTCAAAAACATGAAGAGCCTGAAAATGTGTGAAAAAAATGAAGAGCTTCAAAAGGTGTCAAAAATAAGAGGAGCATGAAACGGTCTGAAAAATAGGAGGAGCATGAAGCAGTGTTGAAAAACATGAAGAGCCTGAAAACGTGTGAAACATATGAAGAGCTTCAAAAGGTGTGAAAAATATGAAGAGCATCAAAAGTTGTCAAAAATATGAGGAGCAAGAAACTGTTTAAAAAATAGGAGGAGCATGTAGCGGTGTTCAAAAACATGAAGAGCCTGAAAAGGTGTGAAAAATATGAAGAGCTTCAAAAGGTGTGAAATTATGACGATCAGTAAGCGGTCTGAAAAATAGGAGGAGAATGAAGCGTTTTTCAAAAACATGAAGAGCCTGAAAAGGTGTTAAAAATATGAAGAGCTTCAAAAGGTGTCAAAATATTAGGAGCATGAAACGACTGAAAATTAGGAGGAGCATGAAGCGGTGTTGAAAAACATGAAGAGCCTGAAAAGATGTGAAAAATATAAAGAGCTTCAAAAGGTGTCAAAAATATGTGGAGCATGAAACGGTCTAAAAAATAGCAGGAGCATGAAGCGGTGTTCAAAAACATGAAGAGCCTGAAAAGGTGTGAAAAATATGAAGAGCTTCAAAAGGTGTGAAAAATATGAGGTGCATGAAACGGTCTAAACAATAGGAGGAACATGAAACTATCTGAAAAATAGAGGAGCAAACAGCGGTGTTAAACAACATGAAGAGCCTGAAAAGGTGTGAAATATATGAAGAGCTTCAAAAGGTGTCAAATATATGAGGAGCAAGAAACAGTCTGAAAAAGAGCAGGGGCATGAAGCGGTGTTCAAAACATGAAACCCTGAAAAGGTGTGAAACATATGAAAAGCTTCAAAATGTTTCAAAAATATGAGGAACATGAATCGGTCTGAAAAATAGGAGGAGCATGAAGCGGTGTTCAAAAACATGAAGAGCCTGAAAGGTGTGAAAAATATGAAGAGCTTCATAATGTGTCAAAAATATGAGGATCATAAAACGATGTGAAAAATAGGAGGAGCATGAAGCGGTGTTGAAAAACATGAAGAGCCTGAAACGGTGTGAAAAATATGAAGAGCTTCAAGGGTGTTAAAATTATGAGGAGCATAAAACGGTCTGAAAAATAGGAGGAGCATGAAGCGGTGTTGAAAAACATGAAGAGCCTGAAAAGGTGTGAAAAATATGAAGAGCTTCAAAAGGTGTCAAATATATGAGGAGCAAGAAACAGTCTGAAAAATTGCAGGGGCATGAAGCAGACGTCAAAAACATGAAGATCCTGAAAAGGTGTGAAACATATGATGAGCTTTAAAAGGTGTCAAAAATATGAGGAGCATTAAAGTGTCTGAAATATAGGAGGATCATGAAGCGGTGTTCAAAAACATTAAGAGCATGAAAAGGTGTGAAAAATATGAAGAGCTTCAAAAGGTTTCAAAAATATGAGGAGCATGAAACATTCTGAAAAACAGCAGGGTCATGAAGCAGAAGTCAAAAATATGAAGATCCTGAAAAGGTGTGAAAAATATGAAGAGCTTCAAAAGGTGTCAAAAATATGAGAAGCATGAAACGACTGAAAAATAGGAGGAGCATGAAGCGGTGTTGAAAAACATGAAGAGCCTTAAAAGTTGTGAAATATATGAAGAACTTCAAAGGTGTCAAAAATATGAGGGGAAGGAAACGGTCTGAAAAATAGCAGGAGCATGAAGCCGTGTTAAAAAACATGAAGATCCTGAAAAGGTTTGAAATATATGAAGAGCTTCAAAAGGTCTCAAAAATATGAGGAGCATGAAACGGTCAGAAAAATAGGAGCAGCATGAAGCGCTGGTCAAAAATATGAAGAGCCTAAAAAGGTTTGAAAAATATGAAGAGCTTCAAAAGGTGTCAAAAATATGAGGAGCAAGAAAGATTCTGAAAAATACGATGAAAATTAAGCGGTGTGAAACACATGAAGAGCCTGAAAATTGTGAAAAATATGAAGAGCTTAAAAAGGTATCAAATTTATGAGGAGCATGAAACGGTCTGAAAAACAGGAGGAGCATGAAGCGGTCCTCAAATACATGAAGAGAGTGAAAAGGTGTGAAAAATATGCTGAGCTAAAAAAGGAGACAAAATTATGAGGAGCATAAAACTGTCTGAAAAATAGCAGGAGCATGAAGCCGTGTTAAAAAACATGAAGATCCTGAAAAGGTTTGAAATATATGAAGAGCTTCAAAGGTGTCAAAAATATGAGGAGAATGAAACGGTCTGAAAAATAGGAGGAGAATGAAGCAGTGTTGAAACACATGAAGAGCCTGAAAAACTGTGAAAAATCTGAAGAGCTTAATAAGGTGTCAAAATTATGAGGAGCATGAAACGGTCGGAAAAATACGAGGAGCATGAAGCGGTCCTCAAAAACATGAAGAGCCTGAAAAGGTGTGAAAAATATGAAGAGCTTCAAAAGGGGTCAAACATATGAGGAGCATGAAACGGTCTGAAAAATAGGATGAGCATGAAACGGTTTTTTAAAAGATGAAGAGCATGAAAAGGTGTGAAAAGTATGAAGAGCTGCAAAATGTGTAAAAAATTTGAGGAGCATGAAACGGTCTGAAAAATAGGAGGAGCATGAAGCGGTGTTCAAAAACATGAAGAGCCTGAAAAGGTGTGAAAAATATGAAGAGCTTCAAAAGGTGTGAATCATATGAAGAGCTTCAAAAGGTGTAAAAAAAGAGATAAGTAGGAAACAGTCTGAAATATACGAGAAGCATGTAGTGGTGTTGAAAAACATGAAGAGCCTGAAATGGTGTGAAATATACGAAGAGCTTTAAAAGGTGTCAAAAATATGAGGAGCATGAAACAGTCTGAAAAATAGTAGGAGCATGAAGCGGTGTTGAAAAACATGAAGAGCATGAAAAGGTGTGAAAAATATGAAGAGCTTCAAAAGGTGTGAAATGCATGAGGAGGATAAAACGGTCTGAAAAATAGGAGGAGCATGAAGCAGTGTTGAAAAACATGAAGAGCCTGAAAAGGTGTGAAAAATATGAAGAGCTTCAAAAGGTGTGAAAATTATGAGGAGCACGAAACGGTCTGAAAAATAGGAGGATCATGAAGCGGTGTGGAAAAACATGAAGAGTCTGAAAAGGTGTGAAAAATATGAAGAGCTTCAAAAGGTGTGAAATGCATGAGGAGCTTGAAACGGTCTGAAAAACAAGAGGAGCATGAAGCAGTGTTGAAAAACATGAAGAGCCTGAAAACGTGTGAAAAATATGAAAAGCTTCAAAAGGTGTGAAAAATATGAAGAGCTTCAAAAGGTGTCAAAAATGCGATGAGAATGAAATGGTCTAAATAACAGGAGGAACATGAAGTGGTGTGGAAAACATGAAGAACCTAAAAGGTGTGAAATATATGAAGAGCTTCAAAAGGTGTCAAAAATATGAGGAGCATGAAACGGTCTGAAAAATAGGAGGAGCAAGAAGCGGTGTTCAAAAACATGAAAAGCCTGAAAGGGTGTGAAAAATATGAAAGCCTCAAAACCTGTCAAATATATGAGGAGCATGAAACCGTCTGAAAAAGAGCAGGAGCATGAAGCGGTGTTGAAAAACATGAAGAGTCTGAAAATGCGTTAAATAATGAAGAGCTACAAAAATATGAAAAATATGAAGTGCTTCAAAATGTGTGAAAAATATGAAGAGCTTCAAAAGTTGTAAAAAGTGAGATGAGCATGAAACGGTCTGAAAAATACGAGGGGCATGAAGCGGTGTTGAAAATCATGAAGAGCCTGAAAAGGTGTGAAAAATATGAAGATCTTCAAAAGGTGTCAAAAATTTGAGGAGCATGAAACGGTTTGAAAAAGAGGAGGAGCATGAAGAGGTGTTAAAAAACATGAAGAGCGTGAAAAGGTGTGAAAAATATGAAGACCTTCAAAAGGTGTCAAAAATATGAGGAGCATGAAACGGTCTGAAAAATAGGAGGAGCATGAAGAGGTGTTAAAAAACATGAAGAGCCTGAAAAGGTGTGAAAAATATGAAGAGTTTCTAAAGGTGTCAAAAATATGAGGAGCATGAAACGGTCTCAAAAATAGGAAGAGCATGAAGTGGTTGAAAAACATGAAGAGCCTGAAAAGGTGTGAAAAATATGAAGAGCTTCAAAAGGTGTCAAAAATATGAGGAGCATGAAACGTTCTGAAAAAAGGAGGAGCATGAAGTGGTGTTAAAAAACTTGAAGAGCCTGAAAAGGTGTGAAAAATATGAAGAGCTTCAAAAGGTGTGAAAATATGAGGAGCATGATGTGGTCTGAAAAATAGGAGGAGCATGAAGCGGTGTTCAAAAACATGAAGAGCCTGAAAAGTTGTGAAAAATATGCAAAGCTTCAAAAGGTGTCAAAAATGAGAGGAGCATGAAATGGTCTGAAAAATAGGAGGAGCATGAAGTCGAGGTCATAAATATGAAGAGCCTGAAAAGTTGTGAAAAATATGAAGAGCTTCAAAAGGTGTCAAAAATATGAGGAGCATGAAACGTTCTGAAAAAAGGAGGAGCATGAAGTGGTGTTAAAAAACTTGAAGAGCCTGAAAAGGTGTGAAAAATATGAAGAGCTTCAAAAGGTGTGAAAATATGAGGAGCATGATGCGGTCTGAAAAATAGGAGGAGCATGAAGCGGTGTTCAAAAACATGAAGAGCCTGAAAAGTTGTGAAAAATATGCAAAGCTTCAAAAGGTGTCAAAAATGAGAGGAGCATGAAATGGTCTGAAAAATAGGAGGAGCATGAAGTCGAGGTCATAAATATGAAGAGCCTGAAAAGTTGTGAAAAATATGAAGAGCTTCAAAAGGTGTGAAAAATATGAGGATCATGATACGGTCTGAAAAATAGGAGGAGCATGAAGCGGTGTTCAAAAACATGAAAAGCCTGAAAAGTTGTGAAAAATATGCAAAGCTTCGAATGGTGTCAAAAATGTGATGAGCATGAAACGGTCTGAAAAATAGGAGGAGCATGAAGCGGTGTTGAAAAACATGAAGTGCCTGAAAAGCTGTGAGAAATATGAAGAGCTTCAAAAGGTGTCAAAAATATGAGAAGTATGAAACGTTCTGAAAAAATTAGGAGCATGAAGCGGTTTTGAAAAACATGAAGAGCCTGAAAAGGTGTGAAAAATATGAAGAGCTACAAAAGGTGTCAAAAATATGAGGAGCATGAAACGGTCTGAAAACGAAGAGGAGCATGACGGGGTGTTCAAAAACATGAAGAGCCTGAAAAGCTGTGAAAAATATGAAGAGCTTCAAAAGGTGTCAAAAATATGAGAAGTATGAAACGTTCTGAAAAATAGGAGGAGCATGAAGCGGTTTTGAAAAACATGAAGAGCCTGAAAACGTGTGAAAAATATGAAGAGCTCCAAAAGGTGTGAAAAATATGAGGAGCATGGAACGTTCTGAAAAATAGGAGGAGCATGAAACGATGATCAAAATCCTGAAGAGCCTGAAAAGTTGTGAAATATATGAAGAGCTTCAAAAGGTGTCAAAAATATGAGGAGCATGAAACTGTCTGAAAAATATGAAGAGTTTCAATAGTTGTCAAAATATGAGGACCATGAAATGGTGTTCAAAAACATGACGAGCCTGTAAAGGTGTTATAATATGAAGAGCTTCAAAAGGTGTCAAAAATATGAGGAGCATGAAACGGTCTGAAAAATAGGAGGAGCATGAAGTGGTGTTCAAAAACATGAAGAGCCTTAAAAGGTGTGAAAAATATGAAGAGCTTTAAAGGTGTGAAAATTATGAGGAGCATGAAACCGTCTGAAAAATAGGAGGAGCATGACACTGTGATGAAAAACATGAAGAGCCTTAAATTGTGTGAAAAATATGAAGAGTTTGAAGGTGTGAAAAATATGAGGAGCATGAAACCATCTGAAAAATAGGAGAAGCATGACACGGGGTTGAAAAACATGAAGATCATGAAAAGGTGTGAAAAATATGAACAGCTTCAAAAGATGTCAAAAATTTAAGGAGCATGAAATGGTCTGAAAAATAGGAGGAGAATGAAGCGGTGTTGAAAAACATGAAGAGCCTGAAAAGGTGTGCAAAATATGGAGAGCTTCAAAAGGTGTGAAATACATGAGGAGCATGAAAAGGTCTGAAAAAGAGGAGGAGCGTGAACTGGTGTTCAAAAACATGCAGAGACTGAAAAGGTGTGAAAAATATGAAGAGCTTCAAAATGTGTCAATAATATGAGGAGCATGAAATGGTCTGCAGAAAAGGAGGAGCATGAAGTGGTGTTGAAAAACATGAAGAGCCTGAAAAGGTGTGAAAAATATGAAAGCTTCAAAAGGTGTCAAAATTATGAGGAGCATGAAACGGTCTGAAAAATAGGAGGAGCATGAAGTGCTGTTGAAAATCATAAAGAGCCTGAAAAGTTGTGAAAAATATGAAGAGCTTCAAAAGATGTGAAAAACATGAAGAGCTTCAAAAGGTGTCAAAATGAGATGAGCATGAAACGGTCTGAAAAATAGGAGGAGCATGAAGTCGTGTTGAAAAAAAGGAAAAGTCTGAAAAGGTGTGAAATATATGAAGAGCTTCAAAAGGTGTCAAAAATATGAGGAGAATGAAACGGTCTGAAAAATAGGAGGAGAATGAAGCGATGTTGAAAAACATGAATTGTCTGAAAACGTGTGGAAAATATGAAGAGCTTCATAAATGTGAAAAATATGAAGAGCTTCAAAAGGTGTGAAAAATATGAAGAGCTTGAAAAGGTGTCAAAAAAGAGATGAGCATGAAAAGGTCTGAAAAATAGGAGGAACATGAAGCGGTGTTGAAAATCATGAAGAGCCTGAAAACGTGTGAAAAATTTGAAGAACTTCATAATTTGTCAAAAATATGAAGAGCTTCAAAAGGTGTTAAAATGACATGAGCATGAAACGATCTGAAAAATTGGAGGAGCATGAAGTGGTGTTGAAAAAATGAAGAGCCTGGAAAGGTGTGAAATATCTGAAGAGCTTCAAAAGGTGTCAAAAATATGAAAAGCATGAAACGGTCAGCAAAATACGAGGAGCATGAAGCGATGTTGAAAAACATGAATTGTCTGAAAACGTGTGAAAAATACGAAGAGCTTCAAAAGGTGTCAAAAATATGAGGAGCATGAAACGGTCTGCAAAAAAGGAGGAGCATGAAGTGCTGTTGAAAAACATGAAGAGCCTGAAAAGGTGTGAAAAATATGAAGAACTTCAAAAGGTGTGAAAAACATGAGGAGCATGATACGGTCTGAAAAATAGGAGGAGCATGAAGCGGTGTTCAAAAACATGAAGAGCCTGAAAAGTTGTGAAAAATATGCAAAGCTTCAAAAGGTATCAAAAATGAGAGGAGCATAAAACGGTCTGAAAAATAAGAGGAGCATGAAGTCGTGTTCAAAAATATGAAGAGCCTGAAAAGGTGTGAAAAATATGAAGATCTTCAAAAGGTGTGAAAAATATGAGGAGCAAGAAACAGTCTGAAAAATAGGAGGAGCATGAAGTGGTGTGGAAAAACATGAAGAGCCTGAAAAGGTGTGAAAAATATGAAGAGCTTCAAAAGGTGTGAAATACATGAGGAGCATGAAACTCTCTGAAAAAGAGAAGGAGCATGAAGTGGTGTTCAAAAACATGAAGAGCCTGAAAAGGTGTGAAAAATATGAAGAGCTTCAAAAGGTGTGAAAAATATGAGGAGCATGATATGGTTTGAAAAATAGGATTACCATGAAGCGGTGTTCAAAAACATGAAGAGCCTGAAAAGTTGTGAAAAATATGAAAAGCTTCAAAAGGTGTCAAAAATGAGATGAGCATGAAACGGTCTGAAAAACAGGACGTGCATGAAGCGGTGTTGAAAAACATGAAGAGCCTGAAAAGTTGTGAAAAATATGAAGAGCTTCAAAACGTGTCAAAAATATGAGGAGCATGAAAAGGTCTGCAAAAAAGGAGGAGCATGAAGTGGTGTTGAAAAACATGAAGAGCCGGAAAAGGTGTGAGAAATATGAAGAGCTTCAAAAGGTGTTAAAAATATGAGTAGCTTGAAATGGTCTGCAAA
Source organism: Dama dama (assembly GCF_033118175.1). Lineage (NCBI taxonomy): Eukaryota > Metazoa > Chordata > Mammalia > Artiodactyla > Cervidae > Dama > Dama dama. The sequence goes on from NW_026870945.1 coordinate 5,211,457, forward strand.
AAAGGAGGAGCATGAAGTGGTGTTGAAAAACATGAAGAGCCTGAAAAGGTGTGAAAAATATGAAAGCCTCAAAAGGTGTCAAAAATATGCGGAGCATGAAACGGTCTGAAAAATAGGAGGAGCATGAAGCGCTGTTGAAAATCATAAAGAGCCTGAAAAGTTGTGAAAAATATGAAGAGCTTCAAAAGATGTGAAAAACATGAAGAGCTTCAAAAGGTGTCAAAATGAGATGAGCATGAAACGGTCTGAAAAATAGGAGGAGCATGAAGTCGTGTTGCAAAAAAGGAAAAGTCTGAAAAGGTGTGAAATATATGAAGAGCTTCAAAAGGTGTCAAAAATATGAGGAGAATGAAACGGTCTGAAAAATAGGAGGAGAATCAAGCGATGTTGAAAAACATGAATTGTCTGAAAACGTGTGGAAAATATGAAGAGCTTCATAAATGTGAAAAATATGAAGAGCTTCAAAAGGTGTGAAAAATATGAAGAGCTTGAAAAGGTGTCAAAAAAGAGATGAGCATGAAAAGGTCTGAAAAATAGGAGGAACATGAAGTGGTGTTGAAAATCATGAAGAGCCTGAAAACGTGTGAAAAATATGAAGAACTTCATAATTTGTCAAAAATATGAAGAGCTTCAAAAGGTGTCAAAATATAAGGAGATTGAAACGGTCTGAAAAATATGAGGAGCATGAAACGGTGATGAAAAACATGAAGAGCCTTAAAAAATGTGAAAAATATTAAGAGCTTCAGAAGGTGTGAAAAATATGACGAGCTTTCAAAGGTGTCAAAAATGAGATGCGCAGGAAACGGTCTGAAAAATAAGAGGAGCATGAAGCGGTGTTGAAAAACATGAAGAACCTGAAAACGTGTGAAAAATATGAAGAGCTTCAAAAGGTGTGAAAAATATGAACAGCTTCAAAAGGTGTGAAAAATGAGATGAGCATGAAGCCGTCTGAAAAATAGGAGGAGCATGAAGTGTTGTCGAAAAACATGAAGAGCATGAAAACGTGTGAAATATATGAAGATCTACAAAAGGTGTCAGAAATATGCGGAGCATGAAATGGTCTGAAAAATAAGAGGAGCATGAAGTGTTGTAGAAAAACATGAAGAGCCTGAAAATGTGTGAAAAATATGAAGATCTACAAAAGGTGTCAAAAATATGAGGAGCATGAAACGGTCTGACAAATAGGAGGAGCATGAAGCGGTGTTGAAAAACATGAAGACCCTGAAAAGCTGTGACAAATATGAAGAGCTACAAAAGGTGTGAAAAATATGTGGAGCATGAAAGGGTCAGAATTATAGGAGGAGCATGAAGTGGTGTTGAATAACATGAAGAGCCTGAAAAGGTGTGAATTATATGAAGAGCTTCAAAAGGTGTGAAAAATATGAGGAGCATGAAACGGTCTGAAAAACAGGAGGAGCAAGAAGCGGTGTTGAAAATCATGAAGAGCATGAAAACGTGTGAAATATATGAAGAGCTTCAAAAGGTGTGAAAAAAAAAGAAGAGCTTCAAAAGGTGTCAAAAATATGAGGAGCATGAAACGGTCTGAAAAATAGGAGGAGCATGAAACGGTGTTCAAATACATGAAGAGCCTAAAAAGGTGTGAAAAATTTGAAGAGCTTCAAAAGGTGTGAAAAAAAAAGAAGAGCTTCAAAAGGTGTCAAAAATATGAGGAGCATGAAACGGTCTGAAAAATAGGAGGAGCATGACGTGGTGGTGAAAAACATGAAGAGCCTGAAAAGGTGTGAAATATATGAAGAGCTTCAAAGGTGTGAAATATATGAAGAGCTTCAAAGGTGTGAAATATTTGAAGAGCTTCAAAAGGTGTCAAAAATATGAGGAGCATTAAACGGTCTGAAAAATAGAAGTAACATGAATCAGTGTTCAAAAACATGAAGAGCCTGAAAAGGTGTGAAAAATATGAAGAGCTTCAAAAGGTGTCAAAAATATGAGGAGCATGAAACGGTCTGAAAAATAGGAGGAATATGAAGTGGTGTTCAAAAACATGTACAGCTTGAAAAGGTGTGCAAAATATGAAGAACCTTAAAAAGTGTAAAATATATGAGGAGCATGAAACGTTCTGAAAAATTGGAGGAGTATGAAGCGGTGTTGAAAAACGTGAAGAGCCTGAAAACGTGTGAAATATATGAAGAGCTTCAAAACGTGTGAAAGTATGAAGAGCTTCGAAAGGTGTCAAAAATGAGATGAGCTTGAAACGGTCTGAAAAATAGGAGGACTATGAAGTGGTGGTGAAAAATATGAATAGCCTGAAAAGGTGTGAAATATATGAAGAGCTTCAAAAGGTTTCAAAAATATGAGGAGCATGAAACGGTCTGAAAAATAGGAGGAGCATGAAGCGGTGTTCAAAAATATGAAGCGTCTGAAAAGGTGTGAAAATTATGAAGAGCTTCAAAAGGTGTCAAAAATATGAGGAGCATGTAACGGTCTGAAAATTAGGAGGAGCAAGAAAAGGTGTTCAAAAACATGAAAAGCCTGAAAAGGTGTGAAAAATAGGAAGAGCTTCAAAAGATGTGAAATATATGAGGAACATGAAACGGCGTGAAAAATAGGAGGAGCATGAAGCTGTGTTCAAAAGCATGAGAGATTGAAAAAGTGTGAAATATATGAAGAGCTTCAAAAGGTGTGAAATACATGAGGAGCATGAAACAGTTTGAAAAATAGGAGGAACATGAAGCGGTGTTCAAAAACATGAAAAGCCTGAAAATTGTGAAAAATATGAAGAGCTTCAAAATGTGTCAAAAATATGAGGAAAATGAAACGGTCTGAAAAATAGGAGGAGCATGAAGTGTTTTTAAAATGCATGAAGAGCCTGAAAAGGTGTGAAAATTAGTAAGAGCTTCAAAAGGTGTGAAAAATATGAGGAGCATGAAAAGGTCTGAAAAATAGGAGGAGCATGAAGTGGTGTTGAAAAACATGAAGAGCCTGAAAAAGTGTGAAAAATATGAGGAGATTCAAAAGGTGTGAAAAATATGAAGAGCTTCAAAAGTTCTCAAAAATGAGATGAGCATGAAGCGGTCTGAAAAATAGGAGGAGCATGAAGTGTTGTTGGAAAACATGAAGAGCCTGAAAAGGTGTGAAATATATGAAGAGCTTCAAAAGGTATCAAAAATATGAGGAGCATGAACCGGTCTGAAAAATCCGAGGATCATGAAGTGTTGTTGAGAAACATGAAGAGCCTTAAAAGGTGTGAAATATATGAAGAGCTACAAAACGTGTCAAAAATATGAGGAGCATGAACAGGTCTGAAAATTAGGAGGAGCATGAAGTGGTGTTGAAAAACATGAAGAGACTGAAAAGGTGTGAAAAATACGAAGAGCTTCAAAAGGTGTGAAAAAATGAGGAGCATTAAGCAGTCTGAAAAATAGGAGGAGCATGAAGTGATGTTGAAAAACATGAAGTGCCTGAAAAGTTGTGAAATATATGAAGAGCTTCAAAAGGTGTGAAAAATATGAGGAGCTTCAAAAGGTGTCAAAAATATGAGGAGTCTGAAACGGTCTGAAAAATAGGAGGAGCATGATAAGGTGTTCAAAAACATGAAGAGCCCGAAAAGATGTGAAAAATATGAAGAGCTTGAAAAGATGTGAAATACATGTGGAGCATGAAACGGTCTGAAAAATACAAGAAGCATGAATAGGTGTTCAAAAACATGAAGAGCCTGAAAAGATGTGAAAAATATGAAGAGCTTCAAAAGGTGTCAAATATATGAGGAGCATGAAACGGTCTGAAAAATAGGAGGAGCATTAAGCAGTCATCCAAAACATGAAAAACCTGAAAAGTTTTGAAAAATATGAACAGCTTCAAAAGGTGTGAAAAATATGAGGAACATGAAACGGTCTGAAAAATAGGAGGAGCATGAAACGGTCTGAAAAATAGGAGGAGCATGAAACGGTGTTGAAAAACATGAAGAGCCTGAAAAGATGTGAAAAATAGGAAGAGCTTCACAAGGTGTCAAATATATAAGGAGCATGAAACGGTCTGAAAAATAGGAGGAGCATGAAGCAGTCGTCAAAAACATGAAGAGCTGAAAAGGTGTGAAAAATATGAAGAGCTACAAAAGGTGTCAAAAATATAGGAGAATGAAACGGTCTGAAAAATAGGAGGAGCATGAAACGGTGTTCAAAACATGAAGAGCTGAAAAGGTGTGAAAAATATGAAGAGCTTCAAAAGGTGTCAAAAATATGAGGAGTATGAAACGGTCTGAAAAATAGCAGGAGCATGAAGCGGTGGTGAAAAACATGAAGAGTCTGAAAACGTGTGAAAAATATGAAGAGCTTCAAAAACGTGAAAAATATGAAGAGTTTTAAAGGTGTGAAAAAATATGAGGAGCATGCCACGGTCTCAAAAATAGGAGGAGCATGAAGTGTTGTTCAAAAATATGAAGAGCCTGAAAAGCTGTGAAATATCTGAAAAGCTTCAAAAGGTGTCAAAAATGAGATGAGCATGAAACGGTCTGAAAAATTGGAGGAGCATGAAGTGGTGTTCAAAAAATGAAGAGCCTGAAAAGGTGTGATTTATATGAAGAGTTTCAAAAGGTGTCAAAAATATGAGGAGCATGATACGGTCTGAAAAATAGGAGTAGCATGAATTGGTGTTGAAAACATGAATAGCCTGGAAAGGTGTGAAATATATGAAGAGCTTCAAAAGGTGTCAAAAATATGAGGAGCATGAAACAGTCTGAAAAATTGGAGGAGCATGAAACGGTGTTCAAAAACATGAAGAACCTGAGAAGGTGTGAAAAATATGAAGAGTTTAAAAAGTTGTCAAAAATATGAGGAGCATGAAACGGTCTGAAAAATAGGAAGAACATGAAACGGTGTTCAAAAATATGAAGAGCCTGAAATGGTGTGAAAAATATGAAGAGCCCCATAAAGTGTCAAAAATATGAGGAGCATGAAACGTTCTCAAAAACAGGAGCAGCATGAAAAGGTGTTCAAAAACATGAAGAGCCTGAAAAGGTGTGAAAAATATGAACAGCTTCAAAAGGTGTCAAATATATGAGGAGCATGAAACGGTCTTAAAAACAGGAGCAGCATGAAGCTGTGCTCAAATACATGAAGAGCCTAAGAAGGTGTGAAAAATATGAAGAGCTTCAAAATGTGTGAAAAATATGAAGAGCTTGAAAAGGTGTCAAAAATATGAGGAGCATGAAAAGGTCTGAAAAATACGAGGAGCTTGAAGTGGTTTTAAAAAACATAAAGAGCCTGAAAAGGTGTGAAAAATATGAAGAGCTTCAAAAGGTGTGAAAAATATGAGGAGCATGAAACGGTCTGAAAAATAGGAGGAGCATGAAGCGGTGTTCAAAAACATGAAGAGCCTGAAAAGGTGTGAAAAATATGAAGAGCTCCAAAAGTTGTCAAAAATATGTGGAGCGTAAAACCGTCTCGAAAATAGGAGGAGCGTGAAGCGGTGATGAATAAAATGAAGAACGTAAAAACGTGTGAAAAATATGAAGAGCTTCAAAAGGTGTCAAAAATATGAGGAGCATGAAACGGTCTCAAAAATAGGAGGAGCATGAAGCGGTGTAGAAAACATGAAGAGCCTGAAAATGTGTGACAAATATGAAGAGCTTCAAAAGGTGTCAAAAATATGATGAGCATGAAACGTCCTGAAAAAGAGGAGTAGCCTGAAGTGGTGTTGAAAAACATGAAGAGCCTGAAAAGGTGTGAAAACTATGAAGAGCTACAAAAGGTGTCAAAAATAGGAGGAGCATGAAATGGTCTGAAAAATAGGAGGATCATGAAGCGGTATTGAAAAACATGAAAAGCCTGAAAAGGTGTAAAAACATGAAGAGCTTCAAAAGGTGGCAAAAATATGAGAAGCATGAAACGGTCTGAAAAATAGGAGCAGCATGAAACGGTGTTCAAAAACATGAAGAGCCTGAAAACGTGTGAAAAATATGAAGAGCCTCAAAAGGTGTGAAAAATATGAAAAGCTTCAAAAGCTGTCAAAAATGAGATGAGCATGAAGCGGTCTGAAAAATAGGAGGATCAAGAAACGGTGTTGAAAAACATGAAGAGCCTGAAAAGGTGTGAAAAATATGCGAGCTTTAAAAGGTGTCAATAATAAGAGGTGCATGAAACAGTCTGAAAAATAGGAGGAGCATGAAACTGTCTGAAAAATAGGAGGATCATGAAGCGGTATTGAAAAACATGAAAAGCCTGAAAAGGTGTAAAAACATGAAGAGCTTCAAAAGGTGGCAAAAATATGAGAAGCATGAAATGGTCTGAAAAATAGGAGCAGCATGAAACGGTGTTCAAAAACATGAAGAGCCTGAAAAGGTGTGAAAAATATGAAGAGCTACAAAAGGTGTCAAAAATATGAGGAGCATGAAACGGTCTGAAAAATAGGAGGATCATGAAGCGGTATTGAAAAACATGAAAAGCCTGAAAAGGTGTAAAAACATGAAGAGCTTCAAAAGGTGGCAAAAATATGAGAAGCATGAAATGGTCTGAAAAATAGGAGCAGCATGAAACGGTGTTCAAAAACATGAAGAGCCTGAAAACGTGTGAAAAATATGAAGAGACTCAAAAGGTGTGAAAAATATGAAAAGCTTCAAAAGCTGTCAAAAATGAGATGAGCATGAAGCGGTCTGAAAAATAGGAGGATCAAGAAACGGTGTTGAAAAACATGAAGAGCCTGAAAAGGTGTGAAAAATATGCGAGCTTTAAAAGGTGTCAATAATAAGAGGTGCATGAAACAGTCTGAAAAATAGGAGGAGCATGAAACTGTCTGAAAAATAGGAGAAGCATGAAGCGGAGTTGAAAAACATGAAGAGCATGAAAAGGTGTGAAAAATATGAACAGCTTCAAAAGGTGTCAAATATATGAGGAGCATGAAACGGTCTCAAAAATAGGAGGAGCATGAAGCAGTGTTCAAAAATATGGAAAGCCTGAAAAGTATGAAATATATGAAGAGCTTCAAAAGTTGTCAAAAATATGTGGAGCATGAAACGGTCTGAAAAATAGGAGGAACATGAAACGGTGTTCAAAAATATGAAGAGCCTGGAATGGTGTGAAAAATATGAAGAGCCCCATAACGTGTCAAAAATATGAGGAGCATGAAACGGTCTGAAAAATAGGAGCAGCATGAAATGGTTTTCAAAAATATGAAGAGCCTGAAAAGGTGTGAAAAATATGAACAGCTTCAAAATGTGTCAAATATATGAGGAGCATGAAACGGTCTGAAAAATAGGAGAAGCATGAAGCTGTGCTCAAATACATGAAGAGCCTGAGAAGGTGTGAAAAATATGAAGAGCTTCAAAATGTGTGAAAACTATGAAGAGCTTCAAAGGTGTCAAAAATATGAGGAGCATGAAACGGTCGCAAAAATAGGAGGAGCATGAAGCGGTGTTTAAAAACATGAAGAGCCTGAAAAGGTTTGAAATATATGAAGAGTTTAAAAAGTTGTCAAAAATATGAGGAGCATGAAACGGTCTGAAAAATAGGAAGAACATGAAACGGTGTTCAAAAATATGAAGAGCCTGAAATGGTGTGAAAAATATGAAGAGCCCCATAAAGTGTCAAAAATATGAGGAGCATGAAACGTTCTCAAAAACAGGAGCAGCATGAAAAGGTGTTCAAAAACATGAAGAGCCTGAAAAGGTGTGAAAAATATGAACAGCTTCAAAAGGTGTCAAATATATGAGGAGCATGAAACGGTCTTAAAAACAGGAGCAGCATGAAGCTGTGCTCAAATACATGAAGAGCCTAAGAAGGTGTGAAAAATATGAAGAGCTTCAAAATGTGTGAAAAATATGAAGAGCTTGAAAAGGTGTCAAAAATATGAGGAGCATGAAAAGGTCTGAAAAATACGAGGAGCTTGAAGTGGTTTTAAAAAACATAAAGAGCCTGAAAAGGTGTGAAAAATATGAAGAGCTTCAAAAGGTGTGAAAAATATGAGGAGCATGAAACGGTCTGAAAAATAGGAGGAGCATGAAGCGGTGTTCAAAAACATGAAGAGCCTGAAAAGGTGTGAAAAATATGAAGAGCTCCAAAAGTTGTCAAAAATATGTGGAGCGTAAAACCGTCTCGAAAATAGGAGGAGCGTGAAGCGGTGATGAATAAAATGAAGAACGTAAAAACGTGTGAAAAATATGAAGAGCTTCAAAAGGTGTCAAAAATATGAGGAGCATGAAACGGTCTCAAAAATAGGAGGAGCATGAAGCGGTGTAGAAAACATGAAGAGCCTGAAAATGTGTGACAAATATGAAGAGCTTCAAAAGGTGTCAAAAATATGATGAGCATGAAACGTCCTGAAAAAGAGGAGTAGCCTGAAGTGTTGTTGAAAAACATGAAGAGCCTGAAAAGGTGTGAAAACTATGAAGAGCTACAAAAGGTGTCAAAAATAGGAGGAGCATGAAACGGTCTGAAAAATAGGAGGATCATGAAGCGGTATTGAAAAACATGAAAAGCCTGAAAAGGTGTAAAAACATGAAGAGCTTCAAAAGGTGGCAAAAATATGAGAAGCATGAAACGGTCTGAAAAATAGGAGCAGCATGAAACGGTGTTCAAAAACATGAAGAGCCTGAAAACGTGTGAAAAATATGAAGAGCCTCAAAAGGTGTGAAAAATATGAAAAGCTTCAAAAGCTGTCAAAAATGAGATGAGCATGAAGCGGTCTGAAAAATAGGAGGATCAAGAAACGGTGTTGAAAAACATGAAGAGCCTGAAAAGGTGTGAAAAATATGCGAGCTTTAAAAGGTGTCAATAATAAGAGGTGCATGAAACAGTCTGAAAAATAGGAGGAGCATGAAACTGTCTGAAAAATAGGAGAAGCATGAAGCGGAGTTGAAAAACATGAAGAGCATGAAAAGGTGTGAAAAATATGAAGAGCTTCAAAAGGTGTCAAAAATTAGATGACCAGGAAAAGGTCTGAAAAATAGGAGGAGCATGAAGTGGTGTTGAAAAAATGAAGAGCCTGAAAAGGTGTGAATTATATGAAGAGCTTCAAAAGGTGTGAAATATATGAAGAGCTTCAAAACGTGTGAAAAATATGAAGAGCTTCAAAAGGTGTGAAATACATGAGTAGCATGAAACTCTCTGAAAAACACGAGGAGCATGAAGTGGTGTTCAAAAACATGAAGAGCCTGAAAAGTTTTGAAATATACAAAGAGCTTCAAAAGGTGTGAAAAATATGAACAGCTTCAAAAGGTGTCAAATATATGAGGAGCATGAAACGGTCTTAAAAACAGGAGCAGCATGAAGCTGTGCTCAAATACATGAAGAGCCTAAGAAGGTGTGAAAAATATGAAGAGCTTCAAAATGTGTGAAAAATATGAAGAGCTTGAAAAGGTGTCAAAAATATGAGGAGCATGAAAAGGTCTGAAAAATACGAGGAGCTTGAAGTGGTTTTAAAAAACATAAAGAGCCTGAAAAGGTGTGAAAAATATGAAGAGCTTCAAAAGGTGTGAAAAATATGAGGAGCATGAAACGGTCTGAAAAATAGGAGGAGCATGAAGCGGTGTTCAAAAACATGAAGAGCCTGAAAAGGTGTGAAAAATATGAAGAGCTCCAAAAGTTGTCAAAAATATGTGGAGCGTAAAACCGTCTCGAAAATAGGAGGAGCGTGAAGCGGTGATGAATAAAATGAAGAACGTAAAAACGTGTGAAAAATATGAAGAGCTTCAAAAGGTGTCAAAAATATGAGGAGCATGAAACGGTCTCAAAAATAGGAGGAGCATGAAGCGGTGTAGAAAACATGAAGAGCCTGAAAATGTGTGACAAATATGAAGAGCTTCAAAAGGTGTCAAAAATATGATGAGCATGAAACGTCCTGAAAAAGAGGAGTAGCCTGAAGTGTTGTTGAAAAACATGAAGAGCCTGAAAAGGTGTGAAAACTATGAAGAGCTACAAAAGGTGTCAAAAATAGGAGGAGCATGAAACGGTCTGAAAAATAGGAGGATCATGAAGCGGTATTGAAAAACATGAAAAGCCTGAAAAGGTGTAAAAACATGAAGAGCTTCAAAAGGTGGCAAAAATATGAGAAGCATGAAACGGTCTGAAAAATAGGAGCAGCATGAAACGGTGTTCAAAAACATGAAGAGCCTGAAAACGTGTGAAAAATATGAAGAGCCTCAAAAGGTGTGAAAAATATGAAAAGCTTCAAAAGCTGTCAAAAATGAGATGAGCATGAAGCGGTCTGAAAAATAGGAGGATCAAGAAACGGTGTTGAAAAACATGAAGAGCCTGAAAAGGTGTGAAAAATATGCGAGCTTTAAAAGGTGTCAATAATAAGAGGTGCATGAAACAGTCTGAAAAATAGGAGGAGCATGAAACTGTCTGAAAAATAGGAGAAGCATGAAGCGGAGTTGAAAAACATGAAGAGCATGAAAAGGTGTGAAAAATATGAAGAGCTTCAAAAGGTGTCAAAAATTAGATGACCAGGAAAAGGTCTGAAAAATAGGAGGAGCATGAAGTGGTGTTGAAAAAATGAAGAGCCTGAAAAGGTGTGAATTATATGAAGAGCTTCAAAAGGTGTGAAATATATGAAGAGCTTCAAAACGTGTGAAAAATATGAAGAGCTTCAAAAGGTGTGAAATACATGAGTAGCATGAAACTCTCTGAAAAACACGAGGAGCATGAAGTGGTGTTCAAAAACATGAAGAGCCTGAAAAGTTTTGAAATATACAAAGAGCTTCAAAAGGTGTGAAAAATATGAGGAGCATGAAACGGTCTGAAAAAAGGAGGAGTATGAAGCGGTGTTGAAAAACATGAAGAGCCTGAAAAAGGGTGAAAATTATGAAGAGCTTCAAAAGGTGTCAAAAATATGAGGAGCATGAAACGGTCTGAAAAATAGGAGGAGCATGAAACGGTGTTCAAATCATGAATAGCCTGAAAAGAAGTGAAAAATATGAAGGGCTTCAAAATGTGTGAAAAATATGAAGAGCTTCAAAAGGTGTCAAAAATGAGATGAGCATGAAATGATCTGAAAAAAAGGAGGAGCATGAAGTGGTGTTGAAAAACATGAAGAGCCTAAAAAGGTGTGAAACATATGAAGAGCTTCAAAAGGTGTCAAAAATATGAGGAGCATGAAACAGTCTGCAAAACACGAGGAGCATGAAGTGGTGTTGAAAAACATGAACAGCGTGAAAACGTGTGATAAACATGAAGATCTTCAAAAGGTGTCAAAAATATGAGGAGCATGAAACGGTCTGAAAATTAGGAGGAGCATGAAACGGTGTTCAAAAACATGAAGAGCCTGAAAAGGTGTGAAAAATATGAAGAGCCTAAAAACGTGTCAAAAATATGAGGAGAATGAAACGGTCTGAAAAAATGAGGAGCATGAAGTGGTGTTGAAAAACATGAAAAGCCTGAAAACATGTGAAAAATATGAAGAGCTTCAAACATGTGCAAAATATGAAGAGCTTCAAAAGGTGGGAAAAATATGAGGAGCATGAAACGGACTGAAAAATAGCAGGAGCATGAAGCGTTGTTGAAAAACATTAACAGCCTGAAAAGGTGTGAAAAATATGAAGAGCTTCAAAAGGTGTCAAAAATACGAGGAGCATGAAACGGTATGAAAAATAGGAGGAGCATGAAACGGTGATCAAAAATATGATGTGCCTGAAAACGTGTGAAAAATATGAAGAGATTCAAAAGGCGTGGAATATATGAAGAATTTCAAAAGGTGTCAAAAATGAGATGAGCATGTAAAGGTCTGAAAAATAAGAGCAGCATAAAATGGTGTTGAAAAAAATGAAGAGCCTGAAAAGATGTGAAAAATATGAAGAGCTTCAAAATGTGTCAAAAATATGAGGAGCTTGAAACGGTCTGAAAAATAGGAGGAGCATGAAGTCGTGTTGAAAAACATGAAGAGCCTGTAAAGGTGTGAAAAATATGAAGAGCTTCAAAAGGTGTCAAAAATATGAGAAGCATGAAACGGTCAGAAATATAGGAGGAGCATGAAACGGTGTTCAAAAACATGAAGAGCCTGAAAAGGTGTGAAAAATATGAAGAGCTTCAAAAGGTGTGAAAAATATGAAGAGATTCAAAAGGTGTGAAAAATCTGAAGAGCTTCAAATAATGTGAAATACATGAGGAGCATGAAATGGTCTGAAAAATAGGAGGAGCATGAAGCGGTGTTGAAAAACATGAAATCCTGAAATGTGTGAAAAATATGAACAGCTTCAAAAGGTGTCAAATATACGAGTAGCAAGAAACGGTCTGAAAAATAGGAGGAGCATGAAGCGGTGTTCAAAAAAATGAAGAGCCTGAAAAGGTGTGAAAAATATGAAGAGCTTCAAAAGGTGTCAAAAATATGAGGAGCATGAAACGGTCTGAAAAATGGTAGGAGCATAAAACGGTATTCAAAAACATGAAGAGCCTGAAAAGGTGTGAAATATATGAAGAGCCTCAAAACGTGTCAAAAATAAGAGGAGCATGAAACGGTCTGAAAAATAGGAGGAGCATGAAGCGGTGTTGAAAAACATGAAGAGTCTTAAAACGTGTGAAATATATGAAGAGCTTCAAAAAGTGTGAAAAATATGAATAGATTCAAAGGTGTCAAAAATATGAGGAGCAAGAAACGGTCTGAAAATAGGAGGAGCATGAAACGATGTTCAAATACATGAAGAGCCTGAAAAGGTGTGAAAAATATGAAGAGCTTCAAAAGGTGTCAAAAATATGAGGAGCATGAAACGGTCTCAAAAATAGGAGGAGCATGAAGCGGTGTAGAAAACATGAAGAGCCTGAAAATGTGTGACAAATATGAAGAGCTTCAAAAGGTGTCAAAAATATGACGAGCATGAAACGGCCTGAAAAAGAGGAGTAGCCTGAAGTGGTGTTGAAAAACATGAAGAGCCTGAAAAGGTGTGAAAAATATGAAGAGCTACAAAAGGTGTCAAAAATATGAGGAGCATGAAACGGTCTGAAAAATAGGAGGATCATGAAGCGGTATTGAAAAACATGAAAAGCCTGAAAAGGTGTAAAAACATGAAGAGCTTCAAAAGGTGTCAAATATATGAGGAGCATGAAATGGTCTCAAAAATAGGAGGAGCATGAAGCAGTGTTCAAAAATATGGAAAGCCTGAAAAGTATGAAATATATGAAGAACTTCAAAAGTTGTCAAAAATATGTGGAGCATGAAACGGTCTGAAAAATAGGAGGAACATGAAACGGTGTTCAAAAATATGAAGAGCCTGGAAAGGTGTGAAAAATATGAAGAGCCCCATAACGTGTCAAAAATATGAGGAGCATGAAACGGTCTGAAAAATAGGAGCAGCATGAAATGGTGCTCAAAAATATGAAGAGCCTGAAAAGGTGTGAAAAATATGAACAGCTTCAAAATATGTCAAATATATGAGGAGCATGAAACGGTCTGAAAAATAGGAGAAACATGAAGCTGTGCTCAAATACATGAAGAGCCTGAGAAGGTGTGAAAAATATGAAGAGCTTCAAAATGTGTGAAAACTATGAAGAGCTTCAAAGGTGTCAAAAATATGAGGAGCATGAAACGGTCGCAAAAATAGGAGGAGCATGAAGCGGTGTTTAAAAACATGAAGAGCCTGAAAAGGTTTGAAATATATGAAGAGTTTAAAAAGTTGTCAAAAATATGAGGAGCATGAAACGGTCTGAAAAATAGGAAGAACATGAAACGGTGTTCAAAAATATGAAGAGCCTGGAATGGTGTGAAAAATATGAAGAGCCCCATAAAGTGTCAAAAATATGAGGAGCATGAAACGTTCTCAAAAACAGGAGCAGCATGAAAAGGTGTTCAAAAACATGAAGAGCCTGAAAAGGTGTGAAAAATATGAACAGCTTCAAAAGGTGTCAAATATATGAGGAGCATGAAACGGTCTTAAAAACAGGAGCAGCATGAAGCTGTGCTCAAATACATGAAGAGCCTAAGAAGGTGTGAAAAATATGAAGAGCTTCAAAATGTGTGAAAAATATGAAGAGCTTGAAAAGGTGTCAAAAATATGAGGAGCATGAAAAGGTCTGAAAAATACGAGGAGCTTGAAGTGGTTTTAAAAAACATAAAGAGCCTGAAAAGGTGTGAAAAATATGAAGAGCTTCAAAAGGTGTGAAAAATATGAGGAGCATGAAACGGTCTGAAAAATAGGAGGAGCATGAAGCGGTGTTCAAAAACATGAAGAGCCTGAAAAGGTGTGAAAAATATGAAGAGCTCCAAAAGTTGTCAAAAATATGTGGAGCGTAAAACCGTCTCGAAAATAGGAGGAGCGTGAAGCGGTGATGAATAACATGAAGAACGTAAAAACGTGTGAAAAATATGAAGAGCTTCAAAAGGTGTCAAAAATATGAGGAGCATGAAACGGTCTCAAAAATAGGAGGAGCATGAAGCGGTGTAGAAAACATGAAGAGCCTGAAAATGTGTGACAAATATGAAGAGCTTCAAAAGGTGTCAAAAATATGACGAGCATGAAACGGCCTGAAAAAGAGGAGTAGCCTGAAGTGGTGTTGAAAAACATGAAGAGCCTGAAAAGGTGTGAAAAATATGAAGAGCTACAAAAGGTGTCAAAAATATGAGGAGCATGAAACGGTCTGAAAAATAGGAGGATCATGAAGCGGTATTGAAAAACATGAAAAGCCTGAAAAGGTGTAAAAACATGAAGAGCTTCAAAAGGTGGCAAAAATATGAGGAGCATGAAACGGTCTCAAAAATAGGAGGAGAAGAAGCGGTGTTGAAAAACATGAAGAGCCTGAAAAGGTGTGAAAAATATGAAGAGCTTCAAAACGTGTCTATAATAATAGGTGCATGAAACAGTCTGAAAAATAGGAGGAGCAAGAAACTGTCTGAAAAATAGGAGGAGCAAGAAGCGGTCTTGAAAAAGATGAACAGCCAGAAAAGGTGTGAAAAATATGAAGAGCTTCCAAAATTGTCAAAAATATGAGGAGCATGAAACCTTCTGAAAAATAGGAGGAGCATGAAACGGTCGGAAAAATAGGAGGAGCTTGAAACGGTGTTGAAAAACATGAAGAGCCTGAAAAAGTGTGAAAAATATGAAGAGCTTCAAAAGGTGTGAAAATAGGAGCAGCTTCAAAAGCTTTCAAAATTTTGAGGAGCATGAAAAGGCCTGAAAAATAGGAGGAGCATTAGGCGGTGTTGAAAAACATGAAGAGCCTGAAAAAATGTGAAAAATATGAACAGCTTCCAAAATTGTCAAAAATATGAGGAGCATGAAACGGTCTGAAAAATACGAGGAGCATGAAGCAGTGTTCAAAAACATGGAGAGCCTGAAAAGTTGTGAAAAATATGAAGAGCTTCAAAAGGTGTCAAAATTATGAGGAGCATGAAAAGGTCTGAAAAATAGGAGGAGCACGAAAGGGTGTTCAAAAACATGGAGAGCCTGAAAAGTTGTGAAAAATATGAAGAGCTTCAAAAGGTGTCAAAAATATGAGGAGCATGAAACGGTCTGAAAAATAGGAGGAGCATGAAATGGGGTTGAAAAACATGAAAAGCCTGAAAAGGTGTGAAAAATATGAGGAGCTTCAAAAGGTGTGAAATATATGAGGAGCATGAAACGGTCTGAAAAATAGGAGTAGCATGAAGCTGTGTTCAAAAACATGAAGAGCCTGAAAAGGTGTGAAAAATATGAGGAGGATGAAACGGTCTGAAAATTAAGAGGAGCATGAAGCGGTGTTCAAAAAAAAAAAGAGCCTGAAAAGGTGTTAAAAATATGAAGAGCTTCAAAAGGTGTAAAAAATATGAGGAGCATGAAACGGTCTGAAATAGAGAAGCAGCATGAAACGGTGTTGAAAAACATGAAGGCCCTCAAAAGGTGTGAAAAATATGAAGAGCTTCAAAAGGTGTCAAACATATGAAGAGCATGAAACCGTCTGAAAAATAGGAGGATCATGAAGCAGTGTTCAAAAACATGAAGAGCCTGAAAATGTGTGAAAAATATTCAGAGCTTCAAAATGTGTCAAATATATGAGGAGAATGAAGGTCTGAAAAATAGGAGAAGGATGAAACGGTGAGTAAAAATATGAAGAGCCTGAAAAGGTGTGAAAAATATGAAGAGCTTCAAAATGTGTGAAATACATGAGGAGCATGAAACAGGCCGAAAAATAGGAGAAGCATGAAATGGTGTGGAAAAACATGAAGAGCCTGTAAAGGTGTGAAAAATATGAAGAGCTTCAAAAGGTGTCAAAAATATGAGGAGCATGAAACGGTCTGAAAAATAGGAGGAGCATGAAGCAGTGTTCAAAAACATGAAGAGCATGAAAACGTGTGAAAAATATGAAGAGCTTCACAAGGTGTGAAATACATGAGGACTATGAAACGGTCTGAAAAATAGGAGGAGCATGAAGCGGTCGTCAAAAACATGAAGAGCCTAAAAAGGTGTGAAAAATATGAAGAGCTTCAAAATGTGTGAAATACAAGAGGAGCATGAAACGGTCTGAAAATTAGGCGAAGCATGAAGTGGTGTGGAAAAACATGAAGAGCCTGAAAAGGTGTGAAAAATATGAAGAGCTTCAAAATGTGTCAATAATATGAAGAGCATGAAAGGGTCTGAAAAATAGGAGAATCATGAAGCGGTGTTCAAAAACATGAAGAGCCTGAAAAGGTGTGAAAAATATGAAGAGCTTCATAAGGTGTGAAATACATGAGGAGCATGAAACTCTCTGAAAAATAGGAGGAGCATGAAGTGGTGTTCAAAAACATGAAGAGCCTGAAAAGGTGTGAAAAATATGAAGAGCTTCAAAAGGTGTCAAAAATATGAGGAGCATGAAACGGTCTGAAAAAAAGGAGGAGCATGAAGTGGTGTTGTAAACTTGAAGACCCTGAAAAGGTGTGAAAAATATGAAGAGCTTCAAAAGGTGTCAAAAATATGAGGAGGATGAAAAGGTCTGAAAAAAAGGTGGAGCATGAAGCAGTGTTGAAAAACCTGAAGAGCCTGAAAAGGTGTGAAAAATATGAAGAACTTCAAAATGTGTCAAAAATATGACGAGCATGAAACGGTCTGAAAAACAGGAAGAACATGAAGCGGTGTTCAAAAACATGAAGAGCCTGAAAACGTGTGAAAAATATGAAGAGCTTCAAAAGGTGTCAAATACATGAGGAGCATTTAACGGTCTGAAAAAAAAGGAGGAGCATGAAGCGGTGTTCAAAATATGAAGAGCCTGAAAAGTTGTGAAAAATATGAAGAGCTTCAAAAGGTGTGAAAAATATGAGGAGCATGAAACGGTCTGAAAAATAGGAGGAGCATGAAGCGGTGTTCAAAATCATGAAGAGTCTGAAAAGGTGTGAAAAATATGAAGAGCTTTAAAAGGTGTCAAGAATATGAGGAGCATGAAACGGTCTGAAAAATAGGAGGAGAATGAATCGGTGTTGAAAAACATAAGGAGCCTGTTAAGGTGTGAAAAATATGAAGAGCTTTAAAAGGTGTGAAAAATATGAGGTGCATGAAACGGTCTGAAAAATAGGAGGAGCATGAAACGGTGATCAAAAACATGGAGAGCCTTAAAAGGTGTGAAAAATATGAAGAGCTTCAAAAGGTGTGAAATACATGAGGAGCATGAAACGGTCTGAAAAATAGGAGAAGCATGAAGTTGTGTGGAAAAACATGAACATCCTGAAAAGGTGTGAAAAATATGAAGAGCTTCAAAAGGTGTGAAATACATGAGGAGCATGAAACTCTCTGAAAAATAGGAGAGGCATGACGTGGTGTTCAAAAACATGAAGAGACTAAAAAGATGTGAAAAATATGAAGAGCTTCAAAAGGTGTCAAAAATGAGATGAGAATGAAACGGTCTGAAAAATAGGAAGATCATGAAACGGTGTTGAAAACCATGAAGAGCCTAAAAGGTGTGAAAAATATGAAGAGCTTCAAAAGGTGTCAAAAAATATGAGGAGCATCAAATGGTGAAAAATAGGAGGAGCATGAAGCGGTCGTCAAAAACATGAAGAGCCTAAAAAGGTGTGAAAAATATGAAGAGCTTCAAAATGTGTGAAATACAAGAGGAGCATGAAACGGTCTGAAAATTAGGCGAAGCATGAAGTGGTGTGGAAAAACATGAAGAGTCTGAAAAGGTGTGAAAAATATGAAGAGCTTCAAAATGTGTCAAAAATATGAAGAGCATGGAAGGGTCGGAAAAATAGGAGAATCATGAAGCTGTGTTCAAAAACATGAAGAGCCTGAAAAGGTGTGAAAAATATGAAGAGCTTCATAAGGTGTGAAATACATGAGGAGCATGAAACTCTCTGAAAAATACGAGGAGCATGAAGTGGTGTTCAAAAACATGAAGAGCCTGAAAAGGTGTGAAAAATATGAAGAGCTTCAAAAGGTGTCAAAAATATGAGGAGCATGAAACGGTCTGAAAAATAGGAGGAGCATGAAGCGGTGTTCAAAATCATGAAGAGTCTGAAAAGGTGTGAAAAATATGAAGAGCTTTAAAAGGTGTCAAGAATATGAGGAGCATGAAACGGTCTGAAAAATAGGAGGAGAATGAATCGGTGTTGAAAAACATAAGGAGCCTGTTAAGGTGTGAAAAATATGAAGAGCTTTAAAAGGTGTGAAAAATATGAGGTGCATGAAACGGTCTGAAAAATAGGAGGAGCATGAAACGGTGATCAAAAACATGGAGAGCCTTAAAAGGTGTGAAAAATATGAAGAGCTTCAAAAGGTGTGAAATACATGAGGAGCATGAAACGGTCTGAAAAATAGGAGAAGCATGAAGTTGTGTGGAAAAACATGAACATCCTGAAAAGGTGTGAAAAATATGAAGAGCTTCAAAAGGTGTGAAATACATGAGGAGCATGAAACTCTCTGAAAAATAGGAGAGGCATGACGTGGTGTTCAAAAACATGAAGAGACTAAAAAGATGTGAAAAATATGAAGAGCTTCAAAAGGTGTCAAAAATGAGATGAGAATGAAACGGTCTGAAAAATAGGAAGATCATGAAACGGTGTTGAAAACCATGAAGAGCCTAAAAGGTGTGAAAAATATGAAGAGCTTCAAAAGGTGTCAAAAAATATGAGGAGCATCAAATGGTGAAAAATAGGAGGAGCATGAAGCGGTCGTCAAAAACATGAAGAGCCTAAAAAGGTGTGAAAAATATGAAGAGCTTCAAAATGTGTGAAATACAAGAGGAGCATGAAACGGTCTGAAAATTAGGCGAAGCATGAAGTGGTGTGGAAAAACATGAAGAGCCTGAAAAGGTGTGAAAAATATGAAGAGCTTCAAAATGTGTCAAAAATATGAAGAGCATGGAAGGGTCGGAAAAATAGGAGAATCATGAAGCTGTGTTCAAAAACATGAAGAGCCTGAAAAGGTGTGAAAAATATGAAGAGCTTCATAAGGTGTGAAATACATGAGGAGCATGAAACTCTCTGAAAAATAGGAGGAGCATGAAGTGGTGTTCAAAAACATGAAGAGCCTGAAAAGGTGTGAAAAATATGAAGAGCTTCAAAAGGTGTCAAAAATATGAGGAGCATGAAACGGTCTGAAAAAAAGGAGGAGCATGAAGTGGTGTTGTAAACTTGAAGACCCTGAAAAGGTGTGAAAAATATGAAGAGCTTCAAAAGGTGTCAAAAATATGAGGAGGATGAAAAGGTCTGAAAAAAAGGTGGAGCATGAAGCAGTGTTGAAAAACCTGAAGAGCCTGAAAAGGTGTGAAAAATATGAAGAACTTCAAAATGTGTCAAAAATATGACGAGCATGAAACGGTCTGAAAAACAGGAAGAACATGAAGCGGTGTTCAAAAACATGAAGAGCCTGAAAACGTGTGAAAAATATGAAGAGCTTCAAAAGGTGTCAAATACATGAGGAGCATTTAACGGTCTGAAAAAAAAGGAGGAGCATGAAGCGGTGTTCAAAATATGAAGAGCCTGAAAAGTTGTGAAAAATATGAAGAGCTTCAAAAGGTGTGAAAAATATGAGGAGCATGAAACGGTCTGAAAAATAGGAGGAGCATGAAGCGGTGTTCAAAATCATGAAGAGTCTGAAAAGGTGTGAAAAATATGAAGAGCTTTAAAAGGTGTCAAGAATATGAGGAGCATGAAACGGTCTGAAAAATAGGAGGAGAATGAATCGGTGTTGAAAAACATAAGGAGCCTGTTAAGGTGTGAAAAATATGAAGAGCTTTAAAAGGTGTGAAAAATATGAGGTGCATGAAACGGTCTGAAAAATAGGAGGAGCATGAAACGGTGATCAAAAACATGGAGAGCCTTAAAAGGTGTGAAAAATATGAAGAGCTTCAAAAGGTGTGAAATACATGAGGAGCATGAAACGGTCTGAAAAATAGGAGAAGCATGAAGTTGTGTGGAAAAACATGAACATCCTGAAAAGGTGTGAAAAATATGAAGAGCTTCAAAAGGTGTGAAATACATGAGGAGCATGAAACTCTCTGAAAAATAGGAGAGGCATGACGTGGTGTTCAAAAACATGAAGAGACTAAAAAGATGTGAAAAATATGAAGAGCTTCAAAAGGTGTCAAAAATGAGATGAGAATGAAACGGTCTGAAAAATAGGAAGATCATGAAACGGTGTTGAAAACCATGAAGAGCCTAAAAGGTGTGAAAAATATGAAGAGCTTCAAAAGGTGTCAAAAAATATGAGGAGCATCAAATGGTGAAAAATAGGAGGAGCATGAAGCGGTCGTCAAAAACATGAAGAGCCTAAAAAGGTGTGAAAAATATGAAGAGCTTCAAAATGTGTGAAATACAAGAGGAGCATGAAACGGTCTGAAAATTAGGCGAAGCATGAAGTGGTGTGGAAAAACATGAAGAGCCTGAAAAGGTGTGAAAAATATGAAGAGCTTCAAAATGTGTCAAAAATATGAAGAGCATGGAAGGGTCGGAAAAATAGGAGAATCATGAAGCTGTGTTCAAAAACATGAAGAGCCTGAAAAGGTGTGAAAAATATGAAGAGCTTCATAAGGTGTGAAATACATGAGGAGCATGAAACTCTCTGAAAAATACGAGGAGCATGAAGTGGTGTTCAAAAACATGAAGAGCCTGAAAAGGTGTGAAAAATATGAAGAAATTCAAAAGGTGTCAAAAATATGCGGAGCATGAAACGGTCTGCAAAAAAGGAGGAGCATGAAGTGGTGTTGTAAAACTTGAAGACCCTGAAAAGGTGTGAAAAATATGAAGAGCTTCAAAAGGTGTCAAAAATATGAGGAGGATGAAACGGTCTGAAAAATAGGTGGAGCATGAAGCAGTGTTGAAAAACCTGAAGAGCCTGAAAAGGTGTGAAAAATATGAAGAGCTTCAAAAGGTGTCAAAAGTATGACGAGCATGAAACGGTCTGAAAAACAGGAAGAACATGAAGCGGTGTTCAAAAACATGAACGGCCTGAAAAAGTGTGAAAAATATGAAGAGCTTCAATAGGTGTCAAACATATGAGGAGCATTTAACGGTCTGAAAAATAGGAGGAGCATGAAGCGGTGTTCAAAATATGAAGAGCCTGAAAAGTTGTGAAAAATATGAAGAGCTTCAAAAGGCGTGAAAAATATGAGGAGCATGAAACGGTCTGAAAAATAGGAGGAGCATGAATCGGTGTTCAAAATCATGAAGAGCCTGAAAAGGTGTGAAAAATATGAAGAGCTTTAAAAGGTGTCAAGAATATGAGGAGCATGAAACGGTCTGAAAAATAGGAGGAGAATGAATCGGCGTTGAAAAACATAAGGAGCCTGAAATGGTGTGAAAAATATGAAGAGCTTTAAAAGGTGTGAAAAATATGAGGTGCATGAAACGGTCTGAAAAATAGGAAGAGCATGATGCGGTGTTGAAAAATATGAAGAGACTGAAAAGGTGTGAAAAATATGAAGAGCTTCAAAAGGTGTCAAAAATATGAGGAGCATGAAACGGTCTGAAAAATAGGAGGAGCTTGAAGCGTTGTTGAAAAACATGAAGAGCCTGATAAGGTGTGAAAAATATGAAGATCTTCTAAAGGTGTCAAAAATATGAGGAGCATGAAACGTTTTTAAAAATAGGAGGAGCATGAAGCTGTGTTGAAAATCATGAAGGGCCTGAAAAGCTGTGAAAAATATGAAGAGCATGAAAAGGTGTGAAAAATATGAAGAGCTTCAAAAGCTTTTAAAAATATGAGAAGCATGAAACGGTCTGAAAAGTAAGAGGAACATGAAACGGTGTGAAAAAACATGAGGAGTTTCAAAAGGTGTCAAAAATATGAGGAGCATGAAACGGTCTGAAAAATATGAGAAGCATGAAACGGTCTGAAATATAAGACGACCATGAAACGTTGTTGAAATCATGAAGTGCATGAAAAGGTTTGAAAAATATGAAGAGCTTCAAAATGTGTCAAAAATATGAGGAGCATGAAACTGTATGAAAAATAGGAGGAGCATGAAAAAGTGTTGAGAAACATGAAGAGCATGAAGAGGTGGGAAAAATATGAAGAGCTTCAAAACGTGTCAAATATATGAGGAGCATGAAACTCTCTGAAAAATAGGAGAAGCATGAAAAGTTTTGAAAAACATGAAGCGCATGAAAAGGTGTGAAAAATATGAAGATCTTCAAAAGGGGTCAAAAATATGAGGAGCATGAAACGGTCTGAAATATATGTGGAGCATGAAACGGTCTGAAAAATATGAGGAGCATGAAACGGTCTGAAAATTAGGAAGAGCAGGAAGCAGTGTTGAAAAGCATGAAGAGCATGAGAAGGTGTTGAATAACATGAAGAGCATGAAAAAGCTTGAAAAATATTAAGATCTTCAAAAGGTGTCAAAAACATGAGGAGCATGAAACGGTCTGAAAAATAGGAGAAGCATGAATCAGTGTTGAAAAATAAGAAGAGCCTGAAAAGGTGTGAAATATATGAAGAGCTTCAAAAGGTGTCAGAAATATGAGGAGCATGAAACAGTCTGAAAAATAGGAGGAGCTTGAAATGGTGTTGAAAAAAAAGAAGAGCCTGAAATGGTGTGAAAAATATGAAGAGCTTCAACAGGTGTGTAAAAGATGAGGAGCATGAAACGGTCTGAAAAATAGGAGGAGCATGAAGCTTTGTTGACAAAAATGAAGAACATGAAAAGGTGTGAAAAATATGAAGAGCTTCAAAAGGTGTCAAAAATTTGAGAAGCATGAAACTGTCTGAAAAATACGAGGAGCATGAAGCGATGTTGAAAAACATGAAGAGCCTGAAAAGGTGTGAAATAAATGAAGAGCTTCAAAACGTGTCAAAAATATGAGGAGCATGAAACGGTCTGAAAAATAGGAGGAGCATGAAGCGGTGTTGAAAAATATGAAGACCCTGAATAGGTGTGAAAAATATGAAGAGGTTCAAAAGGTGTCAAAAATATGAGGAGCATGAAACGGTCTGAATAAAAGGAGAAGCATGAAACGATGTTCAAAAACATGAAGAGCCTGAAAAAGTGTGAAAAATATGAAGAGCTTCAAAAAGTGTGAAAAATATGAGGAGCATGAAATGGTCTGAAAAACAGGAGAAGAATGAAGAGGAGTTTAAAAACATGAAGAGCCTGAAAAGATGTGAAATATATGAAGAACTTCAAAAGGTTTCAAAAATATGAGGAGCATGAAACGGTCTGAAACATAGGAGGAGCATGAAGCAGTGTTCAAAAACATGAAGAGCATGAAAAGGTGTGAAGAAAATGAAAAGTTTCAAAAGTTGACATAAATATGAGGAGAATGAAACGGTCTGAAAAATATGAGGAGCATGAAACGGTGTTGAAAAAGATGAAGAGCCTGAAAAGGTGTGAAAAATATGAAGAGCTTCAAAGGTGTGAAAAATATGAGGAGAATGAAACAGTCTGAAGAATAGGAGGAGCATGAAGTAGTTTTCAAAACATGAAGAGCTTGAAAAGGTGTGAAATATATGAAGAGCTTCAAAAGGTGTGAAATATATGAGGAGCATGAAGCGGTGTTCAAAAACATGAAGAGCTTGAAAAGGTGTGAAATATATGAAGAGCTTCAAAAGGTGTCAAAAATAAGAGGAGCATGAAGCGGTATTCAAAAACATGAAGAGCTTGAAAAGGTGTGAAATATATGAAGAGCTTCAAAAAGTGTGAAATATAGGAGGAGCATGAAGCGGTGTTCAGAAGCATGAAGAGCCTTAAAGGTGTGAAATATATGAAGAGCTTCAAAAGGTGTCAAAAACATGAGGAGCATGCAACGGTCTGAAAAATAGGAGGATCATGAAACTGTCTGAAAAACATGACGAGCATGAAACAGTCTGAAAAATAGGAGGAGCAAGAAGCGGTGTTGAAATACATGAAGAGCCTGAAAAGGTCTGAAATACATGAAAAGCTTCAAAAGGTGTCAAAATATGAGTAGCATAAAACGGTCTCAAAAATATGGGGAGCATGAAGCGGTGTTGAAAATCATGAAGAGCCTGAAAAGGTGTGAATAATATGAAGAGATTCAAAAGGTGTCAAACATATGAGGAGCATGAAACTGTGTTGAAAAACAAGAAGAGCATGAAAAGGTGTGAAAAATATGAGGAGCATGAAAAGGTCTGAAAAATAGGAGGAGCATGAAATGTTGTTGAAAAACATGAAAAGGTGTGAAAAATATGAAGAGCTTCAAAAGGTGTCAGTAATAAGAGGTGCATTAAACAGTCTGAAAAATAGGAGGAGCATGAAACGCTCTGAAAAATAGGATGAGCATGAAACGGTGTTGAAAAACCTGAAGAACAGGAAAAGGTGAGAAAAATATGAAGAGCTTCAAAAGGTGTGAAATATATGAGGAGCATGAAACGGTCTGAAAAATAGGAGGAGCATTAAACGGTGTTCAAAAAACATGAAGAGCCTGAAAAGGTGTGAAATATATGAAGATCTTCAAAAGGTGTGAAAAATAGGAGGGGCATCAAGTGGTGTTCAAAAACATGAAGAGCCTGAAAAGGTGTGAAATATATGAAGAGCTTCAAAAGGTGTCAGAAATAGGAGGAGCATGAAACAGTCTGAAAAATAGGAGGAGCTTGAAATCGTGTTGAAAAACATGAAGAGCCTGAAATGGTGTGAAAAATATGTAGAGCTTCAACAGGTGTGTAAAAGATGAGGAGCATGAAACGGTCTGAAAAATAGGAGGAGCATGAAGCTTTGTTGACAAAAATGAAGAACATGAAAAGGTGTGAAAAATATGAAGAGCTTCAAAAGGTGTCAAAAATTTGAGAAGTATGAAACTGTCTGAAAAATACGAGGAGCATGAAGCGATGTTGAAAAACATGAAGAGCCTGAAAAGGTGTGAAATAAATGAAGAGCTTCAAAACGTGTCAAAAATATGAGGAGCATGAAACGGTCTGAAAATAGGAGGAGCATGAAGCGATGTTGAAAAATATGAAGACCCTGAATAGGTGTGAAAATTATGAACAGGTTCAAAAGGTGTCAAAAATATGAGGAGCATGAAACGGTCTGAATAAAAGGAGGAGCATGAAACGATGTTCAAAAACATGAAGAGCCTGAAAAAGTGTGAAAAATATGAAGAGCTTCAAAAAGTGTGAAAAATATGAGGAGCATAAACGATCTGATAAATAGGTGGAGCAGGAAGCGGTGTTCAAAAACATGAAGAGCCTGACAGGTGTGAAAAGTATGAAGAGCTTCAAAAAGTGTGAAAAATATGAAGAGCTTCAAAAAGTGTGAAAAATATGAGGAGCATGAAACGGTCTGAAAAACAGGAGAAGAATGAAGAGGTGTTTAAAAACATGAAGAGCCTGAAAAGGTGTGAAATATATGACGAACTTCAAAAGGTTTCAAAAATATGAGGAGCATGAAACGGTCTGAAACATAGGAGGAGCATGAAGCAGTGTTCAAAAACATGAAGAGCATGAAAAGGTGTGAAGAAAATGAAGAGTTTCAAAAGTTGACATAAATATGAGGAGAATGAAACGGTCTGAAAAATATGAGGAGCATGAAACGGTGTTGAAAAAGATGAAGAGCCTGAAAAGGTGTGAAAAATATGAAGAGCTTCAAAAAGTGTCAAAAATATGAAGAGAATGAAACAGTCCGAAAAATAGGAGGAGCATGAAAAGGTGTTGAAAAACATGAAGAGGGTGAAAATATGTGTAAAATATGAAGAGCTTCAAAAGGTGTGAAAAATATGAAGAGCTTCAAAAGGTGTCAAATATATGAGGAGCATGAAACGGTCAAAAAAATAGGAGGAGTATGAAGCGATGTTGAAAAACATGAAGAGTCTGAAAAGGTGTGAAATATATGAAGAGCTTCAAAAGGTGTGAAATATAGGAGGAGCATGAAGCAGTGTTCAAAAACATGAAGAGCCTGAAAAGGTGTGAAATATATGAAGAGCTTCAAAAGGTGTCAGAAATAAGAGGAGCATGAAGCGGTGTTCAAAAACATGAAGAGCCTGAAAAGGTGTGAAATATATGAAGAGCTTCAAAAGGTGTGAAAAATATGAAGAGCTTCAAAAGGTGTCAAAAATGAGAAGAGCATAAAAGGGTCTGAAAAATAGGAGGAGCATGACGTGTTGTTGAAAAAAATGAAGAGCCTGAAAAGGTGTGAAATATATGAGGGCTTCAAAAGGTGTCAAAAATGTGAGGAGCAGGAAACGGTCTGAAAAATAGGAGGAGCATGAAACCGTGTTCAAAAACATGAAGAGCCTGTAAAGGTGTGAAAAATATGAAGAGCTTCAAAAGGTGTGAAATACATGAGGAGCATGAAACTCTCTGAAAAATAAAAGGAGCAAGAAGGGGTGTTCAAAAACATGAAGAGGCTGAAAAGGTGTGAAAAACATGAAGAGCTTAAAAAGGTGTGAAAAATATGAGGAGCATGAAACGGTCTGAAAGAAAAGGAAGAGCATGAAACGGTGATCAAAAACATGAACAGTATGAAAAGGTGTGAAAAATATGAAGAGCTTCAAAAGGTGTAAAATACATGAGGAACATGAAACGGTCTGAAATTTAGGAGAAGCATTAAGTGGTGTGGAAAAACATGAAGAGCCTGAAAAGGTGTGAAAAATATGAAGAGCTTCAAAAGTTGTGAAAAATATGAGGAGCATGAAACGGTCTGAAAAATAGAAGCGGCATGAAATGGTGTTGAAAAATATGAAGAGCCTAAAAAGGTGTGAAAAATATGAAGACCTTCCAAAGATGTGAAAAATATGAGGAGCATGATACTGCCTGAAAAATATGAGGAGCATGAAGTGGTGTTGAAGAAATGAAGAGCCTGAAAAGGTGTGAAATATATTAAGAGCATCAATAGGTGTCAAAAATATGAGGAGCATGAAACGGTCTGCAAAAAGGAGGAGCATGAAGTGGTGTTGATAAACTTGAAGAGCCTGAAAAGGTGTTAAAAATATGAAAAGCTACAAAAGGTGGGAAAAATATGAGGAGCATGAAATGGTCTGAAAAATA
The DNA here is from genome assembly GCF_033118175.1 of Dama dama. Taxonomy (NCBI): domain Eukaryota; kingdom Metazoa; phylum Chordata; class Mammalia; order Artiodactyla; family Cervidae; genus Dama; species Dama dama. Next base: position 5,238,719 of record NW_026870945.1, read on the forward strand.
CGAGGAGCATGAAGCGGTGTTCACAAACATGAAGAGCCTGAAAAGGTGTGAAAAATATGAAGGGCTTCAAAAGGTGTGAAAAATATGAGCAGCATGAAACGGTCTAAAAAATAGGAGGATCATGAAGCCGTGTTGAAAAACATGAAGAGCGTGAAAGGTTGTGAAAAATAGGAGGAGCTTCAAAATGTGTGAAAAATATGAGGAGCATGAAACGGTCTGAAAATAGGAGGAGCATGAAGCGGTGTTGAAAAACATGAAGAGCCTGAAAAGGTGTGAAAAATATGAAGAGCTTCAAAAGGTGTCAAAAATGAGAAGAGCATGAAAGGGTCTGAAAAATAGGAGGAGCATGACGTGGTGTTGAAAAAAATGAAGAGCCTGAAAAGGTGTGAAATATATGAAGAGCTTCAAAAGGTGTGAAAAATATGAGCAGCATGAAACGGTCTAAAAAATAGGAGGATCATGAAGCCGTGTTGAAAAACATGAAGAGCGTGAAAGGTTGTGGAAAATAGGAGGAGCTTCAAAATGTGTGAAAAATATGAGGAGCATGAAACGGTCTGAAAATAGGAGGAGCATGAAGCGGTGTTGAAAAACATGAAGAGCCTGAAAAGGTGTGAAAAATATGAAGAGTTTCAAAAGGTGTGAAAAATATGAAGAGCTTCAAAAGGTGTCAAAAATGAGAAGAGCATAAAAGGGTCTGAAATATAGGAGGAGTATGAAGCGGTGTTCAAAACATGAAGAGCCCGAAAAGGTGTGAAAAATATGAAGAGCTTCAAAAGGTGTCAAAAATATTAGGAGCATGAAACGGTCTGAAAAAGAGGAGGAGCATGAAGCGGTGTTGAAAAACGTGAAGAGCCTGAAAAGGTGTGAAAAATATGAAAGGCTTCAAAAGGTGTGAAATACATGAGGAGCATGAAAGAGCTGAAAATTAGGAGAAGCATGAAGTGGTGTGGAAAAACATGAAGAGCCTGAAAAGGTGTGAAAAATATGAAGAGTTTCAAAAGGTGTGAAATACATGAGTAGCATGAAACCCTCTGAAAAATAGGAGGAGCATGAAGCGGTGTTCAAAAATATGAAGAGCCTGAAAAGGTGTGAAAAATATGAAGAGCTTCAAAAATATGAAAAATATGAAGAGCCTCAAAAGGTGTGAAAAATATGAAGAGCTTCAAAAGGTGTGAAATATATGAGGAGCATGAAACGGTCTGAAAAATAGCAGGATCATGAAGCGATGTTGAAAAACATGAAGAGTCTGAAAACGTGTGAAAATATGAAGAGCTTCAAAAATATGAAAAATATGAAAAGCTTCAAAAGGTGTGAAAAATATGAAGAGCTTCAAAAGGTGTCAAAAATATGAGGAGCATGAAACGGTCTGCAAAATAGGAGGAGCATGAAATGGTGTTCAAAACATGAAGAGCCTGAAATCGTGTGAAAAATATGAAGAGCTTCAAAAGGTGTGAAAAATATGAGGAGCATGAAACGGTCTAAATAATAGGAGGAGCATGAAGCGGTGTTCAAAAATATGAAGAGCCTGAAAAGGTGTGAAAAATATGAAGAGCTTTAAAAGGTGTCAAAAATATGAGGAGCATGAAACGGTCTGAAAAATAGGAGGAGCATGAAGCGGTGTTGAAAAACATGAAGAGCCTGAAAATGTGTGAGAAATATGAAGAGCTTCAAAAGGTGTCAAAAATATGAGGAGCATGAAACGGTCTGAAAAAGAGGAGGAGCATGAAGCGGTGTTGAAAAACATGAAGAGCCTGAAAAGGTGTGACAAATATGAAAAGCTTCAAAAGGTGTGAAATACATGAGGAGCATGAAAGAGCTGAAAATTAGGAGAAGCATGAAGTGGTGTGGAAAAACATGAAGAGCCTGAAAAGGTGTGAAAAATATGAAGAGCTTCAGAAGGTGTGAAATACATGAGGAGCATGAAACTCTCTGAAAAATATAAGGAGCATGAAGTGGTGTTCAAAAATATGAAGAGCCTGAAAAGGTGTAAAAAATATGAAGAGCTTCAAAAGGTGTGAAAAATATGAGGAGCATGTTATGGTTTGAAAAATAGGATTAGCATGAAGAGGTGTTCAAAAACATGAAGAGCCTGAAAAGTTGTGAAAAATATGGAAAGCTTCAAAAGGTGTCAAAAATGAGATGAGCATGAAACTGTCTGAAATATAGGAGGAGTATGAAGCGGTGTTCAAAACATGAAGAGCCCGAAAAGGTGTGAAAAATATGAAGAGCTTCAAAAGGTGTCAAAAATATGAGGAGCATGAAACGGACTGAAAAATCGGAGGAGCATGAAGCGGTGTTGAAAAACATGAAGAGCCTGAAAAGGTGTGAAAAATATGAAGAGTTTCAAAAGGTGTCAAAAATATGAATAGCATGAAAAGGTCTGCAAAAAAGGAGCATGAAGTGGTGTTGAAAAACATGAAGAGCCTGAAAAAGTGTGAAAAATATGAAAAGTTTCAAAAGGTATCAAAAATATGAGGAGCATGAAACGGTCTGAAAAATAGGAGGAACATGAAGAAGTGTTCAAAAACATGAAGAGCCTGAAAAGGTGTGAAAAATATGAAGAGCTTCAAAAGGTGTGAAATATATGAGGAGCATGAAACTCTCTGAAAAATAGAAGGAGCATGATGTGGTGTTCAAAAACATGAAGAGCCTGAAAACGTGTGAAAAATACGAAGAGCTTCAAAAGGTGTGAAAAATATGAGGAGAATGATACGGTTTGAAAAATAGGAGGAGCATGAAGCGGTGTTGAAAAACATGAAGAGTCTGAAAACGTGTGAAATTATGAAGAACTTCAAAAATATGAAAAATATGAAGAGCTTCAAAAGGTGTGAAATATATGAAGAGCTTCAGAAGGTGTCAAAAATATGAGGAGCATGAAACGGTCTTCAAAATAGGAGGAGCATGAAATGGTGTTCAAAAACATGAAGAGCCTGAAATCGTGTGAAAAATATGAAGAGCTTCAAAAGGTGTGAAAAATATGAGGAGCATGAAACGGTCTAAAAAATAGGAGGAGCATGAAGCGGTGTTCAAAAATATGAAGAGCCTGAAAAGGTGTGAAAAATATGAAGAGTTTCAAAAGGTGTCAAAAATATGAGGAGCATGAAACGGTCTGAAAAATAGGAGGAGCATGAAGCGGTGTTGAAAAACATGAAGAGCCTGAAAAGGTGTGAGAAATATGAATAGCTTCAAAAGGTGTCAAAAATATGAGGAGCATGAAACGGTCTGAAAAAGAGGAGGAGCATGAAGCGATGTTGAAAAACATGAAGAGCCTGAAAAGGTGTGAAAAATATGAAAAGCTTCAAAAGGTGTGAAATACATGAGGAGCATGAAAGAGCTGAAAATTTGGAGAAGCATGAAGTGGTGTGGAAAAACATGAAGAGCCTGAAAAGGTGTGAAAAATATGAAGAGCTTCAGAAGGTGTGAAATACATGAGGAGCATGAAACTCTCTGAAAAATATAAGGAGCATGAAGTGGTGTTCAAAAACATGAAGAGACTGAAAAGTTGTGAAAAATATGAAAAGCTTCAAAAGGTGTCAAAAATGAGATGAGCATGAAACTGTCTGAAATATAGGAGGAGTATGAAGCGGTGTTCAAAACATGAAGAGCACGAAAAGGTGTGAAAAATATGAAGAGCTTCAAAAGGTGTCAAAAACATGAGGAGCATGAAACGGTCTGAAAAAGAGGAGGAGCATGAAGCAGCGTTGAAAAACATGAAGAGCCTGAAAAGGTGTGAAAAATATGAAAAGCTTCAAAAGGTGTGAAATACATGAGGAGCATGAAAGAGCTGAAAATTAGGAGAAGCATGAAGTGGTGTGGAAAAACATGAAGAGCCTTAAAAGGTGTTAAAAATATGAAGAGCTTCAAAAGGTGTGAAATACATGACGAGCATGAAACTCTCTGAAAAATAGGAGAAGCATGAAGCGGGGTTCAAAAATATGAAGAGCCTATAAAGGTGTGAAAAATATGAAGAGCTTCAAAAATATGAAAAATATGAAGAGCCTCAAAAGGTGTGAAAAATATGAAGAGCTTCAAAAGGTGTGAAATATATGAGGAGCATGAAACGGACTGAAAAATCGGAGGAGCATGAAGCGGTGTTGAAAAACATGAAGAGCCTGAAAAGGTGTGAAAAATATGAAGAGTTTCAAAAGGTGTCAAAAATATGAATAGCATGAAAATGTCTGCAAAAATGGAGCATGAAGTGGTGTTGAAAAAAATGAGGAGCCTGAAAAGGTGTGAAAAATATGAAGAGCTTCAAAAGGTGTCAAAAATGAGATCATCATGAAACGGTCTGAAAAATAGGAGGTGCATGAGGTGGTGTTGAAAAAAAAGAAGAGACTGAAAAGGTGTGAAATATATGAAGAGCTTCAAAAGGTGTCAAAATATGAGGAGCATGATACGGTCTGAAAAATAGGAGGAGCATGAAGCGGTGTTCAAAAAATGAAGAGCCTGAAAAGTTGTGAATAATATGAAGAGCTTCAAAAGGTGTAAAAAAAAATATGAGGAGCATGAAACGGTCTGAAAAATAGGAGGAGCATGAAGCGGTGTTGAAAAACATGAAGAGCCTGAAAAGGTGTGAAAAATATGAAGAGCTTCAACAGGTATAAAATATATGAGAAGCATGAAAAGGTGTTCAAAAACATGAAGAACCTGAAAAGGTGTGAAAAATATGAAGAGCTTCAAAAGGTGTAAAATATATGAGGAGCACGAAACGGTGTTCAAAAACATGAAGAGCCTGAAAAGTTGTGAATAATATGAAGAGCTTCAAAAGGTGTAAAAAAAAATATGAGGAGCATGAAACGGTCTGAAAAATAGGAGGAGCATGAAGCGGTGTTGAAAAACATGAAGAGCCTGAAAAGGTGTGAAAAATATGAAGAGCTTCAAAAGATGTGAAAAATATGAAGCGCTTCAAAAGGTGTCAAAATTATGAGGAGCCTGAAACGGATCTGAAAATTAGGAGAGGCTTGAAGTTGTGTTGAAAAACATGAAGAGCCTGAAAAGGTGTGAAAAATATGAAGACCTTCAAAAGGTGTCAAAAATATGAGGAGCATGAAACGGTCTGAAATTTCGGAGGAGCATGAAGCGGTGTTCAAAAACATGAAGAGCCTGAAAAGGTGTGAAAAATATGAAGAGCTTCAAAAGCTGTGAATAATATGAAGAGCATGAAACGGTCTGAAAATTAGGAGGAGCATAAAGCGGTGTTCAAATACATGAAGAGCCTGAAAAGGTTTGAAAAATATGAAGAGCTTCTCAAGGTGTGAAATACATGAGGAGCATGAAACGGTCTGAAAAATAGGAGGAGCATGAAGCGGTGTTGAAAAACATGAAGAGCCTGAAAATGTGTGAAAAATATGAAGAGCTTCAAAAGGTGTCAAAAATATGAGGAGCATGAAACGTTCTGAAAAATAGGAGGAGCATGAAGCAGTGTTGAAAAAAATGAAGAGCCTGAAAAGGTGTGAAAAATATGAACAGCTTCAAAAGTTGTCAAAAATATTAGGAGCATGAAACGGTCTAAAAAATAGGAGTACCATGAACCGGTGTTGAAAAACATGAAGAGCCAGAAAAGGTGTGAAAAATATTAAGAGCTTCAAAATGTGTGAAAAATATGAAGAGCTTCAAAAGGTGTCAAAAAAGAGATGAGCATGAAACGGTCTGAAAAATAGGAGGAGAATGAAGTGGTGTTGAAATAAATGAGGAGCCTGAAAAGGTGTGAAAAATATGAAGAGCTTCAAAAGGTGTCAAAAATATGAGGAGCATGAAACGGTTTTAAAAATAAGAGGAACATGAAGTGGTGTTGAAAAACATGAAGATCCTGAAAAGATGTGAAAAATATGAAGAGCTTCAAAAGGTGTGAAATATATGAGGTGCAAGAAACGGTTTGAAAAATAGGAGGAGCATGAAGAGGTGTTGAAAAACATGAAGAGCCTGAAAAGGAGTGAAAAATATGAAGAGCTTCAAAAGTTGTCAAAAATATGAGGAGCATGAAACGTTCTGAAAAATAGGAGGAGCATGAAGCAGTGTTGAAAAAAACTAAGAGACTAAAAAGGTGTGAAAAATATGAACAGCTTCAAAAGGTGTAAAAATATGAGGAGCATGAAACGGTCTAAAAAATAGGAGTACCATGAACCGGTGTTGAAAAACATGAAGAGCCAGAAAATGTGTGAAAAATATTAAGAGCTTCAAAATGTGTGAAAAATATGAACAGCTTCAAAAGGTCTCAAAAAAGAGATGAGCATGAAACGGTCTGAAAAATAGGAGGAGAATGAAGTGGTGTTGAAAAAAATGAGGAGCCTGAAAAGGTGTGAAAAATATGAAGAGCTTCAAAAGGTGTCAAAAATGAGATCATCAAGAAACGGTCTGAAAAATAGGAGGTGCATGAGGTGGTGTTGAAAAAAAAGAAGAGACTGAAAAGGTGTGAAATATATGAAGAGCTTCAAAAGGTGTCAAAATATGAGGAGCATGATACGGTCTGAAAAATAGGAGGAGCATGAAGCGGTGTTCAAAACATGAAGAGCCTGAAAAGTTGTGAAAAATATGAAAAGCTTCCAAAGGTGTCAAAAATGAGATGAACATGAAACGGTCTGAAAAATAGGAGGAGCATGAAGCGGTGTTGAAAAAATGAAGAGCCGGAAAAGGTGTGAAAAATATGAAGAGCATCAAAAGGTGTCAAAAATATGAGGAGTATGAAACGGTCTGACAAATAGGAGGAGCATGAAGCGGTGTTGAAAAACATGAAGAGCCTGAAAAGGTGTGAAAAATATGAAGAGCTTCACAATGTGTGAAATACATGAGGAGCATGAAACGGGTTGAAAAATAGGAGAAGCATGAAGTGGTGTGGAAAAACATCAAGAGCCTGAAAAGGTGTGAAAAATATGAAGAGCTTCAAAAGGTGTCAAATACATGAGGAGCAAGAAACGGTCTGAAAAATAGGAGGAAGATGAAGAGGTGTTCAAAAATATGAAGAGCCTGAAAAGGTGTGAAAAATATGAAGAACTTCAAAAGGTGTGAAAAATATGAGGAGCATGATACGGTCTGAAAAATAGGAGGAGCATGAAGCGGTGTTCAAAACATGAAGAGCCTGAAAACGTGTGAAAAATATGAGGAGCTTCAAAAGGTGTGAAATACATGAGGAGCATTAAACGGTTTGAAAAATAGGAGGAGCATGAAGCGGTGTTCAAAAACAGGAAAAGCCTGAAAAGTTGTGAAAAATATGAAGAGCTTCAAAAGTTGTCAAAAATATGAGGAGCATGAAAAGGTCAGAAAAATAGGAGGATCATGAAGCGGTGTTCAAAAACATGAAGAGCCTGAAAAGGTGTGCAAAATATGAAGAGCTTCAAAAGGTGTCAAAAATATGAGGAGCATGAAACAGTCTGCAAAAAAGGAGGAGCCTGAAGTGGTGTTGAAAAACTTGAAGAGCCTGACAAGGTGTGAAAAATATGAAAAGCTTCAAAAGTTGTCAAAAATATGAGGAGCATGAAACGGTCTGAAAAATAGGAGGAGCATAAAGCGGTGTTCAAAAACATGAAGAGCCTGAAAAGGTGTGAAAAATATGAAGAGCTTCAAAAGATGTCAAAAATATGAGAAGCATGAAACGGTCTGCATAATAGGAGGATCATGAAGCGGTGTTGAAAAACATGAAGAGCCTGAAAAGGTGTGAAAAATATGAAGAGCTTCAAAAGGTGTCAAAAATATGAGGAGCATGATACTGTCTGAAAAATAGGAGGAGCATGAAGCGGTGTTGAAAAACGTGAAGAGCCTGTAAACGTGTGAAAAATATGAAGAGCTTCAATAGGTGTGAAATACATGAGGAGCATTAAATGGTCTGAAAAATAGGAGGAGCATGTAGTGGTGTGGAAAAACATGAAGAGTCTGAAAACGTGTGAAATTATGAAGAACTTCAAAAATATGAAAAATATGAAGAGCTTCAAAAGGTGTAAAAAATATGAAGAGCTTCAAAAGGTGTCAAAATGAGATGAACATGAAACGGTCTGAAAAATAGGAGGAGCATGAAGCGGTGTTGAAAATCATATAGAGCCTGAAAATTTGTGAAAAATATGAAGAGCTTCAGAAGATGTGAAAAACATGAAGAGCTTCAAAAGGTGTCAAAATGAGATGAGATGAAACGGTCTGAAAAATAAGAGGAGCATGAAGTGGTGTTGAAAATAATGAAAAGCCTGAAATGGTGTGAAATATATGAAGAGCTTCAAAAGGTGTCAAAAATATGAGGAGAATGAAACGGTCTGTAAAATAGGAGGAGCATGAAATGGTGTTCAAAAACATGAAGAGCCTGAAAAGGTGTGAAAAATATGAAGAGCTTCAAAAGGTGTCAAAAATATGAGGAGCATGAAAACTTCTGAAAAATAGGAGGAGCATGAAGCGGTGTTCAAAAACATGAAGACCCTGAAAAGTAGTGAAAAATATGAAGAGCTTCAAAAGGTGTCAAAAATATGAGGAGCATGAAAGAGTCTGAAAAATAGGAGGACTATGAAACGGTGTTCAAAAACATGAAGAGCCTGAAAAGGTGTGAAAAATATGAAGAGCTTCAAAACGTGTCAAAAATATGAGGAGCATGAAACGGTCTGAAAAATAGGAGGAGCAAGAAAGGGTGTTGAACAACATGAAGAACCTGAAAACGTGTGAAAAATATGAAGAGCTTCAAAAGATGTGAAAAATATGAAGAGCTTCAAAAGGTGTCAAAAATGAGATGAGCATGAAACCGTCTGAAAGATAGGAGGAGCATGAAGTAGTGTTGAAAAACATGAAGAACCTGAAAAGCTGTGAGAAACATGAAGAGCTTCAAAATGTGTCAAAAATATGAGGAGCATGAAACGGTCTGAAAAAGAGGAGGAGCAGGAAGCGGTGTTGAGAAACATGAAGAGCCTGAAAATGTGTGAAAAATATGAAGAGCTTCTAAAGGTGTGAAATATATGAGGTGCAAGAAACGGTCTGAAAAATAGGAGGAGCATGAAGCGGTGTTGAAAAACATGAAGAGCCTGAAAAGGTGTGAAAAACATGAAGATCTTCAAAAGGTGTAAAAATATGAGAGGCATGAAACGACTGAAACATAGGAGGAGCATGATGCGGTGGTCAAAAACATGAAGAGCCTGAAAAGGTGTGAAAAATATAAAGAGCTTCAAAAGGTGTCAAAAATATTAGGAGCATGAAACAGTATGAAACATAGGATGAGCATGAAACTTTTTTGAAAAAGATGAAGAGCATGAAAAGGTGTGAAAAATATGAAGAGCTTCAAAAGATGTTAAAAATATGAGGAGCATGAAAATTTCTGAAAAATTGGAGGAGCATGAAGCGGTGTTGAAAAACATGAAAAGCCTGAAAAGGTGGAAAAATATGAAGAGCTTCAAAAAGTGTCAACAATATGAGGAGCATGAAACGGTCTGAAAATTAGGAAGAGCATGAAACTGTGTTGATAAACATGAAGAGCCTGAAAAGGTGTGAAAAATATGAAGAGCTTCAAAAGGTGTGAAATATATGAAGAGCTACAAAAGGTGTCAAAAATATGAGGAGCATGAACCGGTCTGAAATATAGGAGGAGCATGAAGTGATGTTGAAAAACATGAAGAGCCTGAAAAGGTGTGAAAAATATGAAGAGCTTCAAAAGGTGTCAAAAATATGAGGAGAATGAACCGGTCTGAAAAATAGGAGGAGCATGAAGTGGTGTTGAAAAACATGAAGTGCCTGAAAAGTTGTGAAATATATGAAGAGCTTCAAAAGGTGTGAAAAATATGAGGAGCTTCAAAAGGTGTCAAAAATAGGAGGAGCCTCAAACGGTCTGAAAAATAGGAGGAGCATGATACGGTGTTCAAAAATATGAAGAGCCTGAAAAGGTGTGAAAAACATGAAGATCTTCAAAAGGGGTCAAAAATATGAGGAGCATGAAACGATCTGAAAAATAGGAGGAGCATGAAGTGGTGTTCAAAAACATGAAGAGCCTGAAAAGGTGTGAAAAACATGAAGAGCCTCAAAACGTGTCAAAAATATGAGGAGCATGAAACGGTCTGAAAAATAGGAGGAGCATGAAGCGGTGTTGAAAAACATGAAGAGGCTGAAAACGTGTGAAAAATATGAAGAGCTTCAAAAGGTGTGAAATATATGAAGAGCTTCCAAAGGTGTCAAAAATGAGATGAGCATGAAACGGTCTGAAAAATAGGAGGAGCATGAAGTGGTCGTGGAAATCATGAAGTGCCTGAAAAGGTGTGAAATATATGAAGAGTTTCAAAAGTTGTGAAAAAATGAGGAGGTTCAAAAGGTGTCAAAAATATGAGGAGCATGAAACGGTCTGAAAAATAGGAGGAGCATGAAACGGTGTTCAAAAACATGAAGAGCCTGAAAAGGTGTGAAAAATAGGAAGAGCTTCACAAGGTGTCTAATATATGAGGAGCATGAAACGGTCTCAAAAATAGGAGGATCATGAAGCGGTGTTCAAAAATATGGAGAGTCTGAAAAGGTATGAAAAATATGAAGAGCTTCAAAAGGTGTGAAATATATGAAGAGCTTCAAAAGGTGTCAAAAATATGAGGAGCCTGAAACAGGCTGTAAAATAGGAGGAGCATGAAGCGGTGTCGAAAAACATGAAGAGCATGAAGAGTTGTGAAAAATAGGAAGAACTTCAAAAGGTGTCAAAAATATGAGGAGCATGAATGGTATGAAAAATAGGAAGATCATGAAGCCGTGTTGAAAAACATGAAGAGCCTGAAAAGGTGTGACAAATATGAAGAGCTTCAAAAGGTGTGAAATATATGAAGAGCTTCAAAAGGTGTCAAAAATAAGATGAGCATGAAATGGTCTGAAAGATAGGAGGGGCATGAAGCGGTGTTGAAAAACATGAAGAGTCTGAAAAGGTGTGAAAAATAAGAAGAGCTTCAAATGGTGTGAAATACATGAGGACCTTGAAATGGTCTGAAAAAGAGGAGGAGCATGAAATCTTGTTGAAAAACATGAAGAGCCTGAAAACGTGTGAAAATTATGAAGAGCTTCAAAAGGTGAGAAATATATGAAGAGCTTCAAAAGGTGTCAAAAATGAGATGAGCATGAAATGGTCTGAAAGATAGGAGGGGCATGAAGCGGTGTTCAAAAATATGAAGAGCCTGGAATGGTGTGAAAAATATGAGAGCCCCAAAACGTGTCAAAAGTATGAGGAGCATGAAACGGTGTTGAAAAACATGAAGAGCCTGAAAAGGTGTGACAAATATGAAGAGCTTCAAAAGGTGTCAAAAATATGAGGAGCATGAAATGGTCTGAAAAATAGGAGGATCATGAAGTGGTGTTGAAAAACATGAAGAGCCTGAAAAGGTGTGAGAAATAGAACGGCTTCAAAAGGTGTGAAAAATATGAGGAGCCTGAAACGGTCTGAAAAATAGGAGGAGCATGAAGTGGTGTTGAAAAACATGAAGAGCCTGAAAAGGTGTAAGAAATAGAACGGCTTCCAAAGGTGTGAAAAATATGAGGAGCATGAAACGGTCTGAAAATAGGAAGAGCATGAAGCGGTGTTTAAAAACATGAAGAGCCTGAAAAGGTGTGAAAAATATGAAGAGCTTCAAAAGGATTGAAAAATATGAAGAGCATGGAACGGTCTGAAAAATAGGAGGAGGATAAAGAGGTGTTCAAAAAAATGAAGAGCCTGAAAAGGGGTGACAAATATGAAGAGCTTCAAAAGGTGTCAAAAATATGAGGAGCATGAAACGGTCTGAAAAATAGGAGGATCATGAAACGGTGTGAAAAACATGAAGAGCCTGAAAAGCTGTGAGAAATAGAACGGCTTCAAAAGGTGTGAAAAATATGAGGAGCCTGAAACGGTCTGAAAAATAGGAGGAGCATGAAGTGGTGTTGAAAAACATGAAGAGCCTGAAAAGGTGTGAGAAATAGAACGGCATCAAAAGGTGGGAAAAATATGAGGAGCATGAAACTGTCTCAAAAATAGGAGCAGCATGAAGCGGTGTTCAAAAATATGGAGAGCCTGAAAAGGTATGAAAAATATGAAGAGCTTCAAAAGGTGTCAAAAATATCAGGAACATGAAACGGTCTGAAAAACAGAAGGAGCATGAAGCGGTGTTTAAAAACATGAAGAGCCTGAAAAGATGTGAAAAATATGAAGAGCTTCAAAAGGTTTGAAAAATATGAAGAGCAGGGAACGGTCTGAAAAATAGGAGGAGGATAAAGCGGTGTTCAAAAACATGAAGAGCCTGAAAAGGTGAGAAAAATATGAAGAGCTTCAAAAGGTTTCAAAAATATGAGGATCATGAAACGGTCTGAAAAATAGGAGCAACATGAAACGGTCTGAAAAATAAGAGGAGGATGAAATGGTGTTGAAAAACAGGAAGAGGCTGAAAATGTGAGAAAAATATGAAGAGCTTCAAAAGGTTTCAAAAATATGAGGAGCATGAAACTTTCTGAAAAAGAGGAGGAACATGAACCGGTGTTGAAAAACATGAAGAGCCTGAAAAGGTGTGAAAAATATGAAGAGGTTTAAAAGGTGTCAAAAATATGAGGAGCATGAAACTTTCTGAAAAATAGGAGGATCATGAAACCGTGTTCAAAAACATGAAGAGCGTCAAAAGGTGTGAAAAATATGAAGAGCCTTAAAAAATGTCAAAAATTTGAGGAGTATTAAACGGTCTGAAAAATAGCAGTAGCATGAAGTGGTGTTGAAAAACATGAAGAGCCTGAAAAGGTGTGAAAAATATGAACAGCTTTAAAAGGTGTGAAAAATATGACGAGCATGAAACGGTCTGAAAAATAGGAGGAGCATGAAGCGGTGTTCAAAAACATGAAGAGCCTGAAAAGGTGTGAAAAATATGAACAGCTTCAAAATGTGTCAAATATATGAGGAGAAAGAAACGGTCTGAAAAAAAGGAAGAGCATGAAGTGGTGTTCAAAAACCTGAAGAGCCTGAAAAGGTGTGCAAAATATGAAGAGCTTCAAAAGGTGTAAGAAATGAGATGAGCATGTAACGGTCTGAAAAATAGGAGGAGCATGAACTGGTGCTGAAAAACATGAAGAGCCTGAAAAGGTTTGAAAAATATGAAGAGCTTCAAAAGGTGTGAAAAATATGAGGAGCATGAAACGGTCTGAAAAATAGGAGGAGCATGAAGTGGAGCTGAAAAACATCAAGAGTCTGAAACGGTGTGCAAAATATGAAGAGCTTCAAAAGGTGTAAAAAATGAAATGAGCATGAAACGGTCTGAAAAATAGGAGGAGCATGAACTGGTGCTGAAAAACATGAAGAGCCTGAAAAGGTGTGCAAAATATGAAGAGCTTGAAAAGGTGTAAAAAATGAGAGCAGCATGAAACGGTCTGAAAAATAGGAGGAGCATGAAGTGGAGCTGAAAAACATGAAGAGCCTGAAAAGGTGTGCAAAATATGAAGAGCTTCAAAAGGTGTCAAGAATATGTGGAGCATGAAACGGTCTGAAAAATAGGAGGAGCATGAACTGGTGCTGAAAAACATGAAAGCCTGAAAAGGTTTGAAAAATATGAAGAGCTTCAAAAGGTGTGAAAAATATGAGGAGCATGAAACGGGCTGAAAAATAAGAGGAGCATGAAGCGGTGTAGAAAACCATGAAGAGCCTGAAAAAGTGTGAAAAATATGAAGAGCTTCAAAAGTAGGCAAAATTATGAAGAGTATGAAACGGTCAAAAAAATAGGAGGAGCATGAAACTGTGTTCAAAAACATGAAGTGTCTGAAAAGGTGTGAAATATATGAAGAGTTTCCAAAAGTGTCAAAAATATGAAGAGCATGAAATGGTCTGAAAAATAGGAGGAGCATGAAGCGGCGTTGAAAAACATGAAGAGCCTGAAAAGGTGTGAAAAATATGAAGAGCTTCAAAAGGTGTCAAAAATAGGAAGAGCATGATATGGTCTGAAAAATATGAGGAGCATGAAACGGTGTTCAAAAACATGAACAGCCTGAAAAGGTGTGAAATATATGAAGAGCTTCAAAAGGTGTCAAAAATATGAAGAGCATGAATCTGTCTGAAAAATAGGAGGAGCATGAAATGGTCTCATAAATAGGAGGAGCATGAAACGGTGTTGAAAAACATGAAGAGCCTGAAAATGTGTGAAATATATGAAGAACTTAAAAGGAGTCAAAAATATGAGATGCATGAAACGGTCTGAAAAATAGAAGGAACATGAAGCGGTGTTGAAAAACGTGAAGAGCCTGAAAACGTGTGAAAAATATGAAGAGCTTTAAAAGGTGTCAAAAATATGAGGAGCATGAAACGGTCTGAAAAATAGGAGGAGCATATAGCGGTGTTGAAAAACATGAAGAGCCTCAAAAGGTGTGAAAAATATGAAGAGCTTCAAAAGGTGCCAAAATTATGAAGAGCATGAAACAGTCTTAAAATTAGGAGTAGAATGAAGCGGTATAGAAAAACATGAAGAGCCAGAATCGGTGTGAAATATATGAAGCTTCAAAAGGTGTCAAAAATATGAAGTGCATGAAACGGTCTGAAACATAGGAGGAACATGAAGCGGCGTTGAAAAACATGAAGAGCCTGAAAAAGTGTGAAAAATATGAAGAGCTTCAAAAGGTGTCAAAATATGAGGAGCAGTAAACGGTTTGAAAAATAGGAGGAGCATGAAACAGTGTTGAAAAACATGAAGATCATGGAAAGGTGTGAATAATATAAAGAGTGTCAAAAGGTGTAAAAAATATGAGGAGCACGAAACGGTCTGAAAAATAGGAGGAGCCTGAAAAGGTGTTGAAAATCATGAAGAGCCTGAAAAGGTGTGAAGAATAAGACGAGCTGCAAAAGGCGTCAAAATTATGAGGAGCATGAAACTGTCTGAAAATTAGAAGAAGCATGAAACGGTGTTGAAAAATATGAAGACCATGAAAGGGTGTGAAAAACATGAAGAGCTTAAAAAGGTGTCAAAAATACGAGGAGCATGAAACGGTCAAAAAATAGGAGGAGCACGAGACGTTGATGATAAACCTGAAGAGCATGAAAAGGTGTTAAAAATATGAAGAGCTTAAAAAGGTGTCAAAAATATGAGGAGCAAGAAACGGTGTTGAAACACATGAAGAGCCTGAAAAGGTGTGAAAAATATGAAGAGCTTCAAAAGGTGTCAAAAATATGAGGACCATAAAACGATCTGAAAAATATGAGGAGCCTGAAACGGTCTGAAAAATAGGAGGAGCATGAAACGGTGTTCAAAAACATGAAGAGCCTGAAAAGTTTTGAAAAATATGCAAAGCTTCAAAAGGTGTCAAAAATTAGATGAGCATGAAACGGTCTGAAAAATTGGAGGAGCAAGAAGTAGCGTTGAAAAAAATGAAGAGCCTGAAAAGGTGTGAAAAATATGAAGAGCTTCAAAAGGTGTCAAAAATATGAGGAGCATGAAACGGTCTGAAAAATAGGAGGAGCATGAAGCGGTGATGAAAAACATGAAGGGCATGAAAACGTGTGAAAAATATGAAGAGCTTCAAAAGGTGTGAAAAATATGAAGAGCTTCAAAAGGTGTCAAAAATATGAGGAGCATGAAACGGTCTGAAAAATAGGAGGAGCATGAAGCGGAGATGAAAAACATGAAGGGCATGAAAACGTGTGAAAAATATTAAGAGCCTGAAAAGGTGTGAAAAATATGAAGAGCTTCAAAAGGTGTCAAAAATATGTTGAGCATGAAACGGTCTGAAAAATAGGAGGAGCATGAAGCGGTGTTCAAAAACGTGAAGAGCCTTAAAAGGTGTGAAAAATATGAAGAACTTCAAAAGGTGTCAAAAATATGAGGAGCATGAAACGGTCTGAAAAATAGGAGGAGCATCAAGCGGTGTTGAAAAACATGAAGAGCCTGAGAAAGTGTGAGAAATAGGAAGAGCTTCAAAAGGTGTGAAAAATATGAAGAGCTTCAAAAGGTGTCAAATGAGATGAGCATGAAACTGTCTGAAAAATAGGAGGAGCATGAAGTGGTGTTGAAAAAAAAGAAGAGCCTGAAAAGGTGTGAAATATATGAAGAGCTTCAAACGTTGTCAAGAATATGAGGAGAATGAAACGGTCTGAAAAATAGGAGGAGCATGAAGCGGTGTTGAAAAACATGAAGCGCCTGAAAAGGTGTGAAAGATATGAAGAGTTTCTAAAGGTGTCAACAATATGAGGAGTAAGAAAGGGTCTGAAAAATAGGAGGAGCATGAAGCGGTGTTCAAAAACATGAAGAGCCTGAAAAGGTGTGAAAAATATGCAGAGCCGCAAAAGGTGTCAAAATGAGATGAGCATGAACCGGTCTGAAAAATAGGAGGAGCATGAAGTAATGTTGAAAAAAATGAAAAGCCTGAAAAGGTGTGAAATATATGAAGAGCTTCAAAAAGTGTCAAAAATATGAGGAGCATGAAATGGTCTGAATAATAGGAGGAGAATGTAACGGTGATCAAAAACATGAAGAGCCTGAAAAGGTGTGAAATATATAAAGAGCTTCAAAAAGTGTCAAAAATATGAGGAGCATGAAACGGTCTGAATAATAGGAGGAGAATGTAATGGTGATCAAAAACATGAAGAGCCTGAAAAGGTGTGAAAAATATGAAGAGCTTCACAAGGTGTAAAATATGAGGAGCATGAAACGGTCTGAAAAATAGGAGGAGCATGAAACGGTAGGAAAAATAGGAGGAGCATGAAACGGTGTTGAAAAACATGAAGAGGCTGAAAACGTGTGAAAAATAGGAGGAGCTTCAAAAGGTGTCAAAAATATGAGGTGCATGAAACGGTCAGAAAAATAGGAGGAGCATGAAGCGGTGTTCAAAAACATGAAGAGCCTGAAAAGGTGTGAAAAATACGAAGAGCTTCAAAAGGTGTGAAAAATGAGAGGAGCATGAAACGGTCTGAAACATAGGAGGAGCATGAATTATTGTTGACAAACATAAAGAGCCTGAAAAGGTGTGAAAAATATGAAGAGCTTCAAAAGGTGTGAAATACATGGGGAGGATGAAACGGTCTGAAAACTAGGAGGAGCATGAAGCGGTGTTGAAAAACTTGAAGAGCCTGAAAAGGTGTGAAATATATGAAGAGCTTCAAAAGATGTGAAAATTATGTGGAGCAGGAAACGGTCTGAAAATTAGGAGGTTCATGAAGCGGTGTTGAAAAACATGAAGAGCCTGAAAAGGTGTGAAAAATATGAAGAGCTTCAAAAGGTGTGAAGTATATGAGGAGCTTGAAACGCTCTGAAAAACAGGAGGAGCATGAAGTGGTGTTGAAAATCATGAAGAGCATGAAAAAGTGTGAAAAATATGAAGAGCTTCAAAAGGTGTGAAAAATATGAAGCTTCAAAAGGTGTCAAAAATATGAGGAACATGAAACGGTCTGAAAATTAGGAGGAGCAAGAAGCTGTGTTGAAAAAAAAGAAGAGTCTGAAAAGGTGTGAAATATATGAAGAGCTTCAAAAGGTGTCAAAAATGAGATGATAATGAAGCGGTCTGAAAAACTGGAGGAGCATGAATCGCTGTTGAAAACGATGAAGAGCCTGAAAAGGTGTGAAAAATATGAAGAGCTTCAAAAGCTGTGAAAAATATGAAGAGCTTCAAAAGGAGAAAAACAGATAAGGAGCATGAAACGGTCTGAAATAGGAGGAGCATGAAACGGTGTTGAAAAACATGAAGAGCCTGAAAACGTGTGAAAAATATGAAGAGTTCCAAAAGATGTGAAAAATAAGAAGAACTTCAAAAGGTGTCAAAAATGATGTGAGCATGAAACGGTCTGAAAAATAGGAGGAGAAGAAAGAGGGGTTGAAAAAAATGAAGAGCCTGAAAAGGTGTGAAATATATGAAGAGCTTCAAAAGGTGTGAAAAATATGAGGAGCATGAAATGATCTGAAAAACAGGAGGAACATGAAACGCTCTGAAAAATAGGAGGAGCATGAAATGGTGTTCAAAAACATGAAGAGCCAGAAAAGGTGTGAAAAATATGAAGAGCTTCAACAGGTGTGAAAAATATGAAGAGCTTCAAAAGCTGTCAAACTTGAGATGAGCATGAAACGGTCTGAAAAATAGGAGGAGAATGAAGTGGTGATCAAAAACATGAAGAGCATGAAAAGGTGTGAAAATATAAAGAGCTTCAAAAGGTGTGAAAAATATGAGGAGCATGAAACGCTCTGAAAAATAGAAGGAGCATGAAGCGGTGTTCAAAACATGAAGAGTCTGAAAAAGTGTGAAAAACATGAAGAGGTTCAAAATGTGTCAAATATGAGGAGCATGAAACGGTCTGAAAAATAGGAGGAGCATGAAACGGTGTTCCAAAACATGAAAGCTTGAAAAGTTGTGAAAAATATGAAGAGCTTCAAAAGGTGTCAAAAAGATGAGGAGCATGAAACGGTCTGAAAAATACGAGTAGCATGAAACTGTGTTCAAAAACATGAAGAGACTGAAAAGGTGTGAAAAGTAGCAAGAGCTTCAAAAGTGTGAAATATTAGAGGAGCATGAAACGGTCTGAAAAATAGGAGGAGCAAGAAGCTGTGTTCAGAAACATGAGAGCCTGAAGAGGTGTGAAAAATATGAAGAGCTTCAAAAAGTGTGAAATACATGAGGAGCATGAAACGGTCTGAAAAATAGGAGGAGCATGAAGCGGTGTTCAAAAACATGAACGCCTGAAAAGGTGTGAAAAATATGAAGAGCTTCAAATAGTGTCAAATATATGAGGAGCATGAAACGGTCTGAAAAATAGGAGGAGCATGAAGCGGTGTTCAAAAACATGAAGAGCCTGAAAACTTGTGAAAAATATGAAGAGCTTCAAAAGGTGTGAAAAATATGAACAGCTTCAAAAAGTGTCAAAAAGGAGATGAGCATGAAGCGATCTGAAAAATAGGAGGAGCATGAAGTGGTGTTGAAAAACATGAAGAGCCTGAAAAGGTGTGAAATATATGAAGAGCTTCAAAATGTGTCAAAAATATGAGGAGTATGAAATGGTCTGAAAAGTAGGAGCAGCATGAAACGGTGTTTAATAACATCAAGAGCCTGAAAAGGTGTGAAAAATATGAAGAGCTTCAAAAGGTGTGAAATACATGAGGAGCTTGAAACGGTCTGAAAAGAGTAGGAGCATGAAGCGGTGTTCAAAATCATGAAGAGCCTGTAAAGGTGTGAAAAATATGAAGAGCTTCAAAAGGTGTCAAAAATATGAGGAGCATGAAACGGTCTGAAAAATAGGAGGAGCAAGAAACGGTGATCAAAAACATGGAGAGCCTGAAAAGGTGTGAAATATATGAGGACTTTCAAAAGGTGTCTACAATAAGAAGAGCATGAAACGGTCTGAAAAATAGAGGAGCATGAAGTGGTGTTGAAAAACATGAAGAGCCTGAAAAGGTGTGAAAAATATGAAGAGCTTCAAAAGGTGTGAAAAATATGAAAAGCTTCTAAAGGTGTTAAAAATGAGATGGGCATGAAACGGTCTGAAAATGAGGAGGAGCATGAAGTGGGGTTGAAAAACATGAAGAGAATGAAAAGGTGTGAAATATACGATTAGCTTCAAAAGGTGTGAAAATATGAAGAGCTTCAAAAGGTGTCAAAAATATGAGGAGCATGAAGCGGTCTGAAAAATAGGAGGAGCATGAAGTGGTGATGAAAAACATGAAGAGTTTGAAAAAGGTGTGAAACATATGAGTAGAATAAAACGGTCTGAAAAATAGGAGGAGCATGAAGTAGTCTTGAAAAACATGAAGAGCCTGAAAAGGTGTGAAAAATATGAAGAGCTTTAAATCGTGTCAAAAATATGAGGAGTATGAAACATTGTGAAAAATAGGAGGAGCATGAAGCGGTGTTGAAAAACATGAAGAGCGTGAAAGGTGTGAAAAATATGAAGAGCATCAAAATGTGTGAAAAATATGAGGAGCATAAACTGTGTTCAAAAACATGAAGATCCAGAAAAGGTGTGAAAAATATGAAGAGCATCAAAATGTCTCAAAAACATGAGGAGCATGAAACGGTCTGAAAATAAAAGGAGCATGAAGCGGTGTTCAAAAATCTAAAGAGCCTGAAAAGGTGTGAAAAATATGAAGAGCTTCAAAAGATGTCAAAAATATGAGGAGCATGAAACGGTCTTAAATATAGGAGGAGCATGAAACGGTGTTCAATAACATGAAGAGCATGAAAAGGTGTGAAAAATATAAAGAGCTTCAAAAGGTGTCAAAAATATGAGGAGCATGAAACGGTGTTCAAAAACATGAAAAGCCTGAAAAGGTGTGAAAAAAATGATTAGCTTCAAAAGGTGTGAAAAATATGTGGAGCATGAAACCATCTGAAAAATAGGAGGAGAATGAATTGGTGTTGAAAAACATGAAGAAACTGAAAAGATGTGAAAAATATGAAGAGCTTCAAAATGTGTCAAAAATATGAGGAGCATGAAACGGTCTGAAAAATAGGAGGAGCATGAAACGGTGTTCAAAAACATGAAGAGCCTGAAAAGGTGTGAAAAATATGAAGAGCTTCAAAAGGTGGCAAAAATATGAGGATCATGAAACGGTCTGACAATTAGGAGGAGCATGAAGCGTTGTTTAAAAACTTGAAGAGCCTGAAAAAGTGTGAAAAATATGAAGAGCTTCAAAAGGTGTCAAAAATATGAGGAGCATGAAACGGTCTGAAAAATAGGAGTAGCATGAATTGGTGTTCAAAAACATGAAGAGCCTGTTAAGCTGTGAAAAATATGAAGAGCTTCAAAAGGTGTCAAAAATATGAGGAGCATGAAACGGTGTTCAAAAACATGAAAAGCATGAAGAGGTGTGAAAAAAATGATTAGCTTCAAAAGGTGTGAAAAATATGTGGAGCATGAAACGATCTGAAAAATAGGAGGAGAATGAATTGGTGTTGAAAAACATGAAGAGCCTGAAAAGGTGTGAAAAATATGAAGAGCTTCAAAAGGTGTCAAAAATATGAGGATCATGAAACGGTCTGAAAATTAGGAGGAGCATGAAGCGTTGTTTAAAAACTTGAAGAGCCTGAAAAAGTGTGAAAAATATGAAGAGCTTCAAAAGGTGTCAAAAATATGAGGAGCATGAAACGGTCTGAAAAATAGGAGTAGCATGAATTGGTGTTCAAAAACATGAAGAGCCTGTTAAGCTGTGAAAAATATGAAGAGCTTCAAAAGGTGTCAAAAATATGAGGAGCATGAAACGGTCTGAAAAATAGGAGGAGCAGGAAACGGTGTTCAAAAACATGAAGAGCCTGAAAAGGTGTGAAAAATATGAAGAGCTTCAAAAGGTGTCAAAAATATGAGGATCATGAAACGGTCTGAAAATTAGGAGGAGCATGAAGCGTTGTTTAAAAACTTGAAGAGCCTGAAAAAGTTTGAAAAGTATGAAGAGCTTCAAAAGGTGTCAGAAATATGAGGAGCATGAAACGGTGTTCAAAAACATGAAGAGCCTGAAAAGGTGTGAAAAATATGAAGAGCTTCAAAAGGTGTCAAAAATATGAGGACCATGAAACGGTCTGAAAAATAGGAGGAGCATGAAGCGGTGTCGAAAAACATGAAGAGTCTGAAAAGGTGTGAAATATATGAAGAGCTTCAAAAGGTGTAAAAAATATGAGGAATTTGAAACGGTCTGAAAAATAAGAGGATCTGGTTTCCTCATTGTGTATGCCCAGAAGTGGAATTGCTGGGTCATATGGCAGTTCTATTTCCAGTTTTTTAAGAAATCTCTACACCGTTTTCCATAGCGGCTGTACTAGTGTGCATTCCCACCAACAGTATAAGAGGGTTCCCTTTTCTCCACTCCCTCTCCAGCATTTATTGCTTGTAGACTTTTGGATAGCAGCCATCCTGACTGGCATGTAATGGTACCTCATTGTGGTTTTGATTTGCATTTCTCTAATAATGAGTGATGTTGAGCATCTTTTCATGTGTTTGTTAGCCATCTGTATGTCTTCTTTGGAGAAATGTCTGTTTAGTTCCTTGGCTCATTTTTTATTGGGTCATTTATTTTTCTGGAATTGAGCTGCAGGATTTGCTTGTATATTTTTGAGATTAATCCTTTGTCTGTTTCTTCATTTGCTATTATTTTCTCCCAATCTGAGGGCTGTCTTTTCACCTTACTTATAGTTTCCTTTGTAGTGCAAAAGCTTTTAAGTTTCATTAGGTCCCATTTGTTTAGTTTTGCTTATATTTCCAATATTCTGGGAGGTGGGTCATAGAGGATCTTGCTTTGATTTATGTCGGAGAGTGTTTTGCCTATCTTCTCCTCTAGGAGTTTTATAGTTTCTGGTCTTACATTTAGATCTTTAATCCATTTTGAGTTTATTTTTGTGTATGGTGTTAGAAAGTGTTCTATTTTCATTCTTTTACAAGTGGTTGACCAGTTTTCCCAGCACCACTTGTTAAAGAGGTTGTCTTTTTTCCATTGCATATCCTTGCCTCCTTTGTCAAAGATAAGGTGTCCATAGGTTCGTCTGAAAGAGACACGTGCACCCCAATGTTCATTGCAGCACTGTTTATAATAGCCAGGACATGGAAGCAACCTAGATGCCCGTCAGCAGATGAATGGATAAGAAAGCTGTGGTACATATACACCATGGAATATTACTCAGCCATTAAAAAGAATTCATTTGAATCAGTCCTAATGAGATGGATGAAGCTGGAGCCCATTTTACAGAGTGAAGTAAGCCAGAAAGATAAAGAACATTACAGCATACTGACACATGTATATGGAATTTAGAAAGGTGACAACGATAACCCTATATGCAGAACAGAAAAAGAGACACAGAAATACAGAACAGACTTTTAAACTTTGTGGGAGAATGTGAGGGTGGGATATTTCAAAAGAACAGCATGTACGCTATCTATGGTGAAACAAATCACCAGCCCAGGTAGGATGCACGAGACAAGTGCTCCGGCTTGGTGCACTGGGAAGACCCAGAGGAATCGGGTGGAGAGGAAGGTGGAAGGGGGAATCGGGACTGTGAATACATGTAAATCCATGGCTGATTCATATCAAAGTATGACAAAACCCACTGGAAAAAAAAATAAAAATAATAAAAAAAAATAACAATAAAAAAAAAATAAGAGGAGCATGAAACGGTGTTCAAAAACATGAAGAGCCTGAAAAGGTGTGAAAAATATGAAGAGCTTCAAAACGTGTCAAAAATATGAGGAGCATGAAACAATCTGAAAAATAGGAGGAGCATTAAGCGGTGTTCAAAAACATGAAGAGCCTGAAAAGGTGTGAAAAATATGAAGAGCTTCAAAACGTGTCAAAAATATGAGGAGCATGAATCGCTCTGAAAAATAGGAGGAGCATTAAGCAGTATTCAAAAACATGAAGAGACTTAAATGTGTGAAAAATATGAAGAGCTTCAAAACGTGACAAAATATGAGGAGCATGAAACGGTCTGAAATATTGGAGGTGCATGAAGTGGTGTTGAAAAACATGAAGAGCCTGAAAAGGTTTGAAAAATATGAAGAGCTTCAAAGGTGTCAAAATTATGAGGAGCATGAAACGGTCTGAAATATAGGAGGTGCATGAAGAGGTGTTGAAAAACATGAAGAGCCTGAAAAGATGTGAAATATATGAAGAGCTTCAGAAGCTGTCAAAAATATGAGGAGCATGAAACGGTCTGAAAAATAGGAGGAATATGAAACGGTGTTGAAAAATAAGAAGAGCTTGAAAAGGTGTGAAAAAAATGAAGAGCTTCAAAAGGTGTGAAAAATATGAGTAGCATGAAACGGTCTGAAAAGTAGAAGGAGCATGAAAAGGTGTTCAAAAACATGAAGAGCCTGAAAAGGTGTGAAATATAGGAAGAGCTTCAAAAGGTGTGAAAAATATGAGGAGCATGAAACGGTCTGAAAAATATGAGGAGCATGAAGCGGTGTTGAAAAACATGAAGAGCCTGAAAAGGTGTGAAAAAATATGAAGTGCTTTCAAAGGTGTGAAAAATATGAGGAGCATGAAACGGTCTGAAAAATAGGAGGAGCATGAAGCGGTGTTGATAAAAGTGAAGAGCCTGAAAAGGTGTGAAAAAATATGAAGTCCTTCCAAAGGTGTGAAAAATATGAGGAGCATTAATTGGGCTGAAAAATAGGAGGAGTATGAAACTGTGTTCAAAAACATGAAGAGCCTGAAAAGGTGTGAAAAATATGAAAAGCTTCAAAATGGATCAAAATTATGAGGGGCATGAAACGGTGTCAAAAAGAGGAGGAGCTTGAAACAGTGTTCAAAAACATGAAGAGCCTGAAAAGGTGTGAAAAATATGAAGAGCCTCAAAAGGTGTCAAGAATATGAGCATCAAGAAACGGTCTGAAAAATAGGAGGAGCATGAAGCGGTGTTGAAAAACATGAAGAGCCTGAAACGGTGTGAAATATATGAAGAGCTTCAAAAGGTGTCAAAATATGAGGAGCAGGAAACGGTCTGAAAAATAGGAGGATCATGTAGCGGTGTTGAAAAACATGAAGAGCCTGAAAAGGTGTGAAAAACATGAAGAGCTTCAAAAGGTGTCAAAAGTGAGATGAGCATGAAACCTTCTGAAAAATATGAGGAGCATGAAGCGCTGTTCAAAAACATGAAAAGCCTGAAAAGGTGTGAAAAATATGAAGAGCTTCAAAAGGTGTGAAATACATGAGGAGCATTAAACGGTCTGACAAATAGGAGAAGCATGAAGTTTTGTTCAAAAACATGAAGAGCCTGAAAAGGTGTGAAATATAGGAAGAGCTTCAAAAGGTGTGAAAAATATGAGGAGCATGAAACGGTCTGAAAAATATGAGGAGCATTAAGCGGTGTTCAAAAACATGAAGAGCCTGAAAAGGTGTGAAAAATATGAAGAGCTTCAAAACGTGTCAAAAATATGAGGAGCATGAATCGCTCTGAAAAATAGGAGGAGCATTAAGCAGTATTCAAAAACATGAAGAGACTTAAATGTGTGAAAAATATGAAGAGCTTCAAAACGTGACAAAATATGAGGAGCATGAAACGGTCTGAAATATTGGAGGTGCATGAAGTGGTGTTGAAAAACATGAAGAGCCTGAAAAGGTTTGAAAAACATGAAGAGCTTCAAAAAGTTTGAAAAATAGGAGGAGCATGAAGCGGTGTTCAAAAACATGAAGAGCCTGAAAAAGTGTGAAAAATATGAAGAGCTTATAAAATTGTCAAAAATATGAGGAGCATGAAACGGTCTGAAAAATAGGAGGAGCATGAAACGGTGATCAAAAACATGAAGAGCCTGAAAACATGTGAAAAATATGAAGAGCTTCAAACGGTGTGAAAAATATGAGGAGCATGTAACAGACTGAAAAAGATGAGGAGCATGAAGTGGTGTCAAAAACATGTGCAGCCTTAAAAGCTGTGAAAAATATCAAGAGCTTCAAAAGGTGAAAAATAGGAGGAGCATGAAGCGTTGTTCAGAAACATGAAAAGCCTGAAAAGTTGTGAAAAATATGAAGAGCTTCAAAAGGTGTCAAAAATATGAGGAGCATGAAACGGTCTGAAAAATAGGAGAAGTAAGAAGCGTTATTGAAATACATGAAGAGCCTGAAAACGTGTGAAGAATATGAAGAGCTCAAAAGGTGTGAAAAAAATGAAGAGCTTCAGAAGGTGTCAAAAATGAGATGAGCATGAAACGGCCTTAAAAATAGGAAGAGCAGGAAGTGGTGTTCAGAAACATGGAGAGCCTGAAAAGGTGTGAAAAATATGAAGAGCTTCAAAAGGTGTGAAATACATGAGGAGCATGAAATGGTCTGAAAAATAGGAGGAGCATGAAGAGGTGTTCAAAAACCTGAAGAGCCTGAAAAGGTGTGAAAAATATGAAGAGCTTCAAAAGGTGTGAAATACATGAGGAGCATGAAACGGTCTGAAAAATAGGAGGAGCATGAAGAGGTGTTCAAAAATATGAAGAGCCTGAAAAGGTGTGAAAAATATGAAGTGCTTCAAAAGGTGTCAACAATATGAGGAGCATGAAACGGTCTGAAAAATAGGAGGAGCAAGAAGCGGTGTTGAAAAACAAGAAGAGACGGAAAAGGTGTGAAAAATATGAAGAGCTTCAAAACGTGTCAAAAATATGAAGAGCACGAAACGGTCTGAAAAATAGGAGGAGCATGAAGCGGTGTTGAAAAACATGAAGAGCCTGAAAACGTGTGAAAAATATGAAGAGCTTCAAAAGGTATGAAAATATGAAGAGCTTCAAAAGTTGTCAAAAAAGAGATGAGCATGAAACGGTCTGAAAAATAGGAGCAGCATGAAGCGGTGTTGAAAAACATGAAGAGTCTGAAAAGGTGTGAAAAATATGAAGAGCTTCAAAAGGTGTCAAAAATATGAGGAGCATGAAACGGTCTGAAATATAGGAGGATCATCAAGCGATGTTAAAAAACATGAAGAGCCTGAAAAGAAGTGAAAAATATGAAGAGCTTCAAAAGGTGTGAAAAATATGAAGACCATCAAAAGGTGTCAAAAATGAGATGAGCATGAAACGGTCGGAAAAATAGGAGGAGCATGAAGCGGTGTTGAAAAACATGAAGAGCCTGAAAACCTGTGAAAAATAGGAAGAGCTTCAAAAGGTGTGAAAAATATGAAGAGCTTCAAAAAATGTCAAAAATATTAGGAGCATGAAATGGTCTCAAATATAGGAGAATCATGCAGCGGTGTTGAAAATTATAAACAGCCTGAAAAAGTGTGAAAAATATGAGGAGCTTCAAAAGGTGTCAAAAATATGAGTATCATGAAATGGTCTGAAAAACAGGAGCAGCATGAAACAGTGTTAAAAAACATGAAGACATTGAAAAGGTGTGAAAAATATGAAGAGGTTCAAAAGGTGTGAAATACATGAGGATCATGAAATGGTCTGAAAAATATGAGGAGCATGAAGCGGTGTTCAAAAACATGAGGAGCCTGAAAAGGTGAGAAAAATATGAAGAGCTTCAAAAGATGTGAGAAAAATATGAAGAGTTTCAAAAATGTGAAAAATATGAAGAGCTTTAAAAGGTGTGAAAAATATGAACAGCTTCTAAAGGTGTCAAAAAAGAGATGAGCATGAAACGGTCTGAAAAATAGGAGGAGCATGAAATGCTGTTGAAAATCATGAAGAGAATGAAAAGGTGTGAAAAATATGAAGAGCTTCAAAAGGTGTCAAAAATATGAGGAGCATGAAACAGTCTGAAAAATAGGAGGAGCATGATGCGGTGTTGTAAAATATGAAGAGACTGAAAAGTTGTGCAAAATTGGAAGAGCTTCATTACGTGTGAAATACATGAGGAGAATGAAACGGTCTGTAAAATAGGAGGAGCATGAAGCGGTTTTGAAAATGATGAAGAGCTTGAAGAGGTGTGAAAAATAAGAAGAACTTCAAAAGATGTGAAAAATATGAGGAGCATGAAAAGGTCTGAAAAACAGGAGCAGCATGAAGCGGTGTTTAAAAACATGAAGAGCCTGAAAAGGTGTGAAAAATATGAAGAACTTCAAAACGTGTCAAAAATATGAGGAGCATGAAACGGTCTGAAAAATACGAGGAGCAAAAAGCGGTGTTGAAAAACATGAAGAGTCTGAAAAGGTGTGAGAAATATGAAGAGCTTCAAAAGGTGTGAAAAATATGAAGAGCTTCAAAAGGAGTGAAGAATATGAAGAGCTTCAAAAGGTGTCAAAAATGAGATGAGCATGAAACGGTCTGAAAAATAGGAGGAGCATGAAGCGGTGTTGAAAAACAAGAAGAGCCTGAAAAGGTGTGAAAAATATGAAGAGCTTCAAAAGGTGTGAAAAATATGAGAAGCATGAAACGATATGAAAAATAGGAGGAGCATGACGCGGTGTTCAGAAACATGAAGAGCCTGAAAAGGTGTGAAAAATATGAAGAGCTTCAAAAGGTGTCAAAATATGAGGAGCATGAACGGTCTGAAAAATAGGAGGAGCATGAAACGGTGTTCAAAAACATGAAGAGCCTGAAAAATGTGAAAAATATGAAGAGCTTCAAAACGTGTCAAAAATATGAGGAGCATGAAACGGTCTGAAAAATGGGAGGAGAATGAAACCTTGTTCAAAAACATGAAGAGCCTGAAAAGATGTGAAAAATATGAAGAGCTTCAAAATGTGTCAAAATATGAGGAGCATGAACGGTCTGAAAAATAGGAGGAGCATGAAACGGTGTTCAAAAACAGGAAGAGCCTGAAAAATGGGAAAAATATGAAGAGCTTCAAAACGTGTCAAAAATATGAGTAGCATGAAACGGTCTGAAAAATGGGAGGAGCATGAAACCTTGTTCAAAAACATGAAGAGCCTGAAAAGATGTGAAAAATATGAAGAGTTTCAAAAGGTGTGAAATACATGAGAAGCATGAAAGGGTGTGAAAAATGGAGGAGCAAGAAGCGGTGTTGAAAAACATGAAGAGCCTGAAAAGGTGTGAAAAATATGAAGAGCTTCAAAAGGTGTGAAAAATATGAGGAGCATGAAGCGGTGTTCAAAACCCTGAAGAGCCTGAAAAGGTGTGAAAAATATGAAGAGCTTCTAAAGGTGCGAAAAATATGAAGAGCTTCAAATGGTGTCAAAAATATAAGGAGCATTAAACGGTCTGAAATATAGGAAGAGCATGAAAAGGTGTTAAAAAACATGAAGAGCTTCAAAAGGTGTGAAACATATGAGGAGCATGAAACGGTCTGAAAAATAGGAGGATCATGAAACGGTGTTCAAAAACATGAAGAGCCTGGAAAGGTGTGAAAAATATGAAGAGCTTCAAAAAGTGTCAAAAATATGAGGAGCATGAACGGTCTGAAAAATAGGAAAGGCTTGAAGCGGTGTTCAAAATCATGAAGAGTCTGAAAAGGTGTGAAAAATATGAAGAACTTCAAAAGGTGTCAAATATATGAGGAGCATTAAACGGTGTGAAAAATAGGAGGAACATGAAGCGGTGTTCAAAAACATGAAGAGCCTGAAAAGGTGTGAAAAAAATGAAGAGCTTCAAAAGGTGTCAAAAATATGAGGAGCATGAAACGGTCTGAAAAATATGAGGAACATGAAGAAGTGTTGAAAAACATGAAGAGCCTGAAAAGGTGTGAAAAATATGAAGAGCTTCAAAAGATGTGAATTACATGAGGAGCATGAAACGGTCTGAAAAATAGGAGGAGCATGAAGCGGTGTTGAAAAACCTGAAGAGCCTGAAAAGTTGTGAACAACATGAAGAGCTTCAAAACGTGTGAAAATGATGAGGAGCATGAAACAGTCTGAAAAATGGGAGAATCATGAAGTGGTGTTGAAAAACATGAAGAGCCTGAAAACGTGTGAAAAATATGAAGAGCTTCAAAAGATATGAAATACATGAGGAGCTTGAAACGGTCTGAAAAACAGGAGGAGCATGAAGCGGTGTTGAAAAACATGAAGAGCCTGAAAAGGTGTGAAAAAAATGAAGAGCTTCAAAAGGTGTGAAAAATATGAGCAGCTTCAAAAGGTGTCAAAAATGAGATGAGCATGAAACGGTCTGATAAATAGGAGGATCATGAAGCGGTGTTGAAAATCATGAAGAGCCTGAAAACGTGTGAAAAATATGAAGAGCTTCAAAAGATATGAAAAACATGAGGAGCTTGAAACGGTCTGAAAAACAGGAGGAGCATGAAGCGGTTTTGAAAAACATGAAGAGCCTGAAAAGGTGTGAAAAATATGAAGAGCTTCAAAAGGTGTGAAAAATATGAGGAGCCTGAAACAGTTTGAAAAATAGGAGGAGCATTAAACGGTGATGAAGAACATGAAGAGCCTGGAAGGGTGTGAAAAATATGAAGAGCTTCAAAGGTGTTAAAAATATGAGGAGGATGAAACAATCTGAAAAATAGGAGGAGCATTAAGCGGTGTTCAAAAACATGAACAGCCTGAAAAGGTGTGAAATATAGGAAGAGCTTCAAAAGGTGTCAAAAATATGAGGAGCATGAAACGGTCTGAAAAATATGAGGAGCATTAAGCGGTTTTGAAAAACATGAAGAGCCTGAAAAAGTGTGAAAAATATGAAGAGCTTCAAAAGGTGTGAAAAATACGAGGAGCATGAAATGGTTTGAAAAATAGGAGGAGCATGAAGCGGTGTTCAAAAACATGAAAAGCCTGAAAAGGTGTGAAGTATATGAAGAGCTTAAAAAGCTGTCAAAAATATGAGGAGCATGAAATGGTCTCAAAAATAGGAGAAGCATGAAACGGTGTTGAGAAACATGAAGAGCCTGAAAAGGTGTGAAAAATATGAAGAGCATGAAAAGGTGTGAAAAATATGCGGAGCATGAAACTGTGTTCAAAAACATGAAGAGCCTGAAAAGCTGTGAAAAATATGAAGAGCTTCAAAATGTGTCAAAAATATGATGAGCAAAAAACGGTCTGAAAATTAGGAGGAGCATGAAGCCGTTTTCAAAAACTTGAAGAGCCTGAAATGATGTGAAAAATATGAAGAGCTTCAAAAGGTGTCAAAGATATGAGGAGCATGAAACGGTCTGAAAAATAGGAGGAGCATGATACGGCGTTGAAAAACATAAAGAGCCTGAAAAGGTGTGAAAAATATGAAGAGCTTCAAAATGTGTCAAAAACATGACGAGCATGATATGGTATGAAAAATAGGAGGAGCATGTAACGGTGTTTCAAAAACATGAAGAGCCTGAAAGTTATGAAAAATATGCAGAGCTTCAAAACGTCTCAAAAACATGAGGAGCATGAAACGGTCTGAAAAATAGGAGGAGCATGAAACGGTGTTCAAAAACATGAAGAGCCTGAAAAGGTGTGAAAAATATGAAGAGCTTCAAAAGGTGTCAAAAATATGAGGACCATGAAACGGTCTGAAAAAAAGGAGGAGCATGAAATGGTGTTGAAAAACATGAAGAGCCTGAAAAGGTGTCATAAATATGAAGCGTTTCAAAACGTGTCAAAAAGATGAGGAGCATGAAACGGTCTGAAAAATAGGAGGAGCATGAAGCGGTGTTGAAAAATATGAAGAGCCCGAAAAGGTGTGAAAAATCAGAAGAGCTTCAAAAGGTGTCAAATATATGAGGAGCATGAAACGGTCTGAAAATTAGGAGGAGCATGAAGTGGTGTTGAAAATCATGAAGAGCCTGTAAGGTGTGAAAAATATGAAGAACTTCAAAAGGTGTCAAAAATATAAGGAGCATGAAACGGCCTGAAAAATAGGAGGAGCATGAAGTGGTGTTGAAAAACGTGAAGAGCCTGAAAAGGTGTGAAAAATATGAAGAACTTCAAAAGGTGTCAAAAATATGAGCAGCATGAAACGGTCTGAAAAACAGGAGGAGCATGAAACGGTGTTCAAAAACATGAAGAGCCTGGAGAAGTGTGAAAAATATGAAGAGCTTCAAAAGGCGTCAAAAATATGAGGAGCATGAAACGGTCTGAAAAAAAGGAGGAGCATGAAGCGGTGTTGAAAAACATGAAGAGCCTGAAAAGGTGTGAATAATATGAAGAGCTTCAAAAGGTGTCAAAAATATGAGGAGCATGAAACCGTCTGAAAAATAGTAGGAGCATGAAGCGGTGTTGAAAACATGAAGAGCCTGAAAAGGTGTGAAAAATATGAAGAGTTTCAAAAGGTGTCAAAAATATGACGAGCATTAAACGGTCTGAAAAATAGGAGGAGCATGAATCGGTGTTCAAAAACATGAAGAGCCAGAAAATGTGTGAAATATTTGAAGAGCCTCAAAGGTGTCAAAAATATGAGGAGCAAGAAACGCTCTGAAAAATAGGAGGAGCTTAAGCGGGTTGAAAAATATGAAGAGCCTGAAAAGATGTGAAAAATATGAAGAGCTTCAAAAGGTGTCATATATATGAGGAGCATGAAACGGTCTGAAAAATTGGAGAAGCATGAAGTGGTGTTGAAAAATATGAAGAGCCTGAAAAGGTGCGAAAAATATGAAGAGCTTCAAAAAGTGTCAAAAATATGAGGAGCATGAAACGTTCTGAAAAATAGGAGGAGCATGAAGTGGTGTTGAGAAACATGAAGAGCCTGAAAAAGTTGTGAAACATATGAGGAGAATGAAACGGTCTGAAAAATAGGAGGAGGATGAAGTGGTGTAGAAAAACATGAAGACCCTGAAAAAGTGTGAAAAATATGAAGAGCTTCAAAAGGTGTCAAAAATATGAGGACCATGAAACTGTCTGAAAAATATGAGGAGCAAGAAACTGTTTTCAACAACATGAAGAGCCTCAAAAGGTGTGAAAAGTAGGAAGAGCTTCAAACTGTGTCAAAAATATGATGAGCATGATACGGTCTGAAAAATAGGAGGAGCATGAAGTGGTGTTGAAAAACATGAAGAGCCTGAAAAAGGTGTGAAACATATGAGGAGCATGAAACGGTCTGAAAAATAGGAGGCGCATGAGACGGTGTTGAAATAACTGAAAAGCCTGAAAAGGTGTGAAAAATATGAAGAGCTTCAAAGGATGTCAAAAATATGAGGAGCATGAAAATGTCTGAAAAATAGGAAGAGAATGAAGCGGTGTAGAAAAACATGAAAAGCCTGAAAAGGTGTGAAAAATATGAAGAACTTCAAAAGGTGTCAAAAATATGAGGAGCATGAGACGGTCTGAAAAATAGGAGGAGCATGAAGTGGTGTAGAAAAACATCAAGACCCTGAAAAAGTGTGAAAAATATGAAGAGCTTCAAAAGGTGTCAAAAATATGAGGACCATGAAACGGTCCGAAAAATATGAGGAGCAAGAAACTGTTTTCAAAAACATGAAGAGCCTCAAAAGGTGTGAAAAGTAGGAAGAGCTTCAAACTGTGTCAAAAATATGATGAGCATGATACGGTCTGAAAAATAGGAGGAGCATGAAGTGGTGTTGAAAAACATGAAGAGCCTGAAAAAGGTGTGAAACATATGAGGAGCATGAAACGGTCTGAAAAATAGGAGGCGCATGAGACGGTGTTGAAATACCTGAAAAGCCTGAAAAGGTGTGAAAAATATGAAGAGCTTCAAAGGATGTCAAAAATATGAGGAGCATGAAAATGTCTGAAAAATAGGAAGAGAATGAAGCGGTGTAGAAAAACATGAAAAGCCTGAAAAGGTGTGAAAAATATGAAGAACTTCAAAAGGTGTCAAAAATATGAGGAGCATGAAACGGTCTGAAAAATAGGAGGAGCATGAAGTGGTGTTGAGAAACATGAAGAGCCTGAAAAAGTTGTGAAACATATGAGGAGAATGAAACGGTCTGAAAAATAGGAGGAGCATGAAGTGGTGTAGAAAAACATGAAGACCCTGAAAAAATGTGAAAAATATGAAGAGCTTCAAAAGGTGTCAAAAATATGAGGAGCTTGAAACGGTCTGAAATATAGGAGGAGTGTGAAAAGGTGTTAAAAAACATGAAGAGCTTCAAAAGGTGTCAAAAATATGAGGAGCAAGAAACGGTCTGAAAAATAGGAGGAACATGAAACGGTTTGACAAATAGGAGGAGCATGAAACGGTGTTGAAAAACATGAAGAACCTGAAAGGTGTCGAAAATATGAAGAGCTTCAAAATGTGTCAAAAATATGAGGAGCATGAAACGGTTTGAAAAATAGGAGGAGCATGAAACGGTGTTGAAAAACATGAAGAACCTGAAAGGTGTCGAAAATATGAAGAGCTTCAAAATGTGTCAAAAATATAAGGAGCATGAAACGATCTGAATATTCGGAGGAGCATGAAAGCGTGTTGAAAAACATGAAGAGCACGGAAAGGTGTGAAAAATATGAAGAGCTTCAAAAGGTGTCAAAAATATGAGGACCATGAAACGGTCTGAAAAATAGGAGGAGCATGAAGCGGTGTTGAAAAACATGAAGAGCCTGAAAAGGTGTGAAATATATGAAGAGCTTCAAAAGGTGTAAAAAATATGAAGAGTTTGAAACGGTCTGAAAAATAAGAGGATCTGGTTTCCTCAGTGTGTATGCCCAGAAGTGGAATTGCTGGGTCATATGGCTGTTCTATTTCCAGTTTTTTAAGAAATCTCTACACCGTTTTCCATATCGGCTGTACTAGTGTGCATTCCCACCAACAGTATAAGAGGGTTCCCTTTTCTCCACTCCCTCTCCAGCATTTATTGCTTGTAGACTTTTGGATAGCAGCCATCCTGACTGGCATGTAATGGTACCTCATTGTGGTTTTGATTTGCATTTCTCTGATAATGAGTGATGTTGAGCATCTTTTCATGTGTTTGTTAGCCATCTGTATGTCTTCTTTGGAGAAATGTCTGTTTAGTTCTTTGGCTCATTTTTTATTGGGTCATTTATTTTTCTGGAATTGAGCTGCAGGATTTCCTTGTGTATTTTTGAGATTAATCCTTTGTCTGTTTCTTCATTTGCTATTATTTTCTCCCAATCTGAGGGCTGTCTTTTCACCTTACTTATAGTTTCCTTTGTAGTGCAAAAGCTTTTAAGTTTCATTAGGTCCCATTTGTTTAGTTTTGCTTTTATTTCCAATATTCTGGGAGGTGGGTCATAGAGGATCTTGCTTTGATTTATGTCGGAGAGTATTTTGCCTATCTTCTCCTCTAGGAGTTTTATAGTTTCTGGTCTTACATTTAGATCTTTAATCCATTTTGAGTTTATTTTTGTGTATGGTGTTAGAAAGTGTTCTATTTTCATTCTTTTACAAGTGGTTGACCAGTTTTCCCAGCACCACTTGTTAAAGAGGTTGTCTTTTTTCCATTGTATATCCTTGCCTCCTTTGTCAAAGATAAGGTGTCCATAGGTTCGTCTGAAAGAGACACGTGCACCCCAATGTTCATCGCAGCACTGTTTATAATAGCCAGGACATGGAAGCAACCTAGATGCCCGTCAGCAGATGAATGGATAAGAAAGCTGTGGTACATATACACCATGGAATATTACTCAGCCATTAAAAAGAATTCATTTGAATCAGTCCTAATGAGATGGGTGAAGCTGGAGCCCATTATACAGAGTGAAGTAAGCCAGAAAGATAAAGAACATTACAGCATACTGACACATGTATATGGAATTTAGAAAGGTGACAACGATAACCCTATATGCAGAACAGAAAAAGAGACACAGAAATACAGAACAGACTTTTAAACTTTGTGGGAGAATGTGAGGGTGGGATATTTCAAAAGAACAGCATGTATGCTATCTATGGTGAAACAGATCACCAGCCCAGGTAGGATGCACGAGACAAGTGCTCCGGCTTGGTGCACTGGGAAGACCCAGAGGAATCGGGTGGAGAGGGAGGTGGGAGGGGGAATCGGGACTGGGAATACATGTAAATCCATGGCTGATTCATATCAATGTATGACAAAACCGACTGGAAAAAAAAATAAAAATAATAAAAAAAAATAAAAAAAATAACAATAAAAAAAAATAAGAGGAGCATGAAACGGTGTTCAAAAACATGAAGAGCCTGAAAAGGTGTGGAAATTATAAGAGCTTCAAAAGGTGTCAAATATATGAGGAGCATAAAACGGTTTGAAAAAAAGGAGGAGCATGAAATGGTGTTGAAAAACATGAAGAGCCTAAAAAGGTGTGAAAAATATGAAGAGCTTCAAAAGGTTTCAAAAATATGAGAGGCATGAACGGTCTGAAATGTAGGGGGAGCATGAAGCGGTGTAGAAAAACATGAAGAGCCTGAAAAGGTGTGGAAATTATGAAGAGCTTCAAAAGGTGTGAAATACATGAGGAGCATGAAACGGGCTGAAAAATAGGAGAAGCATGAAGTGGTGTGGAAAAACATGAAGAGCCTGAAAAGGTGTGAAAAATACGAAGAGCTTCAAAAGGTGTGAAATACATGAGCAGCATGAAACTTTCTGAAAAATAAGAGGATCATGAAGCGGGGTTCAAAAACATGAGGAGCCTGAAAATTTGTGAAAAATATGAAAAGCTTCAAAAGCTGTCAAAAATGAGATGAGCATGAGAAGTCCTCAAAAATAGGAGGATCATAAAACGGTGCTGAAAAACATGAAGAGCCTGAAAATGTGTGAAAAATATGAAGAGCTTCAAGAGGTGTCAAATATGAGATGAGCATGAAACGGTGTGAAAAATAAGAGGAGCATGAAGCGGTGTTCAAAAACATGAAGAGCCTGAAAAGGTGTGAAAATTATGAAGAGCTTCAAAAGGTGTCAAAAATATGAGGAGCATGAAACGGTCTGAAAAATAGGAGGAGCATGAAGTGGTGTTGAAAAAAATGAAAAGCCTGAAAAGGTGTGAAATATATGAAGAGCTTCAAAAGGTGTCAAAAATATGAGGAGCATGAAACGGTCTGCAAAATAGGAGGAGCATGAAGCGGTGTTGAAAAACATGAAGAACCGGAAAAGGTGTTAAAAATATGAAGAGCTTCAAAAGGTGTCAAAAATATGAGGAGCATGTAACGGTCTGAAAAATAGGAGGAGTATGAAGTGTTGTTGAAAAACATGAAGACACTGTAAATTTGTGAAAAATATGAAGAGCTTCAAATCGTGTCAAAAATATGAGAAGCATGAAACGGTCTGAAAAATAGGAGCACCATGAAGAGGTGTTCAAAAACATGAAGAGCCTGAAAACGTGTGAAAAATATGAAGAGCTTCAAAAGGTGTGAAAAATAGGTGAAGCATGAAGCGGTGTTGAAAAACATGAAGAGCCTGAAAACGTGTGAAAAACATGAAGAGCTTCAAAAGGTGTGAAAAATATGAACAGCTTCAAAAAGTGTCAAAAATGAGATGAGCATGAAGCGTTCTCAAAAATGGTGGAGCATGAAGTGCTGTTGAAAAACATGAAGAGCCTGAAATCGTGTGAAAAATATGAAGAGCTTCAAAAGGTGTGAAATACATGAGGAGCATTAATCGGTCTGAAAAATAGGAGTAGCATGAAGCGGTGTTGAAAAACATGAAGAGCCTGAAAAGGAGTGAAAAATATGAAGAGCTTCAAAGGTGTGAAATATATGAAGAGCTTCAACAGGTTTCAAAAATATGAGGAACATGAAACGGTCTGAAAAATAGGAGGAGCATGAAGCAGTGTTGAAAAACATGAAGAGCCTGAAAAGGAGTGAAAAATATGAAGAGCTTCAAAGGTGTGAAATATATGAAGAGCTTCAAAAGTTGTCAAAAATATGAGGAGCATGAACGGTCTGAAAAATAGGAGCATGAAGCGGTGTTGAAAAACATGAAGAGCCTGAAAATGTGTGAAAAATATGAAGAGCTTTGAAAGGTGTCAAAAATATGAGGAGCATGAAACGGTCTGAAAAATAGGAGGAGCAAGAAACGGTGTTCAAAAACATAAAGAGCCAGAAAATGTGTGCAAAATATGAAGAGCTTCAAAAGGTGTCAAAATATGAGGAGCATGAAAATGTCTGAAATATAGGAGGAGAATGAAAAGGTGTTAAAAACATGAAGAGCTTCAAAAGGTGTGAAACATATGAGGAGCATGAAACGGTATGAAAAATAGGAGGAGCATTAAACGGTGTTAAAAAACATGAAGAGCTTCAAAAGGTGTGAAACATATGAAGAGCTTCAAAAGGTGTCAAAAATATGAGGAGCATGAAACGGTCTGAAAATTAGGAGAAGAATGAAGTGGTGTTGAAAAACATGAAGAGCCTGAAAAGGTGTGAAAAATATGAAGAGCTTCAAAATGTGTCAAAAATATGAGGAGCATGAACCGTCTGAAAAATAGGAGGAGCATGAAGCGGTGTTGAAAAACATGAAGAACCTGAAAAGGTGTGAAAAATATGAAGAGCTTCAAAAGGTGTCAAAAATATGAGGAGCATGAATGGTTTGAAAAACAGGAGGAGCAAGAAACGGAGTTCAAAAACAGGAAGAGCCAGAAAAGTGTGAAAAATATGAAGAGCTACAAAAGTTGTCAAAATTATGAGGAGCATGAACGGTCTGAAAAATAGGAGGAGCATGAAGCGGTGTTGAAAAACATGAAGAGCCTGAAAAGGTGTGAAAAATATGAAGAGCTTCAAAGATGTCAAAAATATGAGGAGCATGAAACGGTCTGAAAAATAGGAGGAGCATTAGACGGTGTTGAAAAACATGAAGTGCCTGAAAATCTGTGAAATTAAGACAAGCTTCAAAAGGTGTGAAAAATATGAGGAGCATGAAATGGTCTGAAAAATACGAGGAGCATGAAGCGGTGTTAAAAAACATGAAGAGCTTCACAATGTGTGAAACATAAGAAGAGCTTCAAAAGATGGAAAATACATGAGGAGCATTAAACGGTCTGAAAATATGAGGAGCATGAAACGGTGTTCAAAAACATGAAGAGCCTGAAAAGGTGTGAAAAATATGAAGAGCTTCAAAAGATGTGAAATACATGAGGAGCATTAAACGGTCTGAAAAATATGAGGAGCATGAAACGTTGTTCAAAAACATGAAGAGCCTGAAAAGGTGTGAAAAATATGAAAAGCTTGAAAACGTGTGAAAAATACGAGGAGCATTAAACGGTCTGAAAAGTAGGAGGAGCATGAAGCGGTGTTTAAAAACATGAAGATCCTGAAAAGTTCTGAAAAATATGAAGCGCTTCAAAAGGTGTGAAATGCATGAGGAGCATGAAACGGTCTGAAAAATAGGAGGAGCATGAAACGTTGTTCAAAAACATGAAGAGTCTGAAAAGGTGTGAAAAATAGGAAGAGCTTAAAAAGGTGTCAAAAATATGATTGACATGAACGGTCTTAAAAACAGGAGGAGGATGAAGTGGTGTTGAAAAACATGAAGAGCCTGAAAAGGTGTGAAAAATGTGAAGAGCTTAAAAATGTTTCACAAATATGAGGAGCATGAAACGGGCTGAAAAATAGGAGGAGCATGAAGTGATGTTGAAAAACATGAAGAGCATGAAAAGGTGTGAAAAATATGAAGAGCTTCAAAAGGTGTCAGAAATTTGAGGAGCATGAAACGTTCTGAAAAATAGGAGGAGCATGAAGTCATGTTGAAAAACATGAAGAGCCTGAAAAGGTGTGATAAATGTGAAGAGCTTCAAAAGGTGTCAAAAATATGAGGACCATGAAACGGTCTGAAAAATAGGAGGAGCATGAAGCGGTGTTGAAAAACATGAAGAGCCTGAAAAGGTGTGAAATATATGAAGAGCTTCAAAAGGTGTAAAAAATATGAAGAGTTTGAAACGGTCTGAAAAATAAGAGGATCTGGTTTCCTCAGTGTGTATGCCCAGAAGTGGAATTGCTGGGTCATATGGCTGTTCTATTTCCAGTTTTTTAAGAAATCTCTACACCGTTTTCCATATCGGCTGTACTAGTGTGCATTCCCACCAACAGTATAAGAGGGTTCCCTTTTCTCCACTCCCTCTCCAGCATTTATTGCTTGTAGACTTTTGGATAGCAGCCATCCTGACTGGCATGTAATGGTACCTCATTGTGGTTTTGATTTGCATTTCTCTGATAATGAGTGATGTTGAGCATCTTTTCATGTGTTTGTTAGCCATCTGTATGTCTTCTTTGGAGAAATGTCTGTTTAGTTCTTTGGCTCATTTTTTATTGGGTCATTTATTTTTCTGGAATTGAGCTGCAGGATTTCCTTGTGTATTTTTGAGATTAATCCTTTGTCTGTTTCTTCATTTGCTATTATTTTCTCCCAATCTGAGGGCTGTCTTTTCACCTTACTTATAGTTTCCTTTGTAGTGCAAAAGCTTTTAAGTTTCATTAGGTCCCATTTGTTTAGTTTTGCTTTTATTTCCAATATTCTGGGAGGTGGGTCATAGAGGATCTTGCTTTGATTTATGTCGGAGAGTATTTTGCCTATCTTCTCCTCTAGGAGTTTTATAGTTTCTGGTCTTACATTTAGATCTTTAATCCATTTTGAGTTTATTTTTGTGTATGGTGTTAGAAAGTGTTCTATTTTCATTCTTTTACAAGTGGTTGACCAGTTTTCCCAGCACCACTTGTTAAAGAGGTTGTCTTTTTTCCATTGTATATCCTTGCCTCCTTTGTCAAAGATAAGGTGTCCATAGGTTCGTCTGAAAGAGACACGTGCACCCCAATGTTCATCGCAGCACTGTTTATAATAGCCAGGACATGGAAGCAACCTAGATGCCCGTCAGCAGATGAATGGATAAGAAAGCTGTGGTACATATACACCATGGAATATTACTCAGCCATTAAAAAGAATTCATTTGAATCAGTCCTAATGAGATGGGTGAAGCTGGAGCCCATTATACAGAGTGAAGTAAGCCAGAAAGATAAAGAACATTACAGCATACTGACACATGTATATGGAATTTAGAAAGGTGACAACGATAACCCTATATGCAGAACAGAAAAAGAGACACAGAAATACAGAACAGACTTTTAAACTTTGTGGGAGAATGTGAGGGTGGGATATTTCAAAAGAACAGCATGTATGCTATCTATGGTGAAACAGATCACCAGCCCAGGTAGGATGCACGAGACAAGTGCTCCGGCTTGGTGCACTGGGAAGACCCAGAGGAATCGGGTGGAGAGGGAGGTGGGAGGGGGAATCGGGACTGGGAATACATGTAAATCCATGGCTGATTCATATCAATGTATGACAAAACCGACTGGAAAAAAAAATAAAAATAATAAAAAAAAATAAAAAAAATAACAATAAAAAAAAATAAGAGGAGCATGAAACGGTGTTCAAAAACATGAAGAGCCTGAAAAGGTGTGGAAATTATAAGAGCTTCAAAAGGTGTCAAATATATGAGGAGCATAAAACGGTTTGAAAAAAAGGAGGAGCATGAAATGGTGTTGAAAAACATGAAGAGCCTAAAAAGGTGTGAAAAATATGAAGAGCTTCAAAAGGTTTCAAAAATATGAGAGGCATGAACGGTCTGAAATGTAGGGGGAGCATGAAGCGGTGTAGAAAAACATGAAGAGCCTGAAAAGGTGTGGAAATTATGAAGAGCTTCAAAAGGTGTGAAATACATGAGGAGCATGAAACGGGCTGAAAAATAGGAGAAGCATGAAGTGGTGTGGAAAAACATGAAGAGCCTGAAAAGGTGTGAAAAATACGAAGAGCTTCAAAAGGTGTGAAATACATGAGCAGCATGAAACTTTCTGAAAAATAAGAGGATCATGAAGCGGGGTTCAAAAACATGAGGAGCCTGAAAATTTGTGAAAAATATGAAAAGCTTCAAAAGCTGTCAAAAATGAGATGAGCATGAGAAGTCCTCAAAAATAGGAGGATCATAAAACGGTGCTGAAAAACATGAAGAGCCTGAAAATGTGTGAAAAATATGAAGAGCTTCAAGAGGTGTCAAATATGAGATGAGCATGAAACGGTGTGAAAAATAAGAGGAGCATGAAGCGGTGTTCAAAAACATGAAGAGCCTGAAAAGGTGTGAAAATTATGAAGAGCTTCAAAAGGTGTCAAAAATATGAGGAGCATGAAACGGTCTGAAAAATAGGAGGAGCATGAAGTGGTGTTGAAAAAAATGAAAAGCCTGAAAAGGTGTGAAATATATGAAGAGCTTCAAAAGGTGTCAAAAATATGAGGAGCATGAAACGGTCTGCAAAATAGGAGGAGCATGAAGCGGTGTTGAAAAACATGAAGAACCGGAAAAGGTGTTAAAAATATGAAGAGCTTCAAAAGGTGTCAAAAATATGAGGAGCATGTAACGGTCTGAAAAATAGGAGGAGTATGAAGTGTTGTTGAAAAACATGAAGACACTGTAAATTTGTGAAAAATATGAAGAGCTTCAAATCGTGTCAAAAATATGAGAAGCATGAAACGGTCTGAAAAATAGGAGCACCATGAAGAGGTGTTCAAAAACATGAAGAGCCTGAAAACGTGTGAAAAATATGAAGAGCTTCAAA
Organism: Dama dama; assembly: GCF_033118175.1. Classification (NCBI taxonomy): domain Eukaryota; kingdom Metazoa; phylum Chordata; class Mammalia; order Artiodactyla; family Cervidae; genus Dama; species Dama dama. The sequence continues at coordinate 5,280,318 of NW_026870945.1, forward strand.
AGGTGTGAAAAATAGGTGAAGCATGAAGCGGTGTTGAAAAACATGAAGAGCCTGAAAACGTGTGAAAAACATGAAGAGCTTCAAAAGGTGTGAAAAATATGAACAGCTTCAAAAAGTGTCAAAAATGAGATGAGCATGAAGCGTTCTCAAAAATGGTGGAGCATGAAGTGCTGTTGAAAAACATGAAGAGCCTGAAATCGTGTGAAAAATATGAAGAGCTTCAAAAGGTGTGAAATACATGAGGAGCATTAATCGGTCTGAAAAATAGGAGTAGCATGAAGCGGTGTTGAAAAACATGAAGAGCCTGAAAAGGAGTGAAAAATATGAAGAGCTTCAAAGGTGTGAAATATATGAAGAGCTTCAACAGGTTTCAAAAATATGAGGAACATGAAACGGTCTGAAAAATAGGAGGAGCATGAAGCAGTGTTGAAAAACATGAAGAGCCTGAAAAGGAGTGAAAAATATGAAGAGCTTCAAAGGTGTGAAATATATGAAGAGCTTCAAAAGTTGTCAAAAATATGAGGAGCATGAACGGTCTGAAAAATAGGAGCATGAAGCGGTGTTGAAAAACATGAAGAGCCTGAAAATGTGTGAAAAATATGAAGAGCTTTGAAAGGTGTCAAAAATATGAGGAGCATGAAACGGTCTGAAAAATAGGAGGAGCAAGAAACGGTGTTCAAAAACATAAAGAGCCAGAAAATGTGTGCAAAATATGAAGAGCTTCAAAAGGTGTCAAAATATGAGGAGCATGAAAATGTCTGAAATATAGGAGGAGAATGAAAAGGTGTTAAAAACATGAAGAGCTTCAAAAGGTGTGAAACATATGAGGAGCATGAAACGGTATGAAAAATAGGAGGAGCATTAAACGGTGTTAAAAAACATGAAGAGCTTCAAAAGGTGTGAAACATATGAAGAGCTTCAAAAGGTGTCAAAAATATGAGGAGCATGAAACGGTCTGAAAATTAGGAGAAGAATGAAGTGGTGTTGAAAAACATGAAGAGCCTGAAAAGGTGTGAAAAATATGAAGAGCTTCAAAATGTGTCAAAAATATGAGGAGCATGAACCGTCTGAAAAATAGGAGGAGCATGAAGCGGTGTTGAAAAACATGAAGAACCTGAAAAGGTGTGAAAAATATGAAGAGCTTCAAAAGGTGTCAAAAATATGAGGAGCATGAATGGTTTGAAAAACAGGAGGAGCAAGAAACGGAGTTCAAAAACAGGAAGAGCCAGAAAAGTGTGAAAAATATGAAGAGCTACAAAAGTTGTCAAAATTATGAGGAGCATGAACGGTCTGAAAAATAGGAGGAGCATGAAGCGGTGTTGAAAAACATGAAGAGCCTGAAAAGGTGTGAAAAATATGAAGAGCTTCAAAGATGTCAAAAATATGAGGAGCATGAAACGGTCTGAAAAATAGGAGGAGCATTAGACGGTGTTGAAAAACATGAAGTGCCTGAAAATCTGTGAAATTAAGACAAGCTTCAAAAGGTGTGAAAAATATGAGGAGCATGAAATGGTCTGAAAAATACGAGGAGCATGAAGCGGTGTTAAAAAACATGAAGAGCTTCACAATGTGTGAAACATAAGAAGAGCTTCAAAAGATGGAAAATACATGAGGAGCATTAAACGGTCTGAAAATATGAGGAGCATGAAACGGTGTTCAAAAACATGAAGAGCCTGAAAAGGTGTGAAAAATATGAAGAGCTTCAAAAGATGTGAAATACATGAGGAGCATTAAACGGTCTGAAAAATATGAGGAGCATGAAACGTTGTTCAAAAACATGAAGAGCCTGAAAAGGTGTGAAAAATATGAAGAGCTTGAAAACGTGTGAAAAATACGAGGAGCATTAAACGGTCTGAAAAGTAGGAGGAGCATGAAGCGGTGTTTAAAAACATGAAGATCCTGAAAAGTTCTGAAAAATATGAAGCGCTTCAAAAGGTGTGAAATGCATGAGGAGCATGAAACGGTCTGAAAAATAGGAGGAGCATGAAACGTTGTTCAAAAACATGAAGAGTCTGAAAAGGTGTGAAAAATAGGAAGAGCTTAAAAAGGTGTCAAAAATATGATTGACATGAACGGTCTTAAAAACAGGAGGAGGATGAAGTGGTGTTGAAAAACATGAAGAGCCTGAAAAGGTGTGAAAAATGTGAAGAGCTTAAAAATGTTTCACAAATATGAGGAGCATGAAACGGGCTGAAAAATAGGAGGAGCATGAAGTGATGTTGAAAAACATGAAGAGCATGAAAAGGTGTGAAAAATATGAAGAGCTTCAAAAGGTGTCAGAAATTTGAGGAGCATGAAACGTTCTGAAAAATAGGAGGAGCATGAAGTCATGTTGAAAAACATGAAGAGCCTGAAAAGGTGTGAAAAATATGAAGAGCTTCAAAAGGTGTCAGAAATTTGAGGAGCATGAAACGGTCTGAAAAATAGGAGGAGCATGTAGCGGTGTTCAAAAATATGAAGAGCCTGAAGAGGTGTGAAAAATATGAAGAGCGTCAAAAGGTGTCAAAAATATGAGGAGCATGAAACGGCCTGAAAAATAGGAGGAGCATGAAGCGGTGTTCAAAAACATGAAGAGACTTAAAAGGTGTGAAAAATATGAAGAGCGTCAAAAGGTGTCAAATATATGGGGAGCATGAAACGGTCTGAAAAATAGGAGGAGCATGAAACGGTGTTCAAAAACATGAAGAGCCTGAAAAGTTCTGAAAAATATGAAGAGCTTCAAAAGGTTTGAAAAATATGAGGAGCATGAAACGGTCTGAAAAATAGGAGGATCATGAAGCGGTGTTGAAAAATATGAAGAGCCTGAAAAGGTGTGAAAAATATGAAGAGCGTCAAAAGGTGTGAAATACATGAGGAACATGAAACGGTCTGAAAAATAGGAGGATCATGAAGCAGTGTTGAAAAATATGAAGAGCCTGAAAAGGTGTGAAAAATATGAAGAGCTTCAAAAGCTTTCAAAAATATGAGGAGCATGAAACGGTCTGAAAAATAGGAGCAGCATGAAGTGGTGTTGAAAAACATGAAGAGCCTGAAAAGGTGTGAAAAATATGAAGAGCTACAAAAGTTGTGAAAAATAGGAGGAGCATGAAGCGGTGTTGAAAAACATGAAGAGCCTGAAAAGGTGTGAAAAATAAGAAGAGCTTCAAAAGGTGTGAAAAATATGAAGAGCTTCAAAAGGTGTCAAAAATATGAGGAGCATGAAGTGGTGTTGAAAAACATGAAGAGCCTGAAAAGATGTGAAAAATATGAACAGCTTCAAAGTGTGTCAAAAATATGAAGAGCATGAAACGGTCTGAAAAATAGGAGGATCATGAAGCTGTGTTGAAGAACATGAAGAGCCTGAAAAGGTGTGAAATATACGAAGAGCTTCAAAAGGCGTCAAAATTATAAGGAGCATGAAACGGTCTGAAAAATAGGAGGAGCATGAAGCGGTATTCAAAAATATGAAGAGCCTGAAAAGCTGTGAAATTATGTCAAGCTTCAAAAGGTGTGAAAAATATGAGGAGCATGAAACTGTCTGAAAAATGGAGGAGCAGGAAACGGTGTGAAAAATAGGGGGAGCATGAACTGGTGTAGAAAAACATGAAGACCCTGAAAAGGTGTGAAATATATGAAGAGCTTCAAAAGGTGTCAAAATATGAGGAGCATGAAACGGTCTGAAATATAGCAGGAGCATGAAGAGGTGTTAAAAAACATGAAGAGCCTGAAAAGGTGTAGAAAATATAAAGAGCTTCAAAAGGTGTCAAAAATATGAGGAACATGAAACGGTCTGAAAAATAGGAGGAGCATGAAGTGGGGTTGAAAATCATGAAGAGCCTGAAAAGGTGTGTAAAATATGAAGAGCTTCAAAAGGAGTGAAATACATGAGGAGCATGAAACCGTCTGAATTACAGGAGGAGCATGAAACGGTGTTCAAAAACATAAATAGCCTGAAAATGTGTGAAAAATATGAAGAGCTACAAAAGGTGTGAAAAATATGAAGAGCTTCAAAAGGTGTGAAAAATATGAAGAGCTTCAAAAGGTGTGAAATACATGAGGAGCATGAAACGGTCAGAAAAATAGGAGGAGCATGAAGCGGTGTTGAAAAACATGAAGAACCTTAAAAGGTGTTAAAAATATGAAGAGCTTCAAAAGGTGTCAAAAATATGAGGAGCATGTAACGGTCTGAAAAATAGGAGGAGTATGAAGTGGTGTTGAAAAACATGAAGACACTGTAAATTTGTGAAAAATATGAAGAGCTTCAAATTGTGTCAAAAATATGAGAAGCATGAAACGGTCTGAAAAATAGGAGCACCATGAAGAGGTGTTCAAAAACATGAAGAGCCAGAAAACGTGTGAAAAATATGAAGAGCTTCAAAAGGTGTGAAAAATAGGAGAAGCATGAAGCGGTGTTGAAAAACATGAAGAGCCTGAAAACGTGTGAAAAACATGAAGAGCTTCAAAAGGTGTGAAAAATATGAACAGCTTCAAAAAGTGTCAAAAATGAGATGAGCATGAAGCGTTCTCAAAAATGGTGGAGCATGAAGTGTTGTTGAAAATCATGAAGAGCCTGAAATCGTGTGAAAAATATGAAGAGCTTCAAAAGGTGTGAAATACATGAGGAGCATTAATCGGTCTGAAAAATAGGAGTAGCATGAAGCGGTGTTGAAAAACATGAAGAGCCTGAAAAGGAGTGAAAAATATGAAGAGCTTCAAAGGTGTGAAATATATGAAGAGCTTCAACAGGTTTCAAAAATATGAGGAACATGAAACGGTCTGAAAAATAGGAGGAGCATGAAGCAGTGTTGAAAAACATGAAGAGCCTGAAAAGGAGTGAAAAATATGAAGAGCTTCAAAGGTGTGAAATATATGAAGAGCTTCAAAAGTTGTCAAAAATATGAGGAGCATGAACGGTCTGAAAAATAGGAGCATGAAGCGGTGTTGAAAAACATGAAGAGCCTGAAAATGTGTGAAAAATATGAAGAGCTTCAAAAGGTGTCAAAAATATGAGGAGCATGAAACGGTCTGAAAAATAGGAGGAGCAAGAAATGGTGTTCAAAAACATAAAGAGCCAGAAAATGTGTGCAAAATATGAAGAGCTTCAAAAGGTGTCAAAATATGAGGAGCATGAAAATGTCTGAAACATAGGAGGAGAATGAAAAGGTGTTAAAAACATGAAGAGCTTCAAAAGGTGTGAAACATATGAGGAGCATGAAACGGTATGAAAAATAGGAGGACCATTAAACGGTGTTAAAAAATATGAAGAGCTTCAAAAGGTGTGAAACATATGAAGAGCTTCAAAAGGTGTCAAAAATATGAGGAGCATGAAACGGTCTGAAAATTAGGAGAAGAATGAAGTGGTGTTGAAAAACATGAAGAGCCTGAAAAGGTGTGAAAAATATGAAGAGCTTCAAAATGTGTCAAAAATATGAGGAGCATGAACCGTCTGAAAAATAGGAGGAGCATGAAGCGGTGTTGAAAAATATGAAGAACCTGAAAAGGTGTGAAAAATATGAAGAGCTTCAAAAGGTGTCAAAAATATGAGGAGCATGAATGGTTTGAAAAACAGGAGGAGCAAGAAACGGAGTTCAAAAACAGGAAGAGCCAGAAAAGTGTGAAAAATATGAAGAGCTACAAAAGTTTTCAAAATTATGAGGAGCATGAACGGTCGGAAAAATAGGAGGAGCATGAAGCGGTGTTGAATAACATGAAGACCATGAAAAGGTGTGAAAAATATGAAGAGCTTCAAAGAAGTCAAAAATATGAGGAGCATAAAACGGTCTGAAAAATAGGAGGAGCATTAGACGGTGTTGAAAAACATGAAGTGCCTGAAAATCTGTGAAATTAAGACAAGCTTCAAAAGGTGTGAAAAATATGAGGAGCATGAAATGGTCTGAAAAATACGAGGAGCATGAAGCGGTGTTAAAAAACATGAAGAGCTTCACAATGTGTGAAACATAAGAAGAGCTTCAAAAGATGGAAAATACATGAGGAGCATTAAACGGTCTGAAAATATGAGGAGCATGAAACGGTGTTCAAAAACATGAAGAGCCTGAAAAGGTGTGAAAAATATGAAGAGCTTCAAAAGATGTGAAATACATGAGGAGCATTAAACGGTCTGAAAAATATGAGGAGCATGAAACGGTGTTCAAAAACATGAAGAGCCTGAAAAGGTGTGGAAATTATGAAGAGCTTCAAAAGGTGTGAAATACATGAGGAGCATGAAACGGGCTGAAAAATAGGAGAAGCATGAAGTGGTGTGGAAAAACATGAAGAGCCTGAAAAGGTGTGAAAAATACGAAGAGCTTCAAAAGGTGTGAAATACATGAGCAGCATGAAACTTTCTGAAAAATAAGAGGATCATGAAGCGGGGTTCAAAAACATGAGGAGCCTGAAAAGGTGTGAAAAATATGAAGAGCTTCAAAAGATGTGAAATACATGAGGAGCATTAAACGGTCTGAAAAATATGAGGAGCATGAAACGGTGTTCAAAAACATGAAGAGCCTGAAAAGGTGTGAAAAATATGAAGAGCTTGAAAACGTGTGAAAAATATGAGGAGCATTAAACCGTCTGAAAAGTAGGAGGAGCATGAAGCGGTGTTTAAAAACATGAAGATCCTGAAAAGTTCTGAAAAATATGAAGCCCTTCAAAAGGTGTGAAATGCATGAGGAGCATGAAACGGTCTGAAAAATAGGAGGAGCATGAAACGTTGTTCAAAAACATGAAGAGTCTGAAAAGGTGTGAAAAATAGGAAGAGCTTAAAAAGGTGTCAAAAATATGATTGACATGAACGGTCTTAAAAACAGGAGGAGGATGAAGTGGTGTTGAAAAACATGAAGAGCCTGAAAAGGTGTGAAAAATGTGAAGAGCTTAAAAATGTTTCACAAATATGAGGAGCATGAAACGGGCTGAAAAATAGGAGGAGCATGAAGTGATGTTGAAAAACATGAAGAGCATGAAAAGGTGTGAAAAATATGAAGAGCTTCAAAAGGTGTCAGAAATTTGAGGAGCATGAAACGTTCTGAAAAATAGGAGGAGCATGAAGTCATGTTGAAAAACATGAAGAGCCTGAAAAGGTGTGAAAAATATGAAGAGCTTCAAAAGGTGTCAGAAATTTGAGGAGCATGAAACGGTCTGAAAAATAGGAGGAGCATGTAGCGGTGTTCAAAAAAATGAAGAGCCTGAAGAGGTGTGAAAAATATGAAGAGCTTCAAAAGGTGTCAAAAATATGAGGAGCATGAAACGGTCTGAAAAATAGGAGGAGAATGAAGCGGTGATCAAAAACATGAAGAGACTTAAAAGGTGTGAAAAATATGAAGAGCGTCAAAAGGTGTCAAATATATGGGGAGCATGAAACGGTCTGAAAAATAGGAGGAGCATGAAACGGTGTTCAAAAACATGAAGAGCCTGAAAAGTTCTGAAAAATATGAAGAGCTTCAAAAGGTTTGAAAAATATGAGGAGCATGAAACGGTCTGAAAAATAGGAGGATCATGAAGCGGTGTTGAAAAATATGAAGAGCCTGAAAAGGTGTGAAAAATATGAAGAGCGTCAAAAGGTGTGAAATACATGAGGAACATGAAACGGTCTGAAAAATAGGAGGATCATGAAGCAGTGTTGAAAAATATGAAGAGCCTGAAAAGGTGTGAAAAATATGAAGAGCTTCAAAAGCTTTCAAAAATATGAGGAGCATGAAACGGTCTGAAAAATAGGAGCAGCATGAAGTGGTGTTGAAAAACATGAAGAGCCTGAAAAGGTGTGAAAAATATGAAGAGCTACAAAAGTTGTGAAAAATAGGAGGAGCATGAAGCGGTGTGGAAAAACATGAAGAGCCTGAAAAGGTGTGAAAAATAAGAAGAGCTTCAAAAGGTGTGAAAAATATGAAGAGCTTCAAAAGGTGTCAAAAATATGAGGAGCATGAAGTGGTGTTGAAAAACATGAAGAGCCTGAAAAGATGTGAAAAATATGAACAGCTTCAAAGTGTGTCAAAAATATGAAGAGCATGAAACGGTCTGAAAAATAGGAGGAGCATGAAGCTGTGTTGAAGAACATGAAGAGCCTGAAAAGGTGTGAAATATACGAAGAGCTTCAAAAGGCGTCAAAATTATAAGGAGCATGAAACGGTCTGAAAAATAGGAGGAGCATGAAGCGTTATTCAAAAACATGAAGAGCCTGAAAACCTGTGCAATTATGTCAAGCTTCAAAAGGTGTGAAAAATATGAGGAGCATTAAACCGTCTGAAAAATAGGAGGAGCATGAAGCTGTGTTGAAGAACATGAAGAGCCTGAAAAGATGTGAAAAATATGAACAGCTTCAAAATGTGTCAAAAATATGAAGAGCATGAAACGGTCTGAAAAACAGGAGAAGCATGAAGCGGTGTTGAAAAACATGAGGAGCCTGAAAACGTGTGAAAAATATGAAGAACTTCAAAAATATGAAAAATATGAAGAGATTCAAAAGGTGTGAAAAATATGAAGAGCTTCAAAAGATGTCAAAAATGAGATGAGCATGAAACGGTCTGAAGAAAAGTAGGAGCATGAAGCGGAGTTCACAAAAATAAAGAGCCTGAAAAGGTGGAAAATATATGAAGAGCTTCAAAAGGTGCCAAATATTTGAGGAGCATGAAACAGTCTGAAAAATAGGAGGAGCATGAATTGGTTTTGAAAAACATGAAGAGCCTGAAAACATGCGAAATATATGAAGCGCTTCAAAAGGTGTGAAATACATGAGGAGCATGAAACAGTTGAAAAATAGGAGGAGCATGAAGCGGTGTTCAAAAACATGAAGAGCCTGAAAACGTGTGAAAAATATGAAGAGCTTCAAAATTATGAAAAATATGAAGAGCTTCAATAGGTGTGAAAAATGTGAAGAGATTCAAAATGTGTCAAAAATGACATGAGCATGAAACGGTCTGAAAAATACGAGGAGCATGAAGCGGTGTTGAAAATCATGAAGAGCCTGAAAAGGTGTGAAAATTATTAAAAGCTTCAAAATCTGTCAAAAACATGAGGAGCATGAAACGGTCTGAAAATTAGGAGGGGTATGAAACGGTGTTCAAAAACATGAAGAGCATGAAAAGGTTTGAAAAATATGAAGAGCTTCCAAAGTTGTCAAAAATATGAGGAGAATGAAACGGTCTGAAAAATAGAAGGAGCATGAAGCAGTCGGAAAAATAGGAGGAGCATGAAGCGGTGTTCAAAAACATGAAGAGCCTGAAAAGTTGTGAAAAATGTGAAGAGTTTAAAAGGTGTAAAAATATGAGGAGCATGAAACGTTCTGAAAAATAGGAGGAGCATGAAGCTGTGCTCAAAAACATGAATAGCCTGAAAAGGTGTGAAAAATGTGAAGAGCTTCAAAAGGGGTGAAAAATGTGAGGAGCATGAAATGGTCTGAAAAATAGGAGGAGCATGAAGCGGTGTTCAAAAACTTGAAGAGCCTGAAAAGGTGTGAAAAATATGAAGAGCTTCAAAAATTGTCAAAAATATGAGGAGCATGATACGGACAAAAAATAGGAGGAGCTTGAAACGGTGTTCAAAAACATGAAGAGCCTGGAAAGGTGTGAAAAATATGAAGAGCCTCAAAACGTGTCAAATATATGAGGAGCATGAACCGGTCTGGAAAATAGGAGGAACATGAAGCGGTGTTGAAAAACATGAAGAGCCTGAAAAAGTGTTAAAAACATGAAGATCCTGAAAATGTGTGAAAAATATGAAGAGCTTCAAGAGGTGTGAAAAATATGGGGAGCATGAAACGGTCTGAAAAATACGAGGAGCGTGAAGCAGTGTTGAAAAACATGAAGAGCCTGAAATGGCGTCAAAATTAGGAAGAGCTTCAAAAGGTGTCAAAAATAGGAGGAGCATGTAACGGTGTCCAAAAACATGAAGAGCCTGAAAAGGTGTGAATAATATGAAGAGATTCAAAAGGTGTGAAAAATATGAAGAGGTTCCAAAGGAGTCAAAAATGAGATGAGCATGAAACGGTCTGAAAAATAGGAGGAGCATGAAGTGGTGTTGAAAAACATGAAGTGCCTGAAAAGGTGTGAAATATATGAAGAGCTTCAAAAGGTATGAAATATATGAGGAGCATGAAACGGTCTGAAATATTGGAGCAGCATGAAGGGTTGTGGAAAAACATGAACAGCTTGAGAAGGTGTGAAAAATATGAAGAGCTTCAAAGTGTGTCAAATTATGAGGAGCATGTGACGGTCTGAAAAATAGGAGGAGCATGGAGCGGTGTTCATAAACATGGAGACCCTGAAAAGGTGTGAAAAATATGAAGAGCTTCAAAATGTGTCAAAAATTTGAGGAGCATGAAACGGTCTGAAAAATAGGAGGAGCATGAAACGGAGTTCAAAACATGAAGAGCCTGAAAACGTGTGAAAATTATGAAGAGCTTTAAAAGGTGTGAAATACATGAGGAGAATGAAACGGTCTGTAAAATAGGAGGACTATGAAGCGGTGTTCAAAAACATGAAGAGCCTGAAAAGTGAGAAAAACATGAAGAGCTTCAAAAGGTGTCAAAAATAGGAGGAGCATGAAACGGTCTGAAAAACAGGAGGAGCATGAAGCGGTGTTCAAAAACATGAAGAGCCTGATAAGGTGTGAAAAATACTAAGAGCTTCAAAAGGTGTCAAAAATATGAGGAGCATGAAACGGTCTGAAAAATAGGAGGAGCATGAAGTGGTTGTGAAAAACATGAAGAGCCTGTAAAGCTGTGCAAAATATGAAGAGCTTCTAAAGGTGTGAAATACATGAGGAGCATGAAACGGACTGAAAAAGAGGAGAAGCATGAAGCGGTGTTGAAAAACATGAAGAGCCTGAAAAGGTGAGAAAAATATGAAGAGCTTCTAAGGTGTCAAAATGAGATGAGCATGAAATGGTCTGAAAAATAGGAGGAACATGAAGCGGTGTTGAAAATCATAAATAGCCTCAAAATTTGTGAAAAATATGAAGAGCTTCAAAAATGTGAAAAATATGAAGAGCTTCAAAAGGTGTCAAATGACATGAGCATGAAACGGTCTGAAAAACAGGAGGAGCATGAAGTGGTGTTGAAAAACATGAGGAGCCTGAAAAGGTGTGAAATATATGAAGAGCTTCAAAAGATGTCAAAAATATGAGGAGAAAGAAACGGTCTGCAAAATAGGAGGAGCATGAAATGGTGTTCAAAAACACGAAGAGCATGAAAAGGTGTGAGAAATATGAAGAGCTTCAAAATGTGTGAAAAATATGAGGAGCATGAATCGGTCTGAAAAATAGGAGGAGCATGAAGTGGTGTTCAAAAACATGACGAGCCTGAAAAGGTGTGAAAAATATGAATAGCTTGAAAAGGTGTGATATTCATGAGGAGCATGAAAGCTTTCTGAAAAATAGGAGAAGCATGAAGTGGTGTGGAAAAACATGAAGAGCCTAAAAAGGTGTGAAAAATATGAAGAGCTTCAAAAGGTGTCAAAAATTAGATGAGCATGAAACGGTCTGAAAAATCGGAGGCGCATGAAGTGGTGTTGAAAAACATGAAGAGTCTGAAAAGGTGTGAAATATATGAAGAGCTTCAAAATATGTGGAAAATATGAAGAGCATCAAAAGGTATCAAAAATTAGATGAGCATGAAACGGTCTGAAAAATCGGAGGCGCATGAAGTGGTGTTGAAAAACATGAAGAGCCTGAAAAGGTGTGAAATATATGAAGAGCTTCAAAATATGTGGAAAATATGAAGAGCTTCAAAAGGTGTCAAAAATATGAGGAGCATGAAACGGTCTGAAAAATAGGAGGAGCATGAAGTGGTGTTGAAAAACATGAAGAGCCTGAAAAGGTTGAAAAACATGAAGAGGTTCAAAAATATGAAAAATCTGAAGAGCTTCAAAAGGTGTGACAAATATGAAGAGCTTCAAAAGATGTGAAATACAATAGGAGCATGAAACTCTCTGAAAAATAGGAGGAGAATGAAGTGGTGTTCAAAACCATGAAGAGACTAAAAAGTTGTGAAAAATATGAAAAGCTTCAAAAGGTGTCAAAAATGAGATGAGCATGAAACGGTCTGAAAAATAGGAGGATCATGAAACGGTGTTGAAAATCATGAAGAGCCTGAAAAGGTGTGAAAAATATGCAGAGTTTCAAAAGGTGTCAAAAATATGAGGAGCATGAAACGGTCTGAAAAATACGAGGAGCATGAAGTGGTGTTGAAAACCATGAAGAGCCTGAAAAGGTGTGAAAAATATGAAGAGCTTCAAAAGCAGTCAAAAATATGAGGAGCATGAAACGGTCTGAAATATACGAGGAGCATGAAGTGGTGTTGAATAACATGAAGAGCCTGAAAAGGTGTGAAAAATATGAAGAGCTTCAAAAGGTGTGAAATACATGAGGAGCATGAAACTTTCTAAAAAATAGGAGGAGCATGAAGTGCTGTTCAAAAACATAAAGAGCCTGAAAAGATGAGAAAAATATAAAGAGCTTCAAAAGGTGTGAAAAATATGAGGAGCATGATACGGTCGAAAAAATAGGAGGAGCATGAAGCGGTGTTCAAAAACATGAAGAGCCTGAAAAGGTGTGAAAAATATGAAGAGCTTCAAAAGGTTTCAAATATATGAGAAGCATTAAACGGTCTGAAAAAATAGGAGGAGCATGAAGTGGAGTTCAAAAACATGAAGAGCCTGAAAAGGTGTGAAAAATATGAAGAGCCTCAAAAGGTGTCAAAAATATGAGGAGTTTGAAACGGTATGATAAATAGCAGGAGCATGAAGCAGAGTTGAAAAACATGAAGAGTCTGAAATCGTTTGAAAATTATGAAGAGCTTCAAAAATGTTAAAAATATGAAGAGCTTCAAAAGGTGTAAAAAAAAGGAAGAGCTTCAAAAGCTGTCAAAAATTAGAAGAGCATGAAAAGGTCTAAAAAATAGGAGCAGCAACAAGTAGTGTTGAAAAAAAAGAAGAGCATGAAAAGGTGTGAAAAATGTGAAGAGCTTCAAAAGATGTGAAAAATATGAGGTGCATGATACGGTCTGAAAAATAGGAGGAGCATGAAGCGGTGTTCAAAAACATGAAGAGCCTGAAAAGTTGTGGAAAATATGCAAAGCTTCAAAAGGTGTCAAAAATGAGAGGAGCATGAAACGGTCGGAAAAATACGAGGAGCATGAAGTCATGTTCAAAAATATGAAGAGCCTCAAATGGTGTGAAAAATATGAAGAGCTTCAAAAGGTGTCAAAATATGAGGAGCAAGAAACGATCTGAAAAATAGGAGGAGCATGAAGCGGTGTTGAAAAACATGAAGAGTCTGAAAAGGTGTGGAAAATAAGAAGAGCTTCAAAACGTGTCAAAAATATGAGGAGCATGAAACGGTCAGAAATATAGGAGGAGCATGAAACGGTGTTGAAAAACATGAAGAGCCTGAAAAGGTGTGAAAAATATGAAGAGCGTCAAAAGGTGTGAAATACATGAGGAGCATTAGACGGTCTGAAAATAGTAGAAGTATGAAGTGGTGTTCAAAAACATGAAGAGCCTGAAAAGGTGTGAAAAATATGAAGAGCGTCAAAAGGTGTCAAAAATATGAGGAGCATGAAACGATCTGAAAAATATGAGGAGCATGAAGCGGTGTTCAAAAACATGAGAAGCCTGAAAAGGTGTGAAAAATATGAAGGGCGTCAAAATGTGTGAAATACATGAGGAGCATTAGACGGTCTGAAAATAGTAGAAGTATGAAGTGGTGTTCAAAAACATGAAGAGCCTGAAAAGGTGTGAAAAATATGAAGAGCGTCAAAAGGTGTCAAAAATATGAGGAGCATGAAACGATCTGAAAAATAAGAGGAGCATGAAGCAGTGTTCAAAAACATGAAGAGCCTGAAAAGGTGTGAAAAATATGAAGAGCGTCAAAACGTGTCAAAAATATGAGGAGCATGAAACGTTCTGAAAAATAGGAGGAGCATGAAGCGGTGTTGAAAAACATGAAGAGTCTGAAAAGGTGTGGAAAATCCGAAGAGCTTCAAAACGTATCAAAAATATGAGGAGCATGAAACGGTCAGAAATATAGGAGGAGCATGAAACGGTGTTGAAAAACATGAAGAGCCTGAAAAGGTGTGAAAAATATGAAGAGCGTCAAAAGGTGTGAAATACATGAGGAGCATTAGACGGTCTGAAAATAGTAGAAGTATGAAGTGGTGTTCAAAAACATGAAGAGCCTGAAAAGGTGTGAAAAATATGAAGAGCGTCAAAAGGTGTCAAAAATATGAGGAGCATGAAACGATCTGAAAAATATGAGGATCATGAAGTGGTGTTCAAAAACATGAGAAGCCTGAAAATGTGTGAAAAATATGAAGAGCTTCAACGGTATCAAAAACATGAGGAGCATGAAACGGTCTGAAAAATAGGAGGAGCATGAAACTGTGTTCAAAAACATGAAGAGCCTGAAAAGTTGTGAAAAATATGAAGGGCTTTAAAACATGTCAAAAATATGAGGAGCATGAAACTGTCTGAAATATAGGAGGAGCATGAAGTGGTGTTCAAAAACATGGACACCCTGAAACGGTCTGAAAAGTACGAGGAGCATGAAACGGTCTGAAAAATAGGAGGAGCATGGAGCGGTGTTCAAAAGCATGAAGAGCCTAAAAGGTGTGAAAAATAGGAAGAGCTTCAGAAGGTGTGAAATATATGAGGAGTTTGAAACGCTCTGAAAAACAGGAGGAGCATGAAGAAGTGTTGAAAAACATGAAGAGCATGAAAAAGTGTGAAAAATATGAAGAGCTTCAAATGGTGTGAACAATATGAAGAGCTTAAAAAGGTGTCAAAAATATGAGGAGCATGAAACGGTCTGAAAAATAGGAGGAGCAAGAAGCTGTGTTGAAAAACAAGAAGAGTCTGAAAAGGTGTGAAATATATGAAGAGCTTCAAAAGGTGTCAAAAATGAGATGATAATGAAGCGGTCTGAAAAACTGGAGGAGCATGAAGCGCTGTTGAAAACCATGAAGAGCCTGAAAAGGTGTGAAAAATATGAAGAGCTTCAAAAGGTGTGAAAATATGAAGAGCTTCAAAAGGAGACAAACATATAAGGAGCATGAAACGGTCTGAAAAATAGGAGGAGCATGAAACGGTGTTGAAAAACATGAAGAGCTTGAAAACGTGTGAAAAATATGAAGAGTTTCAAAAGATGTGAAAATAAGAAGAGCTTCAAAAGGTGTCAAAAATGATGTGAGCATGAAACGGTCTGAAAAATAGGAGGAGCAAGAAGTGGGGTTCAAAAAAATGAAGAGATTGAAAAGGTGTGAAATATATGAAGAGCTTGAAAAGGTGTGAAAAATATGAACAGCTTCAAAAGGTGTCAAAGATGAGATTAGCATGAAGCGGTCTGAAAAATAGGAGGAGCATGAAGTGGTGTTGAAAAACATGAAAAGCCTGGAAAAGTGTGAAATATATGAAGAGCTTCAAAAGGTGTGAAAAATATGAGAGGCATGAAACGTCTGAAAAATAGGAGGAGCATGATGTGGTGATCAAAAACATGAAGAGCCTTAAAAGGTGTGAAAAATATGAAGAGCTTCAAAAGGTGTCAAATATATGAGGAGCATGAAACAGTGTGAAAAATAGGATGAGCATGAAACGGTTTTAAAAAGATGAAGAGCCTAAAAGGTGACACATATGAAGAGCTTCAAAAGGTGTGAAATACATGAGGAGGTTGAAACGGTCTGAAAATAGTAGGAGCGTGAAGTGGCGTTGAAAAACATGAAGAGCCTGAAAACGTGTGAAAAATATGAAGAGCTTCAAAAGGTGTGAAAAATAGGAGGTGCATGAAGCGGTGTTCAAGCACAAGAAGAGCCTGAAACGGTGTGAAAAATATGAAGAGCTTCAAAAGGTGTCAAAAATATGTGGAGCATGAAACGGTCTGAAAAATAGGAGGAGCATGAAGCGCAGTTGAAAAACATGAAGAACCTGAAAACGTGTGAAAAATATGAACAGCTTCAAAAGGTTTGAAAAATGAGATGAGCATGAAGCGGTCTGAAAAATAGGAGGAGCATGAAGTGTTGTTTAAAAGCATGAAGAGCCTGAAAAGGTGTGAAATATATGAAAAGCTTCAAAAGGTGTGAAAAAAAAAGAAGAGCTTCAAAAGGTGTCAAAAATATGAGGAGCATGAAACGGACTGAAAAATAGGAGGAGCATGAAACGGTGTTCAAATACATGAAGAGCTTAAAAAGGTGTGAAAAATATGAAGAGCTTCAAAAGGTGTGAAAATATGAAGATCTGCAAAAGGTGTAAAAATCGATGAGCATGAAATGATCTGAAAATTAGGAGCAGCACGAAGCGGTGTTGAAAAACATGAAGAGCCTGAAAACGTGTAAAATATATGAAGAGCTTCAAAAGATATGAAAAATATGAACAGCTTCAAAATGTGTCAAAAATGAGATGAGCATGAAGCAGTCTGAAAAAAGGAGGAGCATGAAGTGGTGTTGAAAAACATGAAGAGCCTGAAAAGGTGTGAAATATATGAAGAGTTTCAAAAGATGTCAAAAATATGAGGAGCATGAAACGGTCTGAAAAATAGGAGGAGCATGAAACTGTGCTGAAAAACATGAAGAGCCTGAAAAGGTGTGAAAAATATGAAGAGCTTCAAAAGGTGTGAAATACATCGTGAGCATGAAGCGGTCTGAAAAATAAGAGGATCATGAAACGGTGTTGAAAAACATGAAGAGCCTGAAAAGATGTGAAAAATATGAAAAGCTTCAAAAAGTGTCAAATATATGAGGAGCATGAAACGGTCTGAAAAATAGGAGGAGCATGAAGCTGTGTTCAAAAACATGAAGAGCCTGAAAAGGTGTGAAAAATATGAAGAGCTTCAAAACGTGTCAAAAATATGAGGAGCATGAAACGATCTGAAAAATAGAAGCAGCATGAAACGGTTTTGAAAAACATGAAGAGCCTGAAAACGTGTGAAAAATATGAAGAGCTTCAAAAGATGTGAAAAATATGAGGAGCATGAAACGGTCTGAAAAATAGAAGCAGCATGAAACTGTATTGAAAAACATGAAGAGCCTGAAAACGTGTGAAAAATATGAAGAGCTTCAAAAGGTGTGAAAAATATAAAGAGCTTCAAAGGTGACAAAAATGAGATGAGCATGAAACGGTCTGAAAAATAGGAGGAGCATGAAGTGGTGGTGAAAAACATGAAGAGCCTGAAAAAGTGTGAAAAATATGAAGAGTTTCAAAATGTTTCAAAAATATGAAGAGCATGAAACGGTCTGAAAATCAGGAGGATCATGAAGCGGAGTTCAAAAACATGAAGAGCCTGAAAAGATGTGAAAAATATGAAGAGCTCAAAAAGTGTAAAAAATATGAGGAGCATGAAACGATCTGAAAAATACGAGGAGCATGAAGCAGTGTTCAAAAACATGAAGAGCCTGAAAAGGTGTGAAAAATATGAAGAGCTTCAAAACGTGTCAAAAATATGAGGAGCATGAAACGGTCTGAAAAATAGAAGCAGCATGAAACGGTTTTGAAAAACATGAAGAGCCTGAAAACGTGTGAAAAATATGAAGAGCTTCAAAAGATGTGAAAAATATGAGGAGCATGAAACGGTCTGAAAAATAGAAGCAGCATGAAACGGTATTGAAAAACATGAAGAGCCTGAAAACGTGTGAAAAATATGAAGAGCTTCAAAAGGTGTGAAAAATATAAAGAGCTTCAAAGGTGACAAAAATGAGAAGAACATGAAACGGTCTGAAAAATAGGAGGAGCATGAAGTGGTGGTGAAAAACATGAAGAGCCTGAAAAAGTGTGAAAAATATGAAGAGTTTCAAAATGTTTCAAAAATATGAAGAGCATGAAACGGTCTGAAAATCAGGAGGATCATGAAGCGGAGTTCGAAAACATGAAGAGCCTGAAAAGGTGTGAAAAATATGAAGAGCTCAAAAAGTGTAAAAAATATGAGGAGCATGAAACGATCTGAAAAATACGAGGAGCATGAAGCAGTGTTCAAAAACATGAAGAGCCTGAAAAGGTGTGAAAAATATGAAGAGACTTCAAAAGTTGTAAAATATATGAGGAGAATGAAACGGTCTGAAAAATAGGAGGATCATGAAGCGGTTTTCAGAAACATGAAGAGCATGAAAATGTGTGAAAAATTTGAAGAGCTTCAAAAGGTGTGAA
Source organism: Dama dama (assembly GCF_033118175.1). Taxonomy (NCBI): domain Eukaryota; kingdom Metazoa; phylum Chordata; class Mammalia; order Artiodactyla; family Cervidae; genus Dama; species Dama dama. Next base: position 5,298,413 of record NW_026870945.1, read on the forward strand.
ATATATGAGGAGAATGAAACGGTCTGAAAAATAGGAGGATCATGAAGCGGTTTTCAGAAACATGAGAGCATAAAAATGTGTGAAAAATATGAAGAGCTTCAAAAGGTGTCAAAAATATGAGGAGCATGAAACGATCCGAAAAATAGGAGGAGCATGAAACGGTGATCAAAAACATGAAGAGCCTGAAAAGGTGTGAAAAATATGAAGAGCTTCAAAAGGTGTGAAATTCATGAGGAGCATGAAACGGGCTGAAAAATAAGAGAAGCATGAAGTGCTGTGGAAAAACATGAAGAGCCTGAAAAGCTGTGAAAAATATGAAGAGCTTCAAAAGGTGTGAAATACATGAGGAGCATGAAACGGGCTGAAAAATAGGAGAAGCATGAAGTGGTGTGGAAAAACATGAAGAGCCTGAAAAGGTGTGAAAAATATGAACAGCCTCAAAACGTGTCAAAAATATGAGGAGCAAGAAACGGTCTGAAAAATTGGAGTAGCATGAAACCGTGTTCAAAAACATGAAGAGCCTGAAAAGGTGTGAAAAATATGAAGAGCTTCAAAACGTGGCAAAAATGAGATGAACATGAAACGGTCTGAAAAATAGGCGGAGCATGAAGTGGTGTTGAAAAAAAAAGAAGAGACTGAAAAGGTGTGAAATATATGAAGAGCTTCAAAAATGTGAAAAATATGAAGAGGTTCAAAAGGTGTGAAATTCATGAGGTGTATGAAACGGTCTGAAAAATAGGAGCATGAAGTGATGTTGAAAAACATGAAGAGCCTGAAAAGGTGTGAAAAAAACGAAGAGCTTCAAAAGGTGTAAAAAATATGAAGAGCATGAAACTGTCTGACAAATAGGAGGAGCATGAAACGGTGTTGAAAAACATGAAGAGACTGAAAACGTGTGAAAAATATGAAGAGCTTAAAAAGGTATGAAAAATATGAAGAGGGTCACAAGGTGTCAAAAATATGAGGAGCATGAAACGATCTGAAAAATATGATGAGCATGAAGCGGTTTTCAAAAACATGAGGAGCCAGAAAAGGTGTGAAAAATATGAAGAGCTTCAAAGGTGTCAAAAATATGAGGAGCATGAAACGATCTGAAAAATATGAGGAGCATGAAGCAGTGTTCAAAAACATGAAGAGCCTGAAAAGGTGTGAAAAATATGAAGAGCGTCAAAACGTGTCAAAAATATGAGGAGCATGAAACGTTCTGAAAAATAGGAGGAGCATGAAGCGGTGTTGAAAAACATGAAGAGTCTGAAAAGGTGTGGAAAATACGAAGAGCTTCAAAAGGTGTCAAAAATATGAGGAGCATGAAACGTTCTGAAATATAGGAGAATCAGGAAGCGGTGTTGAAAAACATGAAGAGCCTGAAAAGGTGTGAAAAATGTGAAGAGCTTCAAAAGGTGTCAAAAATATGAGCAGCAGGAAACGGTCTGAAAATTAGGAGGAGCATGAAAAGGTGATCAAAAACATGAAGAGTCTGAAAAGATGTGAAAAATATGAAGATCTTCAGAAGGTGTCAAAAATATGAGGAGCATGAAACGGTGAGAAATATAGGAGGAGCATGAAACGGTGTTGAAAAACATGAAGAGCCTGAAAAGGTGTGAAAAATATGAAGAGCGTCAAAAGGTGTGAAATACATGAGGAGCATTAGACGGTCTGAAAATAGTAGAAGTATGAAGTGGTGTTCAAAAACATGAAGAGCCTGAAAAGGTGTGAAAAATATGAAGAGCGTAAAAAGGTGTCAAAAATATGAGGAGCATGAAACGATCTGAAAAATATGAGGATCATGAAGCGGTGTTCAAAAACATGAGAAGCCTGAAAAGGTGTGAAAAATATGAAGAGCTTCAACGGTATCAAAAACATGAGGAGCATGAAACGGTCTGAAAAATAGGAGGAGCATGAAACTGTGTTCAAAAACATGAAGAGCCTGAAAAGTTGTGAAAAATATGAAGAGCTTTAAAACATGTCAAAAATATGAGGAGCATGAAACTGTCTGAAATATAGGAGGAGCATGAAGTGGTGTTCAAAAACATGGACACCCTGAAACGGTCTGAAAAGTACGAGGAGCATGAAACGGTCTGAAAAATAGGAGGAGCATGGAGCGGTGTTCAAAAGCATGAAGAGCCTAAAAGGTGTGAAAAATAGGAAGAGCTTCAGAAGGTGTGAAATATATGAGGAGTTTGAAACGCTCTGAAAAACAGGAGGAGCATGAAGAAGTGTTGAAAAACATGAAGAGCATGAAAAAGTGTGAAAAATATGAAGAGCTTCAAATGGTGTGAACAATATGAAGAGCTTAAAAAGGTGTCAAAAATATGAGGAGCATGAAACGGTCTGAAAAATAGGAGGAGCAAGAAGCTGTGTTGAAAAACAAGAAGAGTCTGAAAAGGTGTGAAATATATGAAGAGCTTCAAAAGGTGTCAAAAAATGAGATGATAATGAAGCGGTCTGAAAAACTGGAGGAGCATGAAGCGCTGTTGAAAACCATGAAGAGCCTGAAAAGGTGTGAAAAATATGAAGAGCTTCAAAAGGTGTGAAAATATGAAGAGCTTCAAAAGGAGACAAACATATAAGGAGCATGAAACGGTCTGAAAAATAGGAGGAGCATGAAACGGTGTTGAAAAACATGAAGAGCTTGAAAACGTGTGAAAAATATGAAGAGTTTCAAAAGATGTGAAAATAAGAAGAGCTTCAAAAGGTGTCAAAAATGATGTGAGCATGAAACGGTCTGAAAAATAGGAGGAGCATGAAGTGGGGTTCAAAAAAAATGAAGAGATTGAAAAGCTGTGAAATATATGAAGAGCTTGAAAAGGTGTGAAAAATATGAACAGCTTCAAAAGGTGTCAAAAATGAGATGAGCATGAAGCGGTCTGAAAAATAGGAGGAGCATGAAGTGGTGTTGAAAAACATGAAAAGCCTGGAAAAGTGTGAAATATATGAAGAGCTTCAAAAGGTGTGAAAAATATGAGAGGCATGAAACGACTGAAAAATAGGAGGAGCATGATGCGGTGATCAAAAACATGAAGAGCCTTAAAAGGTGTGAAAAATATGAAGAGCTTCAAAAGGTGTCAAATATATGAGGAGCATGAAACAGTGTGAAAAATAGGATGAGCATGAAACGGTTTTAAAAAGATGAAGAGCCTAAAAGGTGACACATATGAAGAGCTTCAAAAGGTGTGAAATACATGAGGAGGTTGAAACGGTCTGAAAATAGTAGGAGCGTGAAGTGGCGTTGAAAAACATGAAGAGCCTGAAAACGTGTGAAAAATATGAAGAGCTTCAAAAGGTGTGAAAAATAGGAGGTGCATGAAGCGGTGTTCAAGCACAAGAAGAGCCTGAAACGGTGTGAAAAATATGAAGAGCTTCAAAAGGTGTGAAAAATAGGAGGTGCATGAAGCGGTGTTCAAACACAAGAAGAGCCTGAAAAGGTTTGAAAAATATGAAGAGCTTCAAAAGGTGTCAAAAATATGAGGAGCATGAAACGGTCTGAAAAATAGGAGGAGCATGAAACGGTGTTCAAAAACAGGAAGAGCCTAAAAAGGTGTAAAAAATATGAAGAGCTTCAAAACATGTCAAAAATATGTGGAGCATGAAACGGTCTGAAAAATAGGAGGAGCATGAAGCGCAGTTGAAAAACATGAAGAACCTGAAAACGTGTGAAAAATATGAACGGCTTCAAAAGGTGTGAAAAATGAGATGAGCATGAAGCGGTCTGAAAAATAGGAGGAGCATGAAATGTTGTTTAAAAGCATGAAGAGCCTGAAAAGGTGTGAAATATATGAAAAGCTTCAAAAGGTGTGAAAAAAAAAGAAGAGCTTCAAAAGGTGTCAAAAATATGAGGAGCATGAAACGGACTGAAAAATAGGAGGAGCATGAAACGGTGTTCAAATACATGAAGAGCCTAAAAAGGTGTGAAAAATATGAAGAGCTTCAAAAGGTGTGAAAATATGAAGATCTGCAAAAGGTGTAAAAATCGATGAGGATGAAATGATCTGAAAATTAGGAGCAGCACGAAGCGGTGTTGAAAAACATAAAGAGCCTGAAAACGTGTAAAATATATGAAGAGCTTCAAAAGATATGAAAAATATGAACAGCTTCAAAATGTGTCAAAAATGAGATGAGCATGAAGCAGTCTGAAAAAAGGAGGAGCATGAAGTGGTGTTGAAAAACATGAAGAGCCTGAAAAGGTGTGAAATATATGAAGAGTTTCAAAAGATGTCAAAAATATGAGGAGCATGAAACGGTCTGAAAAATAGGAGGATCATGAAGCGGTTTTCAGAAACATGAAGAGCATGAAAATGTGTGAAAAATATGAAGAGCTTCAAAAGGTGTGAAATATATGAGGAGAATGAAACGGTCTGAAAAATAGGAGGATCATGAAGCGGTTTTCAGAAATATGAAGAGCATGAAAATGTGTGAAAAATATGAAGAGCTTCAAAAGGTGTCAAAAATATGAGGAGCATAAAACGGTCTGAAAAATAGGAGGAGCATGAAACGGTGATCAAAAACATGAAGAGCCTGAAAAGGTGTGAAAAATATGAAGAGCTTCAAAAGGTGTGAAATTCATGAGGAGCATGAAACGGGCTGAAAATAAGAGAAGTATGAAGTGCTGTGGAAAAACATGAAGAGCCTGAAAAGCTGTGAAAAATATGAAGAGCTTCAAAAGGTGTGAAAACTATGAAGAGCTTCAAAAGGTGTCAAAAATATGAGGAGCATGAAACGGTCTGAAAAATAGGAGAAGCATGAAACCATGTTCAAAAACATGAAGAGCCTGAAAATGTGTGAAAAATATGAAGAGCTTCAAAAAGTGTCAGAAATATGAAGAGCAGGGAACGGTCTGAAAAATAGGGGGAGTATGAAGCAGTGTTCAAAAACATGAGGAGCCCGAAAAGGTGTCAAAATTATGAGGAGCATGACACGGTCTGAAAATTAAGAGAATCATGAAATGGTGTTCAAAAACATGAAGAACCTGAAAATTTGTGAAAAATATGAAGAGCTTCAAAAGGTCTGAAGAATATCAGGAGCCTGAAACTGTGTTCAAAAAATTGAAGACACTGAAAATGTGTGAAAAATATGAAGAGCGTAAAAAGGTGTCAAAAATATGAGGAGCATGAAACGATCTGAAAAATATGAGGATCATGAAGCGGTGTTCAAAAACATGAGAAGCCTGAAAAGGTGTGAAAAATATGAAGAGCTTCAACGGTATCAAAAACATGAGGAGCATGAAATGGTCTGAAAAATAGGAGGAGCATGAAACTGTGTTCAAAAACATGAAGAGCCTGAAAAGTTGTGAAAAATATGAAGAGCTTTAAAACATGTCAAAAATATGAGGAGCATGAAACTGTCTGAAATATAGGAGGAGCATGAAGTGGTGTTCAAAAACATGGACACCCTGAAACGGTCTGAAAAGTACGAGGAGCATGAAACGGTCTGAAAAATAGGAGGAGCATGGAGCGGTGTTCAAAAGCATGAAGAGCCTAAAAGGTGTGAAAAATAGGAAGAGCTTCAGAAGGTGTGAAATATATGAGGAGTTTGAAACGCTCTGAAAAACAGGAGGAGCATGAAGAAGTGTTGAAAAACATGAAGAGCATGAAAAAGTGTGAAAAATATGAAGAGCTTCAAATGGTGTGAACAATATGAAGAGCTTAAAAAGGTGTCAAAAATATGAGGAGCATGAAACGGTCTGAAAAATAGGAGGAGCAAGAAGCTGTGTTGAAAAACAAGAAGAGTCTGAAAAGGTGTGAAATATATGAAGAGCTTCAAAAGGTGTCAAAAAATGAGATGATAATGAAGCGGTCTGAAAAACTGGAGGAGCATGAAGCGCTGTTGAAAACCATGAAGAGCCTGAAAAGGTGTGAAAAATATGAAGAGCTTCAAAAGGTGTGAAAATATGAAGAGCTTCAAAAGGAGACAAACATATAAGGAGCATGAAACGGTCTGAAAAATAGGAGGAGCATGAAACGGTGTTGAAAAACATGAAGAGCTTGAAAACGTGTGAAAAATATGAAGAGTTTCAAAAGATGTGAAAATAAGAAGAGCTTCAAAAGGTGTCAAAAATGATGTGAGCATGAAACGGTCTGAAAATTAGGAGGAGCATGAAGTGGGGTTCAAAAAAAATGAAGAGATTGAAAAGCTGTGAAATATATGAAGAGCTTGAAAAGGTGTGAAAAATATGAACAGCTTCAAAAGGTGTCAAAAATGAGATGAGCATGAAGCGGTCTGAAAAATAGGAGGAGCATGAAGTGGTGTTGAAAAACATGAAAAGCCTGGAAAAGTGTGAAATATATGAAGAGCTTCAAAAGGTGTGAAAAATATGAGAGGCATGAAACGACTGAAAAATAGGAGGAGCATGATGCGGTGATCAAAAACATGAAGAGCCTTAAAAGGTGTGAAAAATATGAAGAGCTTCAAAAGGTGTCAAATATATGAGGAGCATGAAACAGTGTGAAAAATAGGATGAGCATGAAACGGTTTTAAAAAGATGAAGAGCCTAAAAGGTGACACATATGAAGAGCTTCAAAAGGTGTGAAATACATGAGGAGGTTGAAACGGTCTGAAAATAGTAGGAGCGTGAAGTGGCGTTGAAAAACATGAAGAGCCTGAAAACGTGTGAAAAATATGAAGAGCTTCAAAAGGTGTGAAAAATAGGAGGTGCATGAAGCGGTGTTCAAGCACAAGAAGAGCCTGAAACGGTGTGAAAAATATGAAGAGCTTCAAAAGGTGTGAAAAATAGGAGGTGCATGAAGCGGTGTTCAAACACAAGAAGAGCCTGAAAAGGTTTGAAAAATATGAAGAGCTTCAAAAGGTGTCAAAAATATGAGGAGCATGAAACGGTCTGAAAAATAGGAGGAGCATGAAACGGTGTTCAAAAACAGGAAGAGCCTAAAAAGGTGTAAAAAATATGAAGAGCTTCAAAACATGTCAAAAATATGTGGAGCATGAAACGGTCTGAAAAATAGGAGGAGCATGAAGCGCAGTTGAAAAACATGAAGAACCTGAAAACGTGTGAAAAATATGAACGGCTTCAAAAGGTGTGAAAAATGAGATGAGCATGAAGCGGTCTGAAAAATAGGAGGAGCATGAAATGTTGTTTAAAAGCATGAAGAGACTGAAAAGGTGTGAAATATATGAAAAGCTTCAAAAGGTGTGAAAAAAAAAGAAGAGCTTCAAAAGGTGTCAAAAATATGAGGAGCATGAAACGGACTGAAAAATAGGAGGAGCATGAAACGGTGTTCAAATACATGAAGAGCCTAAAAAGGTGTGAAAAATATGAAGAGCTTCAAAAGGTGTGAAAATATGAAGATCTGCAAAAGGTGTAAAAATCGATGAGGATGAAATGATCTGAAAATTAGGAGCAGCACGAAGCGGTGTTGAAAAACATAAAGAGCCTGAAAACGTGTAAAATATATGAAGAGCTTCAAAAGATATGAAAAATATGAACAGCTTCAAAATGTGTCAAAAATGAGATGAGCATGAAGCAGTCTGAAAAAAGGAGGAGCATGAATTGGTGTTGAAAAACATGAAGAGCCTGAAAAGGTGTGAAATATATGAAGAGTTTCAAAAGATGTCAAAAATATGAGGAGCATGAAACGGTCTGAAAAATAGGAGGATCATGAAGCGGTTTTCAGAAACATGAAGAGCATGAAAATGTGTGAAAAATATGAAGAGCTTCAAAAGGTGTGAAATATATGAGGAGAATGAAACGGTCTGAAAAATAGGAGGATCATGAAGCGGTTTTCAGAAACATGAAGAGCATGAAAATGTGTGAAAAATATGAAGAGCTTCAAAAGGTGTCAAAAATATGAGGAGCATAAAACGGTCTGAAAAATAGGAGGAGCATGAAACGGTGATCAAAAACATGAAGAGCCTGAAAAGGTGTGAAAAATATGAAGAGCTTCAAAAGGTGTGAAATTCATGAGGAGCATGAAACGGGCTGAAAATAAGAGAAGTATGAAGTGCTGTGGAAAAACATGAAGAGCCTGAAAAGCTGTGAAAAATATGAAGAGCTTCAAAAGGTGTGAAATACATGAGGAGCATGAAACGGGCTGAAAAATAGGAGAAGCATGAAGTGGTGTGGAAAAACATGAAGAGCCTGAAAAGGTGTGAAAAATATGAAGAGCTTCAAAAGGTGTCAAAAATATGAGGAGCATGAAACGGTCTGAAAAATAGGAGGAGCATGAAGCTGTGTTCAAAAACATGAAGAGCCTGAAAAGGTGTGAAAAATATGAAGAGCTTCAAAAGGTGTCAAAAATATGAGGAGCATGAAACGTTCTGTAAAATAGGAGGAGCATGAAGCTGTGTTGAAAAACATGAAGATCTTAAAAGGGTGTGAAAAATATGAAGAGCTTCAAAAAGTGTGAAATATATGAGGAGCATGAAACGGTCTGAAAAATAGAAGCAGCATGAAACGTTTTTGAAAAACATAAAGAGCCTGAAAACGTGTGAAAAATATGAAGAGCTTCAAAAGGTGTGAAAAATATGAAGAGCTTCAAAGGTGTGAAAAATATAAGGAGCATGAAACGGTCTGAAAAATAGAAGCAGCATGAAACGGTATTGAAAAACATGAAGAGCCTGAAAACGTGTGAAAAATATGAAGAGCTTCAAAAGGTGTGAAATATATAAAGAGCTTCAAAGGTGACAAAAATGAGATGAGCATGAAACGGTCTGAAAAATAGGAGGAGCATGAAGTCGTGTTGAAAAAAAAGAAGAGACTGAAAAGGTGTGAAATATATGAAGAGCGTCAAAAGGTGTCAAAAATATCAGGAGAATGAAACGGTCTGAAAAATAGGAGGACCATGAAGCTGTGTCGAAAAACATGAAGAGCCTGAAAAGGTGTGAAAAATATGAAGAGCTTCTAAAGGTGTCAAAAATATGAGGAGCATGAAACGGTCTGAAAAATAGGAGTAGCATGAAGCGGTGTTCAAAAACATGAAGAGCCTGAAAAGGTGTGAAAAATATGAAGAGCTCAAAAAGTGTCAAAAATATGAGGAGCATGAAACGGTCTGAAAAATAGAAGGAGCATGAAACGGTTATCAAACACATGAAGAGCCTGCAAAGGTGTGGAAAATATGAAGAGCTTCAAAAGGTGTGAAATACATGAGGAACATGAAACTCTCTGAAAAATAGGAGGAGCATGAAGCAGTATTCAAAAACATGAAGAGCCTGAAATGTTGTGAAAAATATGAAAAGCTTCAAAAGGTGTCAAAAATGAGATGAGCATTAAACGGTCTGAAAAATAGGAATAACATGAAACGGTTTTGAAAATCATGAAGAGCCTGAAATAGTGTGAAAAATATGAAGAGCTGCAAAAGGTGTCAAAAATATGAGGAGCATGAAACGGTCTGATAAATAGGTGGAGCATGAAGCTGTGTTCAAAAACATGAAGAGCCTGAAAAGGTGTGAAAAATACGAAGAGCTTCAAAAGGTGTGAAAAATATGAGGAGCATGAAACGGTCTGAAAAATAGAAGCAGCATGAAACGGTGTTGAAACTCATGAAGAGCCTGAAAATGTGTGAAAAATATGAAGAGCTTCAAAAGGTGTGAAAAATATAAAGAGCTTCAAAGGGGACAAAAATGAGATGAGCATGAAACGGTCTGAAAAATAGGAGGAGCATGAAGTGGTGGTGAAATACATGAAGAGCCTGAAAAGGTGTGAAAAATATGAAGAGCTTCAAAATGTTTCAAAAATATGAAAAGCATGAAACGGTCTGAAAATCAGGAGGATCATGAAACGGTGTTCAAAAACATGAAGAGCCTGAAAAGGTGTGAAAAATATGAAGAGCTTCAAAAGTTGTCAAAAATATGAGGAGCATGAAACGGTCTGAAAAATAGGAGGAGCATGAAACGGTGATCAAAAACATGAAGAGCCTGAAAAGGTGTGAAAAATATGAAGAGCTTCCAAAGGTGTGAAATGCATGAGGAGCATGAAACGGGCTGAAAAATAAGAGAAGCATGAAGTGCTGTGGAAAAACATGAAGAGCCTGAAAAGCTGTGAAAAATATGAAGAGCTTCAAAAGGTGTGAAATACATGAGGAGCATGAAACGGGCTGAAAAATAGGAGAAGCATGAAGTGGTGTGGAAAAACATGAAGAGCCTGAAAAGGTGTGAAAAATATGAAGAGCTTGAAAAGGTGTCAAAAATATGAGGAGCATGAAACGGTCTGAAAAATAGGAGGAGCATGAAACGCTGTCCAAAAATATGAAGAGCCTGAAAAGGTGTGAATAATATGAAGAGCTTCAAAGTAGTGAAATACATGAGGAGCATGAAACGGTCTGAAAAATAGGAGGAGCAGGAAGCGGTGTTGAAAAACTTGAAGAGCTTGAAAAGGTTTGAAAAATATGAAGAGCTTCAAAAGGTGTGAAAAATAGGAGGAGGATGAGTCGGTTTTCAAAAACATGAAGAGCCTGAAAAGGTTTGAAAAATACGAAGAGCTTCAAAATGTGTCAAAAATATGAGGAGCATGAAACTGTCTGAAAAATAGGAGCAGCATGAAACGGTGTACAAAAACATGAAGAGCCTGAAAAGGTGTGAAAAATGTGAAGAGCTTCAAAAGGTTTCAAAAATATGAGGAGCATGAAACGGTCTGAAAAATAGGAGGAGCATGAAGCGGTGTTCAAAACATGAAGAGCCTGAATAAGTGTGAAAAATATGAAAAGCTTCAAATGGTTTGAAAAATATGAAGAGCCTGAAAGGTGTGAAAAATATGAAGAGCTTCAAAAGGTGTCAAAAATATGAGGAGCATGAAACGGTCTGAAAAATAGGAGGAGCATGAAACGGTTTTCAAAAACATGAAGAGCCTGAAAGGTGTGAAAAATAGGAAGAGCTTCAAAAGGTGTGAAATACATGAGGAGCATTAAACGGTCTGAAAAATAGGAGGAGCATGAAGCTGTGTTCAAAATCTTGAGAGCCTGAAAATGTGTGAAAAATATGAATAGCTTTAAAAGGTGTGAAAAATACGAGGAGCATAAAACGGTCTGAAAAATAGTAGGAGCATGAAGCGGTGATGAAAAATATGAAGAGCCTGAAAAGGTGTGAAAAATATGAAGAGCTTCAAATAGTTTGAAACATAGGAGGAGCATGAAGCGGTGTTCAAAAACATGAAGAGCCTGAAAAGGTGTGACAAATATGATGAGCTTCAAAAGGTTTGAAAAATAGGAGGAGCATGAAGCGGTGTTCAAAAACAGGAAGAGCTTCAAAAGGTATGAAAAATATGAAGAGCTTCAAAAGGTGTCAAAAAAAGAGTTGAGCATGAAACGGTCTGAAAAATAGGAGGAACATGAAGCGGTGTTAAAAAACTTGAAGAGTCTGAAAAGGTGTGAAAAATACGAAGAGCTTCAAAACGTCTCAAAAATATGAGGAGCATGAAACGGTCTGAAAAATAGGAGGATCATGAAACGGTGATCAAAAACATGAAGAGCCTCAAAAGGTGTGAAAAATATGAGGATCATGAAACGGTCTGAAAAAGATGAGGAACATGAAGCGGTGTTGAAAAACATGAAGAGCCTGAAAAAATGTGAAAAATGGAAGAGCTTCAAAATGTGTCAAAAATATGAGCAGCAGGAAACGGTCTGAAAATTAGGAGGAGCATGAAACGGTGATCAAAAACATGAAGAGTCTGAAAAGATGTGAAAAATATGAAGATCTTCAGAAGGTGTCAAAAATAGGAGGAGTATGAAACGGTCAGAAATATAGGAGGAGCATGAAACGGTGTTGAAAAACATGAAGAGTCTGAAATCGTGTGAAAAATATGAAGAGCTTCAAAAATGTGAAAAATATGAAGAGCTTCAAAAGATGTGAAAAATATGCAAAGCTTCAAAAGGTGTCAAAAATGAGATGAGCATGAAACGGTCCGAAAAAAAAGAGGAGCATGAAGTCGTGTTTAAAAATATGAAGAGCCTGAAAAGGTGTGAAAAATATGAAGAGCTTCAAAAGGTGTGAAAAATATGAGGAGCATGAAACGGTCTGCAAAATAGGAGGAGCATGAAGCCTTGTTCAAATATATGAAGAGCCTGAAAAGGTGTGAAATATATGAAGAGATTCAAAAGGTGTCAAAAATATTAGGAGCATGAAACGGTCTGAAATAAAGGAGGAGCAGGAAACCGTGTTCAAAAACATGAAGAGTCTGAAAAGGTGTGAAAAATATGAAGAGCTTCAAAAGGTGTCAAAACTGAGATGAGCATGAAACGGTCTGAAAAATAGGAGGAGCATGAAGCGGTGTTCAAAAACATGAAGAGCCTGAAAAGCTGTGAAAAATATGCAAAGCTTCAAAAGGTGTCAAAACTGAGATGAGCATGAAACAGTCTGAAAAATAGGAGGAGCATGAAGCGGTGTTGAAAAACATGAAGAGCCTGAAAAGTTGTGAGAAATATGAAGAGCTTCAAACGGTGTGAAAATTATGAGGAGCCTGAAACGGTCTGAAAAATAGGAGGAGCATGAAGCGTTGTTCAAAAACATGAAGAGCCTGAATAGGTGTGAAAAATATGAAGAGCTTCAAAAGGTGTCAAAAATATGAGGAGCATGAAACAATCTCAAAAATAGGAGGAGCATGAAGCGGTGTTCAAAAATATGAAGGGCCTGAAAAGGTGTGAAATATATGAAGAGATTCAAAAGGTGTCAAAAATATGAGGAGCATGAAACGTTCTGAAAAATAGGTGGAGCATGAAGCGGTGTTGAAAAACATGAAGAGCCTGAAAAGGTGTGAAATATATGAAGAGCTTGAAAAGGTGTCAAAAATATGAGGAGAATGAAACGGTCTGCAAAATAGGAGGAGCATGAAGCCTTGTTCAAATATATGAAGAGCCTGAAAAGGTGTGAAATATATGAAGAGATTCAAAAGGTGTCAAAAATATTAGGAGCATGAAACGGTCTGAAATAAAGGAGGAGCAGGAAACCGTGTTCAAAAACATGAAGAGTCTGAAAAGGTGTGAAAAATATGAAGAGCTTCAAAAGGTGTTAAAAATAGGATTAGCATGTAGCGGTGTTCAAAAACATGAAGAGCCTGAAAATGTGTGTAAAATATGAAGAGCTTCAAAACGTGTCAAAAATATGAGGAGCATGAAACGGTCTGAAAAATAGGTGGATCAAGAATCGGTCTTGAAAAACATGAAGAGCGTGAAAACGTGTGAAAAATATGAAGAGCTTCAAAAGGTGTGAAAAATATGAAAAACTTAAAATGGTGTCAAAAATGAGATGAGCATGAAATGGTCTGAAAAATAGGTGGAGCATGATGTGGTGTTGAAAAACATGAAGAGCCTGAAAAGTTGCGAAAAATATGAAGACCTTCAAAAGGTGTCAAAAATATGAGGAGCATGAAAGGGTCTGAAAAGGAGGAGGAGCATGAAACGGTGTTCAAAAACATGAAGAGCCTGAAAAGCTATGAAAAATATGAAGAGCCTCAAGGTGTGAAATACTTGAGGAGCATGAATCGGTCTGAAAAATAGGAGGAGCATGAAGCGGTGTTGAAAATCATGAAGAGCCTGAAAAGGTGTTAAAAATATGAAGAGCCTCAAAACGCGTCAAAACATGAGGATCATGAAACGGTCTGAAAAATAGGAGGAGCATGAAGTGGTGTTGAAAAACATGAAGAGCCTAAAAAGGTGTGCAAAATATGAAGAGCTTCAAAAGGTCTCAAAAATATGAGGAGCATGAAACGGTCTGTAAAACAGGAGGATCATGAAGCCGTGTTGAAAAACATGGGGAGCCTGAAAATGTGTGAAAAATATGAAGAGCTTCAAAAGGTGTCAAAAATATGAGGAGAATGAAACGGTCTGAAATATTGGAGGAGCAAGAAACAGAATTGAAAAACATGAAGATTCAGAAAAGGTGTGAAAAATATGAAGAGCTTCAAAAGTTGTCAAAAATATGAGGAGCATGAACGGTCTGAAAAATAGGAGGAGCATGAAGCGGTGTTGAAAAACATGAAGAGCCTGAAAAGGTGTGAAAAATATGAAGAGCTTCAAAAGGTGTCAAATATATGGGGAGCATGAAACGGTCTGAAAAATAGGAAGGGCATGAAGCGGTGTTCAAAAATATGAAGAGCCTGAAAAGGTGTGAAAAATATGAAGTGCTTCAAAAGGAGTCAAATATATGAGGAGCAGGAAACGGTCTGAAAAATAGGAGAAACACGAAGTGGTGTAGAAAAACATGAAGACCCTGAAAAGGTGTGAAAAATATAAAGAGCTTCAAAAGGTGTCAAAATATGAGGAGCATGAAACTGTCTGCAATATAGGAGGAGCATGAAAAGGTGTTAAAAAACATGAAGAGCTTCAGAAGGTGTGAAACATATGAGGAGCATGAAACGGTCGGAAAAATAGGAGGAGCATGAAGCGGTATTCAAAAACATGAAGAGCCTGAAAACCTGTGCAATTATGTCAAGCTTCAAAAGGTGTGAAAAATATGAGGAGCATGAAACTGTCTGAAAAATAGGAGGAGCATGAAGCGGTGTTAAAGAACATGAAGAGCCTGAAAAGGTGTGAAATATATGAAGAGCTTCAAAAGGCGTCAAAATTATAAGGAGCATGAAACGGTCTGAAAAATAGGAGGAGCATGAAGCGGTATTCAAAAATATGAAGAGCCTGAAAAGCTGTGAAATTATGTCAAGCTTCAAAAGGTGTGAAAAATATGAGGAGCATGAAACTGTCTGAAAAATGGAGGAGCAGGAAACGGTGTGAAAAATACGGGCAGCATGAACTGGTGTAGAAAAACATGAAGACCCTGAAAAGTTGTGAAATATATGAAGAGCTTCAAAAGGTGTCAAAATATGAGGAGCATGAAACTGTCTGAAATATAGCAGAAACATGAAAAGGTGTTAAAAAACATGAAGAGCCTGAAAAGATGTGAAAAATATGAAGATCTTCAAAAGGTGTCAAAAATATGAGGATCAAGAAACGGTCTGAAAAATAGGAGGAGCACGAAGCGGTGTTGAAAAACATGAAGACCCTGAAAAGGTGTGAAAAATATGAAGAGCTTCAAAATGTGTCAAAATATGAGGAGCATGAAACTGTCTGAAATATAGGAGGAGCATGAAAAGGTGTTAAAAAACATGAAGAGCTTCAAAAGGTGTGAAACATATGAGGAGCATGAAACGGTATGAAAAATAGGAGGAGCATGAAACGGTGTTAAAAAACATGAAGAGCTTCAAAAGGTGTGAAACATATGAAGAGCTTCAAAAGGTGTCAAAAATATGAGGAGCATGAAACGGTCTGAAAAATAGGAGAAGAATGAAGTGGTGTTGAAAAACATGAAGAGCTTCAAAATGTGTCAAAATATGAGGAGCATGAAACTGTCTGAAATATAGGAGGAGCATGAAAAGGTGTTAAAAAACATGAAGAGCTTCAAAAGATGTGAAACATATGAGGAGCTACAAAAGTTGTCAAAATTATGAGGAGCATGAACGGTCTGAAAAATAGGAGGAGCATGAAGCGGTGTTCAAAAACATGAAGAGCCTGAAAAGCTGTGAAAAATATGAACAGCTTCTAAAGGTGTGAAATAAATGAGGAGCATGAAACGGTCTGAAAAATAGGAGGAGCATGAAGCAGTGTTCATAAACATGAAGAGCCTGAAAAGCTGTGAAAAATATGAAGCGCTTCAAAAGATGTGAAATACATGAGGACCATTAAACGGTCTGAAAAACAGGAGAGCATGAAGCGGTGTTGAAAAACATGAAGAGCCTGAAAAGGTGTGAATTTATGAAGGGCTTCAAAGTGTGTCAAAAATATGAGGAGCATGAAACGATCTGAAAAATAGGAGGATCATGAAATGGTGTTGAAAAACGTGAAGAACCTGAAAAGGTGTGAAAAATATGAAGAGCTATAAAAGGTGTGAAATATATTAGGAGCAAGAAACGGTCTGAATAATAGGATGAGTATTAAGCGGTGTTGAAATACATGAAGAAACTGAAAAGGTGTGTAAAATAGGAGTAGCTTCAAAACGTATCAAAAATATGAGGAGCATGAAACGGTCTGATAAATAGGAGGAGCATGAAGCGGTGTTCAAAAACATGAAGAGCCTGAAAAGGTGTGAAAAATATGAAGAG
Source organism: Dama dama (assembly GCF_033118175.1). NCBI lineage: Eukaryota > Metazoa > Chordata > Mammalia > Artiodactyla > Cervidae > Dama > Dama dama. Next base: position 5,314,443 of record NW_026870945.1, read on the forward strand.
TTTCAAAAGGTGTCAAAAATGAGATGAGCATGAAACTGTCTGAAAAATAGGAGGAGCATGAAGCTGTATTCAAAAACAAGAAGAGCCTGAAATGGTGGGAAAAATATGAAGAGCTTCAAAAGGTGTGAAATACATGAGGAGCATGAAACGGTCTGAAAAATAGGAGGAGCATGAAGGTTAGTTCAAATATATGAAGAGCCTGAAAAGGTGTGAAAAATATGAAGAGCTTCAAAAGGTGTCAAAAATATGAGGATCATGAAAAGGTCTGAAAAATAGGAGGAGAATGAAGCGGTGTTCAAAAACATGAAGAGCATGAAAAAGTGTGAAAAATATGAAGACCTTCCAAAATTGTCAAAAATATGAGAATTATGAAACGGCCTGAAAAATAGAAGGAGCATGAAACTGGCAGAAAAATAGGAGGAGCATGAAACGGTGTTGAAAAACATGAAGAGCCTGAAAAGGTGTGAAAAATAGGAGGAGCTTCAAAAGGTGTCAAAATATGAGGAGCATAAAACGGTCTGAAAAATAGGAGGAGCATGAAGTGCTGTTGAAAAACATGAAGAGCCTGAAAATGTGTGAAAAATATGAAGAGCTTCATATTTGTGAAAAATATGAAGAGCTTCAAAAGGTGTCAGAAATGAGATGAGCATGAAACGGTCTGAAAAATAGGAGGAGCATGAAGTGGTGTTGAAAAACATGACGAGCCTGAAAAGTTGTGAAAAATATGAAGAGCTTCAAAAGGTTTCAAAAATATGAGAAGCATGAAACGGTCTGAAAAATAGGAGGAGCATGAAATCGTGTTCAAATACATGAAGAGACTGAAAAGGTGTGAAAAATATGAAGAGCTTCAAAACGTGTGAAATACATGAGGAACATGAAACGGTCTGAAAAATAGGAGGAGCATGAAGGTGTGTTCAAAAATATGAAGAGCCTGAAAAGATGTGAAAAATATGAAGAGCTTCAAAAGGTGTCAAAAATATGAGGAACATGAAAAGGCCTGAAAATTAGGAGAAGCATGAAGCTGTGTTCAAAATCATGAAGAGCCTGAAAAGGTGTGAAAATTATTAAAAGCTTCAAAAGCTGTCAAAAACATGAGGAGCATGAAACGGTCTGAAAATTAGGAGGGGTATGAAACGGTGTTCAAAAACATGAAGAGCATGAAAAGGTTTGAAAAATATGAAGAGCTTCCAAAGTTGTCAAAAATATGAGGAGAATGAAACGGTCTGAAAAATAGAAGGAGCATGAAGCAGTCGGAAAAATAGGAGGAGCATGAAGCGGTGTTCAAAAACATGAAGAGCCTGAAAAGTTGTGAAAAATGTGAAGAGTTTAAAAGGTGTAAAAATATGAGGAGCATGAAACGTTCTGAAAAATAGGAGGAGCATGAAGCTGTGCTCAAAAACATGAATAGCCTGAAAAGGTGTGAAAAATATGAAGAGCTTCCAAAGTTGTCAAAAATATGAGGAGAATGAAACGGTCTGAAAAATAGAAGGAGCATGAAGCAGTCGGAAAAATAGGAGGAGCATGAAGTGGTGTTGAAAAACATGACGAGCCTGAAAAGTTGTGAAAAATATGAAGAGCTTCAAAAGGTTTCAAAAATATGAGAAGCATGAAACGGTCTGAAAAATAGGAGGAGCATGAAATCGTGTTCAAATACATGAAGAGACTGAAAAGGTGTGAAAAATATGAAGAGCTTCAAAAGGTGTCAAAAATATGAGGATCATGAAAAGGTCTGAAAAATAGGAGGAGAATGAAGCGGTGTTCAAAAACATGAAGAGCATGAAAAAGTGTGAAAAATATGAAGACCTTCCAAAATTGTCAAAAATATGAGAATTATGAAACGGCCTGAAAAATAGAAGGAGCATGAAACTGGCAGAAAAATAGGAGGAGCATGAAACGGTGTTGAAAAACATGAAGAGCCTGAAAAGGTGTGAAAAATAGGAGGAGCTTCAAAAGGTGTCAAAATATGAGGAGCATAAAACGGTCTGAAAAATAGGAGGAGCATGAAGTGCTGTTGAAAAACATGAAGAGCCTGAAAATGTGTGAAAAATATGAAGAGCTTCATATTTGTGAAAAATATGAAGAGCTTCAAAAGGTGTCAGAAATGAGATGAGCATGAAACGGTCTGAAAAATAGGAGGAGCATGAAGTGGTGTTGAAAAACATGACGAGCCTGAAAAGTTGTGAAAAATATGAAGAGCTTCAAAAGGTTTCAAAAATATGAGAAGCATGAAACGGTCTGAAAAATAGGAGGAGCATGAAATCGTGTTCAAATACATGAAGAGACTGAAAAGGTGTGAAAAATATGAAGAGCTTCAAAACGTGTGAAATACATGAGGAACATGAAACGGTCTGAAAAATAGGAGGAGCATGAAGGTGTGTTCAAAAATATGAAGAGCCTGAAAAGATGTGAAAAATATGAAGAGCTTCAAAAGGTGTCAAAAATATGAGGAACATGAAAAGGCCTGAAAATTAGGAGAAGCATGAAGCTGTGTTCAAAATCATGAAGAGCCTGAAAAGGTGTGAAAATTATTAAAAGCTTCAAAAGCTGTCAAAAACATGAGGAGCATGAAACGGTCTGAAAATTAGGAGGGGTATGAAACGGTGTTCAAAAACATGAAGAGCATGAAAAGGTTTGAAAAATATGAAGAGCTTCCAAAGTTGTCAAAAATATGAGGAGAATGAAACGGTCTGAAAAATAGAAGGAGCATGAAGCAGTCGGAAAAATAGGAGGAGCATGAAGCGGTGTTCAAAAACATGAAGAGCCTGAAAAGTTGTGAAAAATGTGAAGAGTTTAAAAGGTGTAAAAATATGAGGAGCATGAAACGTTCTGAAAAATAGGAGGAGCATGAAGCTGTGCTCAAAAACATGAATAGCCTGAAAAGGTGTGAAAAATGTGAAGAGCTTCAAAAGGGGTGAAAAATGTGAGGAGCATGAAATGGTCTGAAAAATAGGAGGAGCATGAAGCGGTGTTCAAAAACTTGAAGAGCCTGAAAAGGTGTGAAAAATATGAAGAGCTTCAAAAATTGTCAAAAATATGAGGAGCATGATACGGACAAAAAATAGGAGGAGCTTGAAACGGTGTTCAAAAACATGAAGAGCCTGGAAAGGTGTGAAAAATATGAAGAGCCTCAAAACGTGTCAAATATATGAGGAGCATGAACCGGTCTGGAAAATAGGAGGAACATGAAGCGGTGTTGAAAAACATGAAGAGCCTGAAAAAGTGTTAAAAACATGAAGATCCTGAAAATGTGTGAAAAATATGAAGAGCTTCAAGAGGTGTGAAAAATATGGGGAGCATGAAACGGTCTGAAAAATACGAGGAGCGTGAAGCAGTGTTGAAAAACATGAAGAGCCTGAAATGGCGTCAAAATTAGGAAGAGCTTCAAAAGGTGTCAAAAATAGGAGGAGCATGTAACGGTGTCCAAAAACATGAAGAGCCTGAAAAGGTGTGAATAATATGAAGAGATTCAAAAGGTGTGAAAAATATGAAGAGGTTCCAAAGGAGTCAAAAATGAGATGAGCATGAAACGGTCTGAAAAATAGGAGGAGCATGAAGTGGTGTTGAAAAACATGAAGTGCCTGAAAAGGTGTGAAATATATGAAGAGCTTCAAAAGGTATGAAATATATGAGGAGCATGAAACGGTCTGAAATATTGGAGCAGCATGAAGGGTTGTGGAAAAACATGAACAGCTTGAGAAGGTGTGAAAAATATGAAGAGCTTCAAAGTGTGTCAAATTATGAGGAGCATGTGACGGTCTGAAAAATAGGAGGAGCATGGAGCGGTGTTCATAAACATGGAGACCCTGAAAAGGTGTGAAAAATATGAAGAGCTTCAAAATGTGTCAAAAATTTGAGGAGCATGAAACGGTCTGAAAAATAGGAGGAGCATGAAACGGAGTTCAAAACATGAAGAGCCTGAAAACGTGTGAAAATTATGAAGAGCTTTAAAAGGTGTGAAATACATGAGGAGAATGAAACGGTCTGTAAAATAGGAGGACTATGAAGCGGTGTTCAAAAACATGAAGAGCCTGAAAAGTGAGAAAAACATGAAGAGCTTCAAAAGGTGTCAAAAATAGGAGGAGCATGAAACGGTCTGAAAAACAGGAGGAGCATGAAGCGGTGTTCAAAAACATGAAGAGCCTGATAAGGTGTGAAAAATACTAAGAGCTTCAAAAGGTGTCAAAAATATGAGGAGCATGAAACGGTCTGAAAAATAGGAGGAGCATGAAGTGGTTGTGAAAAACATGAAGAGCCTGTAAAGCTGTGCAAAATATGAAGAGCTTCTAAAGGTGTGAAATACATGAGGAGCATGAAACGGACTGAAAAAGAGGAGAAGCATGAAGCGGTGTTGAAAAACATGAAGAGCCTGAAAAGGTGAGAAAAATATGAAGAGCTTCTAAGGTGTCAAAATGAGATGAGCATGAAATGGTCTGAAAAATAGGAGGAACATGAAGCGGTGTTGAAAATCATAAATAGCCTCAAAATTTGTGAAAAATATGAAGAGCTTCAAAAATGTGAAAAATATGAAGAGCTTCAAAAGGTGTCAAATGACATGAGCATGAAACGGTCTGAAAAACAGGAGGAGCATGAAGTGGTGTTGAAAAACATGAGGAGCCTGAAAAGGTGTGAAATATATGAAGAGCTTCAAAAGATGTCAAAAATATGAGGAGAAAGAAACGGTCTGCAAAATAGGAGGAGCATGAAATGGTGTTCAAAAACACGAAGAGCATGAAAAGGTGTGAGAAATATGAAGAGCTTCAAAATGTGTGAAAAATATGAGGAGCATGAATCGGTCTGAAAAATAGGAGGAGCATGAAGTGGTGTTCAAAAACATGACGAGCCTGAAAAGGTGTGAAAAATATGAATAGCTTGAAAAGGTGTGATATTCCTGAGGAGCATGAAAGCTTTCTGAAAAATAGGAGAAGCATGAAGTGGTGTGGAAAAACATGAAGAGCCTAAAAAGGTGTGAAAAATATGAAGAGCTTCAAAAGGTGTCAAAAATTAGATGAGCATGAAACGGTCTGAAAAATCGGAGGCGCATGAAGTGGTGTTGAAAAACATGAAGAGTCTGAAAAGGTGTGAAATATATGAAGAGCTTCAAAATATGTGGAAAATATGAAGAGCATCAAAAGGTGTCAAAAATTAGATGAGCATGAAACGGTCTGAAAAATCGGAGGCGCATGAAGTGGTGTTGAAAAACATGAAGAGGCTGAAAAGGTGTGAAATATATGAAGAGCTTCAAAATATGTGGAAAATATGAAGAGCTTCAAAAGGTGTCAAAAATATGAGGAGCATGAAACGGTCTGAAAAATAGGAGGAGCATGAAGTGGTGTTGAAAAACATGAAGAGCCTGAAAAGGTTGAAAAACATGAAGAGGTTCAAAAATATGAAAAATCTGAAGAGCTTCAAAAGGTGTGACAAATATGAAGAGCTTCAAAAGATGTGAAATACAACAGGAGCATGAAACTCTCTGAAAAATAGGAGGAGAATGAAGTGGTGTTCAAAACCATGAAGAGACTAAAAAGTTGTGAAAAATATGAAAAGCTTCAAAAGGTGTCAAAAATGAGATGAGCATGAAACGGTCTGAAAAATAGGAGGATCATGAAACGGTGTTGAAAATCATGAAGAGCCTGAAAAGGTGTGAAAAATATGCAGAGTTTCAAAAGGTGTCAAAAATATGAGGAGCATGAAACGGTCTGAAAAATACGAGGAGCATGAAGTGGTGTTGAAAACCATGAAGAGCCTGAAAAGGTGTGAAAAATATGAAGAGCTTCAAAAGCAGTCAAAAATATGAGGAGCATGAAACGGTCTGAAATATACGAGGAGCATGAAGTGGTGTTGAATAACATGAAGAGCCTGAAAAGGTGTGAAAAATATGAAGAGCTTCAAAAGGTGTGAAATACATGAGGAGCATGAAACTTTCTAAAAAATAGGAGGAGCATGAAGTGCTGTTCAAAAACATAAAGAGCCTGAAAAGATGAGAAAAATATAAAGAGCTTCAAAAGGTGTGAAAAATATGAGGAGCATGATACGGTCGAAAAAATAGGAGGAGCATGAAGCGGTGTTCAAAAACATGAAGACCCTGAAAAGGTGTGAAAAATATGAAGAGCTTCAAAAGGTTTCAAATATATGAGAAGCATTAAACGGTCTGAAAAAATAGGAGGAGCATGAAGTGGAGTTCAAAAACATGAAGAGCCTGAAAAGGTGTGAAAAATATGAAGAGCCTCAAAAGGTGTCAAAAATATGAGGAGTTTGAAACGGTATGATAAATAGCAGGAGCATGAAGCGGAGTTGAAAAACATGAAGAGTCTGAAATCGTTTGAAAATTATGAAGAGCTTCAAAAATGTTAAAAATATGAAGAGCTTCAAAAGGTGTAAAAAAAAGGAAGAGCTTCAAAAGCTGTCAAAAATTAGAAGAGCATGAAAAGGTCTAAAAAATAGGAGCAGCAACAAGTAGTGTTGAAAAAAAAGAAGAGCATGAAAAGGTGTGAAAAATGTGAAGAGCTTCAAAAGATGTGAAAAATATGAGGTGCATGATACGGTCTGAAAAATAGGAGGAGCATGAAGCGGTGTTCAAAAACATGAAGAGCCTGAAAAGTTGTGGAAAATATGCAAAGCTTCAAAAGGTGTCAAAAATGAGAGGAGCATGAAACGGTCGGAAAAATACGAGGAGCATGAAGTCATGTTCAAAAATATGAAGAGCCTCAAATGGTGTGAAAAATATGAAGAGCTTCAAAAGGTGTCAAAATATGAGGAGCAAGAAACGATCTGAAAAATAGGAGGAGCATGAAGCGGTGTTGAAAAACATGAAGAGTCTGAAAAGGTGTGGAAAATACGAAGAGCTTCAAAACGTGTCAAAAATATGAGGAGCATGAAACGGTCAGAAATATAGGAGGAGCATGAAACGGTGTTGAAAAACATGAAGAGCCTGAAAAGGTGTGAAAAATATGAAGAGCGTCAAAAGGTGTGAAATACATGAGGAGCATTAGACGGTCTGAAAATAGTAGAAGTATGAAGTGGTGTTAAAAACATGAAGAGCCTGAAAAGGTGTGAAAAATATGAAGAGCGTCAAAAGGTGTCAAAAATATGAGGAGCATGAAACGATCTGAAAAATATGAGGAGCATGAAGCGGTGTTCAAAAACATGAGAAGCCTGAAAAGGTGTGAAAAATATGAAGGGCGTCAAAATGTGTGAAATACATGAGGAGCATTAGACGGTCTGAAAATAGTAGAAGTATGAAGTGGTGTTCAAAAACATGAAGAGCCTGAAAAGGTGTGAAAAATATGAAGAGCGTCAAAAGGTGTCAAAAATATGAGGAGCATGAAACGATCTGAAAAATATGAGGAGCATGAAGCAGTGTTCAAAAACATGAAGAGCCTGAAAAGGTGTGAAAAATATGAAGAGCGTCAAAACGTGTCAAAAATATGAGGAGCATGAAACGTTCTGAAAAATAGGAGGAGCATGAAGCGGTGTTGAAAAACATGAAGAGTCTGAAAAGGTGTGGAAAATCCGAAGAGCTTCAAAACGTATCAAAAATATGAGGAGCATGAAACGGTCAGAAATATAGGAGGAGCATGAAACGGTGTTGAAAAACATGAAGAGCCTGAAAAGGTGTGAAAAATATGAAGAGCGTCAAAAGGTGTGAAATACATGAGGAGCATTAGACGGTCTGAAAATAGTAGAAGTATGAAGTGGTGTTCAAAAACATGAAGAGCCTGAAAAGGTGTGAAAAATATGAAGAGCGTCAAAAGGTGTCAAAAATATGAGGAGCATGAAACGATCTGAAAAATATGAGGATCATGAAGTGGTGTTCAAAAACATGAGAAACCTGAAAATGTGTGAAAAATATGAAGAGCTTCAACGGTATCAAAAACATGAGGAGCATGAAACGGTCTGAAAAATAGGAGGAGCATGAAACTGTGTTCAAAAACATGAAGAGCCTGAAAAGTTGTGAAAAATATGAAGGACTTTAAAACATGTCAAAAATATGAGGAGCATGAAACTGTCTGAAATATTGGAGGAGCATGAAGTGGTGTTCAAAAACATGGACACCCTGAAACGGTCTGAAAAGTACGAGGAGCATGAAACGGTCTGAAAAATAGGAGGAGCATGGAGCGGTGTTCAAAAGCATGAAGAGCCTAAAAGGTGTGAAAAATAGGAAGAGCTTCAGAAGGTGTGAAATATATGAGGAGTTTGAAACGCTCTGAAAAACAGGAGGAGCATGAAGAAGTGTTGAAAAACATGAAGAGCATGAAAAAGTGTGAAAAATATGAAGAGCTTCAAATGGTGTGAACAATATGAAGAGCTTAAAAAGGTGTCAAAAATATGAGGAGCATGAAACGGTCTGAAAAATAGGAGGAGCAAGAAGCTGTGTTGAAAAACAAGAAGAGTCTGAAAAGGTGTGAAATATATGAAGAGCTTCAAAAGGTGTCAAAAATGAGATGATAATGAAGCGGTCTGAAAAACTGGAGGAGCATGAAGCGCTGTTGAAAACCATGAAGAGCCTGAAAAGGTGTGAAAAATATGAAGAGCTTCAAAAGGTGTGAAAATATGAAGAGCTTCAAAAGGAGACAAACATATAAGGAGCATGAAACGGTCTGAAAAATAGGAGGAGCATGAAACGGTGTTGAAAAACATGAAGAGCTTGAAAACGTGTGAAAAATATGAAGAGTTTCAAAAGATGTGAAAATAAGAAGAGCTTCAAAAGGTGTCAAAAATGATGTGAGCATGAAACGGTCTGAAAAATAGGAGGAGCATGAAGTGGGGTTCAAAAAAATGAAGAGATTGAAAAGGTGTGAAATATATGAAGAGCTTGAAAAGGTGTGAAAAATATGAACAGCTTCAAAAGGTGTCAAAGATGAGATTAGCATGAAGCGGTCTGAAAAATAGGAGGAGCATGAAGTGGTGTTGAAAAACATGAAAAGCCTGGAAAAGTGTGAAATATATGAAGAGCTTCAAAAGGTGTGAAAAATATGAGAGGCATGAAACGTCTGAAAAATAGGAGGAGCATGATGTGGTGATCAAAAACATGAAGAGCCTTAAAAGGTGTGAAAAATATGAAGAGCTTCAAAAGGTGTCAAATATATGAGGAGCATGAAACAGTGTGAAAAATAGGATGAGCATGAAACGGTTTTAAAAAGATGAAGAGCCTAAAAGGTGACACATATGAAGAGCTTCAAAAGGTGTGAAATACATGAGGAGGTTGAAACGGTCTGAAAATAGTAGGAGCGTGAAGTGGCGTTGAAAAACATGAAGAGCCTGAAAACGTGTGAAAAATATGAAGAGCTTCAAAAGGTGTGAAAAATAGGAGGTGCATGAAGCGGTGTTCAAGCACAAGAAGAGCCTGAAACGGTGTGAAAAATATGAAGAGCTTCAAAAGGTGTCAAAAATATGTGGAGCATGAAACGGTCTGAAAAATAGGAGGAGCATGAAGCGCAGTTGAAAAACATGAAGAACCTGAAAACGTGTGAAAAATATGAACGGCTTCAAAAGGTGTGAAAAATGAGATGAGCATGAAGCGGTCTGAAAAATAGGAGGAGCATGAAGTGTTGTTTAAAAGCATGAAGAGCCTGAAAAGGTGTGAAATATATGAAAAGCTTCAAAAGGTGTGAAAAAAAAAGAAGAGCTTCAAAAGGTGTCAAAAATATGAGGAGCATGAAACGGACTGAAAAATAGGAGGAGCATGAAACGGTGTTCAAATACATGAAGAGCTTAAAAAGGTGTGAAAAATATGAAGAGCTTCAAAAGGTGTGAAAATATGAAGATCTGCAAAAGGTGTAAAAATCGATGAGCATGAAATGATCTGAAAATTAGGAGCAGCACGAAGCGGTGTTGAAAAACATGAAGAGCCTGAAAACGTGTAAAATATATGAAGAGCTTCAAAAGATATGAAAAATATGAACAGCTTCAAAATGTGTCAAAAATGAGATGAGCATGAAGCAGTCTGAAAAAAGGAGGAGCATGAAGTGGTGTTGAAAAACATGAAGAGCCTGAAAAGGTGTGAAATATATGAAGAGTTTCAAAAGATGTCAAAAATATGAGGAGCATGAAACGGTCTGAAAAATAGGAGGAGCATGAAACTGTGCTGAAAAACATGAAGAGCCTGAAAAGGTGTGAAAAATATGAAGAGCTTCAAAAGGTGTGAAATACATCGTGAGCATGAAGCGGTCTGAAAAATAAGAGGATCATGAAACGGTGTTGAAAAACATGAAGAGCCTGAAAAGATGTGAAAAATATGAAAAGCTTCAAAAAGTGTCAAAAATATGAGGAGCATGAAACGGTCTGAAAAATAGGAGGAGCATGAAGCTGTGTTCAAAAACATGAAGAGCCTGAAAAGGTGTGAAAAATATGAAGAGCTTCAAAACGTGTCAAAAATATGAGGAGCATGAAACGATCTGAAAAATAGAAGCAGCATGAAACGGTTTTGAAAAACATGAAGAGCCTGAAAACGTGTGAAAAATATGAAGAGCTTCAAAAGATGTGAAAAATATGAGGAGCATGAAACGGTCTGAAAAATAGAAGCAGCATGAAACTGTATTGAAAAACATGAAGAGCCTGAAAACGTGTGAAAAATGTGAAGAGCTTCAAAAGGTGTGAAAAATATAAAGAGCTTCAAAGGTGACAAAAATGAGATGAGCATGAAACGGTCTGAAAAATAGGAGGAGCATGAAGTGGTGGTGAAAAACATGAAGAGCCTGAAAAAGTGTGAAAAATATGAAGAGTTTCAAAATGTTTCAAAAATATGAAGAGCATGAAACGGTCTGAAAATCAGGAGGATCATGAAGCGGAGTTCAAAAACATGAAGAGCCTGAAAAGGTGTGAAAAATATGAAGAGCTCAAAAAGTGTAAAAAATATGAGGAGCATGAAACGGTCTGAAAAATACGAGGAGCATGAAGCAGTGTTCAAAAACATGAAGAGCCTGAAAAGGTGTGAAAAATATGAAGAGACTTCAAAAGGTGTAAAATATATGAGGAGAATGAAACGGTCTGAAAAATAGGAGGATCATGAAGCGGTTTTCAGAAACATGAAGAGCATGAAAATGTGTGAAAAATTTGAAGAGCTTCAAAAGGTGTGAAATATATGAGGAGAATGAAACGGTCTGAAAAATAGGAGGATCATGAAGCGGTTTTCAGAAACATGAGAGCATAAAAATGTGTGAAAAATATGAAGAGCTTCAAAAGGTGTCAAAAATATGAGGAGCATGAAACGGTCCGAAAAATAGGAGGAGCATGAAACGGTGATCAAAAACATGAAGAGCCTGAAAAGGTGTGAAAAATATGAAGAGCTTCAAAAGGTGTGAAATTCATGAGGAGCATGAAACGGGCTGAAAAATAAGAGAAGCATGAAGTGCTGTGGAAAAACATGAAGAGCCTGAAAAGCTGTGAAAAATATGAAGAGCTTCAAAAGGTGTGAAATACATGAGGAGCATGAAACGGGCTGAAAAATAGGAGAAGCATGAAGTGGTGTGGAAAAACATGAAGAGCCTGAAAAGGTGTGAAAAATATGAAGAGCCTCAAAACGTGTCAAAAATATGAGGAGCAAGAAACGGTCTGAAAAATTGGAGTAGCATGAAACCGTGTTCAAAAACATGAAGAGCCTGAAAAGGTGTGAAAAATATGAAGAGCTTCAAAACGTGGCAAAAATGAGATGAACATGAAACGGTCTGAAAAATAGGCGGAGCATGAAGTGGTGTTGAAAAAAAAGAAGAGACTGAAAAGGTGTGAAATATATGAAGAGCTTCAAAAATGTGAAAAATATGAAGAGGTTCAAAAGGTGTGAAATTCATGAGGTGTATGAAACGGTCTGAAAAATAGGAGCATGAAGTGATGTTGAAAAACATGAAGAGCCTGAAAAGGTGTGAAAAAAACGAAGAGCTTCAAAAGGTGTAAAAAATATGAAGAGCATGAAACTGTCTGACAAATAGGAGGAGCATGAAACGGTGTTGAAAAACATGAAGAGACTGAAAACGTGTGAAAAATATGAAGAGCTTAAAAAGGTATGAAAAATATGAAGAGGGTCACAAGGTGTCAAAAATATGAGGAGCATGAAACGATCTGAAAAATATGATGAGCATGAAGCGGTTTTCAAAAACATGAGGAGCCAGAAAAGGTGTGAAAAATATGAAGAGCTTCAAAGGTGTCAAAAATATGAGGAGCATGAAACGATCTGAAAAATATGAGGAGCATGAAGCAGTGTTCAAAAACATGAAGAGCCTGAAAAGGTGTGAAAAATATGAAGAGCGTCAAAACGTGTCAAAAATATGAGGAGCATGAAACGTTCTGAAAAATAGGAGGAGCATGAAGCGGTGTTGAAAAACATGAAGAGTCTGAAAAGGTGTGGAAAATACGAAGAGCTTCAAAAGGTGTCAAAAATATGAGGAGCATGAAACGTTCTGAAATATAGGAGAATCAGGAAGCGGTGTTGAAAAACATGAAGAGCCTGAAAAGGTGTGAAAAATGTGAAGAGCTTCAAAAGGTGTCAAAAATATGAGCAGCAGGAAACGGTCTGAAAATTAGGAGGAGCATGAAAAGGTGATCAAAAACATGAAGAGTCTGAAAAGATGTGAAAAATATGAAGATCTTCAGAAGGTGTCAAAAATATGAGGAGCATGAAACGGTGAGAAATATAGGAGGAGCATGAAACGGTGTTGAAAAACATGAAGAGCCTGAAAAGGTGTGAAAAATATGAAGAGCTTCAAAAGGTGTGAAATACATGAGGAGCATTAGACGGTCTGAAAATAGTAGAAGTATGAAGTGGTGTTCAAAAACATGAAGAGCCTGAAAAGGTGTGAAAAATATGAAGAGCGTAAAAAGGTGTCAAAAATATGAGGAGCATGAAACGATCTGAAAAATATGAGGATCATGAAACGGTGTTCAAAAACATGAGAAGCCTGAAAAGGTGTGAAAAATATGAAGAGCTTCAACGGTATCAAAAACATGAGGAGCATGAAACGGTCTGAAAAATAGGAGGAGCATGAAACTGTGTTCAAAAACATGAAGAGCCTGAAAAGTTGTGAAAAATATGAAGAGCTTTAAAACATGTCAAAAATATGAGGAGCATGAAACTGTCTGAAATATAGGAGGAGCATGAAGTGGTGTTCAAAAACATGGACACCCTGAAACGGTCTGAAAAGTACGAGGAGCATGAAACGGTCTGAAAAATAGGAGGAGCATGGAGCGGTGTTCAAAAGCATGAAGAGCCTAAAAGGTGTGAAAAATAGGAAGAGCTTCAGAAGGTGTGAAATATATGAGGAGTTTGAAACGCTCTGAAAAACAGGAGGAGCATGAAGAAGTGTTGAAAAACATGAAGAGCATGAAAAAGTGTGAAAAATATGAAGAGCTTCAAATGGTGTGAACAATATGAAGAGCTTAAAAAGGTGTCAAAAATATGAGGAGCATGAAACGGTCTGAAAAATAGGAGGAGCAAGAAGCTGTGTTGAAAAACAAGAAGAGTCTGAAAAGGTGTGAAATATATGAAGAGCTTCAAAAGGTGTCAAAAAATGAGATGATAATGAAGCGGTCTGAAAAACTGGAGGAGCATGAAGCGCTGTTGAAAACCATGAAGAGCCTGAAAAGGTGTGAAAAATATGAAGAGCTTCAAAAGGTGTGAAAATATGAAGAGCTTCAAAAGGAGACAAACATATAAGGAGCATGAAACGGTCTGAAAAATAGGAGGAGCATGAAACGGTGTTGAAAAACATGAAGAGCTTGAAAACGTGTGAAAAATATGAAGAGTTTCAAAAGATGTGAAAATAAGAAGAGCTTCAAAAGGTGTCAAAAATGATGTGAGCATGAAACGGTCTGAAAAATAGGAGGAGCATGAAGTGGGGTTCAAAAAAAATGAAGAGATTGAAAAGCTGTGAAATATATGAAGAGCTTGAAAAGGTGTGAAAAATATGAACAGCTTCAAAAGGTGTCAAAAATGAGATGAGCATGAAGCGGTCTGAAAAATAGGAGGAGCATGAAGTGGTGTTGAAAAACATGAAAAGCCTGGAAAAGTGTGAAATATATGAAGAGCTTCAAAAGGTGTGAAAAATATGAGAGGCATGAAACGACTGAAAAATAGGAGGAGCATGATGCGGTGATCAAAAACATGAAGAGCCTTAAAAGGTGTGAAAAATATGAAGAGCTTCAAAAGGTGTCAAATATATGAGGAGCATGAAACAGTGTGAAAAATAGGATGAGCATGAAACGGTTTTAAAAAGATGAAGAGCCTAAAAGGTGACACATATGAAGAGCTTCAAAAGGTGTGAAATACATGAGGAGGTTGAAACGGTCTGAAAATAGTAGGAGCGTGAAGTGGCGTTGAAAAACATGAAGAGCCTGAAAACGTGTGAAAAATATGAAGAGCTTCAAAAGGTGTGAAAAATAGGAGGTGCATGAAGCGGTGTTCAAGCACAAGAAGAGCCTGAAACGGTGTGAAAAATATGAAGAGCTTCAAAAGGTGTGAAAAATAGGAGGTGCATGAAGCGGTGTTCAAACACAAGAAGAGCCTGAAAAGGTTTGAAAAATATGAAGAGCTTCAAAAGGTGTCAAAAATATGAGGAGCATGAAACGGTCTGAAAAATAGGAGGAGCATGAAACGGTGTTCAAAAACAGGAAGAGCCTAAAAAGGTGTAAAAAATATGAAGAGCTTCAAAACATGTCAAAAATATGTGGAGCATGAAACGGTCTGAAAAATAGGAGGAGCATGAAGCGCAGTTGAAAAACATGAAGAACCTGAAAACGTGTGAAAAATATGAACGGCTTCAAAAGGTGTGAAAAATGAGATGAGCATGAAGCGGTCTGAAAAATAGGAGGAGCATGAAATGTTGTTTAAAAGCATGAAGAGCCTGAAAAGGTGTGAAATATATGAAAAGCTTCAAAAGGTGTGAAAAAAAAAGAAGAGCTTCAAAAGGTGTCAAAAATATGAGGAGCATGAAACGGACTGAAAAATAGGAGGAGCATGAAACGGTGTTCAAATACATGAAGAGCCTAAAAAGGTGTGAAAAATATGAAGAGCTTGAAAAGGTGTGAAAATATGAAGATCTGCAAAAGGTGTAAAAATCGATGAGGATGAAATGATCTGAAAATTAGGAGCAGCACGAAGCGGTGTTGAAAAACATAAAGAGCCTGAAAACGTGTAAAATATATGAAGAGCTTCAAAAGATATGAAAAATATGAACAGCTTCAAAATGTGTCAAAAATGAGATGAGCATGAAGCAGTCTGAAAAAAGGAGGAGCATGAAGTGGTGTTGAAAAACATGAAGAGCCTGAAAAGGTGTGAAATATATGAAGAGTTTCAAAAGATGTCAAAAATATGAGGAGCATGAAACGGTCTGAAAAATAGGAGGATCATGAAGCGGTTTTCAGAAACATGAAGAGCATGAAAATGTGTGAAAAATATGAAGAGCTTCAAAAGGTGTGAAATATATGAGGAGAATGAAACGGTCTGAAAAATAGGAGGATCATGAAGCGGTTTTCAGAAACATGAAGAGCATGAAAATGTGTGAAAAATATGAAGAGCTTCAAAAGGTGTCAAAAATATGAGGAGCATAAAACGGTCTGAAAAATAGGAGGAGCATGAAACGGTGATCAAAAACATGAAGAGCCTGAAAAGGTGTGAAAAATATGAAGAGCTTCAAAAGGTGTGAAATTCATGAGGAGCATGAAACGGGCTGAAAATAAGAGAAGTATGAAGTGCTGTGGAAAAACATGAAGAGCCTGAAAAGCTGTGAAAAATATGAAGAGCTTCAAAAGGTGTGAAATACATGAGGAGCATGAAACGGGCTGAAAAATAGGAGAAGCATGAAGTGGTGTGGAAAAACATGAAGAGCCTGAAAAGGTGTGAAAAATATGAAGAGCTTCAAAAGGTGTCAAAAATATGAGGAGCATGAAACGGTCTGAAAAATAGGAGGAGCCTGAAGCTGTGTTCAAAAACATGAAGAGCCTGAAAAGGTGTGAAAAATATGAAGAGCTTCAAAAGGTGTCAAAAATATGAGGAGCATGAAACGTTCTGTAAAATAGGAGGAGCATGAAGCTGTGTTGAAAAACATGAAGATCTTAAAAGGGTGTGAAAAATATGAAGAGCTTCAAAAAGTGTGAAATATATGAGGAGCATGAAACGGTCTGAAAAATAGAAGCAGCATGAAACGTTTTTGAAAAACATAAAGAGCCTGAAAACGTGTGAAAAATATGAAGAGCTTCAAAAGGTGTGAAAAATATGAAGAGCTTCAAAGGTGTGAAAAATATAAGGAGCATGAAACGGTCTGAAAAATAGAAGCAGCATGAAACGGTATTGAAAAACATGAAGAGCCTGAAAACGTGTGAAAAATATGAAGAGCTTCAAAAGGTGTGAAATATATAAAGAGCTTCAAAGGTGACAAAAATGAGATGAGCATGAAACGGTCTGAAAAATAGGAGGAGCATGAAGTCGTGTTGAAAAAAAAGAAGAGACTGAAAAGGTGTGAAATATATGAAGAGCGTCAAAAGGTGTCAAAAATATCAGGAGAATGAAACGGTCTGAAAAATAGGAGGACCATGAAGCTGTGTCGAAAAACATGAAGAGCCTGAAAAGGTGTGAAAAATATGAAGAGCTTCTAAAGGTGTCAAAAATATGAGGAGCATGAAACGGTCTGAAAAATAGGAGTAGCATGAAGCGGTGTTCAAAAACATGAAGAGCCTGAAAAGGTGTGAAAAATATGAAGAGCTCAAAAAGTGTCAAAAATATGAGGAGCATGAAACGGTCTGAAAAATAGAAGGAGCATGAAACGGTTATCAAACACATGAAGAGCCTGCAAAGGTGTGGAAAATATGAAGAGCTTCAAAAGGTGTGAAATACATGAGGAACATGAAACTCTCTGAAAAATAGGAGGAGCATGAAGCAGTATTCAAAAACATGAAGAGCCTGAAATGTTGTGAAAAATATGAAAAGCTTCAAAAGGTGTCAAAAATGAGATGAGCATTAAACGGTCTGAAAAATAGGAATAACATGAAACGGTTTTGAAAATCATGAAGAGCCTGAAATAGTGTGAAAAATATGAAGAGCTGCAAAAGGTGTCAAAAATATGAGGAGCATGAAACGGTCTGATAAATAGGTGGAGCATGAAGCTGTGTTCAAAAACATGAAGAGCCTGAAAAGGTGTGAAAAATACGAAGAGCTTCAAAAGGTGTGAAAAATATGAGGAGCATGAAACGGTCTGAAAAATAGAAGCAGCATGAAACGGTGTTGAAACTCATGAAGAGCCTGAAAATGTGTGAAAAATATGAAGAGCTTCAAAAGGTGTGAAAAATATAAAGAGCTTCAAAGGTGACAAAAATGAGATGAGCATGAAACGGTCTGAAAAATAGGAGGAGCATGAAGTGGTGGTGAAATACATGAAGAGCCTGAAAAGGTGTGAAAAATATGAAGAGCTTCAAAATGTTTCAAAAATATGAAAAGCATGAAACGGTCTGAAAATCAGGAGGATCATGAAACGGTGTTCAAAAACATGAAGAGCCTGAAAAGGTGTGAAAAATATGAAGAGCTTCAAAAGTTGTCAAAAATATGAGGAGCATGAAACGGTCTGAAAAATAGGAGGAGCATGAAACGGTGATCAAAAACATGAAGAGCCTGAAAAGGTGTGAAAAATATGAAGAGCTTCCAAAGGTGTGAAATGCATGAGGAGCATGAAACGGGCTGAAAAATAAGAGAAGCATGAAGTGCTGTGGAAAAACATGAAGAGCCTGAAAAGGTGTGAAAAATATGAAGAGCTTCAAAAGGTGTGAAATACATGAGGAGCATGAAACGGGCTGAAAAATAGGAGAAGCATGAAGTGGTGTGGAAAAACATGAAGAGCCTGAAAAGGTGTGAAAAATATGAAGAGCTTGAAAAGGTGTCAAAAATATGAGGAGCATGAAACGGTCTGAAAAATAGGAGGAGCATGAAACGCTGTCCAAAAATATGAAGAGCCTGAAAAGGTGTGAATAGTATGAAGAGCTTCAAAGTAGTGAAATACATGAGGAGCATGAAACGGTCTGAAAAATAGGAGGAGCAGGAAGCGGTGTTGAAAAACTTGAAGAGCATGAAAAGGTTTGAAAAATATGAAGAGCTTCAAAAGGTGTGAAAAATAGGAGGAGGATGAGTCGGTTTTCAAAAACATGAAGAGCCTGAAAAGGTTTGAAAAATACGAAGAGCTTCAAAATGTGTCAAAAATATGAGGAGCATGAAACTGTCTGAAAAATAGGAGCAGCATGAAACGGTGTACAAAAACATGAAGAGCCTGAAAAGGTGTGAAAAATGTGAAGAGCTTCAAAAGGTTTCAAAAATATGAGGAGCATGAAACGGTCTGAAAAATAGGAGGAGCATGAAGCGGTGTTCAAAACATGAAGAGCCTGAATAAGTGTGAAAAATATGAAAAGCTTCAAATGGTTTGAAAAATATGAAGAGCCTGAAAGGTGTGAAAAATATGAAGAGCTTCAAAAGGTGTCAAAAATATGAGGAGCATGAAACGGTCTGAAAAATAGGAGGAGCATGAAACGGTTTTCAAAAACATGAAGAGCCTGAAAGGTGTGAAAAATAGGAAGAGCTTCAAAAGGTGTGAAATACATGAGGAGCATTAAACGGTCTGAAAAATAGGAGGAGCATGAAGCTGTGTTCAAAATCTTGAGAGCCTGAAAATGTGTGAAAAATATGAATAGCTTTAAAAGGTGTGAAAAATACGAGGAGCATAAAACGGTCTGAAAAATAGTAGGAGCATGAAGCGGTGATGAAAAATATGAAGAGCCTGGAAAGGTGTGAAAAATATGAAGAGCTTCAAATAGTTTGAAACATAGGAGGAGCATGAAGCGGTGTTCAAAAACATGAAGAGCCTGAAAAGGTGTGACAAATATGATGAGCTTCAAAAGGTTTGAAAAATAGGAGGAACATGAAGCGGTGTTCAAAAACAGGAAGAGCTTCAAAAGGTATGAAAAATATGAAGAGCTTCAAAAGGTGTCAAAAAAAGAGTTGAGCATGAAACGGTCTGAAAAATAGGAGGAACATGAAGCGGTGTTAAAAAACTTGAAGAGTCTGAAAAGGTGTGAAAAATACGAAGAGCTTCAAAACGTCTCAAAAATATGAGGAGCATGAAACGGTCTGAAAAATAGGAGGATCATGAAACGGTGATCAAAAACATGAAGAGCCTCAAAAGGTGTGAAAAATATGAGGATCATGAAACGGTCTGAAAAAGATGAGGAACATGAAGCGGTGTTGAAAAACATGAAGAGCCTGAAAAGGTGTGAAAAATGGAAGAGCTTCAAAAGGTGTCAAAAATATGAGCAGCAGGAAACGGTCTGAAAATTAGGAGGAGCATGAAACGGTGATCAAAAACATGAAGAGTCTGAAAAGATGTGAAAAATATGAAGATCTTCAGAAGGTGTCAAAAATATGAGGAGCATGAAACGGTCAGAAATATAGGAGGAGCATGAAACGGTGTTGAAAAACATGAAGAGCCTGAAAAGGTGTGAAAAATATGAAGAGCGTCAAAAGGTGTGAAATACATGAGGAGCATTAGACGGTCTGAAAATAGTAGAAGTATGAAGTGGTGTTCAAAAACATGAAGAGCCTGAAAAGGTGTGAAAAATATGAAGAGCGTCAAAAGGTGTCAAAAATATGAGGAGCATGAAACGATCTGAAAAATATGAGGATCATGAAGCGGTGTTCAAAAACATGAGAAGCCTGAAAATGTGTGAAAAATATGAAGAGCTTTAACGGTGTCAAAAACATGAGGAGAATGAAACGGTCTGAAAAATAGGAGGAGCATGAAGTGCTGTTCAAAACATGAAGAGCCTGAAAAGGTGTGAAAAATATGAAGAGCTTCAAAACGTGTCAAAAATATGAGGAGCATGAAACGGTCTGAAAAAGAGGAGGAGCATGAAGCGGTGTTGAAAAACATGAAGAGCGTGAAAAGGTGTGAAATATATGAAGAGCTTCAAAAGGTGTCCAACATATGAGGAGCATGAAACGGTCTGAAAAATAGGAGGATCATGAAGCGGTGTTGAAGAACATGAAGAGCCTGAAAAGATGTGAAATATATGAAGAGATTCAAAAGGTGTGGAAAAATATGAAGAGCTTCAAAAGGTGTCAAAAATATGAGGAGCATGAAACGGTCTGAAAAATATGAGGAGCATGAAACGGTGTTAAAAAACATGAAGAGCCTGAAAAGGTGTGAAAAATATGAAGAGCTTCAAAACGTGTGAAATACATGAGGAGCATGAAACGGTCTGAAAAATAGGAGGAGCATGAAGCGGTGTTCAAAAACATGAAGAGCCTGAAAAGGTGTGAAAAATATGAAGAGCTTCAAAAGGTGTGAAAAATATGAAGAGCTTCAAAGGTGTCAAAAATTAGATGAGCATGAAATGGTATGACAAATAGGAGGAGCATGAAGTGGTGTTGAAAAACATGAAGAGCCTGAAAAGGTGTGAAATATATGAAGAGCTTCAAAAGTTGTGAAAAATATGAAGAGCTTCAAAAGGTGTCAAAAATATGAGGAGCATGAAGTGGTGTTCAAAAAATGAAGAGCGTGAAAAGGAGTGATATATATGAAGAGTTTCAAAAGGTGTCAAAAATATGACGAGCATGAAACGGTCTGAAAAATATGATCAGCATGATGTGGTCTTGAAAAACATGAAGAACCTGAAAGGTGTGAAAAATATGAAAAGCTTCACAAGGTGTCAAAAATAGGAGGAGCATGATACGGGTTGAAAAAAAGGAGTAGCATAAAGTGGTATTGAAAACATGAATAGCCTGGAGAGGTGTGAAATATATGAAAGCTTCAAAAGGTGTGAAAAATATGAAGAGCTTCAAAAGGTGTCAAAAATATGAGGAGCATGAAACGGTCTGAAAAATAGGATCAGCATGAAGTGGAGTGGAAAAATATGAAGAGCTTGAAAAGGTGTGAAAAATATGAAGAGCTTCAAAAGGTGTGAAATAAATGAGGAGCATGAAACGGTCTGAAAAATAGGAGGAGCATGAAGCGGTGTTGAAAAACATCAAGAGCCCGAAAAGGTGTGAAAAATATAAAGAGCTTCAAAAGGTGTGAAAAATATGAGGAGCATGAAACAGTCTGAAAAATAGGAGGAGCATGAAGCGGTGTTGAAAAACATGAAAAGCCTGAAAAGGTGTGAAAAATATGAAGAGCTTCAAAAGGTGTGAAAAATATGAGGAGCCTGAAACGGTCTGAAAAATAGGAGGAGCATGAAGCGGTTTGGCAAAACATGAAGAGCCTGAAAAGGTGTGAAAGATATGAAGAATATCTAAAGGTGTCAAAAATATGAGGAGCATGAAAACGTCTGAAAAATAGGAGTAGCATGAAGCGGTGTTGAAAAACATGAAGAGCCTGAAAAGGAGTGAAAAATACGAAGAGCTTCAAAAGGTGTGAAAAATATGAAGAGCATGAAACGGTCTGAAAAATAGGAGTCGCAAGAAGCGGTGTTCAAAAACATGAAGAGCCTGAAAACGTGTGAAAAATATGAAGAGCTTCAAAAGCGGTGAAAAATATGAAGAGCTTCAAAACGTGTCAAAAATGAGATGAGCATGAAACGGTTTGAAAAATAGGAGGAGCAAGAAGCGTTTTTGAAAAACATGAAGAGACTGAAAAGATGTGAAAAATATGAAAAGCTTCAAAAAATGTCAAAAATGTGATGAGCATGAAACGGTCTGAAAAATAGGAGGAGCATGAAGTGGTGTTCAAAAAATGAAGAGCGTGAAAAGGAGTGATATATATGAAGAGTTTCAAAAGGTGTCAAAAATATGACGAGCATGAAACGGTCTGAAAAATATGAGCAGCATGATGTGGTCTTGAAAAACATGAAGAACCTGAAAGGTGTGAAAAATATGAAAAGCTTCACAAGGTGTCAAAAATAGGAGGAGCATGATACGGTTTGAAAAAAAGGAGTAGCATGAAGTGGTATTGAAAACATGAATAGCCTGGAGAGGTGTGAAATATATGAAAGCTTCAAAAGGTGTGAAAAATATGAAGAGCTTCAAAAGGTGTCAAAAATATGAGGAGCATGAAACGGTCTGAAAAATAGGAGGAGCATGAAACGGTGTTCAAAAACATGAAGAGCCTCAAAAGGTGAGAAAAATATGAAAAGCTTCAAAAGGTGTGAAAAAAATGAGGAGCATGAAACGGTCAGAAAAATAGGAGGACCATGAAGCGGTGTTCAAAAACATGAAGAGCCTGCAAAGGTGTGAGAAATATGAAGAGCTTCAAAAGATGTCAAAAATATGAGGAGCATGAAACGGTCTGAAAAATAGGAGGAGCATGAAGTGGTTGTGAAAAACGTGAAGATCCTGAAAAGGTGTGCAAAATATGAAGAGCTTCAAACGTTGTCAAATATATGAGGAGCATGAAACGGTCTGAAAAATAGGAGTAGCATGAAGCGGTGTTCAAAAATATGCAGAGCCTGAAAAGATGTGAAAAATATGAAGAGCTTCAAAAGGTGTCAAAAATATGAGGAGCATGAAACGGTCTGAAAAATAGGATCAGCATGAAGCAGAGTGGAAAAATATGAGGAGCTTGAAAAGGTGTGAAAAATATGAAGAGCTTCAAAAGGTGTGAAATAAATGAGGAGCATGAAACGGTCTGAAAAATAGGAGGAGCATGAAGATGTGTTGAAAAACATCAAGAGCCTGAAAAGGTGTGAAAAATATAAAGAGCTTCAAAAGGTGTGAAAAATATGAGGAGCATGAAACGGTCTGAAAAATAGGAGGAGCATGAAGCGGTGTTGAAAAACATGAAAAGCCTGAAAAGGTGTGAAAAATACGAAGAGCTTCAAAAGGTGTGAAAAATATGAAGAGCATGAAACGGTCTGAAAAATAGGAGTCGCAAGAAGCGGTGTTCAAAAACATGAAGAGCCTGAAAACGTGTGAAAAATATGAAGAGCTTCAAAAGCGGTGAAAAATATGAAGAGCTTCAAAACGTGTCAAAAATGAGATGAGCATGAAACGGTTTGAAAAATAGGAGGAGCAAGAAGCGTTTTTGAAAAACATGAAGAGACTGAAAAGGTGTGGAAAATATGAAAAGCTTCAAAAAATGTCAAAAATGTGATGAGCATGAAACGGTCTGAAAAATAGGAGGAGCATGAAGTGGTGTTCAAAAAATGAAGAGCGTGAAAAGGAGTGATATATATGAAGAGTTTCAAAAGGTGTCAAAAATATGACGAGCATGAAACGGTCTGAAAAATATGAGCAGCATGATGTGGTCTTGAAAAACATGAAGAACCTGAAAGGTGTGAAAAATATGAAAAGCTTCACAAGGTGTCAAAAATAGGAGGAGCATGATACGGTTTGAAAAAAAGGAGTAGCATGAAGTGGTATTGAAAACATGAATAGCCTGGAGAGGTGTGAAATATATGAAAGCTTCAAAAGGTGTGAAAAATATGAAGAGCTTCAAAAGGTGTCAAAAATATGAGGAGCATGAAACGGTCTGAAAAATAGGAGGAGCATGAAACGGTGTTCAAAAACATGAAGAGCCTCAAAAGGTGTGAAAAATATGAAAAGCTTCAAAAGGTGTGAAAAAATGAGGAGCATGAAACGGTCAGAAAAATAGGAGGACCATGAAGCGGTGTTCAAAAACATGAAGAGCCTGCAAAGGTGTGAAAAATATGAAGAGCTTCAAAAGATGTCAAAAATATGAGGAGCATGAAACGGTCTGAAAAATAGGATCAGCATGAAGCGGAGTGGAAAAATATGAAGAGCTTGAAAAGGTGTGAAAAATATGAAGAGCTTCAAAAGGTGTGAAATAAATGAGGAGCATGAAACGGTCTGAAAAATAGGAGGAGCATGAAGCGGTGTTGAAAAACATCAAGAGCCTGAAAAGGTGTGAAAAATATAAAGAGCTTCAAAAGGTGTGAAAAATATGAGGAGCATGAAACCGTCTGAAAAATAGGAGGAGCATGAAGCGGTGTTGAAAAACATGAAAAGCCTGAAAAGGTGTGAAAAATATGAAGAGCTTCAAAAGGTGTGAAAAATATGAGGAGCCTGAAACGGTCTGAAAAATAGGAGTCGCAAGAAGTGGTGTTCAAAAACATGAAGAGCCTGAAAACGTGTGAAAAATATGAAGAGCTTCAAAAGTGGTGAAAAATATGAAGAGCTTCAAAACGTGTCAAAAATGAGATGAGCATGAAACGGTTTGAAAAATAGGAGGAGCAAGAAGCGTTTTTGAAAAACATGAAGAGACTGAAAAGGTGTGAAAAATATGAAAAGCTTCAAAAAATGTCAAAAATGTGATGAGCATGAAACGGTCTGAAAAATAGGAGGAGCATGAAGTGGTGTTCAAAAAATGAAGAGCGTGAAAAGGAGTGATATATATGAAGAGTTTCAAAAGGTGTCAAAAATATGACGAGCATGAAACGGTCTGAAAAATATGAGCAGCATGATGTGGTCTTGAAAAACATGAAGAACCTGAAAGGTGTGAAAAATATGAAAAGCTTCACAAGGTGTCAAAAATAGGAGGAGCATGATACGGTTTGAAAAAAAGGAGTAGCATGAAGTGGTATTGAAAACATGAATAGCCTGGAGAGGTGTGAAATATATGAAAGCTTCAAAAGGTGTGAAAATTATGAAAAGCTTCAATAGGTGTGAAATACATGATGAGCATGAAACTCTCTGAAAAATAGGAGGAGCATGAAGTGGTGTTGAAAAACGTGAATAGCCTGTAAAGGTGTGAACATATGAAGAGCTTGAAAAGGTGTCAAAACTATGAGGAGCATGAAACGGGCTGAAAAATAAGAGGAGCATGAAGCGGTGTTGAAAAAAATGAAGAGCTTGAAAAGGTGTGAAAAATATGAAGAGCTTCAAAAGGTGTCAAAAATATAGGAGAATGAAACGGTCTGAAAAATAGGAGGAGCATGAAACGGTGTTCAAAACATGAAGAGCTGAAAAGGTGTGAAAAATATGAAGAGCTTCAAAAGGTGTCAAAAATATGAGAAGCATGAAACTCTCTGAAAAATAGGAGGAGCATGAAGCGGTGTTGAAAAACATGAAGAGCCTGAAAAGATGTGAAAAATATGAATAGCTTCAAAAGTTGTAAAATATATGAGGAGCATGAAACGGTCTGAAAAATAGGAGGAGCATGAAGCTGTGTTCAAAAACATGAAGAGCCTGAAAAGGTGTGAAATATATGAAGAGCTTCAAAATGTGTTAAAAATATAAGGAGCGTGAAATGGTCTGAAAAATTGGAGGAGCTTGAAGCTGTGTTCAAAAACATGAAGAGCCTGAAAAGGTGTGAAATATATGAAGAGCTTCAAAATGTGTTAAAAATATGAGGAGCGTGAAACGGTCTGAAAAATTGGAGGAGCATGAAACGGTGTTCAAAAACATGAAGAACCTGAAAAGGTGTGAAAAATATGAAGAGCCTCAAAAGGTGTGAAAAATATGAAGAGCTTCAAAAGGTGTGAAAAATTAGATGAGCAAGAAAAGTTCTGAAAAATAGGAGAAGCATGAAGTGGTGTTGAAAAAATGAAGAGCCTGAAAT
The DNA here is from genome assembly GCF_033118175.1 of Dama dama. Taxonomy (NCBI): domain Eukaryota; kingdom Metazoa; phylum Chordata; class Mammalia; order Artiodactyla; family Cervidae; genus Dama; species Dama dama. The sequence continues at coordinate 5,339,918 of NW_026870945.1, forward strand.
GGTGTGAAATATATGAAGAGCCTGAAAAGTTGTGAAAAATATGAAGAGCTTCAAAAGGTGTCAAAAATATGAGGAGCATGACACGGTCTGAAAAATAGGAGGAACATGAAGCCGAGTTGAAAAACATGAAGAGCCTGAAAAGGTGTGAAAAATATGAAGAGTTTCAAAAATATGAGGAGCTTCAAAAGGTGTGAAAAATATGAGGAGCATGAAACGATCTGAAAAATAGGAGGAGAAAGAAACGGTTTTCAAAACGTGAAGAGCCTGAAAAGGTGTGAAATATATGAAGAGATTCAAAAAGTGTGAAAAATATGAAGAGCTTCAAAAGGTGTCAAAAATGAGATGAGCATGAAACGGTCTGAAAAAGAGGAGGAGCATGAAGCGTTGTAGAAAAAAAATGAAGAGTCTGAAAAGGTGTTAAATATATGAAGAGCTTCAACAGTTGTCAAAAATATGAGGAGTATGATACGGTCTGAAAAAGAGGGGGAACATGAAGCGGTGTTGAAAAACATGAAGAGCCTGAAAAAGTGTGAAAAATATGAAGAGCTTCAAAAGGTGTCAAAAATATGAGGAGCATGAAACAGTCTGAAAAATAAGAGGAGCATGAAGCGATGTTGAAAAACATGAAGAGCGTGAAAACGTGTGATAAATAAGCAGAGCTTCAAAAGTTGTGAAAAATAGGAGGAGCATGAAGCATTGTTCAAAAACATGAAGAGCCTGAAAATGTTTGAAAAATATGAAGAGCTTCAGAATGTGTCAAAAATATGAGGAGCATGAAAAGTTCTGAAAAATAGGAGGAGCATGAAGCAGTGCTGAAAAACATGAAGAGCCTGAAAACGTGTGAAATATATGAAAAGCGTCAAAGTTTTCAAAAATAAGAGGAGCATGAAACGGTCTGAACAATAGGAGGAGTATGAAACGGTGTTTAAAAATATGAAGAGCCTGAAAATGTTTGAAAAATATGAAGAGCCTCAAAAAGTGTCAAAAATATGAGGAGCATGAAACGGTCTGAAAAATAGGAGGAGAATGAAGAGGTGTTGAAAATCATGAAGAGCCTGAAAACGTGTGAAAAATATGAAGAGCTTCAAAAGGTGTGAAATACATGAGATGCATGAAACGGTCTGAAAAATAGGAGGAGAATGAAGCTGTGTTCAAAAACATGAAGAGCCTGAAAAGGTGTGAAATATATGAAAAGCGTCAAAGTTTTCAAAAATAAGAGGAGCATGAAACGGTCTGAACAATAGGAGGAGTATGAAACGGTGTTTAAAAATATGAAGAGCCTGGAAAGGTGTGAAAAATATGAAGAGCTTCAAAAGGAGTGAAATACATGAGGAGCATGAAACGGTCTAAAAAATAGGAGGAGCATGAAAAGGTCTTCAAAATCATGAAGAGCCTCAAAAGGTGTGAAAAAATATGAAGAGCTTCAAAAGGTGCGAAAAATATGAGGAGCATGAAACGGTCTGAAAAATAGGAGGAGCATGAAGCGGTGTTCAAAAACATGAAGAGACTGAAAAGGTGTGAAAAATTTGAAGAGCTTCAAAATGTGTGAAATACATGAGGAGCATGAAACGGTCTGAAAAATAAGAGGAGCATGAAGCTGTGCTGAAAAACATGAAGAGCCTAAAAGGTGTGAAAAATATGAAAAGTTTCAAAAGGTGTCGAAAATATGAGAAGTATGAAACGGTCTGAAAAATAGGAGCAGCATGAAACGCTGTTCAAAAACATGAAGAGCCTGAAAATGTGTGAAAAATATTAAGAGCTTCAAACGGTGTGAAACACATGAGGAGCTTGAAACGGTCTGAAAATAGGAGGACCATGTAGCGTTGTTCAAAAACATGAAGAGACTGAAAAGTTGTGAAAAATATGAAGAGCTTCAAAAGGTGTGAAAAAGAGGAGGAGCATGAAGCGGAGTTCAAAAACATGAAGAGCCTGAAAGGGTGTGAAAAATATGAAGAGCTTCAAAAGGTGTCAAAAATATGAGAAGCATGAAACGGTCTGAAAAAAGAGAAGGAGCATGAAGCGGTGCTGAAAAACATGAAGAGCCTGAAAAGGTGTGAAAATATGAAGAGCTTCAACACGTGTCAAAAATATGAGGAGCATGAATCGGTCTGAAAAAAAGGAGGAGCATGAAACGGTGTTCAAAAACATGAAGAGCCTGAAAAGCTGTGAAAAATATGAAGAGCTTCATGGTGTGAAATACATGAGGGGCATGAATCGGTCTGAAAAATAGGAGGAGCATGAAGCGGTGTTGAAAAACATGAAGAGCCTCAAAAGGTGTGAAAAATATGAAGAGCTTCAAAAGGTGTTACAAATATGAAGAGCTTCAAAAAGTGCCAAAAATGAGATGAGCATGAAATTGTCTGAAAAAAAGGAGGGGCATGAAACAGTGTTGAAAAACATGAACAGCCTGAAAAGGTGTAAAAAATATGAAGAGCTTCAAAAAGTTTGAAAATTATGAGGAGCATGAAACGGTCTGAAAAATAGGAGGAGTATGATGCGGTGTTCAAAAACATGAAGAACCTGAAAATGTGTGAAAAATATTAAGAGCTTCAAAAGGTGTCAAAATATGAGCAGCATGAAACGGTTTTAAAAATAGGAGAAGCATGAAACAGTGTTGAAAAAATGAAGAGCATGAAAAGGTGTGAAATATATGAAGAGCTTCAAAAGGTGTGAAATACATGAGGAGCATGAAACGGTCTGAAAAATAGGAGGAGCATGAAGCGGTGTTCAAAAACATGAACAGCCTGAAAAGGTGTGAAATATATGAAGAGATTCAAAAGGTGTCAAAAATATGAGGAGCATGAAAAGGTCTGAAAAATATGAGGATCATGAAGCGGTTGTGAAAAACATGAAGAGCCTGAAAAGGTGTGAAATATATGAAGAGCTTCAAAAGGTGGCAAAAATAGGAGGAGCATGAAAAGGTCTGAAAAATATGAGGATCATGAAGCGGTTGTGAAAAACATGAAGAGCCTGAAAAGGTGTGAAATATATGAAGAGATTCAAAAGGTGGCAAAAATAGGAGGAGCATGAAACGGTCTGAAAAATATGAGGATCATGAGGCGGTTGTGAAAAACATGAAAAGCCTGAAAAGGTGTGAAAAATAAGAAGAGCATCAGAAGGTGTGAAAAATATGAAGAGCTTCAAAAGGTGTCAAATATATGAGGAGCATGAAACGGTCTGAAAAAAAGGAGGAGCATGAAACGTTGTTCAAAAGATGAAGAGCCTGAATAGGTGTAAAAAGTATGAAGAGCTTCAAAAGGTGTGAAATATATGAGAAGCATGAAACGGTCTGAAAAATAGAAGGAGCATCAAGCTGTGTTGAAAAATATGAAAAGCCTGAAAAGGTGTGAAAAACATGAAGAGCCTGAAAAGGTGTGAAATATATGAAGAGCTTCAAAAAGTATGAAAAATATGAGGAGCATGAAACGTTCTGAAAAATTGGAGGAGCATGAAGCGGTGATGAAAAACATGAAGAGACTGAAATGATGTGAAAAATATGAAGAGCTTCAAAAGGTGTCAAAAATATGGGGACCATGAAACGGTCTGAAAAATAGGAGGAGCATGAAGTGGTGTTGAAAAACATGAAGAGCCTGAAAAAGTGTGAAAAATATGAAGAGCTTCAAAAGGTGTCAATAATAAATGGAGCATGAAATGGTCTGAAAAAGAGGAGGAGCATGAAGCGGTGTTGAAAAACATGAAGAGCCTGAAAAGGTGTGAAAAATATAAAGAGCTTCAAAAGGTGTGAAAAATATGAAGAGCTTCAAAAGGTGTGAAAAATATGAAAAGCTTCAAAAGGTGTGAAAAATGAGATGAGCATGAAAAGGTCTGAAATATAGGAAGAGCATGAAGTGGTGATGAAAAGCATGAAGAGCCTGAATAACTGTGAAATATATGAAGAGCTTCAAAAGGTGTGAAATATATGGGGAGCTTCAAAAGGTGTCAAAAATATGAGGAGCATGAAACGGTCTGAAAAATAGGAGGAGCATGAAACGGTGTTCAAAAACATGAAGAGCCTGAAAAGCTGTGAAAAATATGAAGAGCTTCAAAAGGTGTGAAAAATATGAAGAGCTTCAAAAGGTGTGAAATACATGAGGAGCATGAGACGGTCTGAAAAATAGGAGGAGCATGAAGCGGTGTTGAAAAACATGAAGAACATGAAAATGTTTGAAAAATATGAAGAGCTTCAAAAGGTTTCAAAAATAAGAGGAGCATGAAACGGTATGAAAAATAGAAGGAGCATGAACGGTGTTGAAAAACATAAAGAGCCTGAAAAGGTGTAAAAAATATGAAGAGCTTCAAAAGGTGTCAAAAATATGAGGAGCATGGAACGGTCTGAAAAATAGGAGGAGCATGAGGCAGTGTTGAAAAACATGAAGAACGTGAAAAAGTGTGAAAAATATGAAGAACTTCAAAAGGTGCCAAAAATAAGAGGAGCATGAAACGGTCTGAAATACGAGGAGCATGAAACGGTCTGAAAAATAGGAGGAGCATGAAACGGTGTTCAAAAACATGAAGAGCCTGAGAAGCTGTGAAAAATATGAAGAGCTTCAAAAGGTGTGAAAATATGAAGAGCTTCAAAAGGTGTGAAATAGATGAGGAGCATGAAACGGTCTGAAAAATAGGAGGAGCATGAAGCGGTGTTCAAAAACATGAAGAGCCTTAAAAGGTGTGAAATATATGAAGAGTTTGAAAAGGTGTCAAAAATATGAGGAGCATAAAACGCTCTGAAAAATAGGAGGATCATGAAGTGGTGTTGAAAATCATGAATAACTTGAAAAGGTGTGAAAAATATGAAGAGCTTCAAAAGGTGTCAAAAATATGAGGAGCATGAAACGGTCTGAAAAATAGGAGGAGCATGAAACCGTGTTCAAAAACATGAAGAGCCTGAAAAGGTGTGAAAAATATTAAGAGCTTCAAAAGGTGTGAAATACATGAGGAGCATGAAACGGTCTGAAAAATAGGAGGAGTATGAAGCGGTGTTGAAAAACATGAATAGCCTGAAAACTTGTGAAAAATATGAAGAGCTTCAAAAGGTGTCAAATATATGAGGAGAATGTTAAGATCTGAAAAATAGGAGGAGCATGAAGCGGTGTTGAAAAACATGAAGTGCCTGAAAAGGTGTGAAAAATATGAAGAGCTTCAAAAGGTGTGAAAAATATGAGGAGCATGAAACTGTCTGAAAAATAGGAGGAGCATGAAGCTTTGTTGAAAAACAGGAAGAGCCTGAAAAAGTGGGAAATATATGAAGAGCTTCAAAACGTGTCAAAAATATGAGGAGCATGAAACGGTCTGAAAAATAGGAGGAGCATGAAGTGGTGTTGAAAAACATGAAGAGCCAGAAAAGGTGTGAAATATATGAAGTGCTTCAAAAGGTGTCAAAATTTTGAAGAGCTTCAAAGGTATCAAAAATATGCGGAGCATGAAACGGTGTTCAAAAACATGAAGAACATGAAAATGTTTGAAAAATATGACGAGCTTCAAAAGGTGTCAAAAATAAGAGGAGCATCAAACGGTATGAAAAATAGGAGGAGCATGAAGTGGTGTTGAAAATCATAAAGAGCCTGAAAATGTGTGAAAAATATGAAGAGCTTCAAAAGGTGTCAAAAATATGAGGAGCATGGAACGGTCTGAAAAATAGGAGGAGCATGAGGCAGTGTTGAAAACATGAAGAACGTGAAAAAGTGTGAAAAATATGAAGAACTTCAAAAGGTGTCTAAAATAAGAGGAGCATGAAACGGTCTGAAATACGAGGAGCATGAAACGGTCTGAAAAATCGGAGGAGCATGAAACGGTATTCAAAAACATGAAGAGCCTGAGAAGCTGTGAAAAATATGATGAGCTTCAAAAGTTGTGAAAAATATGAAGAGCTTCAAAAGGTGTGAAATACATGAGGAGCATGAAACGGTCTGAAAAATAGGAGGATCATGAAAAGGTGTTGAAAATCATGAATAACTTGAAAAGGTGTGAAAAATATGAAGAGCTTCAAAAGGTGTCAAAAATATGAGGAGCATGAAACGGTCTGAAAAATAGGAGGAGCATGAAACCGTGTTCAAAAACATGAAGAGCCTGAAAAGGTGTGAAAAATATTAAGAGCTTCAAAAGGTGTGAAATACATGAGGAGCATGAAACGGTCTGAAAAATAGGAGGAGTATGAAGCGGTGTTGAAAAACATGAATAGCCTGAAAAGGTGTGAAAAATATGAAGAGCTTCAAAAGGTGTCAAATATATGAGGAGAATGTTAAGATCTGAAAAATAGGAGGAGCATGAAGCGGTGTTGAAAAACATGAAGTGCCTGAAAAGGTGTGAAAAATATGAAGAGCTTCAAAAGGTGTGAAAAATATGAAGAGCTTCAAAAGGTGTCAAAAATATGAGGAGCATGAAACGGTCTGGAAAATAGGAGGAGCATGAAACCGTGTTCAAAAACATGAAGAGCCTGAAAAGGTGTGAAAAATATTAAGAGCTTCAAAAGGTGTGAAATACATGAGGAGCATGAAACGGTCTGAAAAATAGGAGGAGCATGAAGCGGTCTTGAAAAACATGAAGGGCCTGAAAATGTGTGAAACATACGAAGAGCTTCAAAGGTGTCAAATATATGAGGAGAATGTTAAGATCTGAAAAATAGGAGGAGCATGAAGCGGTGTTGAAAAACATGAAGATCCTGAAAATGTGTGAAATATATGAAGAGCTTCAAAATGTGTCAGAAATGAGAGAAGCATGAAACGGTCTGAAAAATAGGAGGATTAAGAAACGGAGTTCAATAACATGAAGAGCCTGAAAAGTTGTGAAAAACATGAAGAGCCTCAAAACGTGTCAAAAATAGGAGGAGTATGAAACGGTATGATAAATAGCAGGAGCATGAACCGGTGTTGTAAAACATGAAGAGTCTGAAATCGTGTGAAAAATATGAAGAGCTTCAAAAATGTGAAAAATATGAAGAGCTTCAAAAGATGTGAAAAATATGCAAAGCTTCAAAAGGTGTCAAAAATGAGATGAGCATGAAACGGTCCGAAAAAAAAGAGGAGCATGAAGTCGTGTTTAAAAATATGAAGAGCCTGAAAAGGTGTGAAAAATATGAAGAGCTTCAAAAGGTGTGAAAAATATGAGGAGCATGAAACGGTCTGCAAAATAGGAGGAGCATGAAGCCTTGTTCAAATATATGAAGAGCCTGAAAAGGTGTGAAATATATGAAGAGATTCAAAAGGTGTCAAAAATATTAGGAGCATGAAACGGTCTGAAATAAAGGAGGAGCAGGAAACCGTGTTCAAAAACATGAAGAGTCTGAAAAGGTGTGAAAAATATGAAGAGCTTCAAAAGGTGTCAAAACTGAGATGAGCATGAAACGGTCTGAAAAATAGGAGGAGCATGAAGCGGTGTTCAAAAACATGAAGAGCCTGAAAAGCTGTGAAAAATATGCAAAGCTTCAAAAGGTGTCAAAACTGAGATGAGCATGAAACGGTCTGAAAAATAGGAGGAGCATGAAGCGGTGTTGAAAAACATGAAGAGCCTGAAAAGTTGTGAGAAATATGAAGAGCTTCAAACGGTGTGAAAATTATGAGGAGCCTGAAACGGTCTGAAAAATAGGAGGAGCATGAAGCGTTGTTCAAAAACATGAAGAGCCTGAATAGGTGTGAAAAATATGAAGAGCTTCAAAAGGTGTCAAAAATATGAGGAGCATGAAACAATCTCAAAAATAGGAGGAGCATGAAGCGGTGTTCAAAAATATGAAGGGCCTGAAAAGGTGTGAAATATATGAAGAGATTCAAAAGGTGTCAAAAATATGAGGAGCATGAAACGTTCTGAAAAATAGGTGGAGCATGAAGCGGTGTTGAAAAACATGAAGAGCCTGAAAAGGGGTGAAATATATGAAGAGCTTGAAAAGGTGTCAAAAATATGAGGAGAATGAAACGGTCTGCAAAATAGGAGGAGCATGAAGCCTTGTTCAAATATATGAAGAGCCTGAAAAGGTGTGAAATATATGAAGAGATTCAAAAGGTGTCAAAAATATTAGGAGCATGAAACGGTCTGAAATAAAGGAGGAGCAGGAAACCGTGTTCAAAAACATGAAGAGTCTGAAAAGGTGTGAAAAATATGAAGAGCTTCAAAAGGTGTTAAAAATAGGATTAGCATGTAGCGGTGTTCAAAAACATGAAGAGCCTGAAAATGTGTGTAAAATATGAAGAGCTTCAAAACGTGTCAAAAATATGAGGAGCATGAAACGGTCTGAAAAATAGGTGGATCAAGAATCGGTCTTGAAAAACATGAAGAGCGTGAAAACGTGTGAAAAATATGAAGAGCTTCAAAAGGTGTGAAAAATATGAAAAACTTAAAATGGTGTCAAAAATGAGATGAGCATGAAATGGTCTGAAAAATAGGTGGAGCATGATGTGGTGTTGAAAAACATGAAGAGCCTGAAAAGTTGCGAAAAATATGAAGACCTTCAAAAGGTGTCAAAAATATGAGGAGCATGAAAGGGTCTGAAAAGGAGGAGGAGCATGAAACGGTGTTCAAAAACATGAAGAGCCTGAAAAGCTATGAAAAATATGAAGAGCCTCAAGGTGTGAAATACTTGAGGAGCATGAATCGGTCTGAAAAATAGGAGGAGCATGAAGCGGTGTTGAAAAACATGAAGAGCCTGAAAAGGTGTGAAAAATATGAAGAGCTTCAAAAGGTGTCAAAACTATGAGGAGTATGAAACGGTCGGAAAAATAGGAGCAGCATGAAACTGTGTTCAAAAACATGAAGAGCCTGAAAAGGTGTTAAAAATATGAAGAGCTTCAAAAGTTGTCAAAAATATGAGGAGCCTGAAACGATCTGAAAAATAGGAGGAGCATGAAGCGGAGTTCACAAACATGAAGAGCCAGAAAAGGTGTGAAAAATATGAAGAGCTTCAAAAGATGTCAAAAATATGAGGAGCATGAAACGGTCTGAAAAATAGGAGGAGCATGAAGTCGTGTTCAAAAACATGAAGAGCCTGAAATGGTGTGAAAAACATGAAGAGACTAAAAGGTGTGAAAAATATGAAAAGCTTGAAAAGATGTCACAAATATGAGGAGCATGACACGGTCTGAAAAATTGAAGGATCATGAAGCGGGGTTCAAAAACATGAAGAGCCTGAAAACGTGTGAAAAATATGAAGAGCTTCAAAGGTGTGAAAAACATGAAGAGCTTCAAAAGCTGTCAAAAATGAGATGAGCATGAAACGGTTTGAAAAATAGGAGGAGCATGAAGTGGTGTTGAAAAACATGAAGAGCCTGAATAAGTTTGAATATATGAAGAGATTCAAAAGTTGTGAAGAATATGAAGAGTTTCAAAAGGTGACAACAATATGAGGAGAATGAAACGGTCTGAAAAATAGGAGGATCATGAAGCATTGTTTAAAAACATGAAGAGCCTGTAAAGGTGTGAAAAATATGAAGAGCTTGAAAATGTGTCAAAAATATGAGGAGCCTGAAACGGTCTGAAAAATAGGAGGAGCATGAAACCGTGTCAAAAACATGAAGAGCCTGAAAAGGTGTGAAATATATGAAGAGCTTCAAAACGTGTCCACAATATGAGGAGCATGAAACTGTCTGAGAAATAGGAGGAGCATGAGGTGGTGCTTAAAAACATGAAGAGCCTAAAAGGTGTGAAAAATAAGAAAAGCTTCAAAAGATGTCACAAATATGAGGAGCATGAAACGGTCTGAAAAATTGGAGGATCATGAAGAGGTGTTGAAAAACATGAAGAGGCTGAAAAGTTGTGAAAAATATGAAGAGCTTCAAAAGGTGTCAAAAATGTGAGGAGCATGAAACGGTCTGAAAAATAGGAGGAGCATGAAACCGTGTCAAAAACATGAAGAGCCTGGAAAGGTGTGAAAAATGAAGAGCTTCAAAAGGTGTGAAATACATGAGGAGCATGAAACGGTCTGAAAAATAGGAGGAGCATGAAGCGGTGTTCAAAAACATGAAGAGCGTGAAATGGTGTGAAAAATATGAAGAGCTTCAAAAGGTGTCAAAAATATGAGGAGCATGAAACGGTGTGAAAAATAGGAGGACCACAAGTGGTGTTCAAAAACATAAAGAGCCTGAAAACGTGTGAAATATATGAAGAGCTTCAAAAGGTGTCAAAAATATGAGGAGCATGAAACGTTCTGAAAAATAAAAGGAACATGAAGCGGTGTTCAAAAGCATGAAGAGCCTGAAAAGGTGTGAAATATATGAAGAGCTTCAAAAGATGTCAAAAATGATAGGAGCATGAAAAGATCTGAAAAATAGAAGGAACATGAAGCGGTGTTCAAAAGCATGAAGAGCCTGAAAAGGTGTGAAAAATATGAAGAGCTTCAAAAGATGTCAAAAATATGAGGAGCATGAAACGGTCTGAAAAATAGGAGGAGCATGAAGTGGTGTTGAAAAACATGAAGTGTCTGAAAAGGTGTGAAAAATATGAAGAGCTTCAAAAGGTGCCAAAATATAAGGAGCATGAAACGGTCTGAAAAATAGGAGGAGCATGAAGCGGTGTTAAAGAGCATGACGAGCCTGAAAAGGTGTGAAATATATGAAGAGCTTGAAAAGGTGTCAAAAATATGAGGAGCATGAAACGGTCTGAAACATAGGAGGAGCATGAAAGGGTCTTAAAAAACATGAAGAGCTTCAAAAGGTGTGAAACATATAAAGAGCTTCAAAAGGTGTCAAATATATGAGGAGCAGGAAACGGTCTGAAAAATAGGAGGAGCATGAAGTGGTGTAGAAAAACATGAAGACCCTGAAAAGGTGTGAAAAATATGAAGAGCTTCAAAATGTGTCAAAATATGAGGAGCATGAAACTGTCTGAAATATAGGAGGAGCATGAAAAGGTGTTAAAAAACATGAAGAGCTTCAAAAGGTGTGAAACATATGAGGAGCATGAAACGGTCAGAAAAATAGGAGGAGCATGAAACGGTGTTAAAAAACATGAAGAGCTTCAAAAGTTGTGAAACATATGAAGAGCTTCAAAAGGTGTCAAAAATATGAGAAGCATGAAACGGTCTGAAAAATAGGAGAAGAATGAAGTGGTGTTGAAAAACATGAAGAGCCTGAAAAGGTGTGAAAAATATGAAGAGCTTCAAAAGGTGTCAAAAATATGAGGAGCATGAAACGGTCTGAAAAATAGGAGGAGCATGAAGCGGTTTTGAAAAACTAGAAGATCCTGAAAAGGTGTGAAAAATATGAAGAGCTTCAAAAGGTGTCAAAAATATGAGGAGCATGAACGGTGTGAAAAATTGGAGGACCATGAAGCAGTGTTGAAAAACATGAAGAGCCTTAAAATGTGTGACAAATATGAAGAGCTTCAAAAGGTGTCAAAAATATGAGGGGCATGAAACGGTCTGAAAAATTGGAAGAGCAAGAAACGGAGTTCAAAAACATGAAGAGCCAGAAGAGATGTGAAAAATATGAAGAGCTACAAAAGTTGTCAAAAATATGAGGAGCATGAACCGTCTGAAAAATAGGAGGAGCATGAAGCGGTGTTGAAAAACATGAAGAGCCTGAAAAGGGGTGAAAAATATGAAGAGCTTCAAAACGTATCAAAAATATGAGGAGCATGAAAGGGTCAGAAAAATAGTAGGAGCAAGAAATGGTGTTCAAAAACATAAAGAGCCAGAAAACGTGTGAAATATATGAAGAGCTTCAAAAGGTGTCAAAAATATGAGGAGCATGAAACGTTCTGAAAAATAAAAGGAACATGAAGCGGTGTTCAAAAGCATGAAGAGCCTGAAAAGGTGTGAAATATATGAAGAGCTTCAAAAGATGTCAAAAATGATAGGAGCATGAAAAGATCTGAAAAATAGAAGGAACATGAAGCGGTGTTCAAAAGCATGAAGAGCCTGAAAATGTGTGAAAAATATGAAGAGCTTCAAAAGATGTCAAAAATATGAGGAGAATGAAACGGTCTGAAAAATAGGAGGAGCATGAAGTGGTGTTGAAAAACATGAAGTGTCTGAAAAGGTGTGAAAAATATGAAGAGCTTCAAAAGGTGCCAAAATATAAGGAGCATGAAACGGTCTGAAAAATAGGAGGAGCATGAAGCGGTGTTAAAGAGCATGATGAGCCTGAAAAGGTGTGAAATATATGAAGAGCTTGAAAAGGTGTCAAAAATATGAGGAGCATGAAACGGTCTGAAACATAGGAGGAGCATGAAAGGGTCTTAAAAAACATGAAGAGCTTCAAAAGGTGTGAAACATATAAAGAGCTTCAAAAGGTGTCAAATATATGAGGAGCAGGAAACGGTCTGAAAAATAGGAGGAGCATGAAGTGGTGTAGAAAAACATGAAGACCCTGAAAAGGTGTGAAAAATATGAAGAGCTTCAAAATGTGTCAAAATATGAGGAGCATGAAACTGTCTGAAATATAGGAGGAGCATGAAAAGGTGTTAAAAAACATGAAGAGCTTCAAAAGGTGTGAAACATATGAGGAGCATGAAACGGTCTGAAAAATAGGAGGATCATGAAACGGTGTTCAAAAACATGAAGAGCCTGGAAAGGTGTGAAAAATATGAAGAGCTTCAAAAGGTGTGAAACATATGAGGAGCATGAAACGGTCTGAAAAATAGGAGGAGCATGAAGCGGTTTTGAAAAACTAGAAGAACCTGAAAAGGTGTGAAAAATATGAAGAGCTTCAAAAGGTGTCAAAAATATGAGGAGCATGAACGGTGTGAAAAATTGGAAGAGCAAGAAACGGAGTTCAAAAACATGAAGAGCCAGAAGAGATGTGAAAAATATGAAGAGCTACAAAAGTTGTCAAAAATATGAGGAGCATGAACCGTCTGAAAAATAGGAGGAGCATGAAGAGGTGTTGAAAAACATGAAGAGCCTGAAAAGGTGTGAAAAATATGAAGAGCTTCAAAACGTATCAAAAATATGAGGAGCATGAAAGGGTCAGAAAAATAGTAGGAGCAAGAAATGGTGTTCAAAAACATAAAGAGCCAGAAAAGGTGTGAAAAATAGGAAGAGCTTCAAAAGGTGTCAAAAATATGAGGAGCATGAAACGGTCTGAAAAATAGGAGGAGCATAATGTGGTATTCAAAAACATGAAGAGCCTGAAAAGATTTGAAAAATATGAAGAGCTTCAAAAGGTGTCAAAAATATGAGGAGCATGAACGGTCTGAAAAATAGGAGGAGCATGAATCGGTGTTGAAAAACATGAAGAGCCTGAAAATGTGTGAAAAATATGAAGAGCTTCAGAAGGTGTGAAAAATATGAGGAGAATGAAACGGTCTGAAATATTGGAGGCGCAAGAAACGGAGTTCAAAAACATGAATAGCCAGAAAAGGTGTGAAAAATATGAAGAGCTTCAAAAGATGGGAAATACATGAGGAGCATTAAACGGTCTGAAAAATATGAGGAGCATGAAGCGGTGTTCAAAAACATGCAGAGCCTCAAAAGGTGTTAAAAATATGAAGAGCTTCAAAAGGTGTCAAAAATATGAGGTGCATGAAACGGTCTCAAAAATAGGAGGAGCATGAAGCGGTGTTGAAAATCATGAAGAGCCTGAAAAGGTGTGAGAAATATGAAGAGCTTCAAAAGGTGTCAAAAATATGAGGAGAATTAAATGGTCTGAAATATATGAGGAGCATGAAGTGGTGTTGAAAAACATGAAGAGCCTGAAAATGTGTGAAAAATATGAAGAGCTTCAAAAGGTGTCAAAAATATGAGGAGCATGAAACGGTCTGCAAATAGGACGAGCATGAAGTGGTGTTCAAAAACATGAAGAGCCTGAAAAGTTGTGAAAAATATGAAGAGCTTCAAAATGTGTCAAAAATATGACGAGCATGAAACCCTCTTAAAAATAGGAGGAGGATGAAGCGGTGTTCAAAAACATGAAGAGCCTGAAAAGGTGTGAAAAATATAAGGAGCATGAAACGGTCTGAAAAATAGGAGGAGCAAGAAGCGCTGTTGAAAAATATGAAGAGCCTGAAAATGTGTGAAAGATATGAAGAGTTTGAAAGGTGTCAAAAATATGAGTAGCATGAAACAGTCTGAAAATTAGGAAGAGCATGAAGTGGTGTTCAAAAACATGAAGAGCCTGAAAAGGAGTGAAAAATATGAAGAGCTCCAAAGGTGTCAAAAATATGACGAGCATGAAACAGTCTGAAAATTAGGAAGAGCATGAAGTGGTGTTCAAAAACAGGAAGAGCCTGAAAAGGGGTGAAAACTATGAAGAGCTTGAAAAGTTGTCAAAAATATGAGGAGCATGAAACGGTCCGAAAAACAGGGGAAGCATGAAGCGGTGTTGAAAAACATGAAGAGCCTGAAAAGGTGTGACAAATATGAAGAGTTTCAAAAGGTTTGAAAAATATGAGGAGCATGTAACGGTCTGAAAAACAGGGGGAGCATGAAGTGATGTTGAAAAACATGAAGAGCCTGAAAAGGTGTGAAAAATATGAAGAGACTCAAAAGGTGTCAAAAATATGAGCAGCATGAAACGGTCTGAAAAATAGGAGAAGCATGAAGCGGTGTTGAAAAACATGAAGAACATGAAAAGGTGTGAAAAATATGAAGAGCTTCAAAAGATGTCAAAAATGAGATGAGCATGAAACGGTCTGAAAAATAGAAGGAGCATGAAGCGGTGTTTAAAAACATGAAGAGCCTGAAAAGGTGTGAAAAATATGAAGAGCTTCAAAACGTGTCAAAATTATGAGGGGTATGAAACGGTCTGAAAATAGGAGCAGCATGAAACGGTGTTCAAAAACATGAACAGCCTGAAATGGTGTGAAAAATATGAAGAGCTTCAAAAGGTGTCAAAAATAGGAGGAGCATGAAACGGTCTGAAATATAGGAGGAGCATGAAGCGGTGTTCAAAAACATGAAGAGCGTGAAATGGTGTGAAAAATATGAAGAGCTTCAAAAGGTGTCAAAAATATGAGGAGCATGAAACGGTGTGAAAAATAGGAGGACCACAAGTGGTGTTCAAAAACATGAAGAGCCTGAAAACTTGTGAAATATATGAAGAGCTTCAAAAGGTGTCAAAAATATGAGGAGCATGAAACGGTCCGAAAAATAGGAGGATCATGAAGCGGTGTTGAAAAACATGAAGAGCCTGAAAAGGAGTGAAAATTATGAAGAGGTTCAAAAGGTGTCAAAAATATGAGGAGCATGAAACGGTCTGCAAATAGGACGAGCATGAAGTGGTGTTCAAAAACATGAAGAGCCTGAAAAGTTGTGAAAAATATGAAGAGCTTCAAAATGTGTCAAAAATATGACGAGCATGAAACTGTCTGAAATATAGGAGGAGCATGAAAATGTGTTAAAAAACATGAAGAGCTTCAAAAGGTGAGAAACATATGAGGAGTAGGAAACGATCAGAAAAATAGGAGGAGCATGAGACGGTGTTAAAAAACATGAAGAGCTTCAAAAGATGTGAAACATATGAAGAGCTTCAAAAGGTGTCAAAAATATGAGGATCATGACACGGTCTGAAAAATAGGACGAGCATGAAGCGGTGTTGAAAAACATGAAGAGAATGAAAATGTGTGACAAACATGAAGAGCTTCAAAAGGTGTCAAAAATATGAGGGGCATGAAACGGTCTGAAAAATTGGAGGAGCAAGAAACGGAGTTCAAAAACTTGAAGAGCCAGAAAAGGTGTGAAAAATATGAAGAGCAACAAAAGTTGTCAAATATATGAGGAGCATGAACGGTCTGAAAAATAGGAGGAGCATGAAGCGGTGTTGAAAAACATGAAGAGCCTGAAAAGGTGTGAAAAATATGAAGAGCTTCAAAAGGTGTCAAATATATGAGTAGCATGAAACGGTCTGAAAAATAGGAGGAGCAAGAAATGGTGTTCAAAAACATAAAGAGCCAGAAAATGTGTGAGAAATATGAAGAGCTTCAAAAGATGGGAAATACATGAGGAGCATTAAACGGTCTGAAAAATATGAGGAGCATGAAGCGGTGTTCAAAAACATGCAGAGCCTCAAAAGGTGTTAAAAATATGAAGAGCTTCAAAAGGTGTCAAAAATATGAGGTGCATGAAACGGTCTCAAAAATAGGAGGAGCATGAAGCGGTGTTGAAAATCATGAAGAGCCTGAAAAGGTGTGAGAAATATGAAGAGCTTCAAAAGGTGTCAAAAATATGAGGAGAATTAAATGGTCTGAAATATATGAGGAGCATGAAGTGGTGTTGAAAAACATGAAGAGCCTGAAAATGTGTGAAAAATATGAAGAGCTTCAAAAGGTGTCAAAAATATGAGGAGCATGAAACGGTCTGCAAATAGGACGAGCATGAAGTGGTGTTCAAAAACATGAAGAGCCTGAAAAGTTGTGAAAAATATGAAGAGCTTCAAAATGTGTCAAAAATATGACGAGCATGAAACCCTCTTAAAAATAGGAGGAGGATGAAGCGGTGTTCAAAAACATGAAGAGCCTGAAAAGGTGTGAAAAATATAAGGAGCATGAAACGGTCTGAAAAATAGGAGGAGCAAGAAGCGCTGTTGAAAAATATGAAGAGCCTGAAAATGTGTGAAAGATATGAAGAGTTTGAAAGGTGTCAAAAATATGAGTAGCATGAAACAGTCTGAAAATTAGGAAGAGCATGAAGTGGTGTTCAAAAACATGAAGAGCCTGAAAAGGAGTGAAAAATATGAAGAGCTCCAAAGGTGTCAAAAATATGACGAGCATGAAACAGTCTGAAAATTAGGAAGAGCATGAAGTGGTGTTCAAAAACAGGAAGAGCCTGAAAAGGGGTGAAAACTATGAAGAGCTTGAAAAGTTGTCAAAAATATGAGGAGCATGAAACGGTCCGAAAAACAGGGGAAGCATGAAGCGGTGTTGAAAAACATGAAGAGCCTGAAAAGGTGTGACAAATATGAAGAGTTTCAAAAGGTTTGAAAAATATGAGGAGCATGTAACGGTCTGAAAAACAGGGGGAGCATGAAGTGATGTTGAAAAACATGAAGAGCCTGAAAAGGTGTGAAAAATATGAAGAGACTCAAAAGGTGTCAAAAATATGAGCAGCATGAAACGGTCTGAAAAATAGGAGAAGCATGAAGCGGTGTTGAAAAACATGAAGAACATGAAAAGGTGTGAAAAATATGAAGAGCTTCAAAAGATGTCAAAAATGAGATGAGCATGAAACGGTCTGAAAAATAGAAGGAGCATGAAGCGGTGTTTAAAAACATGAAGAGCCTGAAAAGGTGTGAAAAATATGAAGAGCTTCAAAACGTGTCAAAATTATGAGGGGTATGAAACGGTCTGAAAATAGGAGCAGCATGAAACGGTGTTCAAAAACATGAACAGCCTGAAATGGTGTGAAAAATATGAAGAGCTTCAAAAGGTGTCAAAAATAGGAGGAGCATGAAACGGTCTGAAATATAGGAGGAGCATGAAGCGGTGTTCAAAAACATGAAGAGCGTGAAATGGTGTGAAAAATATGAAGAGCTTCAAAAGGTGTCAAAAATATGAGGAGCATGAAACGGTGTGAAAAATAGGAGGACCACAAGTGGTGTTCAAAAACATGAAGAGCCTGAAAACTTGTGAAATATATGAAGAGCTTCAAAAGGTGTCAAAAATATGAGGAGCATGAAACGGTCCGAAAAATAGGAGGATCATGAAGCGGTGTTGAAAAACATGAAGAGCCTGAAAAGGAGTGAAAATTATGAAGAGGTTCAAAAGGTGTCAAAAATATGAGGAGCATGAAACGGTCTGCAAATAGGACGAGCATGAAGTGGTGTTCAAAAACATGAAGAGCCTGAAAAGTTGTGAAAAATATGAAGAGCTTCAAAATGTGTCAAAAATATGACGAGCATGAAACTGTCTGAAATATAGGAGGAGCATGAAAATGTGTTAAAAAACATGAAGAGCTTCAAAAGGTGAGAAACATATGAGGAGTAGGAAACGATCAGAAAAATAGGAGGAGCAAGAGACGGTGTTAAAAAACATGAAGAGCTTCAAAAGATGTGAAACATATGAAGAGCTTCAAAAGGTGTCAAAAATATGAGGATCATGACACGGTCTGAAAAATAGGACGAGCATGAAGCGGTGTTGAAAAACATGAAGAGAATGAAAATGTGTGACAAACATGAAGAGCTTCAAAAGGTGTCAAAAATATGAGGGGCATGAAACGGTCTGAAAAATTGGAGGAGCAAGAAACGGAGTTCAAAAACTTGAAGAGCCAGAAAAGGTGTGAAAAATATGAAGAGCAACAAAAGTTGTCAAATATATGAGGAGCATGAACGGTCTGAAAAATAGGAGGAGCATGAAGCGGTGTTGAAAAACATGAAGAGCCTGAAAAGGTGTGAAAAATATGAAGAGCTTCAAAAGGTGTCAAATATATGAGTAGCATGAAACGGTCTGAAAAATAGGAGGAGCAAGAAATGGTGTTCAAAAACATAAAGAGCCAGAAAATGTGTGAGAAATATGAAGAGCTTCAAAAGGTGTCAAAATATGAGGAGCAAGAAACTGTCTGAAATATAGGAGGAGCATGAAAAGGTGTTAAAAAACATGAAGAGCTTCAAAAGGTGTGAAACATATGAGGAGCATGAAAAGGTATGAAAAATAGGAGGAGCATGAAACGGTGTTAAAAAACATGAAGAGCTTCAAAAAGTGTGAAACATATGAAGAGCTTCAAAAGGTGTCAAAAATATGAGGAGCATGAAACGGTCTGAAAAATAGGAGGAGCATTAAGCATTGTTGAAAAACATGAAGAGCCTGAAAAGTTGTGAAAAATATGAAGAGCTTCAAAAGTGTCAAAAATATGAGGAGCATGAAACGGTCTGAAAAATACGAGGAGCATGAAGCGGTGTTCAAAAAAATGAAGAGCCTGAAGAGGTGTGAAAAATATGAAGAGCTTCAAAAGGTGTCAAAATATGAGGAGCATGAAACGGTCTGAAAAATCGGAGGAGCATGAAGCGCTGTTGAAAAATATGAAGAGCCTGAAAAGGTGTGAAAGATATGAAGAGTTTCAAAAGGTGTGAAAAATATAAGGAGCATGAAACGGTCTGAAAAATAGGAGGAGCATGAAGCCCTGTTGAAAAACATGAACAGCCTGAAAAGGTGTGAAAGATATGAAGAGTTTCAAAAGGTGTCAAAAATATGAGTAGCATGAAACAGTCTGAAAATAAGGAAGAGCATGAAGTGGTGTTCAAAAACATGAAGAGCCTGAAAAGGAGTGAAAAATATGAAGAGCTCCAAAGGTGTCAAAAATATGACGAGCATGAAACAGTCTGAAAATTAGGAAGAGCATGAAGTGGTGTTCAAAAACAGGAAGAGCCTGAAAAGGTGTGACAAATATGAAGAGTTTCAAAAGGTTTGAAAAATATGAGGAGCATGTAACGGTCTGAAAAACAGGGGGAGCATGAAGTGATGTTGAAAAACATGAAGAGCCTGAAAACGTGTGAAAAATATGAAGAGCTTCAAAAATATGAAAAATATGAAAAGATTCAAAAGGTGTGAAAAATATGAAGAGCTTCAAAGATGTCAAAAATGAGATGAGCATGAAACGGTCTGAAAAATAGGAGGAGCATGAAGCGGTGTTGAAAACCATGAAGAGCCTGAATAGGTGTGAAAAATAGGCAGAGCTTCAAAAGGTGTCAAAAATATGAGGAGAATGAAACGGTCTGAAAAATACGAGGAGCATGAAGTGGTGTTGAAAAACATGAAGAGCCTAAAAGGTGTGAAAAATATGAAGAGCTTCAAAAGGTGTCAAAAATATGAGGAGCATGAAACGGTCTGAAAAATAGGAGGAGCATGAAGCGGTGTTGAAAATCATGAAGAGCCTGGAAAGGTGTGAAATATATGAAGAGCCTGAATAGGTGTGAAAAATATGAAGAGCCGCAAAAGGTGTCAAAATGAGATGAGCATGAACCGGTCTGAAAAATAGGAGGAGCCTGAAGTGATGTTGAAAAAATTGAAAACCCTGAAAAGGTGAAAAATATATGAAGCGCTTCAAAAGGTGTAAAAATTTGAGGAGAATGAAACGGTCTGCATAATAGGAAGGGTATGAAATGGTGTTCAAAAACATAAAGACCATGAAAAGGTGTGAAAAATATGAAGAGTTTCAAAAGGTGTGAAATACATGAGAAGGAATAAACGGTCTGAAAAATAGGAGGAGCATGAAGCGGTGTTCAAAAACATGAAGAGTCTGAAAAGGTGTGAAAAATATGAAGAGTTTGTAAAGGTGTCAAAATAATGAGGAGCATGAAACGGTCTGAAAAATGGGAGGAGCATGAAATGGTGTTCAAACATATGAAGAGCCTGAAAGGTGTGAAAAATATGAAGAGCTTCAAAAGGTGTGAAAAAGATTAGGTGCAAGAAACGGTCTGAAAAATAGGAGGAGCATGAAGTTGTGTTGAAAAAAAAGAGGAGCCTTAAAATGTGTGAAATATATGAAGAGCTTCAAAAGGTGTGAAATACATGAGGAGCATGAAACGGGCTGAAAAATAGGAGGAGCATGAAGCGGTTTGGCAAAACATGAAGAGCCTGAAAAGGTGTGAAAGATATGAAGAATATCTAAAGGTGTCAAAAATATGAGGAGCATGAAAACGTCTGAAAAATAGGAGTAGCATGAAGCGGTGTTGAAAAACATGAAGAGCCTGAAAAGGAGTGAAAAATATGAAGAGCTTCAAAACGTGTCAAAATATGAGGAGCATGAAACGGTCTCAAAAATAGGGGGAGCATGAATTGATCTGCAAAATAGAAGGAGCATGAAGCGGTGTTCAAAAACATGAAGAGCCTGGAAAGGTGTGAAAAATATGAAGAGCTTCAAAAGGTTTCAAAAATATGAGGAGCATGAAACGGTCTGAAATATAGGAGGAGCATGAAGCGGTGTTCAAAAACATGAAGAGCCTGGAGAAGTGTGAAAAATATGAAGAGCTTCTAAAGGTGTCAAAAATATGAGGAGCATGAAAAAGTCTGAAAAATAGGAGGAGCATGAAGTGGTGTTGAAAAACATTAAGAGCCTGAAAGGGTGTGAAAAATATGAAGAGTTTCAAAAGGTGTCAATAATAAGAGGTGCATGAAACATCCTGAAAAATATGAGGAGCATGAAACTGTCTGAAAAATAGGAGGAGCATGAAGCAGTCTTGAAAACCAAGAAGAGCCTGAAAACGTGTGAAAAATATGAAGAGCTTCAAAAGGTTTCAGAAATATGAGGAGCATGAAACGGTCTGAAAAATAGGAGTAGCATGAAGCGGTGTTGAAAAACATGAAGAGCCTGAAAAGGAGTGAAAAATATGAAGAGCTTCAAAACGTGTCAAAATATGAGGAGCATGAAACGGTCTCAAAAATAGGGGGAGCATGAAATGATCTGAAAAATAGAAGGAGCATGAAGCGGTGTTCAAAAACATGAAGAGCCTGGAAAGGTGTGAAAAATATGAAGAGCTTCAAAAGGTTTCAAAACGATGAGGAGCATGAAACGGTCTGAAATATAGGAGGAGCATGAAGCGGTGTTCAAAAACATGAAGAGCATGAAAAGGTGTGAAAAATAGGAAGAGCTTCAAAAGGTGTGAAATACATGAGGAGAATGAAACGGTCTCTAAAATAGGAGGAACATGAAGCGGTGTTCAAAATATGAAGAGCCTGGAAAGGTGTGAAAAATACAAAGAGCTTCAAAAGATGTGAAAAATATGAGGAGCATGAAAAGATCTAAAAAATAGGAGGAGCATGAAGTTGTGTTCAAAAACATGAAGATCCTGAAAAGTTGTAAAAAATATGAAGAGCTTCAAAAGGTGTCAAAAATATGAGGAGCATGAAACGGTCTGAAAAATAGGAGGAGCATGAAACGCTGTTGAAAAACATGAAGAGCTTCAAAAAGTGTGAAAAATATGAAGAGCTTCAAAAGTTGTCAATAATAAGAGGTGCATGAAAAGTCCTGAAAAATATGAGGAGCATGAAACTCTCTGAAAAATAGGAGGAGCATGAAGCGGTCTTGAAAACCAAGAAGAGCCTGAAAACGTGTGAAAAATATGAAGAGCTTCAAAAGCTTTCAGAAATACGAGGAGCATGAAACGGTCTGAAAAATAGGAGGAGCATGAAGCGGTGTTGAAAAACATGAAGAGCCTGAAAAGGAGTGAAAAATATGAAGAGCTTAAAACGTGTCAAAATATGAGGAGCATGAAACGGTCTCAAAAATAGGGGGAGCATGAAATGATCTGAAAAATAGAAGGAGCATGAAGCGGTGTTCAAAAACATGAAGAGCCTGAAAAGGAGTGAAAATTATGAAGAGGTTCAAAAGGTGTCAAAAATATGAGGAGCATGAAACGGTCTGCAAATAGGACGAGCATGAAGTGGTGTTCAAAAACATGAAGAGCCTGAAAAGTTGTGAAAAATATGAAGAGCTTCAAAATGTGTCAAAAATATGACGACCATGAAACTGTCTGAAATATAGGAGGAGCATGAAAATGTGTTAAAAAACATGAAGAGCTTCAAAAGGTGAGAAACATATGAGGAGTAGGAAACGATCAGAAAAATAGGAGGAGCATGAGACGGTGTTAAAAAACATGAAGAGCTTCAAAAGATGTGAAACATATGAAGAGCTTCAAAAGGTGTCAAAAATATGAGGATCATGACACGGTCTGAAAAATAGGACGAGCATGAAGCGGTGTTGAAAAACATGAAGAGAATGAAAATGTGTGACAAACATGAAGAGCTTCAAAAGGTGTCAAAAATATGAGGGGCATGAAACGGTCTGAAAAATTGGAGGAGCAAGAAACGGAGTTCAAAAACTTGAAGAGCCAGAAAAGGTGTGAAAAATATGAAGAGCAACAAAAGTTGTCAAATATATGAGGAGCATGAACGGTCTGAAAAATAGGAGGAGCATGAAGCGGTGTTGAAAAACATGAAGAGCCTGAAAAGGTGTGAAAAATATGAAGAGCTTCAAAAGGTGTCAAATATATGAGTAGCATGAAACGGTCTGAAAAATAGGAGGAGCAAGAAATGGTGTTCAAAAACATAAAGAGCCAGAAAATGTGTGAGAAATATGAAGAGCTTCAAAAGATGGGAAATACATGAGGAGCATTAAACGGTCTGAAAAATATGAGGAGCATGAAGCGGTGTTCAAAAACATGCAGAGCCTCAAAAGGTGTTAAAAATATGAAGAGCTTCAAAAGGTGTCAAAAATATGAGGTGCATGAAACGGTCTCAAAAATAGGAGGAGCATGAAGCGGTGTTGAAAATCATGAAGAGCCTGAAAAGGTGTGAGAAATATGAAGAGCTTCAAAAGGTGTCAAAAATATGAGGAGAATTAAATGGTCTGAAATATATGAGGAGCATGAAGTGGTGTTGAAAAACATGAAGAGCCTGAAAATGTGTGAAAAATATGAAGAGCTTCAAAAGGTGTCAAAAATATGAGGAGCATGAAACGGTCTGCAAATAGGACGAGCATGAAGTGGTGTTCAAAAACATGAAGAGCCTGAAAAGTTGTGAAAAATATGAAGAGCTTCAAAATGTGTCAAAAATATGACGAGCATGAAACCCTCTTAAAAATAGGAGGAGGATGAAGCGGTGTTCAAAAACATGAAGAGCCTGAAAAGGTGTGAAAAATATAAGGAGCATGAAACGGTCTGAAAAATAGGAGGAGCAAGAAGCGCTGTTGAAAAATATGAAGAGCCTGAAAATGTGTGAAAGATATGAAGAGTTTGAAAGGTGTCAAAAATATGAGTAGCATGAAACAGTCTGAAAATTAGGAAGAGCATGAAGTGGTGTTCAAAAACATGAAGAGCCTGAAAAGGAGTGAAAAATATGAAGAGCTCCAAAGGTGTCAAAAATATGACGAGCATGAAACAGTCTGAAAATTAGGAAGAGCATGAAGTGGTGTTCAAAAACAGGAAGAGCCTGAAAAGGGGTGAAAACTATGAAGAGCTTGAAAAGTTGTCAAAAATATGAGGAGCATGAAACGGTCCGAAAAACAGGGGAAGCATGAAGCGGTGTTGAAAAACATGAAGAGCCTGAAAAGGTGTGACAAATATGAAGAGTTTCAAAAGGTTTGAAAAATATGAGGAGCATGTAACGGTCTGAAAAACAGGGGGAGCATGAAGTGATGTTGAAAAACATGAAGAGCCTGAAAAGGTGTGAAAAATATGAAGAGACTCAAAAGGTGTCAAAAATATGAGCAGCATGAAACGGTCTGAAAAATAGGAGAAGCATGAAGCGGTGTTGAAAAACATGAAGAACATGAAAAGGTGTGAAAAATATGAAGAGCTTCAAAAGATGTCAAAAATGAGATGAGCATGAAACGGTCTGAAAAATAGAAGGAGCATGAAGCGGTGTTTAAAAACATGAAGAGCCTGAAAAGGTGTGAAAAATATGAAGAGCTTCAAAACGTGTCAAAATTATGAGGGGTATGAAACGGTCTGAAAATAGGAGCAGCATGAAACGGTGTTCAAAAACATGAACAGCCTGAAATGGTGTGAAAAATATGAAGAGCTTCAAAAGGTGTCAAAAATAGGAGGAGCATGAAACGGTCTGAAATATAGGAGGAGCATGAAGCGGTGTTCAAAAACATGAAGAGCGTGAAATGGTGTGAAAAATATGAAGAGCTTCAAAAGGTGTCAAAAATATGAGGAGCATGAAACGGTGTGAAAAATAGGAGGACCACAAGTGGTGTTCAAAAACATGAAGAGCCTGAAAACTTGTGAAATATATGAAGAGCTTCAAAAGGTGTCAAAAATATGAGGAGCATGAAACGGTCCGAAAAATAGGAGGATCATGAAGCGGTGTTGAAAAACATGAAGAGCCTGAAAAGGAGTGAAAATTATGAAGAGGTTCAAAAGGTGTCAAAAATATGAGGAGCATGAAACGGTCTGCAAATAGGACGAGCATGAAGTGGTGTTCAAAAACATGAAGAGCCTGAAAAGTTGTGAAAAATATGAAGAGCTTCAAAATGTGTCAAAAATATGACGAGCATGAAACTGTCTGAAATATAGGAGGAGCATGAAAATGTGTTAAAAAACATGAAGAGCTTCAAAAGGTGAGAAACATATGAGGAGTAGGAAACGATCAGAAAAATAGGAGGAGCATGAGACGGTGTTAAAAAACATGAAGAGCTTCAAAAGATGTGAAACATATGAAGAGCTTCAAAAGGTGTCAAAAATATGAGGATCATGACACGGTCTGAAAAATAGGACGAGCATGAAGCGGTGTTGAAAAACATGAAGAGAATGAAAATGTGTGACAAACATGAAGAGCTTCAAAAGGTGTCAAAAATATGAGGGGCATGAAACGGTCTGAAAAATTGGAGGAGCAAGAAACGGAGTTCAAAAACTTGAAGAGCCAGAAAAGGTGTGAAAAATATGAAGAGCAACAAAAGTTGTCAAATATATGAGGAGCATGAACGGTCTGAAAAATAGGAGGAGCATGAAGCGGTGTTGAAAAACATGAAGAGCCTGAAAAGGTGTGAAAAATATGAAGAGCTTCAAAAGGTGTCAAATATATGAGTAGCATGAAACGGTCTGAAAAATAGGAGGAGCAAGAAATGGTGTTCAAAAACATAAAGAGCCAGAAAATGTGTGAGAAATATGAAGAGCTTCAAAAGATGGGAAATACATGAGGAGCATTAAACGGTCTGAAAAATATGAGGAGCATGAAGCGGTGTTCAAAAACATGCAGAGCCTCAAAAGGTGTTAAAAATATGAAGAGCTTCAAAAGGTGTCAAAAATATGAGGTGCATGAAACGGTCTCAAAAATAGGAGGAGCATGAAGCGGTGTTGAAAATCATGAAGAGCCTGAAAAGGTGTGAGAAATATGAAGAGCTTCAAAAGGTGTCAAAAATATGAGGAGAATTAAATGGTCTGAAATATATGAGGAGCATGAAGTGGTGTTGAAAAACATGAAGAGCCTGAAAATGTGTGAAAAATATGAAGAGCTTCAAAAGGTGTCAAAAATATGAGGAGCATGAAACGGTCTGCAAATAGGACGAGCATGAAGTGGTGTTCAAAAACATGAAGAGCCTGAAAAGTTGTGAAAAATATGAAGAGCTTCAAAATGTGTCAAAAATATGACGAGCATGAAACCCTCTTAAAAATAGGAGGAGGATGAAGCGGTGTTCAAAAACATGAAGAGCCTGAAAAGGTGTGAAAAATATAAGGAGCATGAAACGGTCTGAAAAATAGGAGGAGCAAGAAGCGCTGTTGAAAAATATGAAGAGCCTGAAAATGTGTGAAAGATATGAAGAGTTTGAAAGGTGTCAAAAATATGAGTAGCATGAAACAGTCTGAAAATTAGGAAGAGCATGAAGTGGTGTTCAAAAACATGAAGAGCCTGAAAAGGAGTGAAAAATATGAAGAGCTCCAAAGGTGTCAAAAATATGACGAGCATGAAACAGTCTGAAAATTAGGAAGAGCATGAAGTGGTGTTCAAAAACAGGAAGAGCCTGAAAAGGGGTGAAAACTATGAAGAGCTTGAAAAGTTGTCAAAAATATGAGGAGCATGAAACGGTCCGAAAAACAGGGGAAGCATGAAGCGGTGTTGAAAAACATGAAGAGCCTGAAAAGGTGTGACAAATATGAAGAGTTTCAAAAGGTTTGAAAAATATGAGGAGCATGTAACGGTCTGAAAAACAGGGGGAGCATGAAGTGATGTTGAAAAACATGAAGAGCCTGAAAAGGTGTGAAAAATATGAAGAGACTCAAAAGGTGTCAAAAATATGAGCAGCATGAAACGGTCTGAAAAATAGGAGAAGCATGAAGCGGTGTTGAAAAACATGAAGAACATGAAAAGGTGTGAAAAATATGAAGAGCTTCAAAAGATGTCAAAAATGAGATGAGCATGAAACGGTCTGAAAAATAGAAGGAGCATGAAGCGGTGTTTAAAAACATGAAGAGCCTGAAAAGGTGTGAAAAATATGAAGAGCTTCAAAACGTGTCAAAATTATGAGGGGTATGAAACGGTCTGAAAATAGGAGCAGCATGAAACGGTGTTCAAAAACATGAACAGCCTGAAATGGTGTGAAAAATATGAAGAGCTTCAAAAGGTGTCAAAAATAGGAGGAGCATGAAACGGTCTGAAATATAGGAGGAGCATGAAGCGGTGTTCAAAAACATGAAGAGCGTGAAATGGTGTGAAAAATATGAAGAGCTTCAAAAGGTGTCAAAAATATGAGGAGCATGAAACGGTGTGAAAAATAGGAGGACCACAAGTGGTGTTCAAAAACATGAAGAGCCTGAAAACTTGTGAAATATATGAAGAGCTTCAAAAGGTGTCAAAAATATGAGGAGCATGAAACGGTCCGAAAAATAGGAGGATCATGAAGCGGTGTTGAAAAACATGAAGAGCCTGAAAAGGAGTGAAAATTATGAAGAGGTTCAAAAGGTGTCAAAAATATGAGGAGCATGAAACGGTCTGCAAATAGGACGAGCATGAAGTGGTGTTCAAAAACATGAAGAGCCTGAAAAGTTGTGAAAAATATGAAGAGCTTCAAAATGTGTCAAAAATATGACGAGCATGAAACTGTCTGAAATATAGGAGGAGCATGAAAATGTGTTAAAAAACATGAAGAGCTTCAAAAGGTGAGAAACATATGAGGAGTAGGAAACGATCAGAAAAATAGGAGGAGCAAGAGACGGTGTTAAAAAACATGAAGAGCTTCAAAAGATGTGAAACATATGAAGAGCTTCAAAAGGTGTCAAAAATATGAGGATCATGACACGGTCTGAAAAATAGGACGAGCATGAAGCGGTGTTGAAAAACATGAAGAGAATGAAAATGTGTGACAAACATGAAGAGCTTCAAAAGGTGTCAAAAATATGAGGGGCATGAAACGGTCTGAAAAATTGGAGGAGCAAGAAACGGAGTTCAAAAACTTGAAGAGCCAGAAAAGGTGTGAAAAATATGAAGAGCAACAAAAGTTGTCAAATATATGAGGAGCATGAACGGTCTGAAAAATAGGAGGAGCATGAAGCGGTGTTGAAAAACATGAAGAGCCTGAAAAGGTGTGAAAAATATGAAGAGCTTCAAAAGGTGTCAAATATATGAGTAGCATGAAACGGTCTGAAAAATAGGAGGAGCAAGAAATGGTGTTCAAAAACATAAAGAGCCAGAAAATGTGTGAGAAATATGAAGAGCTTCAAAAGGTGTCAAAATATGAGGAGCAAGAAACTGTCTGAAATATAGGAGGAGCATGAAAAGGTGTTAAAAAACATGAAGAGCTTCAAAAGGTGTGAAACATATGAGGAGCATGAAAAGGTATGAAAAATAGGAGGAGCATGAAACGGTGTTAAAAAACATGAAGAGCTTCAAAAAGTGTGAAACATATGAAGAGCTTCAAAAGGTGTCAAAAATATGAGGAGCATGAAACGGTCTGAAAAATAGGAGGAGCATTAAGCATTGTTGAAAAACATGAAGAGCCTGAAAAGTTGTGAAAAATATGAAGAGCTTCAAAAGTGTCAAAAATATGAGGAGCATGAAACGGTCTGAAAAATACGAGGAGCATGAAGCGGTGTTCAAAAAAATGAAGAGCCTGAAGAGGTGTGAAAAATATGAAGAGCTTCAAAAGGTGTCAAAATATGAGGAGCATGAAACGGTCTGAAAAATCGGAGGAGCGTGAAGCGCTGTTGAAAAATATGAAGAGCCTGAAAAGGTGTGAAAGATATGAAGAGTTTCAAAAGGTGTGAAAAATATAAGGAGCATGAAACGGTCTGAAAAATAGGAGGAGCATGAAGCCCTGTTGAAAAACATGAACAGCCTGAAAAGGTGTGAAAGATATGAAGAGTTTCAAAAGGTGTCAAAAATATGAGTAGCATGAAACAGTCTGAAAATAAGGAAGAGCATGAAGTGGTGTTCAAAAACATGAAGAGCCTGAAAAGGAGTGAAAAATATGAAGAGCTCCAAAGGTGTCAAAAATATGACGAGCATGAAACAGTCTGAAAATTAGGAAGAGCATGAAGTGGTGTTCAAAAACAGGAAGAGCCTGAAAAGGTGTGACAAATATGAAGAGTTTCAAAAGGTTTGAAAAATATGAGGAGCATGTAACGGTCTGAAAAACAGGGGGAGCATGAAGTGATGTTGAAAAACATGAAGAGCCTGAAAACGTGTGAAAAATATGAAGAGCTTCAAAAATATGAAAAATATGAAAAGATTCAAAAGGTGTGAAAAATATGAAGAGCTTCAAAGATGTCAAAAATGAGATGAGCATGAAACGGTCTGAAAAATAGGAGGAGCATGAAGCGGTGTTGAAAACCATGAAGAGCCTGAATAGGTGTGAAAAATAGGCAGAGCTTCAAAAGGTGTCAAAAATATGAGGAGAATGAAACGGTCTGAAAAATACGAGGAGCATGAAGTGGTGTTGAAAAACATGAAGAGCCTAAAAGGTGTGAAAAATATGAAGAGCTTCAAAAGGTGTCAAAAATATGAGGAGCATGAAACGGTCTGAAAAATAGGAGGAGCATGAAGCGGTGTTGAAAATCATGAAGAGCCTGGAAAGGTGTGAAATATATGAAGAGCCTGAATAGGTGTGAAAAATATGAAGAGCCGCAAAAGGTGTCAAAATGAGATGAGCATGAACCGGTCTGAAAAATAGGAGGAGCCTGAAGTGATGTTGAAAAAATTGAAAACCCTGAAAAGGTGAAAAATATATGAAGCGCTTCAAAAGGTGTAAAAATTTGAGGAGAATGAAACGGTCTGCATAATAGGAAGGGTATGAAATGGTGTTCAAAAACATAAAGACCATGAAAAGGTGTGAAAAATATGAAGAGTTTCAAAAGGTGTGAAATACATGAGAAGGAATAAACGGTCTGAAAAATAGGAGGAGCATGAAGCGGTGTTCAAAAACATGAAGAGTCTGAAAAGGTGTGAAAAATATGAAGAGTTTGTAAAGGTGTCAAAATAATGAGGAGCATGAAACGGTCTGAAAAATGGGAGGAGCATGAAATGGTGTTCAAACATATGAAGAGCCTGAAAGGTGTGAAAAATATGAAGAGCTTCAAAAGGTGTGAAAAAGATTAGGTGCAAGAAACGGTCTGAAAAATAGGAGGAGCATGAAGTTGTGTTGAAAAAAAAGAGGAGCCTTAAAATGTGTGAAATATATGAAGAGCTTCAAAAGGTGTGAAATACATGAGGAGCATGAAACGGGCTGAAAAATAGGAGGAGCATGAAGCGGTTTGGCAAAACATGAAGAGCCTGAAAAGGTGTGAAAGATATGAAGAATATCTAAAGGTGTCAAAAATATGAGGAGCATGAAAACGTCTGAAAAATAGGAGTAGCATGAAGCGGTGTTGAAAAACATGAAGAGCCTGAAAAGGAGTGAAAAATATGAAGAGCTTCAAAACGTGTCAAAATATGAGGAGCATGAAACGGTCTCAAAAATAGGGGGAGCATGAATTGATCTGCAAAATAGAAGGAGCATGAAGCGGTGTTCAAAAACATGAAGAGCCTGGAAAGGTGTGAAAAATATGAAGAGCTTCAAAAGGTTTCAAAAATATGAGGAGCATGAAACGGTCTGAAATATAGGAGGAGCATGAAGCGGTGTTCAAAAACATGAAGAGCCTGGAGAAGTGTGAAAAATATGAAGAGCTTCTAAAGGTGTCAAAAATATGAGGAGCATGAAAAAGTCTGAAAAATAGGAGGAGCATGAAGTGGTGTTGAAAAACATTAAGAGCCTGAAAGGGTGTGAAAAATATGAAGAGTTTCAAAAGGTGTCAATAATAAGAGGTGCATGAAACATCCTGAAAAATATGAGGAGCATGAAACTGTCTGAAAAATAGGAGGAGCATGAAGCAGTCTTGAAAACCAAGAAGAGCCTGAAAACGTGTGAAAAATATGAAGAGCTTCAAAAGGTTTCAGAAATATGAGGAGCATGAAACGGTCTGAAAAATAGGAGTAGCATGAAGCGGTGTTGAAAAACATGAAGAGCCTGAAAAGGAGTGAAAATTATGAAGAGGTTCAAAAGGTGTCAAAAATATGAGGAGCATGAAACGGTCTGCAAATAGGACGAGCATGAAGTGGTGTTCAAAAACATGAAGAGCCTGAAAAGTTGTGAAAAATATGAAGAGCTTCAAAATGTGTCAAAAATATGACGAGCATGAAACTGTCTGAAATATAGGAGGAGCATGAAAATGTGTTAAAAAACATGAAGAGCTTCAAAAGGTGAGAAACATATGAGGAGTAGGAAACGATCAGAAAAATAGGAGGAGCATGAGACGGTGTTAAAAAACATGAAGAGCTTCAAAAGATGTGAAACATATGAAGAGCTTCAAAAGGTGTCAAAAATATGAGGATCATGACACGGTCTGAAAAATAGGACGAGCATGAAGCGGTGTTGAAAAACATGAAGAGAATGAAAATGTGTGACAAACATGAAGAGCTTCAAAAGGTGTCAAAAATATGAGGGGCATGAAACGGTCTGAAAAATTGGAGGAGCAAGAAACGGAGTTCAAAAACTTGAAGAGCCAGAAAAGGTGTGAAAAATATGAAGAGCAACAAAAGTTGTCAAATATATGAGGAGCATGAACGGTCTGAAAAATAGGAGGAGCATGAAGCGGTGTTGAAAAACATGAAGAGCCTGAAAAGGTGTGAAAAATATGAAGAGCTTCAAAAGGTGTCAAATATATGAGTAGCATGAAACGGTCTGAAAAATAGGAGGAGCAAGAAATGGTGTTCAAAAACATAAAGAGCCAGAAAATGTGTGAGAAATATGAAGAGCTTCAAAAGGTGTCAAAATATGAGGAGCAAGAAACTGTCTGAAATATAGGAGGAGCATGAAAAGGTGTTAAAAAACATGAAGAGCTTCAAAAGGTGTGAAACATATGAGGAGCATGAAAAGGTATGAAAAATAGGAGGAGCATGAAACGGTGTTAAAAAACATGAAGAGCTTCAAAAAGTGTGAAACATATGAAGAGCTTCAAAAGGTGTCAAAAATATGAGGAGCATGAAACGGTCTGAAAAATAGGAGGAGCATTAAGCATTGTTGAAAAACATGAAGAGCCTGAAAAGTTGTGAAAAATATGAAGAGCTTCAAAAGTGTCAAAAATATGAGGAGCATGAAACGGTCTGAAAAATACGAGGAGCATGAAGCGGTGTTCAAAAAAATGAAGAGCCTGAAGAGGTGTGAAAAATATGAAGAGCTTCAAAAGGTGTCAAAATATGAGGAGCATGAAACGGTCTGAAAAATCGGCGGAGCATGAAGCGCTGTTGAAAAATATGAAGAGCCTGAAAAGGTGTGAAAGATATGAAGAGTTTCAAAAGGTGTGAAAAATATAAGGAGCATGAAACGGTCTGAAAAATAGGAGGAGCATGAAGCCCTGTTGAAAAACATGAACAGCCTGAAAAGGTGTGAAAGATATGAAGAGTTTCAAAAGGTGTCAAAAATATGAGTAGCATGAAACAGTCTGAAAATAAGGAAGAGCATGAAGTGGTGTTCAAAAACATGAAGAGCCTGAAAAGGAGTGAAAAATATGAAGAGCTCCAAAGGTGTCAAAAATATGACGAGCATGAAACAGTCTGAAAATTAGGAAGAGCATGAAGTGGTGTTCAAAAACAGGAAGAGCCTGAAAAGGTGTGACAAATATGAAGAGTTTCAAAAGGTTTGAAAAATATGAGGAGCATGTAACGGTCTGAAAAACAGGGGGAGCATGAAGTGATGTTGAAAAACATGAAGAGCCTGAAAACGTGTGAAAAATATGAAGAGCTTCAAAAATATGAAAAATATGAAAAGATTCAAAAGGTGTGAAAAATATGAAGAGCTTCAAAGATGTCAAAAATGAGATGAGCATGAAACGGTCTGAAAAATAGGAGGAGCATGAAGCGGTGTTGAAAACCATGAAGAGCCTGAATAGGTGTGAAAAATAGGCAGAGCTTCAAAAGGTGTCAAAAATATGAGGAGAATGAAACGGTCTGAAAAATACGAGGAGCATGAAGTGGTGTTGAAAAACATGAAGAGCCTAAAAGGTGTGAAAAATATGAAGAGCTTCAAAAGGTGTCAAAAATATGAGGAGCATGAAACGGTCTGAAAAATAGGAGGAGCATGAAGCGGTGTTGAAAATCATGAAGAGCCTGGAAAGGTGTGAAATATATGAAGAGCCTGAATAGGTGTGAAAAATATGAAGAGCCGCAAAAGGTGTCAAAATGAGATGAGCATGAACCGGTCTGAAAAATAGGAGGAGCCTGAAGTGATGTTGAAAAAAATGAAAACCCTGAAAAGGTGAAAAATATATGAAGCGCTTCAAAAGGTGTAAAAATTTGAGGAGAATGAAACGGTCTGCATAATAGGAAGGGTATGAAATGGTGTTCAAAAACATAAAGACCATGAAAAGGTGTGAAAAATATGAAGAGTTTCAAAAGGTGTGAAATACATGAGGAGGAATAAACGGTCTGAAAAATAGGAGGAGCATGAAGCGGTGTTCAAAAACATGAAGAGTCTGAAAAGGTGTGAAAAATATGAAGAGTTTGTAAAGGTGTCAAAATAATGAGGAGCATGAAACGGTCTGAAAAATGGGAGGAGCATGAAATGGTGTTCAAACATATGAAGAGCCTGAAAGGTGTGAAAAATATGAAGAGCTTCAAAAGGTGTGAAAAAGATTAGGTGCAAGAAACGGTCTGAAAAATAGGAGGAGCATGAAGTTGTGTTGAAAAAAAAGAGGAGCCTTAAAATGTGTGAAATATATGAAGAGCTTCAAAAGGTGTGAAATACATGAGGAGCATGAAACGGGCTGAAAAATAGGAGGAGCATGAAGCGGTTTGGCAAAACATGAAGAGCCTGAAAAGGTGTGAAAGATATGAAGAATATCTAAAGGTGTCAAAAATATGAGGAGCATGAAAACGTCTGAAAAATAGGAGTAGCATGAAGCGGTGTTGAAAAACATGAAGAGCCTGAAAAGGAGTGAAAAATATGAAGAGCTTCAAAACGTGTCAAAATATGAGGAGCATGAAACGGTCTCAAAAATAGGGGGAGCATGAATTGATCTGCAAAATAGAAGGAGCATGAAGCGGTGTTCAAAAACATGAAGAGCCTGGAAAGGTGTGAAAAATATGAAGAGCTTCAAAAGGTTTCAAAAATATGAGGAGCATGAAACGGTCTGAAATATAGGAGGAGCATGAAGCGGTGTTCAAAAACATGAAGAGCCTGGAGAAGTGTGAAAAATATGAAGAGCTTCTAAAGGTGTCAAAAATATGAGGAGCATGAAAAAGTCTGAAAAATAGGAGGAGCATGAAGTGGTGTTGAAAAACATTAAGAGCCTGAAAGGGTGTGAAAAATATGAAGAGTTTCAAAAGGTGTCAATAATAAGAGGTGCATGAAACATCCTGAAAAATATGAGGAGCATGAAACTGTCTGAAAAATAGGAGGAGCATGAAGCAGTCTTGAAAACCAAGAAGAGCCTGAAAACGTGTGAAAAATATGAAGAGCTTCAAAAGGTTTCAGAAATATGAGGAGCATGAAACGGTCTGAAAAATAGGAGTAGCATGAAGCGGTGTTGAAAAACATGAAGAGCCTGAAAAGGAGTGAAAAATATGAAGAGCTTCAAAACGTGTCAAAATATGAGGAGCATGAAACGGTCTCAAAAATAGGGGGAGCATGAAATGATCTGAAAAATAGAAGGAGCATGAAGCGGTGTTCAAAAACATGAAGAGCCTGGAAAGGTGTGAAAAATATGAAGAGCTTCAAAAGGTTTCAAAACGATGAGGAGCATGAAACGGTCTGAAATATAGGAGGAGCATGAAGCGGTGTTCAAAAACATGAAGAGCATGAAAAGGTGTGAAAAATAGGAAGAGCTTCAAAAGGTGTGAAATACATGAGGAGAATGAAACGGTCTCTAAAATAGGAGGAACATGAAGCGGTGTTCAAAATATGAAGAGCCTGGAAAGGTGTGAAAAATACAAAGAGCTTCAAAAGATGTGAAAAATATGAGGAGCATGAAAAGATCTAAAAAATAGGAGGAGCATGAAGTTGTGTTCAAAAACATGAAGATCCTGAAAAGTTGTAAAAAATATGAAGAGCTTCAAAAGGTGTCAAAAATATGAGGAGCATGAAACGGTCTGAAAAATAGGAGGAGCATGAAACGCTGTTGAAAAACATGAAGAGCTTCAAAAAGTGTGAAAAATATGAAGAGCTTCAAAAGTTGTCAATAATAAGAGGTGCATGAAAAGTCCTGAAAAATATGAGGAGCATGAAACTCTCTGAAAAATAGGAGGAGCATGAAGCGGTCTTGAAAACCAAGAAGAGCCTGAAAACGTGTGAAAAATATGAAGAGCTTCAAAAGCTTTCAGAAATACGAGGAGCATGAAACGGTCTGAAAAATAGGAGGAGCATGAAGCGGTGTTGAAAAACATGAAGAGCCTGAAAAGGAGTGAAAAATATGAAGAGCTTAAAACGTGTCAAAATATGAGGAGCATGAAACGGTCTCAAAAATAGGGGGAGCATGAAATGATCTGAAAAATAGAAGGAGCATGAAGCGGTGTTCAAAAACATGAAGAGCCTGGAAAGGTGTGAAAAATATGAAGAGCTTCAAAAGGTTTCAAAAATATGAGGAGCATGAAACGGTCTGAAATATAGGAGGAGCATGAAGCGGTGTTCAAAAACAAGAAGAGCCTGAAAAGGTGTGAAAAATAGGAAGAGCTTCAAAAGGTGTGAAATACATGAGGAGAATGAAAAGGTCTCTAAAATAGGAGGAGCATGAAGTGGTGTTCAAAAACATGAAGAGCCTGGAAAGGTGTGAAAAATACAAAGAGCTTCAAAAGATGTGAAAAATATGAGGAGCATGAAAAGGTCTAAAAAATAGGAGGAGCATGAAGTTGTGTTCAAAAACATGAAGATCCTGAAAAGTTGTAAAAAATATGAAGAGCTTCAAAACGTGTCAAAATATAAGGAGAATGAAACGGTCTCAAAAATAGAGGGAGCATGAAATGGTCTGAAAAATAGGAGGAGCATGAAGCGGTGTTGAAAAACATGAAGAGCCTGAAAAGGTGTGAAAAATATGAAGAGCTTCAAAAGGTGTGAAATACAGGAGGAACATGAAACTCTCTAAAAAATAGAAATAGCATGAAGTGGTGTTCAAAAACAAGAAGAGCCTGTAAAGGTGTGAAAAATATGAAGAGCTTCAAAAGGTGTGAAAAATATGAGGAGCATGATACAGCTTGAAAAATAGGAGGAGCATGAAGCCGTGTTGAAAAACATGAAGAGTCTGAAAACGTGTGAAAATATGAAGAGTTTCAAAAATATGAAAAATATGAAGAGTTTCAAAAGGTGTGAAAAATATGAAGAGCTTCAAAAGGTGTCAAAATGAGATGAGCATGAAACGGTCTGCAAAATAGGAGGAGCATGAAATGGTGTTCAAAAACATGAAGAGCCTGAAAAGGTGTGAAAAATATGAAGAGCTTCAAAAGGTGGCAAAATGAGATGAGCATGAAACGGTCTTAAAAATACGAGCAATATGAAGTGGTGTTGAAAAACGTGAAGAGCCTGAAAAGGTGTGAAATATATGAAGAGCTTCAAAAGGTGTGAAAAATATGAGGTGCAAGAAACGGTCTGAAAAATAGGAGGAGCATGAAGCAGTGTTGAAAAACATGAAGAGCCTGAAAAGGTGTGAAAAATATGAAGAGCTTCAAAAGGTGTCAAAAATAGGAGTAGCATGAAACGGTCTGAAAAATAGGAGGATTATGAACAGTGTTCAAAAACATGAAGAGCCTGAAAAGGTGTGAAAAATATGAAAAGCCTCAAAACCTGTCAAAAATATGAGGAGCATGAAACGGTTTGAAAAATAGCAGGAGCATGAAGTGATGTTGAAAAACATGAAGAGTCTGAAAACGTGTGAAAATATGAAGAGCTTCAAAAATATGAAAAATATGAAGAGCTTCAAAAGGTGTGAAAAATATGAAGAGCTTCAAAAGGTGTCAAAATGAGATGAGCATGAAACGGTCTGAAAAATAGGAGGAGCATGAAGTGGTTTTGAAAAAATTAAAAAGCCTGAAAAGGTGTGAAATATATGAGGAGAATGAAACGGTCTGCAAAATAGGAGGAGCATGAAATGGTGTTCAAAAACATGAAGAGCATGAAAAGGTGTGAAAAATATGAAGAGCTTCAAAAGGTGTGAAAAATATGAGGAGCATGAAACGGTCTGAAATATAGGAGGAGCATGAAGCGGTGTTCAAAAATATGAAGAGCCTGAAAAGGTGTGAAAAATATGAAGAGTTTCAAAAGGTGTGAAATACATGAGGAGGATGAAACGGGCTGAAAAATAGGAGAAGCATGAAGTGGTGTGGAAAAATATGCAGAGCCTGAAAAGATGTGAA
Organism: Dama dama; assembly: GCF_033118175.1. Lineage (NCBI taxonomy): Eukaryota > Metazoa > Chordata > Mammalia > Artiodactyla > Cervidae > Dama > Dama dama. The sequence continues at coordinate 5,377,079 of NW_026870945.1, forward strand.
AAATATGAAGAGCTTCAAAAGGTGTGAAATACATGAGGAGCATGAAACTCTCTGAAAAGTAGAAGGAGCATGAAGTGTTGTTCAAAAACATGAAGAGCCTGAAAAGGTGTGAAAAATATGAAAAGATTCAAAAGGTGTGAAATACATGAGGAGCATGAAACTCTCTGAAAAGTAGAAGGAGCATGAAGTGTTGTTCAAAATCATGAAGTGCCTGGAAAGAAGTGAAAAATATGAAGAGCTTCAAAAGGTGTGAAAAATATGAAGAGCTTCAAAAGGTGTCAAAATGAGATGAGCATTAAACGGTCTGAAAAATAGGAGGAGCATTAAGCGGTGATGAATATCATAAAGAGCCTGAAAAGTTGTGAAAAATATGAACAGCTTCAAAAGGTGTGAAAAATATGAAAAGCTTCAAAAGGTGTCAAAATGAGATGAGCATGAAACGGTCTGAAAAATAGGAGGAGCATTAAGAGGTGTTGAAAAACATGAAGAGCCTGAAAACGTGTGAAAAATATGAAGAGCTTCAAAAGGTGTGAAAAATATGAAGAGCGTCAAAAGGTGTCAAAAATGAGATGAGCATGAAACGGTCTGAAAAATAGGAGGAGCATGAAGTGGTGTTGAAAAAAATGAAGAGCCTGAAAAGGTGTAAAATATATGAAGAGCTTCAAAAGGTGTCAAAAATATGAGGAAAATGAAACGGTGTGAAAAATAGGAGGAGCATGAAGCGGTGTTGAAAAACATGAAGAGCATGAAAAGGTGTGAAAAATATGAAGAGTTTCTAAAGGTGTCAAAAATATGAGGAGCATGAAACGGTCTGAAAAATAGGAGGAGCATGAAGTGGTGTTGAAAAACTTGAAGAGCCAGAAAAGGTGTGAAAATATGAAGAGCTTCAAAAGGTGTCAAAAATATGAGGAGCATGAAACGGTCTGAAAAATAGGAGGAGCATGAAACGGTGATCAAAAACATGAAGAGCTTGAAAAGGTGTGAAAAATATGAAGAGCTTCAAAAGGTGTGAAATACATGAGGAGTTTGAAACGGGCTGAAAAATAGGAGAAGCATGAAGTGGTGTGGAAAAATTTGAAGAGCCTGAAAAGGTGTGAAATAAATGAAGAGCTTCAAAATGTGTGAAACATATGAGGAGCATGAAACGGGCTGAAAAATAGGAGAAGCATGAAGTGGTGTGAAAAACATAAAGAGCCTGAAAAGGTGTGAAAAATATGAAGAGCTTCAAAAGGTGTGAAATACATGAGGAGCATGAAACTCTCTGAAAAATAGGAGGAGCATGAAGTGGTGTTCAAAAACATGAAGAGCCTGAAAAGATGTGAAAAATATGAAGAGCTTCAAAAGGTGTGAAAAATATGAGGAGCATGAAACGGTCTGAAAAAGAGGAGGAGCATGAAGCGGTGTTGAAAATTACGAGGAGCATGAAGAGGTGTTGAAAAAAATGAAGAGCCTGAAAAGGTGTGAAATATATGAAGACCTTCATAACGTGTGAAAAATAAGAGGAGCTTCAAAAAGTGTCAAAATTATGAGGAAAATGAAACGGTCTGAAAAATAGGAGGAGCATGAAGCGGTGTTGAAAAATACGAGGAGCATGAAGAGGTGTTGAAAAAAATGAAGAGCCTGAAAAGTGTGAAAAATATGAAGAGCTTCTAAAGGTGTCAAAAATATGAGGAGCATGAAAAGGTCTGAAAAATAGGAGGAGCATGAAGTGGTGTTGAAAAACATGAAGAGCCTGAAAAGTGTGAAAAATATGAAGAGCTTCATAAGGTGTCAAAAATATGAGGATCATGAAACGGTCTGAAAAATAGGAGGAGCATTAAGCGGTGTTCAAAACATGAAGAGCCTGAAAATGTGTGAAAAATATGAAGAGCTTCAAAAGGTGTCAAAAATATGAGGAGTATGAAACGGTCTGAAAAATAGAAGGAGCATGAATGCTGATCAAAAACATGATGAGCCAGAAAAGGTGTGAAAAATATGAAGAGCTTCAAAAGGTGTGAAATACATGAGGAGCATGAAACAGTCTGAAAAATAGGAGAAGCATGACGTGGTGTGGAAAAAGATGAAGAGCCTGAAAAAGTGTGAAAAATATGAAGAGCTTCAAAAGATGTGAAATACATGAGGAGCATGAAACGGTCTGAAAAATAGGAGGAGCATGAAGCGGTGTTCAAAAACATGAAGAGCCTGAAAAGTGTGAAAAATATGAAGAGCTTCAAAAGGTGTGAAAAATATGAAGAGCTTCACAATGTGTCAAAAATCGATGAGCAGGAAATGGTCTGAAAAATAGGAGAGCATTAAGTGGTTTTAAAAACATGAAGATCCTGAAATGGTGTGAAATACATGAAGAGCTTCAAAATGTGTGAAACATATGAGGAGCTTCAAAAAGTGTCAAAAATATGAGGAGCATGAAACGGTCTGAAAAATAGGAGGAGGATGAAGCGGTGTTCAGAAACATGAAGAGCCTGAAAAGTGTGAAAAATATGAAGAGCTTTTAAAGGTATCAAAAATTTGAGGAGCAATAAAAGTTCTGAAAAATAGGAGGAGCATGAAGTGGTGTTGAAAAACATGAAGAGCCTGAAAAGTGTGAAAAATATGAAGAGCTTCAAAAGGTGTCAAAAATATGAGGAGAATGAAACGGTCTGAAAAATACGAGGAGCATGAAGTGGTGTTGAAAACCATGAAGAGCCTGAATAGGTGTGAAAAATAGGCAGAGCTTCAAAAGGTGTCAAAAATATGAGGAGAATGAAACGGTCTGAAAAATACGAGGAGCATGAAGTGGTGTTGAAAAACATGAAGAGCCTAAAAGGTGTGAAAAATATGAAGAGCTTCAAAAGGTGTCAAAAATATGAGGAGCATGAAATGGTCTGAAAAATAGGAGGAGCATGAAGCGGTGTTGAAAATCATGAAGAGCCTGGAAAGGTGTGAAATATATGAAGAGCCTGAATAGGTGTGAAAAATATGAAGAGCCGCAAAAGGTGTCAAAATGAGATGAGCATGAACCGGTCTGAAAAATAGGAGGAGCCTGAAGTGATGTTGAAAAAAATGAAAACCCTGAAAAGGTGAAAAATATATGAAGCGCTTCAAAAGGTGTAAAAATTTGAGGAGAATGAAACGGTCTGCATAATAGGAAGGGTATGAAATGGTGTTCAAAAACATAAAGACCATGAAAAGGTGTGAAAAATATGAAGAGTTTCAAAAGGTGTGAAATACATGAGGAGGAATAAACGGTCTGAAAAATAGGAGGAGCATGAAGCGGTGTTCAAAAACATGAAGAGTCTGAAAAGGTGTGAAAAATATGAAGAGTTTGTAAAGGTGTCAAAATAATGAGGAGCATGAAACGGTCTGAAAAATGGGAGGAGCATGAAATGGTGTTCAAACATATGAAGAGCCTGAAAGGTGTGAAAAATATGAAGAGCTTCAAAAGGTGTGAAAAAGATTAGGTGCAAGAAACGGTCTGAAAAATAGGAGGAGCATGAAGTTGTGTTGAAAAAAAAGAGGAGCCTTAAAATGTGTGAAATATATGAAGAGCTTCAAAAGGTGTGAAATACATGAGGAGCATGAAACGGGCTGAAAAATAGGAGGAGCATGAAGCGGTTTGGCAAAACATGAAGAGCCTGAAAAGGTGTGAAAGATATGAAGAATATCTAAAGGTGTCAAAAATATGAGGAGCATGAAAACGTCTGAAAAATAGGAGGAGCATGAAGCGGTGTTGAAAAACATGAAGAGCCTGAAAAGGAGTGAAAAATATGAAGAGCTTCAAAACGTGTCAAAATATGAGGAGCATGAAACGGTCTCAAAAATAGGGGGAGCATGAATTGATCTGCAAAATAGAAGGAGCATGAAGCGGTGTTCAAAAACATGAAGAGCCTGGAAAGGTGTGAAAAATATGAAGAGCTTCAAAAGGTTTCAAAAATATGAGGAGCATGAAACGGTCTGAAATATAGGAGGAGCATGAAGCGGTGTTCAAAAACATGAAGAGCCTGGAGAAGTGTGAAAAATATGAAGAGCTTCTAAAGGTGTCAAAAATATGAGGAGCATGAAAAAGTCTGAAAAATAGGAGGAGCATGAAGTGGTGTTGAAAAACATTAAGAGCCTGAAAGGGTGTGAAAAATATGAAGAGTTTCAAAAGGTGTCAATAATAAGAGGTGCATGAAACATCTTGAAAAATATGAGGAGCATGAAACTGTCTGAAAAATAGGAGGAGCATGAAGCAGTCTTGAAAACCAAGAAGAGCCTGAAAACGTGTGAAAAATATGAAGAGCTTCAAAAGGTTTCAGAAATATGAGGAGCATGAAACGGTCTGAAAAATAGGAGTAGCATGAAGCGGTGTTGAAAAACATGAAGAGCCTGAAAAGGAGTGAAAAATATGAAGAGCTTCAAAACGTGTCAAAATATGAGGAGCATGAAACGGTCTCAAAAATAGGGGGAGCATGAAATGATCTGAAAAATAGAAGGAGCATGAAGCGGTGTTCAAAAACATGAAGAGCCTGGAAAGGTGTGAAAAATATGAAGAGCTTCAAAAGGTTTCAAAACGATGAGGAGCATGAAACGGTCTGAAATATAGGAGGAGCATGAAGCGGTGTTCAAAAACATGAAGAGCATGAAAAGGTGTGAAAAATAGGAAGAGCTTCAAAAGGTGTGAAATACATGAGGAGAATGAAACGGTCTCTAAAATAGGAGGAACATGAAGCGGTGTTCAAAATATGAAGAGCCTGGAAAGGTGTGAAAAATACAAAGAGCTTCAAAAGATGTGAAAAATATGAGGAGCATGAAAAGATCTAAAAAATAGGAGGAGCATGAAGTTGTGTTCAAAAACATGAAGATCCTGAAAAGTTGTAAAAAATATGAAGAGCTTAAAAAGGTGTCAAAAATATGAGGAGCATGAAACGGTCTGAAAAATAGGAGGAGCATGAAACGCTGTTGAAAAACATGAAGAGCTTCAAAAAGTGTGAAAAATATGAAGAGCTTCAAAAGTTGTCAATAATAAGAGGTGCATGAAAAGTCCTGAAAAATATGAGGAGCATGAAACTCTCTGAAAAATAGGAGGAGCATGAAGCGGTCTTGAAAACCAAGAAGAGCCTGAAAACGTGTGAAAAATATGAAGAGCTTCAAAAGCTTTCAGAAATACGAGGAGCATGAAACGGTCTGAAAAATAGGAGGAGCATGAAGCGGTGTTGAAAAACATGAAGAGCCTGAAAAGGAGTGAAAAATATGAAGAGCTTAAAACGTGTCAAAATATGAGGAGCATGAAACGGTCTCAAAAATAGGGGGAGCATGAAATGATCTGAAAAATAGAAGGAGCATGAAGCGGTGTTCAAAAACATGAAGAGCCTGGAAAGGTGTGAAAAATATGAAGAGCTTCAAAAGGTTTCAAAAATATGAGGAGCATGAAACGGTCTGAAATATAGGAGGAGCATGAAGCGGTGTTCAAAAACAAGAAGAGCCTGAAAAGGTGTGAAAAATAGGAAGAGCTTCAAAAGGTGTGAAATACATGAGGAGAATGAAAAGGTCTCTAAAATAGGAGGAGCATGAAGCGGTGTTCAAAAACATGAAGAGCCTGGAAAGGTGTGAAAAATACAAAGAGCTTCAAAAGATGTGAAAAATATGAGGAGCATGAAAAGGTCTAAAAAATAGGAGGAGCATGAAGTTGTGTTCAAAAACATGAAGATCCTGAAAAGTTGTAAAAAATATGAAGAGCTTCAAAACGTGTCAAAATATAAGGAGAATGAAACGGTCTCAAAAATAGAGGGAGCATGAAATGGTCTGAAAAATAGGAGGAGCATGAAGCGGTGTTGAAAAACATGAAGAGCCTGAAAAGGTGTGAAAAATATGAAGAGCTTCAAAAGGTGTGAAATACAGGAGGAACATGAAACTCTCTAAAAAATAGAAATAGCATGAAGTGGTGTTCAAAAACAAGAAGAGCCTGTAAAGGTGTGAAAAATATGAAGAGCTTCAAAAGGTGTGAAAAATATGAGGAGCATGATACAGCTTGAAAAATAGGAGGAGCATGAAGCCGTGTTGAAAAACATGAAGAGTCTGAAAACGTGTGAAAATATGAAGAGTTTCAAAAATATGAAAAATATGAAGAGTTTCAAAAGGTGTGAAAAATATGAAGAGCTTCAAAAGGTGTCAAAAAGAGATGAGCATGAAACGGTCTGCAAAATAGGAGGAGCATGAAATGGTGTTCAAAAACATGAAGAGCCTGAAAAGGTGTGAAAAATATGAAGAGCTTCAAAAGATGTCAAAATGAGATGAGCATGAAACGGTCTTAAAAATACGAGCAATATGAAGTGGTGTTGAAAAACGTGAAGAGCCTGAAAAGGTGTGAAATATATGAAGAGCTTCAAAAGGTGTGAAAAATATGAGGTCCAAGAAACGGTCTGAAAAATAGGAGGAGCATGAAAGAGTGTTGAAAAACATGAAGAGCCTGAAAAGGTGTGAAAAATATGAAGAGCTTCAAAAGGTGTCAAAAATAGGAGTAGCATGAAACGGTCTGAAAAATAGGAGGATTATGAACGGTGTTCAAAAACATGAAGAGCCTGAAAAGGTGTGAAAAATATGAAAAGCCTCAAAACCTGTCAAAAATATGAGGAGCATGAAACGGTTTGAAAAATAGCAGGAGCATGAAGTGATGTTGAAAAACATGAAGAGTCTGAAAACGTGTGAAAATATGAAGAGCTTCAAAAATATGAAAAATATGAAGAGCTTCAAAAGGTGTGAAAAATATGAAGAGCTTCAAAAGGTGTCAAAATGAGATGAGCATGAAACGGTCTGAAAAATAGGAGGAGCATGAAGTGGTTTTGAAAAAATTAAAAAGCCTGAAAAGGTGTGAAATATATGAAGAGCTTCAAAAGGTGTGAAAATATGAGGAGAATGAAACGGTCTGCAAAATAGGAGGAGCATGAAATGGTGTTCAAAAACATGAAGAGCATGAAAAGGTGTGAAAAATATGAAGAGCTTCAAAAGGTGTGAAAAATATGAGGAGCATGAAACGGTCTGAAATATAGGAGGAGCATGAAGCGGTGTTCAAAAATATGAAGAGCCTGAAAAGGTGTGAAAAATATGAAGAGTTTCAAAAGGTGTGAAATACATGAGGAGGATGAAACGGGCTGAAAAATAGGAGAAGCATGAAGTGGTGTGGAAAAATATGCAGAGCCTGAAAAGATGTGAAAAATATGAAGAGCTTCAAAAGGTGTGAAATACATGAGGAGCATGAAACTCTCTGAAAAGTAGAAGGAGCATGAAGTGTTGTTCAAAAACATGAAGAGCCTGAAAAGGTGTGAAAAATATGAAAAGATTCAAAAGGTGTGAAATACATGAGGAGCATGAAACTCTCTGAAAAGTAGAAGGAGCATGAAGTGTTGTTCAAAATCATGAAGTGCCTGGAAAGAAGTGAAAAATATGAAGAGCTTCAAAAGGTGTGAAAAATATGAAGAGCTTCAAAAGGTGTCAAAATGAGATGAGCATTAAACGGTCTGAAAAATAGGAGGAGCATTAAGCGGTGATGAATATCATAAAGAGCCTGAAAAGTTGTGAAAAATATGAACAGCTTCAAAAGGTGTGAAAAATATGAAAAGCTTCAAAAGGTGTCAAAATGAGATGAGCATGAAACGGTCTGAAAAATAGGAGGAGCATTAAGAGGTGTTGAAAAACATGAAGAGCCTGAAAACGTGTGAAAAATATGAAGAGCTTCAAAAGGTGTGAAAAATATGAAGAGCGTCAAAAGGTGTCAAAAATGAGATGAGCATGAAACGGTCTGAAAAATAGGAGGAGCATGAAGTGGTGTTGAAAAAAATGAAGAGCCTGAAAAGGTGTAAAATATATGAAGAGCTTCAAAAGGTGTCAAAAATATGAGGAAAATGAAACGGTGTGAAAAATAGGAGGAGCATGAAGCGGTGTTGAAAAACATGAAGAGCATGAAAAGGTGTGAAAAATATGAAGAGTTTCTAAAGGTGTCAAAAATATGAGGAGCATGAAACGGTCTGAAAAATAGGAGGAGCATGAAGTGGTGTTGAAAAACTTGAAGAACCAGAAAAGGTGTGAAAATATGAAGAGCTTCAAAAGGTGTCAAAAATATGAGGAGCATGAAACGGTCTGAAAAATAGGAGGAGCATGAAACGGTGATCAAAAACATGAAGAGCTTGAAAAGGTGTGAAAAATATGAAGAGCTTCAAAAGGTGTGAAATACATGAGGAGTTTGAAACGGGCTGAAAAATAGGAGAAGCATGAAGTGGTGTGGAAAAATTTGAAGAGCCTGAAAAGGTGTGAAATAAATGAAGAGCTTCAAAATGTGTGAAACATATGAGGAGCATGAAACGGGCTGAAAAATAGGAGAAGCATGAAGTGGTGTGAAAAACATAAAGAGCCTGAAAAGGTGTGAAAAATATGAAGAGCTTCAAAAGGTGTGAAATACATGAGGAGCATGAAACTCTCTGAAAAATAGGAGGAGCATGAAGTGGTGTTCAAAAACATGAAGAGCCTGAAAAGATGTGAAAAATATGAAGAGCTTCAAAAGGTGTGAAAAATATGAGGAGCATGAAACGGTCTGAAAAAGAGGAGGAGCATGAAGCGGTGTTGAAAATTACGAGGAGCATGAAGAGGTGTTGAAAAAAATGAAGAGCCTGAAAAGGTGTGAAATATATGAAGACCTTCATAACGTGTGAAAAATAAGAGGAGCTTCAAAAAGTGTCAAAATTATGAGGAAAATGAAACGGTCTGAAAAATAGGAGGAGCATGAAGCGGTGTTGAAAAATACGAGGAGCATGAAGAGGTGTTGAAAAAAATGAAGAGCCTGAAAAGTGTGAAAAATATGAAGAGCTTCTAAAGGTGTCAAAAATATGAGGAGCATGAAAAGGTCTGAAAAATAGGAGGAGCATGAAGTGGTGTTGAAAAACATGAAGAGCCTGAAAAGTGTGAAAAATATGAAGAGCTTCATAAGGTGTCAAAAATATGAGGATCATGAAACGGTCTGAAAAATAGGAGGAGCATTAAGCGGTGTTCAAAACATGAAGAGCCTGAAAATGTGTGAAAAATATGAAGAGCTTCAAAAGGTGTCAAAAATATGAGGAGTATGAAACGGTCTGAAAAATAGAAGGAGCATGAATGCTGATCAAAAACATGATGAGCCAGAAAAGGTGTGAAAAATATGAAGAGCTTCAAAAGGTGTGAAATACATGAGGAGCATGAAACAGTCTGAAAAATAGGAGAAGCATGACGTGGTGTGGAAAAAGATGAAGAGCCTGAAAAAGTGTGAAAAATATGAAGAGCTTCAAAAGATGTGAAATACATGAGGAGCATGAAACGGTCTGAAAAATAGGAGGAGCATGAAGCGGTGTTCAAAAACATGAAGAGCCTGAAAGTGTGAAAAATATGAAGAGCTTCAAAAGGTGTGAAAAATATGAAGAGCTTCACAATGTGTCAAAAATCGATGAGCAGGAAATGGTCTGAAAAATAGGAGAGCATTAAGTCGTTTTAAAAACATGAAGATCCTGAAATGGTGTGAAATACATGAAGAGCTTCAAAATGTGTGAAACATATGAGGAGCTTCAAAAAGTGTCAAAAATATGAGGAGCATGAAACGGTCTGAAAAATAGGAGGAGGATGAAGCGGTGTTCAGAAACATGAAGAGCCTGAAAAGTGTGAAAAATATGAAGAGCTTTTAAAGGTATCAAAAATATGAGGAGCAATAAAAGTTCTGAAAAATAGGAGGAGCATGAAGTGGTGTTGAAAAACATGAAGAGCCTGAAAAGTGTGAAAAATATGAAGAGCTTCAAAAGGTGTCAAAAATATGAGGAGCAATAAAAGGTCTGAAAAATAGGAGGAGCATGAAGTGGTGTTGAAAAACATGAAGAGCCTGAAAAGTGTGAAAAATATGAAGAGCTTCAAAAGGTGTCAAAAATATGAGGAGCAATAAAAGGTCTGAAAAATAGGAGTAGCATGAAGTGGAGTTGAAAAACATGAAGAGCCTGAAAAGGTGTGAGAAATATGAAGAGCTTCAAAAATGTGAAAAATATGAAGAGCTTCAAAAGGTGTGAAAAATAGGAAGAGCTTCAAAAGGTGTCAAAAATGAGATTACCATGAAACGATCTGAAAAATAGGAGGAGCATGAAGCGGTGTTGAAAATCATGAAGAGCCTGAAAAGGTGTGAAAAATATGAAGAGCTTCAAAAGGTGTGAAAATCATGAACAGCTTCAAAAGGTGTCAAAAAGAGATGAGCATGAAACGGTCTAAAAAATAGGAGGAGCATGAAGTGGTGTTGAAAAAAATTAAGAGCCTGAAAAGTGTGAAAAATACGAAGATCTTCAAAAGGTGTCAACAATATGAAGAGGATGAAACAGTCTGAAAAAAAGGAAAATTATTAAGCAGTGTTGAAAAACATGAAAAGCCTGAAAAGTTGTGGAAAATATGAAGAGCTTCAAAAGGTTGCAAAAATATGAGGAGCATAAAACGGTTCGAAAAATAGGAGGAGCACGAAACGATGTTCAAAACATGAAGAGCATGAAAAGGTGTGAAAAATATGAAGAGCTTCAAAAGGTGAGAAATACATGAGGAGCATGATACGATCTGAAAAATAGGAGAAGCATGAAGTTGTGTTGAAAAACATGAGGAGCCTGAAAAGGTGTGAAAAATATGAAGAGCTTCAAAAGGTGTTAAAAATATGAGGAGCATGAAACGGTCTGAAAAATAGGAGGAGCATGAAGTGATGTTGAAAAACATGAAGAGGCTGAAAAGGTGTGAAAAATATGAAGAGCTTCAAATTGTGTCAAGTATATGAGGAGCATGACATGGTCTGAAAAATAGGAAGAGCATCAAACGGTGTTGAAAAACATGAAGAGCCTGAAAAGGTGTGAAAAATAGGAGGAGCTTCAAAAGGTGTCAAAATATGAGTAGCAGGAAACGGTCTGAAAAATAGGAAGAGCATGAAGTGCTGTTCAAAAAAATGAAGAGCCTGGAAAGGTGTGAAAAATATGAAGAGCTACAAAAGGTGTGAAATACATGAGAAGCATGAAACGGTCTGAAAAATAGGAGGAGCATGAAGTGGTGTTCAAAAACATGAAGAGCCTGAAAAGGTGTGAAAAACATGAAGAGCTTCAAATTGTGTCAACTATATGAGGAGCATGAAACGGTTTGAAAAATAGGAGGAGCATGAAACGGTCTGAAAAATAGGAGTAGCATGAAGCAGTGTTCAAAAACATGAAGAGCCTGAAAAGGTGTGAAAATATGAAGAGCTTCAAATTGTGTCAAGTATATGAGGAGCAAGAAATCGTCTGAAAAATAGGCGGAGCATCAAACGGTGTTGAAAAACCTGAAGAGCCTGAAAAGGTGTGAAAAAGAGGAGAATCTTCAAAAGGTGTCAAAAATAAGAGGAACATGAAATGGTCTGTAAAATAGGAAGAGCATGAAGCGGTGTTCAAAAACATGAAGAGCCTGAAAAGGTGTGAAAAATATGAAGAGCTTCAAAAGGTGTGAAAAATATGAGGAGCTTGAAACGGTTTGAAAAACAAGAGGAGCATGAAGCCGTGTTGAAAAACATGAAGATCCTGAAAAGGTGTGAAAAATATGAAGAGCTTCAAATTTTGTCAAGTATATGAGGAGCATGAAACGGTCTGAAAAATGCGAGGAGCATGAAACGGTCTGAAAAATAGGAGGAGAATGAAGCGGTGTTGAAAAACATGAAGAGCCTGAAAAAGTTAGAAAAATGTGAATAGCTTCAAATGGTGTGAAAAATATGAAGAGCTTCAAACGGTGTCATAAATGAGATGAGCATGAAACGTCTGAAAAATAGGAGGAGAACGAAGTGGTGTTGAAAAACATGAAGAGCCTGAAAAGGTGCGAATTTATGAAGGGCTTCAAAGTGTGTCAAAAATATGAGGAGCATGAAACGGTCTGAAAAATAGGAGGATCATGAAATGGTGTTGAAAAACGGGAAGAACCTGAAAAGGTGTGAAAAATATGAAGAGCTATAAAAGGTGTGAAATATATTAGGAGCAAGAAACGGTCTGAATAATAGGATGAGTATTAAGCGGTGTTGAAAAACATGAAGAAACTAAAAAGGTGTGTAAAATAGGAGTAGCTTCAAAAGGTGTCAGAAATATGAGGAGCATGAAACGGTCTAAAAAATTGGAGGAGCATGAAGCGGTGTTGAAAAACATGAAGAGCCTGAAAAGGTGTGGAAAATAGGAAGAGCTTCAAAACGTGTCAAAAATATGAGGACCATGAAACGGTCTGACAAATAGGAGGAGCATGAAACGGTGTTGAAAAACATGAAGAGACTGAAAAAGTGTGAAAAATATGAAGAGCTTAAAAAGGTATGAAAAATATGAAGAGCGTCACAAGGTGTCAAAAATATGAGGAGCATGAAACGATCTGAAAAATATGATGAGCATGAAGCGGTGTTCAAAAACATGAGGAGCCAGAAAAGATGTGAAAAATATGAAGAGCTTCAAAGGTGTCAAAAATATGAGGAGCATGAAACGGTCTGAAAAATATGAGGAGCATGAAGCAGTGTTCAAAAACATGAAGAGCCTGAAAAGGTGTGAAAAATATGAAGAGCGTCAAAAGGTGTGAAATACATGAGGAGCATTAGACGGTCTGAAAATAGTAGAAGTATGAAGTGGTGTTCAAAAACATGAAGAGCCTGAAAAGGTGTGAAAAATATGAAGAGCGTCAAAAGGTGTCAAAAATATGAGGAGCATGAAACGATCTGAAAAATATGAGGATCATGAAGCGGTGTTCAAAAACATGAGAAGCCTGAAAAGGTGTGAAAAATATGAAGAGCTTCAACGGTGTCAAAAACATGAGGAGCATGAAACGGTCTGAAAAATAGGAGGAGCATGAAACTGTGTTCAAAAACATGAAGAGCCTGAAAAGTTGTGAAAAATATGAAGAGCTTCAAAACATATCAAAAATATGAGGAGCATGAAACTGTCTGAAATATAGGAGGAGCATGAAGTGGTGTTCAAAAACATGGACACCCTGAAACGGTCTGAAAATACGAGGAGCATGAAACGGTCTGAAAAATAGGAGGAGCATGGAGCGGTGTTCAAAAGCATGAAGAGCCTGAAAAGGTGTGAAAAATAGGAAGAGCTTCAAAAGGTGTGAAATATATGAGGAGTTTGAAACGCTCTGAAAAACAGGAGGACCATGAAGAAGTGTTGAAAAACATGAAGAGCATGAAAAAGTGTGAAAAATATGAAGAGCTTCAAAAGGTGTGAAAAATATGAAGAGCCTAAAAAGGTTTCAAAAATATGAGGAGCATGAAACTGTCTGAAAAATAGGAGGAGCAAGAAGCTGTGTTGAAAAACAAGAAGAGTCTGAAAAGGTGTGAAATATATGAAGAGCTTCAAAAGGTGTCAAAAATGAGATGATAATGAAGCGGTCTGAAAAACTGGAGGAGCATGAAGCGCTGTTGAAAACCATGAAGAGCCTGAAAAGGTGTGAAAAATATGAAGAGCTTCAAAAGGTGTGAAAAATATGAAGAGCTTCAAAAGGAGACAAACATATAAGGAGCATGAAATGGTCTGAAAAATAGGAGGAGCATGAAACGGTGTTGAAAAACATGAAGAGCCTGAAAACGTGTGAAAAATATGAAGAGTTTCAAAAGATGTGAAAATAAGAAGAGCTTCAAAAGGTGTCAAAAATGATGTGAGCATGAAACGGTCTGAAATATAGGAGGAGCATGAAGTGGGGTTGAAAAAAATGAAGAGATTGAAAAGGTGTGAAATATATGAAGAGCTTGAAAAGGTGTGAAAAATATGAACAGCTTCAAAAGGTGTCAAAAATGAGATGAGCATGAAGCGGTCTGAAAAATAGGAGGAGCATGAAGTGGTGTTGAAAAACATGAAAAGCCTGAAAAAGTGTGAAATATATGAAGAGCTTCAATAGGTGTGAAAAATATGAGAGGCATGAAACAACTGAAAAATAGGAGGAGCATGATGCGGTGGTCAAAAACATGAAGAGCCTTAAAAGGTGTGAAAAATATGAAGAGCTTAAAAAGGTGTGAAATACATGAGGAGCATGAAACGGTCTGAAAAATAGGTGGAGCATGAAGCGGTATTGTAAGACATGAAGAGTCTGGAAAGGATTGAAAAATACGAACATCCTCAAAAAATGTCAAAATATGAGGAGCATGAAACGGTCTGAAAAATAGGAGGATCATGAAGCGCTGTCAAAAAACTGAAGAGCCTTAAAGGTTGTGAAAAATATGAAGAGCTTCAAAAGTTTTGAAATATATGAGGAGCTTGAAACGGTCTGAAAAACAGGAGGAGCATGAAGCGGTGTTGAAAAACATGAAGAGCCTGAAAACGTATCAAAAATATGAAGAGCTTCAAAATATGTGAAAAATATGAAGACCTTCTAAAGGGGCGAAAAATATGAGGAGCATGATAAGGTCTGAAAAATAGGAGTAGCATGAAGCGGTGTTCAAAAACATGAAGAGCCTGAAAAGTTGTGAAAAATATGAAAAGCTTCAAAAGGTGTCAAAAATATGAGGAGAATGATACGGTCTGAAAAATAGGAGGAGCAGGACACGGTGTTCAAAAACATGAAGAGCCTGAAAAGGTGAGAAAAATATGAAGAGCTTCAAAAGGTGTGAAATACATGAGGAGCATGAATCGGTCTGAAAAATAGGAGGAGCATGAAGCAGTGTTGAAAAACATGAAGAGCCTGAAAAGGTGTGAAAAATATGAAGAGCTTAAAAAGGTGTGAAATACATGAGGAGCATGAAACGGTCTGAAAAATAGGAGGAGCATGAAGCGGTGTTGAAAAACATGAAGAGCCTGAAAATGTGTGAAAAATATGAAGAGCTTCAAAAATGTGAAAATTATGAAGAGCTTCAAAAGGTGTGAAAAATACAAAGAGCTTTAAAAATGTGAAAAATATGAAGAGCTTCAAAGGTTGTGAAAAATATGAAGAGTTTCAAAAGATGTCAAAAATGAGATGTGCATGAAACGGACTAAAAAATCGGAGGAGCATGAAGTGGTGTTGAAAAACATGAAGAGCATGAAAATGTGTGAAATATATGAAGAGCTTCAAAATGTGTCAAATATATGACGAGCATGAAACGGTTTTAAAAATAGGAGGAGCATGAAGCGGTGTTGAAAACATGAAGAGCCTGATAAGGTGTGAAAAATATGAAGAGCTTCAAAAGGTGTCAAAAATATGAGGAGCATGAAATGGTCTCAAAAATAGGAGGAGCATGAAACGGTCTTGAAAACCATGAAGAGCCTGAAACCGTGAGAAAAATAAGAAGAGCTTCAAAAATGTGAAAAATATGAAGACCTTCAAAAGGTATGAAAAAAATGAAGAACTTCAAAAGTTGTCAAAAATTAGATGAGCATGAAACGGTCTGAAAAATAGGAGGTGCATGAAGCGGTGTTGAAAATCATGAAGAGCCTGAAAAGGTGTGAAAGATATGAAGAGCTTCAAAAGCTGTGAAAAATATGAAGAGCTTCAAAAGGTGTCAAAAATATGAGGAGCATGAAATGGACGGAAAAATAGGAGGAGCATGAAACGGTGTTCAAAAACATGAAGAGCCTGAAAAAGTGTGAAAAATATGAAGAGCTTCAAAAGGTGTGAAAAATAAGAGGAGCATGAAACGGTCTGAAAAATAGGAGGAGCATGAAGCGGTGTTCTAAAACATGAAGAGCCTGAAAAGGTGTGAAAAATATGAAGAGCTTCAAAAGGTGTCAAAAATACGAGTAGCATGAAATGGGCTGAAAAATAGAAGGAGCATGAATCGGTGTTCAAAATCATGAAGAGCCTGAAAAGGTGTGAAAAATATGAAGAGCTTCAAAAGGTGTAAAATACATGAGGAGCATGATACGGTCTGAAAATAGGAGGAGCATGAAACAGTGTTGAAATACATGAAGAGCCTGAAAAGTTGTGAAAAATATGAAGAGCTTCAAAAGGTGTCAAAAATATGAGGAGCATGAAACGGTCTGAAAAATAGGAGGAGCATGAAGCGTTGTTGAGAAACACGAAGAGCCTGAAAAGGTGTGAAATATACGAAGAGCTTCAAAAGGTGTGAAAAATAGGAGGAGCATGAAGCGTTGTTGAGAAAGATGAAGAGATTGAAAATGTGTGAAAAATATGAAGAGCTTCAAAAAGTGTCAAAAATATGATGAGCATGAATCGGTCTGAAAAATTGTAGGAGCATGAAGTGGAGTTGAAAAACATGAAGAGCCTGAAAACATGTGAAAAATATGAAGAGCTTCAAAAGGTGTGCAAAATATGAACAGCTTCAAAAGGTGTAAAAAAAGAGATGAGCATGAAGCGGTCTGAAAAATAGGAGGAGCATGAAGTCGTGTTGAAGAACATGAAGTGCCTGAAAAGGTGTGAAATATATAATGAGCTTCAAAAGGTGTGAAAAATATGAGGAGCATGAAATGGTCTGAAGAATAGGAGGAGCATGAAGCGGTGTTCAAAAACATGAAGAGCCTGGAAAAGTGTGAAAAGTATGAAAAGCTTCAAAATGTGTGAAAAACATTTACAGCTTCTAAAGGTGTGAAATACATAAGGAGCATGAAACGGTCTAAAAAATAGGAGGAGAATGAAGCGATGTTCAAAAACATGAAGAGCCTGAAAAGGTGTGAAAAATATGAAGACCTTAAAAAAGTGTGAAAAATATGAGGAGCATGAAAAGGTCTGAAAAATAGGAGGAGCATGAAGCGGTGTTCAAATACATGAAGAGCCTGAAAAGATGTGAAAAATATGAACAGCTTAAAAATGTGTCAAAAATATGAGGAGCATGAAACGGTCTGAAAAATAGGAGGAGCATGAAGTGGTGTTCAAAAACATGAAGAGACTGAAAAGATGTGAAAAATATGAAGAGCTTCAAAAGATGTCAAAAATATGAGGAGCAGGAAACGGTCTGAAAAATAGGAGGAGCATGAAGCGCTGTTCAAAAACACGTAGAGCCTGAAAAGGTGTGAAGTATATGAAGAGCTTCAAAATGTGTCAAAATTATGAGAAGCATGCAAAGGTCTAGGAAATGGGACGAGCTTAAAACGGTGTTGAAAAATATGAAGAGCCTGAAAAGGTGTGAAATATATGAAGAGCTTCAAAAGGTGTCAAAAATATGAGGAGCATGAAACGGTCTGAAAAATAGGAGGAGCATGAAGCGGTGTTGAAAAACATGAAGAGCCTGAAAAGGGGTGAAAAATATGAAGAGCTTCAAAAGGTGTAAAAAATATGAGGAGTATGAAACGGTCTGAAAAATAAGAGGGGCAAGAAGCGGTGTTCAAAAACATGAAGAGCCTGAAAACTTTTGAAAAATATGAAGAGTTTGAATCGGTGTGAAAAATATGAAGAGCTTCAAAAGTTGTCAGAAATGAGAGGAGCATGAAACGGTCTGAAAAATAGGATGAGCATGAAGCGGTGTTGAAAAACATGAAGAGCCTGAAAAGGTGTGAAATATATGAAGACCTTCAAAAGGTGTCAGGAATGAGAGAGCATGAAACGGTCTGAAAAATAGGAAGAGCATGAAGCGGTGTTGAAAAACATGAAGAGCCTGAAAAGTTATGAAATACATGAAGAGCTTCAAAAGGTGTCAAAAATATGAGGAGCATGAAACGGTCTGAAAAATAGGAGGAGCATGAAGCGGTTGTGAAAAACATGAAGAGCCTGAAAAGTTATGAAATACATGAAGAGCTTCAAAAGGTGTCAAAAATATGAGGAGCATGAAACGGTCTGAAAAATAGGAGGAGCATGAAGCGGTTGTGAAAAACATGAAACACCTGAAAAAGTGTGAAATATATGAAGAGCTTCAAAAGGTGTGAAAAATATGAGGAGCATGAAACGATCTGAAAAATAGGAGGACCATGAAGTGGTTTAGAAAAACATGAAGTGCCTAAAAAGGTGTGAAAAATATGTGGAGCTTCAAAAGGTGTCAAAAATATGAGGAGCATGAAACGGTCTGAAAAATAGGAGGAGCAAGAAGCGGTGTTGAAAAATATGAAGAACCTGAAAAGGTGTGAAATATATGAAAAACTTCAAAAGGTGCCAAAAATATGAGGAGCATGAAACGGTCTGAAATAAAGAGGAGCATGAAACGGTCTGAAAAATAGGAGGAGCATGAAGCGGTGTTCAAAAACATGAAGAGCCTCAAAAGGTGTGAAATATATGAAGAGTTTGAAAAGGTGTCAAAAATATGAGGAGCATGAAACGCTCTGAAAAATAGGAGGATCATGAAGCGGTGTTGAAAATCATGAATAACTTGAAAATGTGTGAAAAATATGAAGAGCTTCAAAAGGTGTCAAAAATATGAGGAGCATGAAACAGTCTGAAAAATAGGAGGAGCAGAAGCAGATTTGAAAAACATGAAGAGCCTGAAAAGGTTGTTAATTATGAAGCGCTTCAAAAGGTGTCAAAATTATGGGGAGCATTAAACGGTCTGAAATATAGGAGGAGCATGAAGTGGTGTTGAAAAACATGAAGAGCCTGAAAATGTGTGAAAAATATGAAGAGCTTCAAAATGTGTCAAAAATATGAGGAGCATGAAACGATCTGAAAAATAGGAGCAGCATGAATCGGTGTGGAAAAACATGAAGAACCTGAAAAGGTGTGAAAAATATGAATAGCTTCAAAAGGTGTCAAAAATATGAGGAGCATGAAAGGGTCTGAAAAATAGGAAGAGCAGGAAGCGGTGTTGAAAAACATGAAGAGCCTGAAAAGGTGTGAAAAATATGAAGAGCTTCAAAAGGTGTCAAAAATATGAGGAGCATGAAACGGTCGGAAAAATAGGAGGAGCATGAAGCGGTGTTGAAAAACATGTAGAGCATGAAAAGGTGTGAAAAATATGAAGAGCTTCTAAAGGTGTCAAAAATATGAGGAGCATGAAAGGGTCTGAAAAATACGAGGAGCACGAAGCGGTGTTGAAAAACATGAAGAGCCTGAAAAGGTGTGAAATATATGAAGAGCTTCAAAAGGTGTCAAAAATAGGAGCAGCATGAAACGATCTGAAAAATAAGAGGAGCATGAAGCGGTGTTGAAAAGCATAAAGAGTCTGAAAAGGTGTGAAAAATATGAAGAGCTTCAAAAGGTGTGAAAAAATGAAGAGTTTCAAAATCTGTCAAAAAAATGAGGAGCATGAAACGATTTGAAAAATAGGAACAGCATGAAACGGTGTTCAAAGACATGAAGAGCCTGAAAAGGTGTGAAAAATATGAAGAGCTTCAAAACGTGTCAAAAATATGAGGAGCATGAAACGATCTGAAAAATAGGATGAGCAAGAAGGGGTGTTGAAAAACATGAAGAGCCTGAAAACGTTTGAGAAATATGAAGAGATTCAAAAGGTGTGAAAAATATGAAGAGCTTCAAAAGGTGTCAAAAATGAGATGAGCATGAAACAGTCCGAAAAATAGGAGGAGCCTGAAATCGTGTTCAAAAACATGAAGAGCCTAAAAAGGTGTGAAAAAAATAAAGAGCTTCAAAAGGTGTGAAATACATGAGGAGCAAGAAACGGTCTGAAAAATAGGAGGAGCATGAAGTGGTGTTGAAAAACATGAAGAGCCTGAAAATATGTGAAATATATGAAGAGCTTCAAAAGGTGTCAGAAATGAGAGGAGCATGAAACGGTATGAAAAATAGGAGAAGCATGAAGTGGCTTTGAAAAACATGAAGAGCCTGAAAAGATGTGAACAATATGAAGAGCTTCAAAAGGTGTCAAAAATATGAGGAGCATGAAACGGTCTGAAAAATAGGAGGAGCGTGAAACGGTGTTCAAAAACATGAAGAGCCTGAAAAGGTGTGAAAAATATGAAGAGCTTCAAAACGTGTCAAAAATATGAGGAGCATGAAACGGTCTGAAAAATAGGAGGAGCAAGAAGCGGTGTTGAAAAAGATTAAGAGCCTGAAAACGTTTGAAAAATATGAAGAGCTTCAAAAGGTGTGGAAAATATGAAGAGCTTCAAAATGTGTCAAAAGTGAGATGAGTATAAAACGGTCTGAAAAATAGGAGGAGCATGAAGTGGTGTTGAAAAACATGAAGAACCTGAAAATGTGTGAAATATATGAAGAGATTCAAAAGGTGTGAAATATATGAGGAGCATGAATCGGTGTTGAAAAACATGAAGAGCCTGAAAATGTGTGAAAAATATGAAGAGCCTCAAAAGTTGTCAAAAATATGAGCAGCATGAAAAGGTCTGAAAAATAGGAGAAGCATGAAGCGGTGTTGAAAAACATGAAGAACATGAAAAGGTGTGAAAAATATGAAGAGTTTCAAAAGGTTTCAAAAATATGAGGAGCATGAACCGGTCTGAAAAATAGGAGGAGCATGAAGCGGTGTTCAAAAACATGAAGAGCATGAAAAG
Organism: Dama dama; assembly: GCF_033118175.1. Taxonomy (NCBI): domain Eukaryota; kingdom Metazoa; phylum Chordata; class Mammalia; order Artiodactyla; family Cervidae; genus Dama; species Dama dama. The sequence goes on from NW_026870945.1 coordinate 5,397,385, forward strand.
GTGTCAAAAATATGAAGAGCTTCAAAAGGTGTCAAAAATATGAGGAGCATGAAACGGTCTGAAAAACAGGAAGAGCATGAAGCTGTGTTGAAAAACATGAAGACCCTGAAAAGGTGTGAAAAATATGAAGAGCTTCAAAAGGTGTCAAAAATATGAGGAGCATGAAACGGTCTGAAAAATAGGAGGAGCATGAAGCGGTGTTGAAAAACATGTAGAGCATGAAAAGGTGTGAAAAATATGAAGAGCTTCAAAAGGTGTCAAAAATATGAGGAGCATGCAAGGGTCTGAAAAATATGAGGAGCACGAAGCGGTGTTGAAAAACATGAACAGCCTGAAAAGTTGTCAAAAATATGAAGAGCTTCAAAAGGTGTCAAAAATATGAGTAGCATGAAACGGTCTGAAAAATAGGAGGAGCATGAAGTGGTGTACAAAAACATGAAGAGCCTGAAAAGGTGTGAAAAATATGAAGAGCTTCTAAAGGTGCCAAAAATATGAGGATCATGAAACGGTGTGAAAAACAGGAGGAGCATGAAGTGCTGTTGTGAAACATGAAGAGGGTGAAAAGGTGTGAAAAATATGAATAGCTTCAAAAGTTTTCAAATATATGAGGAGCATGAAACTATCTTTAAAATATTAGGAGCTTGAAACGGTGTTGAGAAACATGAAGAGCCTGAAAAGGTGTGAAAAATATGAAGACCTTCAAAAGGTCTCAAAAAAAGGAGGCACATGCAACTGTCTGAAAAATAGGAGGAGCATGAAGTGGTGTGGAAAAACATGAAGAGCCTGAAAAAGTGGGAAAAATATGAAGAGCTTCAAAAGGTGTTCAAAAATATGAAGAGCTTAAAAAGGTGTCAAAAATAATGAGGAGAATGAAGCGGTCTGAATAATAGGAGGAGCATAAAGTGGTGTTCAAAATCATGAAGAGCCTTAAAAGGTGTGAAAAATATGTAGAGCTTCAAAGGTGTGAAAAAAAATGAAGAGCTTCAAAATCTGTCAAAAATATGAGGAGCATGAAACGATCTGAAAAATAGGAGCAGCAAGAAACGGTGTTCAAAGACATGAAGAGCCTGAAAAGGTGTGAAAAATATGAAGAGCTTCAAAACGTGTCAAAAATATGAGGAGAATGAAACGGTCTGAAATATTGGAGGAGCAAGAAACGGAGTTCAAAAACATGAAGAGCCAGAAAAGGTGTGAAAAATATGAAGAGCTTCAAAAGATGGGAAATACATGAGGAGCATTAAACGGTCTGAAAAATATGAGGAGCATGAAGCGGTGTTCAAAAACATGCAGAGCCTCAAAAGGTGTTAAAAATATGAAGAGCTTCAAAAGGTGTCAAAAATATGAGGTGCATGAAACGGTCTGAAAAATAGGAGGAGCATGAAGCGGTGTTGAAAATCATGAAGAGCCTGAAAAGGTGTGAAAAATATGAAAAGCTTCAAAAGGTGTCAAAAATATGAGGAGAATTAAACGGTCTGAAATATATGAGGAGCATGAAGTGGTGTTGAAAAACATGAAGAGACTTAAAAAGTGTGAAAAATATGAAGAGCTTCAAAAGGTGTCAAAAATATGAGGAGCATGAAACGGTCCGAAAAATAGGAGGATCATGAAGCGGTGTTGAAAAACATGAAGAGCCTGAAAAGGAGTGACAATTATGAAGAGGTTCAAAAGGTGTCAAAAATATGAGGAGCATGAAACGGTCTGCAAATAGGACGAGCATGAAGTGGTGTTCAAAAACATGAAGAGCCTGAAAAGTTGTGAAAAATATGAAGAGCTTCAAAATGTGTCAAAAATATGACGAGCATGAAACCCTCTTAAAAATAGGAGGAGGATGAAGCGGTGTTCAAAAACATGAAGAGCCTGAAAAGGTGTGAAAAATATGAAGAGCTTCAAAAGGTGTAAAAAATATGAAGAGCTTCAAAAGGTGTCAAAAATGAGATGAGCATGAAACGGTCTGAAAAATAGGAGGACCATGAAGCGGTGTTCAAAAAAATGCAGAGACTGAAAAATTGTGAAAAATATGAAGAGCTTCAAAAGGTGTAAAAAATAGGAGGAGCATGAATCGGGTTGAAAAATAGGAGGAGCATGAACCGGTGTTCAAAAACATAAAGAGTATGAAAAGGTGTGAAAAACATGAAGAGCTTCATAAGGTGTCAAAATTAGTTTATCATGAAAGGGTCTGAAAAATAGGAGGAGCATGAAGTGGTGTTGAAAACATGAAGAGCATGAAAAGGTGTGAAATATATGAAGAGCTTCAAAAGGTGTGAAAAACATGAAGTGCATCAAAAGGTGTCAAAAATGAGATGAGCATGAAACGGTCTGAAAAATAGGAGGATCATGAAGTGACGTTGAAAAACATGAAGAGCCTGAAAACGTGTGAAAAATATTAAGAGCTTCAAAAATATGAAAAATATGAAAAGATTCAAAAGGTGTGAAAAATATGAAGAGCTTCAAAATATGTCAAAAATGAGATGAGCATGAAACGGTCTGAAAAATAGGAGGAGCATGAAGCGGTGTTGAAAATCATGAAGAACCTGAAAAGGTGTGAAAAATATGAAGAGCTTCAAAAGGTGTCAAAAATATGAGCAGCATGAAATGGTCTGAAAAATAGGAGGAGCATGAAGCTGTGTTCAAAAACATGAATAGCCAGAAAAGGTGTGAAAAATATGAAGAGCTTCAAAAAGTGTCAAAAATATGAGGAGTAAGAAACGGTCTGAAATATAGGAGGAGCATGAAGTGGTGTTAAAGAACATGACGAGCCTGAAAAGGTGTGAAATATATGAAGAGCTTCAAAAGGTGTCAAAAATATGAGGGGCATGAAACGGTCTGAAAAATAGGAGCAGCATGAAACGGTGTTTAAAAACATGAAGAGCTTCAAAAGGTGTGAAAAATATAAAGAACTTCAAAAGGTGTCAAAAATATGAGGAGCAGGAAACGGTCTGAAAAATAGGAGGAGCATGAAGTGGTGTAGAAAATCATGAAGACCCTGAAAAGGTGTGAAAAATATGAAGAGCTTCAAAAGGTGTCAAAATATGAGGAGCATGAAACTGTCTGAAATATAGGAGGAGCATGAAAATGTGTTAAAAAAACATGAAGAGCTTCAAAAGGTGAGAAACATATGAGGAGTAGGAAACGATCAGAAAAATAGGAGGAGCATGAGATGTTGTTAAAAAACATGAAGAGCTTCAAAAGATGTGAAACATATGAAGAGCTTCAAAAGGTGTCAAAAATATGAGGATCATGACACGGTCTGAAAAATAGGAGGAGCATGAAGTGGTGTTGAAAAACATGAAGAGACTGAAAACGTGTGACAAATATGAAGAGCTTCAAAAGGTGTCAAAAATATGAGGGGCATGAAACGGTCTGAAAAATTGGAGGAGCAAGAAACGGAGTTCAAAAACTTGAAGAGCCAGAAAAGGTGTGAAAAATATGAAGAGCAACAAAAGTTGTCAAATATATGAGGAGCATGAACGGTCTGAAAAATAGGAGGAGCATGAAGCGGTGTTGAAAAACATGAAGAGCCTGAAAAGGTGTGAAAAATATGAAGAGCTTCAAAAGGTGTCAAAATATGAGGAGCATGAAACTGTCTGAAATATAGGAGGAGCATGAAAAGGTGTTAAAAAACATGAAGAGCTTCAAAAGGTGTGAAACATATGAGGAGCATAAAAAGGTATGAAAAATAGGAGGAGCATGAAAAGGTGTTAAAAAACATGAAGAGCTTCAAAAAGTGTGAAACATGTGAAGAGCTTCAAAAGGTGTCAAAAATATGAGGAGCATGAAACGGTCTGAAAAATAGGAGGAGCATTAAGCATTGTTGAAAAACATGAAGAGCCTGAAAAGGTGTGAAAAATATGAAGAGCTTCAAAAGGTGTCAAAAATATGAGGAGCATGAAACGGTCTGAAAAATCGGAGGAGCATGAAGCGCTGTTGAAAAACATGAAGAGCCTGAAAAGGTGTGAAAGATATGAAGAGTTTCAAAAGGTGTGAAAAATATAAGGAGCATGAAACGGTCTGAAAAATAGGAGGAGCATGAAGCGGTGTAAAAAACATGAAGACCCTAAAAGGTGTGAAAAATATGAAGAGCTTCAAAAGGTGTCAAAAATATGAGGATCATGAAACAGTCTGAAAAATAGGAGGAGCATGAAGCGGTGTTCAAAAACATGAAGAGCCTGAAAGGTGTGAAAAATATGAAGAGCTTCAAAAGGTGTGAAAAATACGAGGAGCATAAAACGGTCTGAACAATAAGAGAAGCATGAAGTGGTGATGAAAAACATGAAGAGCCTGAAAACGTGTGAAATATATGAAGAGTTTCAAAAGGTGTCAAAAATATGAGGAGCATGAAACGGTGTGAAAAATAGGAGGACCACAAGTGGTGTTCAGAAACATGAAGAGCCTGAAAGGGTGTGAAAATTTTGAGGAGATTCAAAAGGTGTCATAAATATGAGGAGCATGAATCGGTCTGAAAAATATGAGGAGCATGAAGTGGTGTTGAAAAACATGAAGAGCCTGAAAAAGTGTGAAAAATATGAAGAGCTTCAAAAGGTGTCAAAAATATGACGAGCATGATTCAGTTTGAACAATAGGAGGAGCATGAAGTGGTGTTGAAAATCATGAAGAACCTGAAAAGTTGTGAAATATATGAAAAGCTTCAAAAGGTGTCAAAAATATGTGTAGATTGTAAAGGTCTGAAAAATAGGAGGAGCATGAAGCGCTGTTGAAAAACATTAAGAGCCTGAAAAGGTGTGAAATATATGAAGAGCTTCAAAAGGTGTCAAAAATATGAAGAGCATCAAAGGGTCTGAAAAATAGGAGGAGCATGAAGCGTTGTTCAAAAACATGAAGAGCCTGAAAAGGTGTGAAAAATATGAGGAGCATGAAACGGTCTAAAATATAGGAGGAGCATGAATTGGTGTTGAAAAACATGAAGACCATGAAAAGGCGTGAAAAATATGAAGAGCTGCAAAATGTGTGAAAAATATGAGGAGCATGAAATGGTGTTCAAAAACATGAAAAGGTGTGAAAATATGAAGAACTTCAAAAGGTGTTAAAAATATGAGGAGCATGAAACGGTCTTAAAAATAGTAGGAGCATGAAACGGTGTTCAAAAATATGAAAGGCCTGAAAAGGTTTGAAAAATATGAAGAGCTTCAAAAGGTGTGAAAATTATGAGGAGCATGAAAAATAGGTGGAACATGAAGCGTTGTTGAAAAACGTGAAGAGCATGAAAAGGTTTGAAAAATAGGAAGAGCTTCAAAAGGTGTCAAAAATATGAGTAGCATGAGACGGTCTGAAAAATAGGAGGAGCATGAAACGGTGTTCAAAAATATGAAAGGCCTGAAAAGGTTTGAAAAATATGAAGAGCTTCAAAAGGTGTGAAAATTATGAGGAGCATGAAAAATAGGAGGAACATGAAGCGTTGTTGAAAAACGTGAAGAGCATGAAAAGGTTTGAAAAATATGAAGAGCTTCAAAAGGTGTGAAAATTATGAGGAGCATGAAAAATAGGAGGAACATGAAGCGTTGTTGAAAAACGTGAAGAGCATGAAAAGGTTTGAAAAATAGGAAGAGCTTCAAAAGGTGTCAAAAATATGAGCAGCATGAGACGGTCTGAAAAATAGGAGGAGCATGAAGCGATGTTGAAAAACATGAAGCGCATGAAAAGGTGTGAAATATATGAAGAGCTTCAAAAGATGTCAAAAATAATAGGAACATGAAACGTTCTGAAAAATAGAAGGAATATGAAGCGGTGTTCAAAAGCATGAAGAGCCTGAAAAGGTGTGAAAAATATGAAGAGCTTCAAAAGGTGTGAAAAATATGAGGAGTATGAAACGTTCTGAAAAATAGGAGGATCATGAAGCGGTGTTCAAAAACGTGAAGAGCCTGAAAATATGTGAAATATATGAGGAGCATGAAACGGTCTGAAAAATAGAGGAGCATGAAGTGGTATTGAAAAACATGAAGAGCCTGAAAAGTTGTGAGAAATATGAAGAGCTTCAAAAGGTGTGAAAAATATGAGGAGCATGAAAAGGTCTGAAAAATAGAAGCAGCATCAAACGGTGTTGAAAAATATGATGAGCCTGAAAAGGTGTGAAAAATATGAAGAGCTTCAAAAGGTCTCAAAAATTTGAGGAGCATGAAACGGTCTGAAAAATAGGAGGAGCGTGAAGCGGTGTTCGAAAACATTAAGAGTTGAAAAGGTGTGAAAAATATGAAGAGCTTCAAAAGTTGTGAAAAATATGAAAAGCATGAAACAGTCAAAAATAGGAGGAGTATGAAGCGGTGTTGAAAAACATGAAGAGTCTGAGAAGGTGTGAAAAACATGCAGAGCTTCAAAAGATGTCAAATATATGAGGATCATGAAAATTTCTGAAGAATACGAGGAGCATGAAGCGGTTTTGAAAAACATGAAGAGCCTGAAAAGGTGTGAAAAATATGAAGCACTTCAAAAGGTGTCAAAAATATGAGGAGCATGAAACGGTCTGAAAAATAGGAGGAGCATGAAGCGGTGTTGAAGAACATGAAGAGCCTGAAAAGGTGTGAAAAATATGAAGCGCTTCAAAAGATGTCAAAATTATGAGGAGCATGAAACAGTCTGCAAAATAGGAGGAGCATGAATTGGTTTTGAAAAACATGAAGAGCCTGAAAAGGTGTGAAAAATATGAAGAGCTTCAAAAGCTTACAAATATATGAGGATTATGAAACGGTCTGAAAAATAGGAGGAGCATGAAGCGGTGTTCAAAAATATGAAGAGCATGAAAACTTGTGAAAAACATGAAGAGCTTCAAAAGGTGTCAAATATATGAGGAGCATGAAACGGTCTGAAAAATAGGAGGAGCAAGAAATGGTGTTCAAAAACATAAAGAGCCAGAAAATGTGTGAGAAATATGAAGAGCTTCAAAAGGTGTCAAAATATGAGGAGCATGAAACTGTCTGAAATATAGGAGGAGCATGAAAAGGTGTTAAAAAACATGAAGAGCCTAAAAAGGTGTGAAAAAATGAAGAGCTTCAAAACGCGTCAAATTATGAGGAGCATGAAACGGTCTGAAAAACAGGAGGATCATGAAGCCGTGTTGAAAAACATGGGGAGCCTGAAAAGGTGTGAAAAATATGAAGAGCTTCAAAAGATCTCAAAAATATGAGGAGCATGAAATGGTCTGAAAAATAGGAGAAGCATGAAACGGTGTTCAAAAACATGAAGAGCCTGAAAAGCTGTGAAAAATATGAACAGCTTCTAAAGGTGTGAAATAAATGAGGAGCATGAAACGGTCTGAAAAATAGGAGGAGCATGAAGCAGTGTTCAAAAACATGAAGAACCGGAAAAGATGTGAAAAATATGAAGAGCTTCATAAGGTGTGAAAGTTATGAGGAGCATGAAACGGTTTGAAAAATAGGAGGAGCATGAAAGGGTGTTCAAAAACATTAAGAGCCTGAAAAGGTGTGAAACATATGAAGAGTCAAAAGGTTGGCAATACATGAGGAGCATGAAAAGGTCTGGAAAATAGGACGAGCATGAAACGATCTGAAAAATGGGAGGATCATGAAGCGGTGTTGAAAAACATGAATAGCCTGAAAATGTGGGTAAAATATGAAGAGCTTCAAAAGGTGTCAAAACTATGAGGAGCATGAAACGGCCTGAAAAATAGGAGGAGCATGAAACGGTCTGAAAAATAGGAGGAGCATGAAGCGGTGTTGAAAAACCTGAAGAGCCTGAAAAGGCGTGAAATATATGAAGAGCTTCAAAAGGTGTCAAAAATAGGAGGAGCATGAAACGGTCTGAAAAATAGGAGGAACATGAAACTGTGTTGAAAAACCTGAAGAGCCTGAAAAGGTGTGAAATATATGAAGAGCTTCAAAAGGTGTCAAATATAGGAGGAGCATGAAACGGTCTGAAAAATAGGAGGAGCATGAAGCGGTGTTGAAAAACATGAATAGCCTGAAAAGGTGTGAAATGTATGAAGAGCTACAAAAGGTGTCAAAAATATGATGAGCATGAAACGGTCTGAAAAATAGGAGGAGCATGAAGCGCTGTTGAAAAACATTAAGAGCCTGAAAAGGTGTGAAATATATGAAGAGCTTCAAAAGGTGTCAAAAATATGAAGAGCATCAAAGGGTCTGAAAAATAGGAGGAGCATGAAGCGGTGTTCAAAAACATGAAGAGCCTGAAAAGGTGTGAAAAATATGAGGAGCATGAAACGGTCTAAAATATAGGAGGAGCATGAATTGGTGTTGAAAAACATGAAGATCATGAAAAGGCGTGAAAAATATGAAGAGCTGCAAAATGTGTGAAAAATATGAGGAGCATGAAATGGTGTTCAAAAACATGAAAAGGTGTGAAAATATGAAGAGCTTCAAAAGGTGTTAAAAATATGAGGAGCATGAAACGGTCTTAAAAATAGTAGGAGCATGAAACGGTGTTCAAAAATATGAAAGGCCTGAAAAGGTTTGAAAAATATGAAGAGCTTCAAAAGGTGTGAAAATTATGAGGAGCATGAAAAATAGGAGGAACATGAAGCGTTGTTGAAAAACGTGAAGAGCATGAAAAGGTTTGAAAAATAGGAAGAGCTTCAAAAGGTGTCAAAAATATGAGTAGCATGAGACGGTCTGAAAAATAGGAGGAGCATGAAGCGATGTTGAAAAACATGAAGCGCATGAAAAGGTGTGAAATATATGAAGAGCTTCAAAAGATGTCAAAAAAAATAGGAACATGAAACGTTCTGAAAAATAGAAGGAACATGAAGCGGTGTTCAAAAGCATGAAGAGCCTGAAAAGGTGTGAAAAATATGAAGAGCTTCAAAAGGTGTGAAAAATATGAGGAGTATGAAACGTTCTGAAAAATAGGAGGATCATGAAGCGGTGTTCAAAAACGTGAAGAGCCTGAAAATATGTGAAATATATGAGGAGCATGAAACGGTCTGAAAAATAGAGGAGCATGAAGTGGTATTGAAAAACATGAAGGGCCTGAAAATGTGTGAAAAATATGAAGAGCTTCAAAAGGTGTCAAAAGTATGAGGAGCATGACACGGTCTGACAAACAGGAGGAACATGAAGCGGAGTTCACAAAAATGAAGAGCCTGAAAAGGTGGAAAAAATATGAAGAGCTTCAAAAGGCCTCAAAAATTTGAGGAGCATGAAACGGTCTGAAAAATAGGAGGAGCGTGAAGCGGTGTTCGAAAACATTAAGAGTTGAAAAGGTGTGAAAAATATGAAGAGCTTCAAAATTGTGAAAAATATGAAAAGCATGAAACAGTCTGAAAAATATGAGGAGTATGAAGCGGTGTTGAAAAACATGAAGAGTCTGAGAAGGTGTGAAAAACATGCAGAGCTTCAAAAGATGTCAAATATATGAGGATCATGAAAATTTCTGAAGAATACGAGGAGCATGAAGCGGTTTTGAAAAACATGAAGAGCCTGAAAAGGTGTGAAAAATATGAAGCACTTCAAAAGGTGTCAAAAATATGAGGAGCATGAAACGGTCTGAAAAATAGGAGGAGCATGAAGCGGTGTTGAAGAACATGAAGAGTCTGAAAAGGTGTGAAAAATATGAAAAGCTTCAAAAGGTGTCAAAATATGAGCAGCATGAAACGGTCTGAAAAATAGGAGGAGCATGAAGCGGTGTTCAAAAACATGAACAACCAGGAAAGGTGTGAAAAATATGAAGAGCTTCAAAATGTGTCAAACATATGAGGAGCATGAAACGGTCTGAAAAATAGGAGGAGCATGAGTGGTGTTCAAAAACATGAAGACATGGAAAGGTGTGAAAAATATGAAGAGCTTCAAAAGGTGTCAAAAATATGAGGAGAATGAAACGGTCTGAAAAATAGGAGGAGCAAGAAACGGTGGTGAAAAACCTGAAGAGCCTGAAATGGTGTGAAAATTATGAAGAGCTTCAAAAGTTGTCAAAAATACGAGGAGCATGAAACGATCTGAAAAATAGGAGGAGCATGAAGTAGTCTTGAAAAACATGAAGAGCCTGAAAAGGTGTGAAAAATATGAAGAGCTTGAAAGGGTGGCAAAAATATGAGGAGCATGAAACGGTCTGAAAAATAGGATGAGCATTAAGCTGTGTGAAATTCAGTAAGAGCATGAAAAGGTGTGAAATATATGAAAAGCTTCAAAATTATCAAAATTATGAGGAGCATGACACGGTCTGAAAAATTGGAGAAGGATGAAGCGGTGTTCAAAAGCATGAAGAGCCTGAAAATGTGTGAAAAATATGAAGAGCTTCAAAAGGTGTCAAAAATATGAGGACCATGAAACGGTCTGAAAAATAGGAGGAGCATGAAGCGGTGTTGAAAAACTTGAAGAGCCTGAAAAGGTGTGAAATATATGAAGAGCTTCAAAAGGTGTAAAAAATATGAGGAGTTTGAAACGGTCTGAAAAATAAGAGGATCTGGTTTCCTCAGTGTGTATGCCCAGAAGTGGAATTGCTGGGTCATATGGCAGTTCTATTTCCAGTTTTTTAAGAAATCTCTACACCGTTTTCCATAGCGGCTGTACTAGTGTGCATTCCCACCAACAGTATAAGAGGGTTCCCTTTTCTCCACTCCCTCTCCAGCATTTATTGCTTGTAGACTTTTGGATAGCAGCCATCCTGACTGGCATGTAATGGTACCTCATTGTGGTTTTGATTTGCATTTCTCTAATAATGAGTGATGTTGAGCATCTTTTCATGTGTTTGTTATCCATCTGTATGTCTTCTTTGGAGAAATGTCTGTTTAGTTCTTTGGCTCATTTTTTATTGGGTCATTTATTTTTCTGGAAATGAGCTGCAGGATTTGCTTGTATATTTTTGAGATTAATCCTTTGTCTGTTTCTTCATTTGCTATTATTTTCTCCCAATCTGAGGGCTGTCTTTTCACCTTACTTATAGTTTCCTTTGTAGTGCAAAAGCTTTTAAGTTTCATTAGGTCCCATTTGTTTAGTTTTGCTTTTATTTCCAATATTCTGGGAGGTGGGTCATAGAGGATCTTGCTTTGATTTATGTCGGAGAGTGTTTTGCCTATCTTCTCCTCTAGGAGTTTTATAGTTTCTGGTCTTATATTTGATCTTTAATCAATTTTGAGTTTATTTTTGTGTATGGTGTTAGAAAGTGTTCTATTTTCATTCTTTTACAAGTGGTTGACCAGTTTTCCCAGCACCACTTGTTAAAGAGGTTGTCTTTTTTCCATTGTATATCCTTGCCTCCTTTGTCAAAGATAAGGTGTCCATAGGTTCGTCTGAAAGAGACACGTGCACCCCAATGTTCATCGCAGCACCGTTTATAATAGCCAGGACATGGAAGCAACCTAGATGCCCGTCAGCAGATGAATGGATAAGAAAGCTGTGGTACATATACACCATGGAATATTACTCAGCCATTAAAAAGAATTCATTTGAATCAGTCCTAATGAGATGGATGAAGCTGGAGCCCATTTTACAGAGTGAAGTAAGCCAGAAAGATAAAGAACATTACAGCATACTGACACATGTATATGGAATTTAGAAAGGTGACAATGATAACCCTATATGCAGAACAGAAAAAGAGACACAGAAATACAGAACAGACTTTTAAACTTTGTGGGAGAATGTGAGGGTGGGATATTTCAAAAGAACAGCATGTGTACTATCTATGGTGAAACAGATCACCAGCCCAGGTAGGATGCACGAGACAAGTGCTCCGGCTTGGTGCACTGGGAAGACCCAGAGGAATCGGGTGGAGAGGGAGGTGGGAGGGGGAATCGGGACTGGGAATAAATGTAAATCCATGGCTGATTCATATCAATGTATGACAAAACCCACTGGAAAAAAAAATAAAAATAATAAAAAAAAATTAAAAAAAAATAACAATAAAAAAAAAATACGAGGAGCATGAAACGGTGTTCAAAAACATGAAGAGCCTGAAAAGGTGTGGAAATTATGAAGAGCTTCAAAAGGTGTCAAATATATGAGGAGCATAAAACGGTCTGAAAAAAAGGAGGAGCATGAAATGGTGTTGAAAAACATGAAGAGCCTGAAAAGGTGTGAAAAATATGAAGAGCTTCAAAAGGTTTCAAAAATATGAGAGGCATGAACGGTCTGAAATATAGGGGGAGCATGAAGCGGTGTTGAAAAATATGAAGAGCCTGAAAAGGTGTGAAAAATCTGAAGAGCTTCAAAAGGTGTCAAATATATGAGGAGCATGAAACAGTCTGAAAAATAGGAGGAGCATGAAGTGGTGTTGTAAACGATGAAGAGCCTGTAAGGTGTGAAAAAATGAAGAACTTCAAAAGGTGTCAAAAATATAAGGAGCATGAAACGGCCTGAAAAATAGGAGGAGTATGAAGGGGTGTTCAAAAACGTGAAAAGCCTGAAAAGGTGTAGAAAACATGAAGAGTTTCAAAAGGTGTCAAAAATGAGATGAGCATGAAACGGTCTGAAAAATAGGAGGATCAGGAAGCGGTATTGAAAATCATGAAGAGCCTGAAAAGGTGTGAAAAATATGAAGAGCTTCAAAAGGGGTCAAAAATATGAGAGGCATGAAACGATCTGAAAAAAAGCAGGAGCATGAAGCTGTGTTCAAAAACATGAAGAGCCTGAAAAGGTGTGAAAATTATGAAGAGCTTCAAAAGGTGTGAAATACATGAGGAGCATGTAACGTTCTGAAAAATAGGAATAGCATGAGGCGCTGTTGAAAAACAAGAAGAGCCTGAAAAGGTGTGAACAATATGAAGAGCTTCAAAAGGTTTCAAAAATATGAGAGGCATGAACGGTCTGAAATATAGGGGGAGCATGAAGCGGTGTTGAAAAATATGAAGAGCTTGAAAAGGTGTGAAAAATCTGAAGAGCTTCAAAAGGTGTCAAATATATGAGGAGCATGAAACAGTCTGAAAAATAGGAGGAGCATGAAGTGGTGTTGTAAACCATGAAGAGCCTGTAAGGTGTGAAAAAAATGAAGAACTTCAAAAGGTGTCAAAAATATAAGGAGCATGAAACGGCCGGAAAAATAGGAGGAGTATGAAGGGGTGTTCAAAAACGTGAAAAGCCTGAAAAGGTGTAGAAAACATGAAGAGTTTCAAAAGGTGTCAAAAATGAGATGAGCATGAAACGGTCTGAAAAATAGGAGGATCAGGAAGCGGTATTGAAAATCATGAAGAGCCTGAAAAGGTGTGAAAAATATGAAGAGCTTCAAAAGGGGTCAAAAATATGAGAGGCATGAAACGATCTGAAAAAAAGCAGGAGCATGAAGCTGTGTTCAAAAACATGAAGAGCCTGAAAAGGTGTGAAAATTATGAAGAGCTTCAAAAGGTGTGAAATACATGAGGAGCATGTAACGTTCTGAAAAATAGGAAGAGCATGAGGCGCTGTTGAAAAACAAGAAGAGCCTGAAAAGGTGTGAACAATATGAAGAGCTTCAAAAGGTGTCAAAAATATGAGGAGCATGAAACGGTCTGACAAATAGGAGGAGCATGAAGTGGTGTTCAAAAACATGAAGAGCCTGAAAAGGTGTGAAAAATATGAAGAGCTTCAAAAGGTGTGAAATACAAGAGGAGCATGAAACGGTCTGAAAAATAGGAGGAGCAAGAAGCGGTGTTCAAAAACATGAAGAGCCTGAAAAAGTCTGAAAAATATGAAGAGCTTCAAAAGGTGTGAAATACATGAGGAGTATGAAACGGTCTGAAAAATAGGAGGAGCGTGAAGCGGTGTTCAAAAACATGAAGAGCCTGAAAACGTGTTAAAAATATGAAGAGCTTCAAATGGTTTGAAAAATATGAAGAGCTTGAAAAGGTGTGAAGAATATGAAGAGCTTCAAAAGCTGTGAAAACTATAAGGAGCATGAAACCGTCTGAAAAATAGGAGGAGTAAGAAGCATTGTTGAAATACATGAAGAACCTGAAAACGTGTGAAGAATATGAAGAGCTCCAAAGGTGTGAAAAAAATGAAGAGTTTCAGAAGGTGTCAAAAATGAGATGAGCATGAAACGGTCTCAAAAATAGGAGCATGAAGTGGTGATCAGAAACATGGAGAGGCTAAAAAGGTGTGAAAAATATGAAGAGCTTCAAAAAGTGTGAAATACATGAGGAGCATGTAACGTTCTGAAAAATAGGAGGAGCATGAGGCGGTGTTGAAAAACATGAAGAGCTTGAAAAGGTGTGAAAAATATGAAGAGCTTCAAAAGGTGTCAAAAATATGAGGAGCTTGAAACGGTCTGAAAAATAGGAGGAGCATGAAGCAGTGTTCAAATACATGAAGAGCCTGAAAAGATGTGAAAAATATGAAGAGCTTCAAAACGTGTGAAATACATGAGGAGCATGAAAAGGTCTGAAAAATAGGAATAGCATGAAGAGGTGTTCAAAAACATGAAGAGGCTGATAAGGTGTGAAAAACATGAAGGGCTTCAAAAAGTTTGAAAGATAGGAGGAGCATGAAGCGGTGTTCAAAAACATGAAGAGCCTGAAAAAGTGTGAAAAATATGAAGAGCTTATAAAATTGTCAAAAATATGAGGAGCATGAAACGGTCTGAAAAATAGGAGGAGCATGAAACGGTGATCAAAAACATGAAGAGCCTGAAAACGTGTGAAAAATATGAAGAGCATCAAACGGTGTGAAAAATATGAGGAGCATGAAACAGACTGAAAAAGATGAGGAGCATGAAGTGGTGTTTAAAAACATGTGCAGCCTGAAAAGCTGTGAAAAATATGAAGAGCTTCAAAAGGTGTGAAAAATAGGAGGAGCATGAAGCGGTGTTCAGAAACATGAAAAGCCTGAAAAGGTTTGAAAAATATGAAGTGCTTCAAAAGTTGTCAAAAAAGAGATGAGCATGAAACGGTCTGAAAAATAGGAGCAGCATGAAGCGGTGTTGAAAAACATGAAGACTCTGAAAAGGAGTGAAAACTATGAAGAGCTTCAAAAGGTGTCAAAAATATGAGGAGCATGAAACGGTCTGAAATATAGGAGGATCATCAAGCGGTGTGAAAAACATGAAGAGCCTGAAAATGTGAGAAAAATGTGAAGAGCTTCAGAAGATGTCAAAAATATGAGGAGCATGAAACGGTCTGAAAAATATGAGGAGCATGAAGCGGTGTTAAAAAACATGAAGAGCCTGAAAAGAAGTGAAAAATATGAAGAGCTTCAAAAGGTGTGAAAAATATGAAGACCTTCAAAAGGTGTCAAAAATGAGATGAGCATGAAACAGTCTGAAAAGTAGGAGGAGCATGAAGTGTTGTTCAAAAACGTGAAAAGCCTGAAAAGGTGTGAAAAATATGAAGAGCTTCAAAAGGTGTGAACTACCTGAGGAGCATGAAACAGTCTGAAAAATAGGAGGAGGATGAAGCGGTGTTCAAAAACATGAAGAGCCTGAAAAATTGTGAAAAATATGAAGAGCTTCAAAAGGTTTGAAAAATAGGAGGAGCATGAAGCGGTGTTCAAAAACATGAAGGGCCTGAAAACGTGTGAAAAATATGAAGAGCTTCAAAAGGAGTCAAAAATATGCGGAGCCTGAAACGATCTAAAAAATAGGGGGATCATGAAGCGGTATTGAAAAACATGAAGAGCCTGAAAAGGTGTGAAAAATATGAAGAGCTTCAAAAGGTGTGAAAAATATGAGGAGCATGAAACGGTCTGAAGAAGCTGAGGAGCATGAAGCGGCGTTGAAAAACATGAAGAGCCTGAACAGGTGTGAAAAATATGAAGAGCTTCAAAAGGTGTCAAAAATATGAGGAACATGAATCGGTCTGAAAAATAAGAGAAGCATGAAGTGGTGTTGAAAAACATGTAGAGCCTGAAAAGGTGTGAATATTATGAAGAGCTTCAAAAGGTGTGAAATACATGAGGAGCATGAAACTGTCTGAAAAGTAGGAGGAGCATGAAACCTTGTTCAAAAACAAGAAGAGCCTGAAAAGGTGTGAAAAATATGAAGAGCTTCAAAAGGTGTCAAAAATATGACGAGCATGAAAGAGTCTGAAAAATAGGAGCAGCATGAAACGGTGTTCAAAAACATGAAGAGCCTGAAAAGGTGTGAAAAATATGAAGAGATTCCAAAAGTGTGAAAAATAGGAGGAGCATGAAGCGGTGTTCAAAAACATGAAAAGCCTGAAAAGGTGTGAAAAACATGAAGAGTTTCAAAAGGTGATAAAAATGAGATGAGCATGAAACGGTCTGAAAAATAGGAGGATCATGAAGCGGTATTGAAAATCATGAAGAGCCTGAAAAGGTGTGAAAAATATGAAGAGCTTCAAAAGGGGTCAAAAATATGAGAGGCATGAAACGATCTGAAAAAAAGCAGGAGCATGAAGCCGTGATCAAAAACATGAAGAGCCTGAAAAGGTGTGAAAATTATGAAGAGCTTCAAAAGGTGTGAAATACATGAGGAGCATGGAACTGTCTGAAAAATAGGAGGAGCATGAAGCGGTGTTTAAAAACATGAGGAGCCTGAAAATGTGTGAAAATTATGAAGAGCTTCAAAAGGTGTGAAGTACATGAGGAGCATGTAACGTTCTGAAAAACTGGAGGAGCATGAGGCGCTGTTGAAAAACATGAAGAGCCTGAAAAGGTGTGAAAATTATGAAGACCTTCAAAAGGTGTCAAAAATATGAGGAGCATGAAACGGTCTGACAAAGAGGAGGAGCATAAAGTGGTGTTTAAAACATGAAGGGCCTGAAAATGTGTGAACAGTATGAAGAGCTTCAAAAGGTGTCAAAAATATGAAGAGCTTCAAAAGGTGTCAAAAATGATATGAGCATGAAACGGTCTGAAAAATAGGAGGAGCATGAAGCGGTGTTCAAAAACATGAAGAGCCTGAAAAGGTGTGAAAAATATGAAGAGCTTCAAAAGGGGTGAAAAATGAGAGGATCATGAAACGGTCTGAAAAATAGGAGGAGCATGAAGCAGTGTTCAAAAACATGAAGAGCCTGAAAAGGTATGAAAAATATGAAGAGCTTCAAAAAGTGTCAAAAATATGAGGAACATGAAACGGTCTCAAAAATAGGAGGAGCATGAAGCGGTGTTAAAAATATGGAGAGCGTGAAAAGGTGTGAAAAATATGAAGAACGTCAAAAGCTGTGAAAATTATTAGGAGCATGAAACAGTCTGAAAAATAGTAGGAGCATGAAGCGGTGTTGAAAAACATGAAGAGCCTGAAAAGGTGTGAAAAATATGAAGAGCTTCCGAAATTGTCAAAAATATGAGGAGCATGAAACGGTCTGAGAAATAGGAGGAGCCTGAAACAGTCGGAAAAAAAGGAGGACATTGAAACTGTGTTGAAAAACATGAAGAGCCTGAAAACGTGTGAAAAATAGGAGGAGCTTCAAAAGGTGTCAAAAATATGAGGAGCATGAAACGGTCTGAAATATAGGAGGAGCATGTTGCAGTGTTAAAAAATATGAAGAGCCCGAAAACGTGTGAAAAATATGAAGATCTTCAAAAGGTATGAAAAATATGAAGAGCTTCAAAGGTGTCAAATATATGAAGAGCTTCAAACGATGTCCAAATTATGAGGAGCATGAAACGGTCTGAAAAATAGGAGGAGCATGAAGCGGGGTTGAAAAACATGAAGAGCCTGAGAACGTGTGAAAAATATGAAGAGCTTCAAAGGTGTCAAATATATGAAGAGCTTCAAACGGTGTCCAAATTATGAGGAGCATGAAACAGTCTGAAAAATAGGAGGAGCATGAAGCGGGGTTGAATAACATGAAGAGCCTGAGAACGTGTGAAAAACATGAAGAGCTTCAAAAGGTGTGAAAAATATGAGGAGCTTCAAAAGGTGTCAAAAATATGAGGAGCATGAAACGGTCTGAAATATAGGAGGAGCATGTTGCAGTGTTAAAAAATATGAAGAGCCCGAAAACGTGTGAAAAATATGAAGATCTTCAAAAGGTATGAAAAATATGAAGAGCTTCAAAAGTTCTCAAAAAAGAGATGAGCATGAAACGGTCTGAAAAATAGGAGGAGCATGAAATTGTGTTCAAAAAAATGAAGAGCCTGAAAAGGTGTGTAGCATATGCAGATTTCAGAAGGTGTCAAAATATGAGGAGCATGAAAAGGTCTGAAAAATAGGAGGAGCATGAAGTGATGTTGAAAAACATGAAGAGCCTGAAAAGGTGTGAAAAATACGAAGAGCTTCAAAATGTGTCAAAAATATGAGGAGCATGAAACGGTCTGAAATATATGACGAGCATGAACCGGTGTTCAAAAACATGAAGGCCTGAAATGGTGTGAAAAATATGAAGAGCTTCAAAAGGTGTCAAAAATGAGATGAGCATAAAAAGGTCTGATAAATAGGAGGAGTATGAAGTTGTGTTGAAAAATATGAAGAGCCTGAAAAGGTGTGAAATATATGAGAAGCTTGAAAAGGTGTCAAAAATATGAGGAGCATGAAACGATCTGAAAAATAGGAGGTGCATGAAGTGGTGTTGAAAGACATGAAAAGGTGTGAAAAATATGAAGAGCTTCAAAAGATGTGAAAAATATGAGGAGCACGAAACGGTCTGAAAAATAGGAGGAGCATGAACCGGTGTTGAAAAACATGAAGAGCCTGAAAATGTGTCAAAAATATGAAGAGCTTCAAAGGTGTGAAAAATATGAAGCACTTCAAAAGGTGTCAAAAATATGAGTATCATGAAACGATCTGAAAAATAGGAGGAGCATAAAGCGTTGTTCAAAAATATGAAGAGCCTGAAAAGGTGTGAAAAATATGAAAAGCCTCAAAACGTGTCAAAAATATGAGGAGCATGAAACGGTCTGAAAAATACGAGCAGTATGAAACGGTGTTCAAAAACATGAAGAGCCTGAAAAGGTGTGACAAATATGAAGAGGTTCAAAAGGTGTGAAATTCATGAGGAGTATGAAACGGTCTGAAAAATAGGAGGAGCATGAAGCGGTGTTCAAAAACATGAAGAGACTGAAAAGGTGTGAAAAATATGAAGAGCTACAAAAGGTGTGAAAAATATGAGGAGCTTCAAAAGGTGTGAAAAATATAAGGAGCAAGAAACGGTCGGAAAAATTGGAGGGACATGAAACGGTGTTCAAAATCATGAAGAGCCTGAAAAGCTGAGAAATATATGAAGAGCTTCAAAGGGTGTCAAAATTATGAGGCGCATGAAACGGTCTGAAAAATACGAGAAGCATGAAACAGTGTTGAAAAATATGAAGACCCTGAAAATGTGTGCAAAATATGAAGAGCTTCAAAACCTGTCAAAAATATGAGAAGCTTGAAACGGTCTGAAAAATAGGAGGAGCATGAACCAGTGTTCAAAAACATGAAGAGACTGAAAAGGTGTGAAAAATATGAGGAGCTTCAAAAGGTGTGAAAAATATGAAGATCTTCAAAAGCTGTAAAAAATGAGATGAGCATGAAACGGTCTGAAAAACAGGAGGAGCATGAGGTGGTGTTGATAAACATGAAGAGCCTGAAAAGGTGTGAAATATATGACGAGCTTGAAAAGGTCTCAAAAATATGAGGAGCATGAAACGGTCTGAAAAATAGGAGGTGCATGAAGTGGTGTTGAAAAACATGAAGAGCCTGAAAAGGTTTGAAAAATATGAAGAGCTTCAAAGGTGTCAAAATTATGAGGACCATGAAACGGTCTGAAAAATAGGAGGAGCATGAAGCGGTGTTGAAAAACATGAAGAGCCTGAAAAGGTGTGAAAAATATGAAGAGCTTCAAAAGACGTCAAAAATATGAGGAGCATAAACGTTCTGAAAAATAGGAGGATCATGAAGCGGTGTTGAAAAACATGAATAGCCTGAAAAGGTGTGAAAAATATGAAGAGCTTCAAAAGTTGTCAAAAATATGAGGAGCATCAAACGGTCTGAAAAATAGGAGAATCAAGAAGCGGTGTTGAAAAACATGAAGAGCCTGAAAAGGTGTGAAAAATATGAAGAGCTTCAAAAGTTGTGAAATACATGAGGAGCATAAAATGGTCAGAAAAATATGAGGAGCATGAAGCGGTGTTAAAAAACATCAAGAGCCTGAAAATGTGTGAAAAATATGAAGAGCTTCAAGAGGTGTAAAAAATATGAGGAGAATGAAACTGTCTGAAAATTAGGAGGAGTATGAAGCTGTGTTCAAAATTATGAGGAGACTGAATATGTGTGAAAAATATGAAGAGCATCAAAAGGTGTCGAAACTATGAGGAGCATAAAACGGTCTGAAAAATAGGAGGAGCATGAAGTGGTGTTGAAAAACATGAAGAGCCTAAGAACGTGTGAAAAATATGAAGAGCTTCAAAAGGTGTGAAAAATATGGGGAGCTTCAAAATGTGTCAAAAATATTACGAGCATGAAACGGTCTGAAAAATAGGATGAGCATGAAGTGGTGTTGAAAACCATGAAGAGTCTGAAAAGTGTGAAATATATCAAGAGCTTCAAAATGTGTCAAAATATGAGGAGCATGAATCGGTCTGAAAAATAGGAGGAGCATGAAGCGGTGTTCAAAAACATGAAGAGCCTGAAAAGGTGTGAAAAATGTGAAGAGCTTCAAAAGGTGTCAATAATATGAGGAACATGTAACGGTCTGAAAAATAGGAGGAGCATGAAATGCTGATCAAAAACATGAAGAGCCTGAAAAGGTGTGAAAAACATAAAGAGATTCAAAAGGTGTGAAATACATGAGGAGAATGAAACGGTCTGAAAAATAGGAGAAGCATGAAGTGGTGTGGAAAAAGAAGAAGAACCTGAAAAGGTGTGAGAAATATGAAGAGCTTCAAAAGGTGTCAAATGTATGAGGAGCATGATACGGTCTGAAAAATACGAGGAGCATGAAGCGGTGTCAGAAACATGAAGAGCCTGAAAAGGTGTGAAAAATATGAAAAGCATCAAAAGGTGTCAAAAAAGAGATGATCATGAAACGTTCTGAAAAATACTAGGAGCATGAAGTGGTTTTGAAAAACATGAAGAGCCTGAAAATGTGTGAGAAATATGAAGACCTTCAAAAGGTGTCAAAAATAAGAGGAGTATGAAACGGTATGCAAAAATGAGGAGCAAGAAGTGTTGTTCAAAAACATGAAGAGCCTGAAAAGGTGTGAAAAATAGGAAGAGCTTCAAAAGGTGTGAAGTACATGAGGAGCATGTAACTGTCTGAAAAATAGGAGGACCATGAAGTGGTGTTGAAAAACATGAAGAGCCTGAGAACGTGTGAAAAATATGAAGAGCTTCAAAATGTGTGAAAACATGAGGAGCTTCAAAAGGTGTCAAAA